>NC_143253.1:48961666-49702500 GCF_984573655.1 Nuphar pumila
CCGACAATCCGACGATTGTCGGTGGTCCGAAGACAAGGGAGGGGCTGCTGCCACCGTCAGTGACCCAATGGTCACTTGCTTTCGATGGTGGGGTGAAACCAGCCATTACAGACCCCGCTTCCATGCTCCAGCGACTCGACAATCACCGACAATAGCATCATTGGCTCTGCAGAAACCCTAATGGCGGAAAAAAAATAGCAGGAGCAACCGGTGTGCCGTTCTCGACTAAAACCCCCAAACCTGGAGGTAAGCCAATCATTTTTCTTTGTTTTTGTCTTGTCACCCAATGACGACAGTCGTCGGCTGCCAGCGACCAGTTGCAGCGTCGCCCCATGGCGACCTGCATTGTTGGACGACTGAAAAACACACCCCGCAGCGAAAGCGGGGTGTGGGACCATAACCCATTGTTGGGTCAGTCCTGTGGATCGGATGGCCTGCACAAAAAACCCACAAAAGAAACCAGATTCTGTGTAAAAATGCAGTTGCAAGGGGGCAAATATACCTGATGTTGCCATTGCTGAGCTGTTGTGGGTGGTGGAGATCGGCTAGAGTAGGAGAAGGTCGCACCGCTACTGGTGGTGGTGGTTGATAATGGAAGGGAAGGGCTTCTCCGCAGCCGGACTGCTGCCCTCCGCGAGCCCAGGCTGCCGGATGCAGTCGGTGAGCAGGACTGATTCCCTCTTAATGGAAATCGATCTTATTGAGAGGAAAAAATCTAAAACCCTCTCTCACGATTTCCGTTTTTGTTTCACCTTGATTGGGGGTTGCTCATGAAACCCCTTTTATAAACACAAAATGGGAACAGTTGTGTAACCGTTCTCCCTTATTTGTGCAGGTTTAACAGAAGGAGCATATTTAGAGAGGGAGCGTTACCCACATCATGGGTAACCACCACCAACGTGGTGGTTTATCCCAACATGGATATGTAAGTATTAAGATCATTTCCCAAGCATTGTTGTTTTAATGTCTATAAAATATAATTTTTTTATTTTTCGGGAGGATGATGTACTAAAATTTTTCATTTAGTCTGAAATTATGGGCTGCCTTTCTAAACAAACAATAATCAAAGAAACACCTTAATTTATTCTGAAATGCATTCCCAGTTTTTCAGCAACACCTTAATTTTATCCCTTGTGGATGGTGCAGAAAATCAAAGAAACAACTGGAAAGAAGAGAAGAAATGGGGGAGCTGAAGAAGAGGAAGACAAACATCTTGCTTTTGTGAAGAAATCTATGAAATTCAAGAGGCGCTGAGTGTCTCACCACCATAGCGTTTCAATCTACTGCAGAAAGATGTAAAAAGTAGGAGTTTTGTTTTGCCTTTCTTCAAATACACACAAGTGAACAATTTTGTTAGTCGTTTGCTCAGCTTTTTCTTATCATTCACGCCATCTGTCATACACTTGGATTAGTTTTTTTATTGCATGCAGGATATATAGTATTTATGAAAATCAGAACTTGTAAGACTGGAGCTCATATGTGTGTTCTTCCCCCGATGCAAACTGGGAAATGACCTTCGTAGGAAAACCTTCCGATGTGATGGTGATTCACCAACTTTTGGTGTTTCTCATTTTTGGTGCATTGAGAAAGATTTCATGCGGTTAAATAGCAATCTTTTAATACGCAGAGGCGCTTGTTAAAAATGCATTCTATTTATAGAGGCCAGTGTCAGCGTCTTCCTGTATCTTTACTCTCTAGTAGAGTGGGATTGAATGAAAAGATAGCTAAGTGTGTGGAACCCCTGTGGGCAAACCATGTCCTTGTTGATTTAATGAAAAGATAAATTCCAAGATTTCTTGATGTTGGCAAAGGGCTTGTTTGGAATCTGGGTATTGTCATGGGCGTTAAAGCATTTGGTGGTCTCGAGGTAAAATCTTGGTCAAACTGCCTTGGTGGTCCTGTTTGAAATCTCCACGCTGGGATTGGCATTTATATATGTATTTGGGATGGGAAGTGAGGTGCTTTCTCCTTTGTATTTACACTAAATCATGGATTTGGCAGCTCCCACTTCTTTAAATGCATAAACTCCATAAACGCCCATCCCAGCTACAAATTCCAAATAGGCCCCGAGTTATTTTGATCTCCAAGCTACTTTCTAGCCTCCTATATAATAGGGTTATTTTAGTTTTTTGTGTTTGGAACTCTCGAAACGGGGACCCATCTTTCATCACTGCAAAGAAACAGTACATAAGACATTTCATGGACCTGAATTTCATCTTTCATCGACTAGTTTTGCAAAATTATGGGCACTAAACGGTCTTGTTTGAACTATTTAGATATTTTTGTTTTATTTAAATGAATTTGTTTTTTTTCATTAGGAAAATACTGGGGGATGGACCCCTACCTTTATTCATAAGAAAGTATGTACAACAACGACAAAAACGATAAAACAAAAAATGATTAGCCAGACGAACTACACTCCTTGACAACATCCCAGTTTGAAGGCTTATATTTCTCCACAGTTGCCATGTCAGGAGCTCCACATGAATAAAGAGCAAGGTACTCACCTGGGTGGAAGGGTTGGTCTTCAGAAGGTGAAATCGATGTGTAGGGAGTCACGCCCTCTCCTCAGGTTTGACTGAGGCCTCCGTCTTCTGCTAAGGATGCAAGTAATCCAGCGTTGCTCACTGCAAAGGAGAAGCTTAGGGATAATTGCCTGTCCCCTAGTTCAATTCTTCCCAGGATGTGATCCAGTGTCTCCAGTTCTTTGCACGGGCCTGTTATGCGATCCAATGTCTCCAATTCACCTCTAACTCCAAAATCTACCTTGACCTTGTTTCTCTTAATGCTAGTGGCAAACTGGATGTCCATATTCTTTTTTCCCTTCAGTCACACTAGGGGCTGAGCGATGCATATTTGGGTTCATTTCTTTTATTGGATTATTTGAGATTCATATTATTTAGTTTAGATATTTTAATATTTAAATTTAATTAGATTAAGATAATTAAGTTGAGTTTTATCTTTTTAAGAGCATCAATTTAGGTAGTTTATTTGTATTAAAAATTGAGAGACCACATCAATAAAAGGATAAGAGTACAGAGTTGAACATTACAAAAGTTGATTTGAGAATATTTAAGTAAGTTCTTTCTCAATTTTTTTGTTTTTCTTTGGTTTTAGTGCATAGGAGTAGCATAACATAGTTTTTTTATAAAATTGAGCGCTCTCACTCACCATCAAGAGCCCAAGGGGTTGAGTTGAGCCTGAATCTCAACCAAATTCTAATCAATAGAGTCTCTTTCCTGCTGCTGGCATTTTCCAAAAGTATATGTGTGCATGTGCAAAGTATTTGGCTGCATTGTGCGCAACTCTATTCTGAATCCTCCATAACTTTCAGATGACTATGTTGAAGGTCTGACGCTAATGTGAGCCACTTGTCTCTAAGTGTTGTTGATGCCACCACTGGAGCTCCAAGATGATGTCCATAGATGGTGCATGCATCCCTCCAATCTGGTTCATAATTTACCTCCAAACATTACTCGCTATAGAGCATGTAAAAAATAGATGGTTTACAGAGATAACATTTGTTAGGGAAAGCAAACCCCAACCAATGCATTCTATCTTGAGTTAGCAACACCTCCACAAAAACAGTCCAGGTGGCCTAATGGAGCCTTTTTGGGATTCAAATCTTTCCTAATGGAGCTTCCCATATAATCATGTAAATGTTTTCATTTACATGATATGAACCATATAATTCTTTTTCACATATAGTATGAATTTAGCCATGACATCATAAGGTTTTTCACATGCTAACTAGACTTGATCCTTCATGATATATCCCTATCATGAGTCTATTCATAAACTACTTTGATTTTATTATCATGATTCTTTCATGCACTCATTTTACACAACTATGTCAAAAATTCAATCATATCCCTTAATGTGCAATACCATGTGCAAAATTGTAGCCTTATTGCTTGTCGGCTACTTCCAACTTCAAGTCTCGCATGAAGAGGCTAATTCATACAATATTCATTGTTGTTGCACAACATGCAACATTTTAGGCCTTAGTCACGGGGTTTCATATTGTTCTTCCATGACCATATTATAGGACATCATTATGTGCTAACAACTTTGCACAAAATCTTCATGCATACTAGTGGAGTATTATGAATTTTTATCAAACTCATTGATTTATTATGATTTGTCAAACATGACAAATGCTTCTACTTTTCAAAAAATTTATTATAATCAATGCTTCCACTATTCATGTGCATCATCGTCACATGCAACATACTTTAACTTTTATGAGGTTAACCACCACATGATCATTTTAGTCTAGATCCGAATAGTCAAAAATATGATTATCAAGATATGAATATAACCATATTACATATAATGTATAAAGTTTTCAAAGCATGAAAATATCCCTTCATGCATTCATAAAAGCAAACCATAAGAAGCATGATTTATGATGACTATTTATCATCATATGCAAATAAATCTTCACATGCATGTGCAAATAATAATTCAGCTCCCACATTTCTAATATATTGCAATTAAGCAATATGTGCACATTTTAAGATATTAGAAACAATATGCATTAGGAATAAAGTTTAAGTTCGCATATTCAGATTCAATTGGATATACACCTCATTCATAATCAATGTGAGTTATCATTCTTTGTCTCATTATCATTTGGATATGCAAAACATTATAAGTTCATTCTTTTTCAAGGTTGTAATCTTTTAAATATGATAATAAGCAATCAAACCACAAGCATGTAAACCTATAAGTTTATATCAATTATCGGATAAAAAAAAAAAACTATGCCATATCCATTGGATTTATATGAATCCATATTCAAAACTGACTTGAGATGTTATTATCAAGTTCAACACGACCCATATTGGAAAATGAATCTCATGCAAGTTTAAATAACTCAAGTGAAACCATAGGACACATAGTATCAAACTATTAAGACCCATCACATAACTTTTGATTAAATGTAAATCAATTGGATCCAAAATATGGACCATCTATAAAACATACCCAACAAGATATTCATGGATCTCGTAAAGATAACCGAATCAAGAAATTTTAAATAGGCTTAATTTCAAGTACAAAGCTATACAATTTTATATCATAGGTTTATTACTTATTTGGATCTATGCAATTTTATAAATTCAAACTGATTATATATCAAGTTTATTCATAGGTTTAATTGCCATGAGTCATCTAGATTTGAATATAGTCCAAATTCATATCCTTAGGTTTCAATCTATCTAGGTTGATACTATCCAGATCCACCATAAAATATGGATCAAATCTGAATCCATATAATAAGAGAATCCAAAGAGGACTATTCAATGCACATTATGCCAATATAAGTAATTTTGGATCTCATCATGCTAGTTTGGATCTAAACTCACCCATATTAGGTTGAGCCTCAATTCGGATCATAACTAGATTCAAGCACTATCATTCTAAACAAATATATTCATTTAGGTCCAATATTAGTTATTTGAGTCAATAAATAAATAGTTTTAAAACTCATAATCACGAGGCATTCAAAAGAAATACCAACATAGATCCAAAACACCTAATAAATATAGATGAAACTAAAACTGGATCTTGAAAAAGCTCGTCAAACATTTTTACGTGCCCAAGTACAGATTTAGTTTTGTTTCAGTGATCCACTTGATCCAACAAGTCCAATGTTCATATTGACTGGACCAAGACTAATTAGTATGATCTTGAGCTGGTTTAACCACAGACTAAACTCTATCACCTCGCTTTTTTACTAGATTCGAACAATGCATATCTGCCTCATTTTTTCTTTTCTCCCTTTTTTTTTTTTTTCTTTTTTTCTTCCTCTACTTTCCTTTTTATCATTTTTTTGCCTTTTCTTTTCTTTTCTTTTTATCATTTTTTTTGCCTTTTTTTTCTTTTCTTTTCTTTTCTTTCACCCTTACCCATAAAAGGTGAGCCCGATAAAGGTTTCCCCCTTTTATGAAAGGGGGAAAACTCAAGAGAGAATAAGGGAATGGGAGTCTGAGAAGCGCTCGTCGTCGACGGATGGCGGGCCTCAACTGCCTACCACTGGCAGGCGGTTCTCTACATGCAGTTGAGAGAAAACCCTCTTTGAGGTGAGTCGAATTTATCCGGGTAGGTGTTGCATCCCCCACACAGAATTGCTCATACACCATCTCCTTCACCACCAGAATCCTCATCGCCGGTGATGCCATCAGCCACGCTCCAACGTGGATGAGCGGCCCGCAGGCCGCATGGTGGAGGTTGAACGTTGCCCTCACCAGCTCTGGCCGAGTTAGGGAGGAGATCATGACCGACTCAACCAATAGTTTATTGTTATGCATGAGAACCGAGACTTTCTTGTGAACTGGATTGTGCTGCAGTAGGAGAGGGCGCTTTGTCGATCAAGTCCACCTCCATGTATTCAAACTCAATGCCCTTCAGCTTCAGGGCCGCTTGCACTCTGTGGCAGTAGGAGCTCGCCCACATGCCTAAGAGCTTCACACATAGTCACCCATTTGTCTTAGTTTTTTTTTCCTTTTCTTTCTGTTTGGGTTGAGAGATTGTGAAAAGGGTTGGGTTCGAGACTACAAGAGGATGTGGATCTGCTATGGGTTGTGAGCGAAGAAGCAGACCCTATGGCGACAGCCTCTGTCGTTCTTACAAGGTTGTGCGAATCATAGTGATTCAGAATCATAGTGTATCAGCTTCTTTCAAAACATGATTATGAATGATAGTGATTCAGAATCATTGTTGGGTTAAGCTGCTCCTTTCAAAACATGAGAATCACATGTGATTCAGAATCATAGTTGGGTTATGTTCGGTTGCTCCTTTCAAAACATGATTCAGAATCTGTGTAATAATTCAGAACAAAACTGAAAATGTGTAAGAGATTAGTTTCATGAGAAAAATGTTTCAGATATGTGTAGGATATGTACATTGTGACCCCAAATATACTTGAATGGCGTGATTGGCTTCCTTGTCAAATTCAGATGTGGATGGAGATAACTTGGATCCAGTTAGCTTTTTACAATTTGTAGTGTTTAGTTTTTACATGTATTTGGTTTCAGATGGTAATTTTGTAGTGTTGAAAACCCACCGAGCTTAACTAACCGAGCCGAGCCTGAGCACCATGTTAAGTGGGTGAGCCGAGCTTGAACATGCCAAGCTCGGCTCATGTGGATCCCTAATGCTACCCATGTTGTTTCAGTCAAATGGAATGCCAAAATATAGACAATTGAAATTTGGCCATGTTTGAAAGTAGTTGGCCTACTTATAAAGATTTACCATGTGGGACATATGTCACAAAGAAATTTCTTTTTCAAACATGGAAAGCATCAGCCCTAAAGGGGGTTGGTGTTGTGGGGTGGGGGGCTTAGCTGCTAGATGGGCAGTAAGGGTTTGATTCCCATGGCTCACTGCTCAATCTAATGCTTAGCATATAGCATAGGCCCTAGGGGCAGGGGTCCTAGCCTCGAAGTTTTACGCAGCTGATATGAGGACTGTAGGTATGGCAGTCTTCGTGCAAGGCGAGGTTTCTTCGGGTTATAAATTAAAAAAAAAACATGTAAAGCATCAACGAACATATACTCGGTAAAACATGAACGAGAAAATATATATATATATATATATATATATATATATATATATATATATATATTTTGTGTGTGTCTCTTTCTTTATATATATATATATATATATATATATATATATATATATATGATACCATCATGGGTAAAAAAGCTTTCAATTGGAACCCATAGTAGGATTTTTTTTTTACCAAATCTATCCCCATAAATGTGTTCTATGGTCAAAATAGTAGGAATTGAATGTTGGATCATATTTTCTGTATGCAAAAATTTAATTTCACGAGAGTTGAAAATTTGTTACATTGTTGGCCATTGATTTCGAACCCTGCAAAATCTTATATACACATTAAAATGACATGATCCAAACACCAACTTCTACTAACCCAAACATGCACATCATCTTTGGAAGGTCAGATGTGAAAAATATAAAAAAAAATAAAAATATTATAATTTTTTATTAAAACGGTAGCAAACATTAACTCATATATATATATATATATATATATATATATATATATATATGTGTGTGTGTGTGTTATATTTTTAAAATTTTATTTTATTTGCACATCTGACCCTCCAAATGTGATTTACATGTTTGCATGTGGATCATGTTATTCCAACTTGTAAGTAAGATTTTACAAGGGTTGAAAAATCAACGGTCTATAATGTACCAACCATATTTTTACATTGAAAAACTACAACCCAAGAGTTAATTCCTACTATTTTGACCGTTGAACACGTCCATGGGTTTAGAATATGTTAAAAAAACCTCTCTCTGAGTTCCAGCTAAGGGGTTTCTTACCCACGAGGATAGCAAATGTTATATATGGATAATACCCCACCCCCATTTAACATATAATATGTAGAAGATGTTATTTTTGTCACAAGGTCAATGTTATGACCAACTTTCACATGAATTAAGGCAAAAATAATCACAACTAGCAATTGTAATCACATCTTAGTACTTTTCTCATGTTTCACTAACCTTGAGAATGCAATGTGATTGTGATGTACTTTCACAAAAAAAAAACCATGAATATTACAAACGTGCCAATAATATTGCATAAATAATATGAACATAGTGTAAAATGAAACATGATTCAAATGCATGAACTTTAAAAATGGTTTCTTCATGTAAGAGTCCGATTCTAAAGATTCAAGGACTAGTCATACAAGATCCAATCTAACATTAGACCCCTGATAGATGATTTTTACTTATTCAAGTAAAATAGTTCCAAGGGTCGGATCCATGCATCTGGGTAGGTGGATCGGTTTAAAATGTCCAAGTTGAAGGATGTTGTGGGTTTGATAACCGGAGTTTATCCTTTGCTAGAAGGCTGAAGCTGGATACTGAGCACTTTTTAAATTATATAGGTTGGGTCTGGGCTCTCATTTTATAGATGTAATCTGATCCGGAACCAGAACTGGATTTCATTTTATGTTATCTGGGTGGATTTGGGTGCACCATGGTGGTCAGCAAAATCCGATCCATTGACAAATTTAAAATTTGGACCCTTAGCGGGTCACTGCATGGCTGGCTCAGTCCATGATTTGGATGGGCATTAAGTTGTACAGGGTTTAAAGGGTTATGGTTTTCTACAGTAGTATGTGCAAACGACCTAGCAAATGAGGCAGAACCCCTTGTTTGCTTGTTTTTTCTCACATCTAACTACATAGATATGATGTGTATGTTTTGTTTAGTGGGAACCTGCTTTTTGATAGCCCGAATCCGACCCGTATATAGGTTTTTCCCGCGATCCAAAAATCAACGGTTATGAAAGCATTAATTTTTCCAGCTCATAAAAACATGTTTTCGGGCTATCATAACCGTTGATTTTCACCTGCATGGCTAAATGTTGCACCTGCATGGCCAAATGTTGATTCATAATAAATCGAGCATACACATATATGAGGTTAGATTGTGTCAAAACAACCTGTATTGTGAGATTCAAAATAGATTGTAGGTACAATAGTTTGTACCAAATATAAACCCGGGTTTAAATTGGACCCAATCTTATATTCCAATGCTACGGCTATTAATGAGTTGGATGTTTGACCAGATCCAACAGAGCATGATCCGAAATGTCTGGAATGGAAAGTGGACCGATGTATTAGGTCAAATTGGATAAATTGGTTGGCCCTTGTTAGTGTATGAAGCATTCTGAGATCCACGATAAAAAGTGGATCAGGGTCTCATCCATTCGCCAATAAAGGGGATTGGTTTGCATATTTGAATCGGTCATTTCTGAGGGGAATCAGATCTGATTAAGAGATTCCAAGAGGTTGCAGAGGAATCTGGACCCACCCAAGTTCAGCCTGAGTTGATCAAGGTCTGGCCACAGCTATTATTGGACTATTGACCAAGTTCAGCCCAAGTAAGCCTGGTTCCACATTTGGCCATGCAGGTGTATATTTAATTTGATGACTTGTCAAGTAGACTTGCCTTCATCTCCAGCCTATTCTTGGTCCATTCAGAATGACACAGTGCAACTTTTAGACATGACTTAGACCACCAAGGCAAGCCTTTTTGGTGGACTAGAGTTGTTTATGTTTATGTTTGATTGATTCTGGCATGTAAGACAGAATACCATCAGCATTGCCATCATCTTCACCACTTTCAAATTTATTTATGCCAACGTCTTCATGATGCATAGTGCTTCCGGTTTAATCATGCATAAGCATGCATGTCATCCTTACCCTCTTCACTCAACCATTTTCTTATTGGACATGTCAACAGAACCATGAAATAAATCTCTCGTTTTCTCTAAAATCATATCCTATCCTATCCATCATCACAAACAATTGTGGGCAACTCCAATAGAAGGAATCAACAAAGTAAAATGTATATATATATATATATATATATATATATATATATAGGGTTGTAAGTGGGTCTGGCATACTCGACCCCACCCGATGTCCATAACCAATTATATCCGACCGATAGAAACAATATTGGTGGAACCGTGAGTTTGGATCGGGTCCAAAATATAGACCGGTAGTGAAAATGGATTGGGTCTTGAGTATTATAAATGAAGACCCGAACTCAAACGGACTCAATCCGATTATGTATCCAGATACAAGTAGTTCTGCATATTTTAAAATTGAGCCAACCGAAACTAAACCCGATTATGTACCCAAACCCCCTTTGTTCTCAAACCGAAAATGACCCATACCCGACCCGACTATATACCTAAACAAACCCGTACCCGAACCCGCTTCATAGTTGATCCATGTGAAAAATTCTAATAAGTAAATATTATACATCCAATTAAACATTTAAAGATGCTAATAAACATAGAATTAATATGCATTGCATTTTAGTGATCTGAACTTTAATTCATCTTTGCAAATACTTTTCGTTGCCCTTTTGTTGCGAAAGTTATTGGAATGAATTGAATCCTAAAATAAAACTCGAGAACTCATTGAATTTGATATATCATTGTTTTTTTTGTTTCAACTTCAATGTTTGGTTGATGTGGATATATTCTTTTTATATTCAGATTTTGACATTATTTAGAATAGTTATTAAGCTTCTCTTTTGTTAGCATATAATCTTCTTAATAAACAGTTGATTCCATTAATTTATATATTTTTATTGGCAGGTAATTAGGTCTAGAATACTGATCATATCAAGACTCAAGTTGAAACCCAAACCCATTAAGACCCAAACTATTAATACATGAAATTGTTAACCTATATGGATCTACTTTTTTTAGTCATACCTAGACCCGAACTTGCTCCGAATGAAAGTGGATGTACTAAAGACCCGATCTGATTATACCCGACCCGATGTATACCCAAAGTCGTTAACCTATGTGGGTCCACAATTTCTAGTTGTACCCAAACCAGAACCTAAACCTAAATTAGATTGAGTCGGGTTTGGGTCTTACTTTTAAACCCGATTCAAAATCAAATCTGATAAGACCCAACCCGGTTACACCCTATATGGATTCTACACAACTCTCAGTTTATGTTTCAAGAGCGGAATTTGCGTCTTAACAATCCACAAATGACTATTTAAAAAAACAAAAACAATCCACAAATACAGCGGCCCGACATATTTCAAACAAAAAATATCAAGATTTTTTTTTCTAAAATGTAATAATGCAATAGTCTCATCAACAGACTCGTTTCAACCGTACCAAGTACTAGATGGCCCACCCAAGTGCAAACACAAGTGTGTCTTAGCCTCATAGTATCAGATCTAATATGAAACCACTGTCAAAGAATATAATTAAACTGTTACATAAAAGATATTATTAAACCAAGTCTTTCATCGTTGACATTGTCCTAACCGAAATAAGCTCTAAGGAGTCAGCCTGCACATGCACTGGTGTTTAATAGCTTTGTAGAACAAAGTTTGAGAGTAAAGCACCCAAATGACAAAATTCTTAAGTCATTTCTTATGTGAGCAAACACAACAGAAAAGAATTGATTTTATAAATCAATTTCATAATCTGGTTTCTTGGTTAAATCTTCCGGTCACATTACATTTTAAAAATTACTGCTATCATATATCATAGATAGAAATTGATTGAATACAAAACAATCTCATTTCAGTATTGAACCATTAAAGTAATTATTCAATTAAATAGTCATTCATAAAAGCGATAATTATTAAATTTAAACGAAACAAGGAGCCCTTAGGATCATCGAAAATATCAGCATGCACAACCCCTTCTAGCATCATGCACTCGCTTCACCCATCACATATCACCTGAAAAATATTTTATTTTGAAAGCATAAGACTTTGAAAAGTTTCAGTAAAATTCACATACCTAATGCAAGATACAATACCTAAAGCTTGCATGATATACAACAATAATTAAATAACTGCATTAACTACCAAAAAAGCAGAGACAAGATTTTCACAAGATATTCATGCATTCATAATTCATAAACAAGTATGAAATAACAGTCTTAAGCATTTATAACATCAATTCTAAATGGGATCAAGATATTTATCAATGAGCATGAATCCATAAAATTACAAGAACAAGAATAAAGTAAAGTGAGCAAGTATTTTATTTTTTACTTGATTAGTTATGCTTATCGGGTATGCGTAGAACCAACACGAACACATCCCAAACTACCCAGAGTGTTTATTATGCTATGTATTTTAATTTCTCTAAGTAACTGTTGTGTCGCATACTTCCCCAAGAGCAGAGTCAAACCGAGAGAGGTAGCGGCATTCTCTGAGAGAAACTACCTGGGGCTACGACCTCAGGCCGCCATTATGATCATGATCAGTCACTTATGCAGAAGTCTCAGGGAGATGCCCACCTAAGATAAAAGTATCAGTCATGGTCTACCTAAATTCTCTGGGGTAGGGTACCGTCGAGGTATTGTCCCTTGTAACTTAAAAAAAAGAAATGGCCAGAGAGTTTCATACCACTTACCCTCTCTAAGGTAGACCAAAGGACCATTCTAGTTCAACATACATTGGTAAAGACATACTCGAAATCCTACTCAGGGATATCTTTATTAATTAGGCCATAGGTAAATGCAACTACCATTGAGGCTAGTGCATTGCCATCTTTTGAAACTATAATTTTCTTAATTCATCAAGCACATAAAGTGCACATACAACCCTGTCAGATTTCTATCAATCCTGCATGCATTTTCAAATACTGCATCTCAAAACATAGCATGCATTCTCATAATAAGGAATCATGCCAATATGTTGTTTAGCAATTCATTCATACAGTATCATAATATTTCAAATATTCAAGAACAAGCATGCAATAATATCACATATATATATATATATCATTCTGCATCCGCACATATAGCCAATATGCAATCAAATCAATATGCTTATATTTATTTTTCACATACTTTGCACTTACAAACACTCATAATCAGTTTATCATAAAGTGACATAATTAAACTCCTATAATTAAACATATTCACCAATCTCAATCACAATATGTGTAGGAGCCTTTTTCCTCAGAAACAGGGCATCCCTACACCATAAACATAGTCATCAATATCACCTTTCTCTCTATCATAAACATTTGTATTAGATCTAATGTGATTCAAAATTGAATTTATGAAAAATTTAAGAAAAATATCAAAACATAATTAAAACCATAAACCCAACTTTTTTGATAAGAGCTCCCATAAACCCTCATCGAGCAAATCGGTATGGCTCTAATTAATATCTTAACTTTTTAGTTCTCAAATCAAATCAGACCTAAATTAAATATTTATGATAGCATATCATTAAAAAAACTCACTACAACTGGCCCGTAACAAAAAATACATAAGTCGTTTTCCCCGATCCTGGCCCTCATACGCCCAAACTAGAAAGGCTTACATGTTTTTAATTGCATTCAATTGTAGTCATGCTTAAACAAAGTGAATACACATAACTTAATTCAGTTCATGATGCAAAAAACTTGTAAACATCATATCTCAACAACATATGCATTTGGAAGAATCAAAATCTAAGAAAAAACTCAAAACCCTAAATCAATTTTTGAGAAATCGGGGTCTTGATTCTCTTACGAATAAACCATCAGATCTTCATTAAGTCAAGCATGAATTTAGATATTAAACAAGCTAAACATGCTGAATATAATCATATAAATAAAGGTACTCTCTTTTGGAATAAATTAAAACAATTGATTTATAAGACAATCAAGATTTAGTAATATCTTTCACATACAACTTGTATAATTTTTCATTCAGATCTTTCTAAATGTTTAGTAATTTATTTATGATTCAATAGGGTTTATAAATACTGATAATATGAGTATATATCAAAAAAATATTAAAACCACAAGATCCAAATACGTTACTACTCAAACATAAGTATAAGTCGTAGGAAAATTCAGATCCCTAATGACCAATTTTTATAAAATCTGTCAGAAATAACATAACACGTATTAAATCATAATATTTTTACCATGGTTACCTGTACCTTTCAAGAATATAACTTAACAAATAGATCTTAAAAATAATAAATACAAAATTGATTAAAAATATTTTACAGAACGCTATTCTGATAGAGTTTCGGTCCAGAATCTGTAACCTATAAGATTTTTATCAGATTAATGCATTTCTTAGAATGCATATAAAACGTTTTCGATAAAACCATTTTTACATATTCTGTTATTATGTATTAAGATTCACCAATTTTTTTTATAAAATATTTGGAGGTGTTTTTCAAGGGTGTTTACTTCTTTTACCAGAGATGAGTCAAAACAATCTTGTTACCAATGCAAGAAATTAAAGCTCTGTTAAAATGAATGTTTCTTTATCAATACAAATCCAAAACAGATGAAACAAGATTTTAAATTCAAGATCAAGATGCGTAGATCATCATAATGATTTTATTTAGATTTTTTAAACTGATATTTGAAGAGATATAGATTTATTTCTGAAACTAGTCGGGAATAATATATCAAACATCACGGGTTTAGGTTTCTTAGAAAACATTTTTGTAAAAACTCTTCTTGAGACCATAAAATCCTTTAAAATCTCATTGTTTTAGATTTAGTCAGATTCAATATGGATTAACACGTGAATAACACCCTCAATAATCACGTTATGATTGAATCTAATACAAACCAATGAGGAAACCTTAATTAGGCATGTTTCTCAAAATCATTTTTATGAAAAACTCAAGGTTTAGCTTCTTCGAATCTAAATAACAATTTCTTGAGCCAAGAAAACATGTATAATAGATCAAAACATGTAAATATGCTTCTGGAAATAAAATTAACTCAGATATGCATGCTTAATGTACGTAAAGAGCATCAACTACGTAAATCTTACTTAATAATCGATAGATCTTTAGGGTAAAATGAGGAAATTGGGTAATCCGATGTCTACACCACCACCAACAATAAAGTATGTGCAGGTTTAATGGCTGCACAACTTTTCTCTAGACCTCCTAGATGTTTTGGAGGAGAGAGGAAGCAAAACCAAAAGAGAGAAAATAGAGAGAAAGAAGAGAAAAGAGAGAGACTAAAGATTTTTTTTATCAAAAGATGTGAGGGGCGTGTGGGAGGGGGTATTTATATCCCCTACACAACCCTAGGCTGATCAAATCTAGACTCTTCCTCTCTAAAATCGTGTAGAGGGAGAGAAGAGTCCATTCTAGAGAAAATTCTAACTTCTGGACTCCTAATTCTTTAACTACTTTGATTTTTCTTTTTTTCTATTTTTATTTTAATGAAAAAAATAGGTTTAACTATTCAACCACCAACTCTAATATGTTCTACTTATGTGAACTTTTCTAGAGGTGTGGGACATCCCACCCTCTAAATCTCCTTTATTTATTGTAAAAAAAATGTTTAATTTAAAAGTCTTAATTATCACCTTTTTATTTTTATTTTATTATTGTTATGAATTTAAAACTAGATAATAATTTAATCCATATGGACTCCTGGATTCAAATGGGGGTCCACATAGGATGTCCCCTATGAGGGTCCACTATGTATCCATTGAATCCAAATAGCGTTTTAAATTGGATCCAAACCAAACTACACCCCAGATCCAACTTGGATCTAAATGGTGATCTTGGACTGAGAACCAAACTTAAGATCCAAACCACTCCAAACTCATAAAATCTCCATAATTTATCTTTTTCGATTATTCTTGAAATATCATTCATAACTTGAGACAAAGATTCATAATTAATCAAAATCAAGAAAATAAAATAATAATAATAATATCAAGAATTCACAATCATGGTCATAAATGCATAAATAATTCATCATTTATTCATTTTAATCATCAAGAAAATCTCAGGTTTTACAGCAAATGACTTTACCATCTATCTCTCTCTGGATCAACTTTGTTATTCTTTTCTCTGCATGTGCTACTGCACTTGACTGCCACCCATCAGTTGTTGGGCACCATGGCTCAGGTTGTGTCAAATAGATGTGTAACCGTCAAGTGTTGCTATATCATGCACTTTGTGCAATCACATGTGACTGACTTCTGTATAGGGTGCATAGCCTCCCCCTTAGTAACAACCCTCCTCCCCTTAAACCCCAAGTGAGTGCCCTACCCTAAGCAAATGACACCTACCAGGCAAGTTGATGGTAAGACCTTTGTGTGAAACAAGGTTCCTACTTTGTCTTGAGATTGATGGTTGGTCATCGAAAAAACCCTTTCACCTTGAACGATTGATCATTAAGCCAAGGAGTGAAGAACATATGAAATGCATTTTTGTCAATATAGTCATTATTTTCGTCAAAGATATTGATATTAACTTTAAGCAGGCTAAGATCAAGTATTCTCTACATTGTTTTCTCAAAAGGTTGATCTTCATAAATCATAAGGTTTGTCTTAAGAACTTGCTTCATGATTGGCTTGATAAAAAAAAGTCAAATCAATATAAGATTGGTTGTATTTGTTTGAAAAAAACTATAACAGTTGCATGATTCGTTTAAGTATTGCTGTGATGGATGAGATTTGTCTTACTCAAATACCATTTAGAGTCAAGTGGTTTTGCATAGCCTAGTTCAGATCCTGAACCCTGCTCCTTTCATTGGGCATCTTTTTTCTATGGTGATTCTTTATGCAAGCATTAAGGAGGAGTTTCATGAATTCACCTATTGTATCACTTATCCGGGTAGCCTATGTGTTCAATGCACATGTAGGCACAAAGAGGATCAAAAAGAGAAAAAAAGACTAATTTCCCTATTTTGGTTCTTGATTCCATGGTTGATCCATAGATATATGCATATACACCTTTTATTTCTGTTTGAGATGCTTTGGGTTGTAGGCGGAGTGAACCCAATGTGCACAAAATGAGCTTTTCAGGTTTATCCTTTGTGTTTTTTTTCTCTTTTGAAAGCAAGTTCCTTGAATTTACACAAAAATGAGATTTCATGGTTGATCCCTAGTTTGGTTCTTAATTTTTTTAGTTTTTAATCAATAGAAAACCATTTTTGATATTTTAATATTAAAAAAATGAGCTTTGGTAGGAGTTGTTAGTGCACGTCACCATATATTGGTACTTTGCAAGTTCAAAACATGGTATGTAGTGTAATTGGTGGGGTCTGCCTAACCCCAGTTTGCCTATATAAAAAAAATCTCTATGACCAACCCTTTTGCTCCATGTGTTTAATGTTTGTGGGCTCTTCGAAAAAAAAGGTCAAGAGAATTGTGCCAATAGAATACATCGATCCTAAGAAAGAAGACTAAAAGTAGGTTGAATATGATACTTAGCCATCCAAACCAACTTTGAAATTTTGATATTCTCTTTCTCTTTATTTGTGGTTGTTTTTATTTTATTTTTAAATTCTTACTATACAAATATTGACAAAAAATTATAATTGGTTAGACTCATGACTAGACATAAAAATTGATATAAGTACAATTGAACATCTACCTATTAAAGAGTTGACAAAGCATCTAGGGTCATAAAGAAGTGTAATGTAAGTGACTTTGTATTCTTTTTTCTTCTTGAAAACGAGTTCAAAAATGTATATGGTCATTGTTTATATTTCATAATTGTGTGCTATCTTAACTTCATGATCTTACTATTGTTGTTCATTTGATTTAATGTTGTTCTTGTATAATAGTAAATATTTTTGTATGATTCAATTTTGTATAGTGTAGTATGATCTAATATTATTTGCATGAAATTAACATATGTCAACATATTCACGATAAGGACAACATTGTTTTTCCTTTTTCAGGATCAATTCATCACTCACCAGCCAAGGTGAACACCTAGATGGGATCAATTCATATGGGGATGATACTTCAAGAAAGGAAGAGAAGACCCCCACACACCACGGGCCATTGCAGTTCCAGAGTCATCCATGACGACCTTAGGTAAAAAGCAAATCTAGTATTTCTTTAGTATAATTAAAATTTTATTAATGTCATTGCTATTAATATTTGTAAGTAAATACATATTAGCAACGACAGGTTCTTCCTAGCGTAAACGTGAGAAGAACAAATGTATAGCCCACCTGAAGCAACTCAAGTAAAGAAAGGCTTTAGTAACCGTCAAGCCTGGGTTGTGTGGAGTCGTGGGCAAGGATGCCTCACAGTTTTCTAAGAAGATTACATGCATCGCCAAGGAGAAGGCCAAACTCACTCATCAGTTATGGATAAAGGTCCCAGAGCACGAGAAGACGTTGCGTGAGACAATTTTTGTAAGTATATTACCTAATTATATTTTGATAAACAAATTAATTCATAAAGTGTTACTAACTATTTTTTAGTAATTTGGTGCAGACAAAATTTACTTTAGATGATAATATAGTTGATTATCGTGTTGTCATGGATAAGCAACTTCAATTATCATACAAAAAGGGCACAAGAAACATGTTGCAAGCATTATAAGACATTTGAAAACCGCACCTAAGCAGAAGATCATCCTCCAAAGAAAATCGACTATAAAGTGCAGAAAGATCTTTGCAATTTTTATATTGGACGATAAATATTGGATATATATTTATAAGTAAATAAATGTTCAAATTTTTAGATTTTCTTCTACTAATTATTCTTCATTTGGTTAGACGTCCAATAAAAATTTGGCAAATAGAGCCCAACAGACGGTCCAACATACCACTGGATCGTCTATATACCTCAAAAGTTTCATATGAGGGTAAGTTTCTTATTCTCTAAGTTTATTTTTTTTTCATATAGTAGTATAATGTTAAATATGCTTGATGTAATAGATTCTAAATTTGCTATTTGCATACTCTTAAATTGAAGGAAAAGAACTGATGACGAGTAAGTTCTACTTAGAGATGCAAATCCATTCAGATCGCAAGACATTTGTCTAGAGCGAAGCATCAAAGAACTATGTAAATAACTCATGCTTTGTTATTTAGATTTTGTACATTAACCACATTCATGTAGTCTATTTTGTACATTATCATTAATTAGTGATAACCAATTATATATCATCGATGTGTAAAACAAACTACGATATGTGCAAATTAAAGATGATAAAACATGTTTTTCACAAGGAGGCACTTCTATGTTGTAGCGAGAAGTCTTTGCAAAGGTTCTCAGAGAGTGTTCTAAACATGTGAGAGGGATGGGTGCATTTGACATTCCATCCAAAGGCAAAACCCGAGTTTCAAAGCTATCTTCTCAGTTGAAGGCGATACAGTCGAATCTTGAACGATTCAAACTGCAACTAGAGCGAGAGAGAGAAGAACAAAGGATAGACCAATTGCGACTCAAACAACAACTGGAGCGAGATAGAGAAGATCAAAGGATGAACCAGTGATGACTCAAACAATAACTAGAGCGGCAGAGAGAAGAAAATAGAAAGAGAGGAAATGTTGAATATAGTGACATCACTCAGACATAACCCTCATCCTAGATCTCTCCACTGTTTTGGTATGCCCCATTTTCTCATCATCTCTCTCTCTCTCTCTCTCTATATATATATATATATATATATATATATATATATATATAGATATATATTAGTGTATTTTCACATTTACTTTGAGTGTTTGTGTTTTTTAGCATTATGTTCTTAATAGTTATCACAGATACTAACAACTATTTTATTTTTTTATGGCAGAAAAACAGAGATAAGTAGGATTGGTTCATTGGCACATGAAGCTGATTGGTTGATTAATTCACTATTGAGTGATTTCATTGGGCCAGTGATGAGAGAGATTTCAGCCAATCATGTCAATGATTGAGTAACTTGGACTTATGTTTTTGTTAATGAATATTAAAAAGCTATCATATACTTTCACGTGATTGTATAATTGTAATTGTTTGAATTGTTATTATTTGAGTGATTTCATTTGCATTGTTATTGTTTGAATTTTGTTGAATGTAATGTTTGAATTGCTATTGTTTTAGTGATTTCATTTGCATTGTTATTGTTTGAATTTTGCCGAATGTAATGTTTGAATTGTTATTGTTTGAGTGATTTCATTTGCATTGTTATTGTTTGAATTTTGTTGAATGTAATGCTTGAATTGGTGTTGTTGGAGTGATTTTATTTGCATTGATATTGTTGAATTATTGTTGCATTGTTATTATTGAATTTTGTATGCAAAAAAAAATTAGTTGTCTAATATAAAAATTTCTTTTTACAGGTTTAAGGCCTATCACAACGACATTCCTGTGTCACTGTTATAGGTCTTAAACCTATCATAGCTTATAATATCGATTATTAGAACGTTGTTACAGTATATAACAACGACTATGAGGTTATCATTATATCATATAACGATGACATCATGCTTGCAGTTATAGGCTATAACAAAATTTAGTTCTCATCATTATCTCTTTTAAGAGCGACTATGAAGTCATCGTTAAAGTCTAGTAGTCGTTATAGGCTAATCGTTGTTCTAGGTTAAGTCGTTGCTATTGGGATGTATCCTTTAACAACAACCTATAATTGTTGTCGTTATTAATCAACAAAGTCCAATGGTCATATTTTGTCGCCATTATAGGTCTATAATGGCAACCAAGAGAGCAATACCTTTGTTGCCACTATTGACACTCATTCTTGTTGTGTGATCTTTTCTACTAAGTAAAATTTAGATAATACATCTGAATTTATTGTAAGCAAACACATGAAACATTGTCCCTTTGAAACCATCTAGGAGATTTAGGAGATAAAACTGTTTAGGAGCTAGTAAGTACTCTCTATATATATGTGTGTGTGTGCGAATACAAGGCACAATAGATATAAACTGCAGATGAACTAGGCATTTCGACATTTTTTTGCAAATCAAAACCCACATGTCCTATTTGCACGTTCTTTGATGCAGGTAGGCAGCTACTTCTCTATCTCTCTCTCTCTCCACACACACACACACACACACATATATATATATAAATATATATATATATATATATATATATATATATATATATATATAAATATATATATATATATATATATATTGTTTTTATCATTTTGTCTAGTCTTTATCTCCAACTACATGAGATTTATTTTTTGAGTTTTGACTCTCCATTCTTACAGAGTTAAAACATGTCTTATCCCTTAATTAGGGTTGCGCAAGCTTAACTAAGCCCAAGGCTATTGAAGCTTGGCTACATGCATGCAACTTGAACTAGAAGTTTTCCCTTCTGAGTCTAGCTTAAACATGATTTTTCAAGCTGAGGTTTGTTGGGCTCGAGTTGAGTTATAAAATCAACTCTTTTCTTTATTTAGATAGTAATGGTAGTTGATTCAGTCCTCTCCTTTCTTTCCTTCTGTTAAGCTGACCTATTGAAGAACATAAAAAGCAACTGTGCAGTCTATTCAGGAGGTTTATCCTTCGAGGACAAATGCTCTCCATCACTACATATACAAGTGCACATGAGAGACAGGAGATAACCCTAATCACATACGCTTATTGTCACGCTTATATAATTATTTTTTGCACTAAAAAATAAGAGAGGGGGAGGGAGAGGGGAGAGGGGAGAGGGGAGAGGGGAGAGCGGAGAGGGGAGAGGGAGAGGGGAGAGGATTCTCTGCCCATGGTGTTTTGGGCATCTGGTGCATGACTGTAAGCCTGACAGATAAACTCAAGGCAGCCAAACCCTGTTTATTTTGAAAACATAACGTCTTGTTTAATTGTGGACAGTTATCTTACTTGGCTGAACTGTCTTAGACAAGGGATCTCGGTTCAAATCCCATAGGTGGCTACTCCCAATTCCTACAAACATATTTAACAAAATATAGTCTAACTTTTATGAATATGCATAATTCTTATACATTTTTTTGGTTTGTCTCATGTATGCACAAAGTTTTCTATAAGTTCATAGTCTCCTTCTGTCTGGTTTAATTGAGTTAGAATGCTGTTTTTATAATAAATCACAGCTCACGTGAGTGGGATTTTTATTCATTCACAACTTATGGTCCAATAGGCCCATGGTTTCCAGATGGAACATGTGGCAACCAAGGAGGTAGGTCCAATGTGGCCCATGATTCCCTTGGATTATCTAAAAAAATATATATAATCTTGTTAGGACCCGAACAATATGGAGCAGGTCTTTAGTTCATATTTGTCATGACCTTAGCCTAAAGAATGGGTCATGGGCTGAAATTCATGTAAGCGGAATTGGGTAGCAGTTCATAGTCGGATGAAATGTGAAATCCAACCCATGGAGTAGGTAGGGTAGAAGGAAATTTTAACAAATAAATCAGACTTTTACTGGCGCTAATTTAGCGCCAGTAAAAGTCTACGCCAGTAAATGGTACTATAGGTAAAACAATACATGTGGAAAGTCTAGGACCACGAAGAGCATGTACCCACTTGGAGTGTTGGAGGCAAGCTTCCTCTTAAATCAAAGCAACCCCTTTCTGCTCTCCTCCCTAGGCGTTAGCCAGGGTCTTAACAAGCCCACCCCAATCTACTATGGCCCAGATATTGTTTAAAACAGTTTTTGGCAACCAAGGGCGTAAGGTGAATTGACGAAATAGAGTGTAAAGGTGAGGCAGATCATGGTGATCTGCGATACAAAATGCACTGAAATGAAGGTCCATATGCAATGGATCTTGAAGCAAAGCTAAGATCTTATTTTAGTAATTAATGTTGTTGATGTTTAGTTGAACATGTGATAACTTTGTTTATCTAAGCCTATGTCACAGGTGACACAAGCGGACATGGGCGCCGACACGCACAAAATAATATTTTAATATTATTTTTAAAAATTTAAAGTATTATTTCAATAAAAATGTATTGGTTAACATTAAAATATCAAAAATAGTTTTTATTAATTAAAATTTAAATTTTTTTGTGTCCTTGTATCCTATTTTCCAAAAAATGTCCAAACTTGCGAGTCAAACCAGTGCCACGTGTCTTCGACATAGCTCTAAACGTTACTATCAAATATTTTCCATCACCCATCAAGACATGAATGTGCCCTTTAAGTTGATAGTGTACACATTCATGTGGAAACATTTGCAGCGGTGGTGATGGCAATGTTTTTAGCCCTTATTCTTTGGCCAAGTCTTGTGGATAAAAATAGATGGATCAATGTGATCGTGACCTTTTTGTAGGACACCATTGCATGTGGGAACTGTAGGGCCACCAAGACCATGTACCCACACTTTTAAATCCAACAGTTGAAAGGGTTTTAATATATAAGAGTTAGAGAACGAACCATTTGTTGCTTGGCTTTTTTTTTTTTTGGATGATGAAGGAAAACCCTCACCAAGAACTAGGTCACCTAATGAGCAGTGGCGGAGCTAGGAACCTAAACTAAGGTGGGCACAAACACATGGTAAGAAACCAAGTCAAAACCCTAAATCCTAATAAACATCATTCATAAATAAGCTAATTGAAAAAAAAAAACTAAAATTCTAACCAAAACCAAACTTGCATTCATGGAATATTGATTGAAAAAAAAGATTGACAAAAATATCTACTTAAATATTCATGTCATATGAAAAACCAAAATAACACAAAAATACAACCGATAACCAAAATCATGCATTCATTAATGAAATCATGTTTAATGATAATTGAAAAGAGAAAAGAAGACGAAAAACTCAAAAACCACAATTAAACATTTACATCATTTGAAAATATCCAAATAAACACCCTAATTCCTAAAAAATTCATAGATTTATGCTCATTAAAAAAAAAAATCTAATGTTCCAACCAAAATAAAGTATTCATTTAATGGCTAATGCTTATTAAAAAAACAGAAAAAACTTTAAAACCTAAATTAAATATTTATGCTATTTAAAAATAAACTAAATAAAAACCTAAACCCTAACAAGCATTATGCTGATTCAAAAATGGCCCAGGTTCTATAGGGAAAATGTTAGATGCACTCCTAGTTGCATTAGTAGCATCAACAACGACAATTCCAATATTTTCCTTCTTTAGAGCTGGAGCAACATTCTTGCAGTTTCCTCACGACTTCATACTTGTGCTCTATCGGGTTCTTAAATCGGTATCATGTCACAAGAGGCACATTTCACAGGAACCTTTAAAGTCCTTTTTTTCTATTTTCAGGATAATTTTTATCACAACCATCACAAGGAAACCATAACCCTAACAAATTAACTCAAGTTGTTGATTCTGCAACTGCGATAAGAACTGATCTATGCAGAATGAGAAAAGGAAAACCCTAGAAGAACCAAAATTAGGCATCAACAACCAGAAAATTTGAAAATCAGAAGGGGAAAAAGGGGTTTCATTGAGAATGGATAGCGAAAAAATAATGGACTTTCTGCATAATCGTGCCCCTGAGAGAGAGAAGAGTTGGGGAGACGGTGTAAAAGAGGTCAGGTAGTCTGGTCAGGGTGGGCACATGCCTGCCTACCCTGGCCACTATGTGGCTCCGCCACTGATTCTGGGGTGGGCGACCGCCCACCCATGCCCACCCCTGGCTCTGCCACTGCTAATGGGTCTGCCTCTCTCCGAGGTAAAACTTCGGGTTGAGGACATGACCACCCAGCCTTATGTGCCCCAACCGTGATAAAACAACAGCAGCTCCCATGCACCAACTTGTAAAACAGGCTAGGTAAGCTGGATATGAACAATAGGTTTTCTGCTTGTTTAACTCAAGACTGATTATGAGCTCAAACTCAGCTTGTTTAGTAGTCCTATATGTGCCCATTTGATAAACATGCACAAAAGGTGACGCCCATGCAATTTGAACCTAGACCACCTGTTTAGCCGCCAAGGTCTCATCCCACTACGCCAATCTCCTTTGGGGCTGTCACTGTCGTTTTGGACTAGGGTTTTCTTGGATGCACTGTTAGTCATGCTGCCATGCATATGCAATTAATTTTTTGGGCCACGTAACGATACGATGTATCTGGCACCATCATGAATGATTGTAATTATGGCCCATGAAATCTCATTTAAACTGTAATTATAGCCAATGAAATCCCATTTGAACTTAGATCTATGGATAGAACATAACCCAAAAAGTAATAATGTGATCTTGCAGTTGATGCTCTAGTTCAAAGTACTGGTTGAGTCCTAAGTTGAAAGATAGACTAAGTTCTTGATATTGTTAAAAACACACTTAAATTTATGCCATATTAATTAAAATTACACTTTCGTCAATTTAGTTTGGGTTATGTTTAACCCAAGTTGAGTTAATAGGTTAAAGTAATTAATTTACACTCAAAAAATATTTTTTATTTAAAAAAATCATAAACACACCTAAAGTTTTGGCAATAATAAAAAAATACTAAGTTTTGGTAATTGCAACACACATTTAATAACTTTGGTAGGCGTAAACTATGAGTTTTCTTAATTAACCATGATAAAGCTTAAGTGTGCTTTTAACAATATTGAAAACTCAGTTGTATTTTTTATTATCGCCCAAAGTTTAATTTGCGTTTGAAGACATCCGATATGTTCCAAACATTCAAATGAAATGCCTATATAATAGTCTAAAAGAACACCAAATCATCATCACTGACAAGGGATATCCAGAGAGAGAGATGTACCATTGGGATGGCGTCCATAACCTTATTTAAAACTGGGTTTTGGGCACAAACCAGGTTTTAAGATAAAAACCAGGCTTTGGTGCTGTTTAGGTGACACCAAAAACATGAGTAAATGACCAACTGGGGCTCCGCATGTCTGGTAAGAGCAGCTAGTGCACGTCACCTTCTGTTGGGACGTTGCAGGTTCAAAACCCAAAGGTATAGTTAACCCCAGCTCACCTTTCAAAAAAAAAATGAGTAAATGAAAAAAAGAGTCCCCCTCCCTCTCCCCTAGGTTTTTTAACCTGGTTTATTGTTCACTCGTTTTGAAGGCTCCTTCCATTTTTAGCCGAATATATATATATATATATATATATATATATATATATATATATATATATATATATATATAAACTAGAATATGAGAACTAGAAATATGGGCATATTCGACACTTTTTTGCAAATCCAATAATGTGAATGTGCTTGGCATATTGAATTTGCTAGGAATCAACCATTGGATCATATATTTTTGATGAAAAAATGTGTTTTTTGAATGCTTGAATTTTTATGAAGATTATGAGCCATTGATTTTAAAACCTTAAAAACATTACGTTTATGCATCAAAATCGGATGATTCAAGAGAGGGTTCTTGTAAATCCAAACATGTAGATCACATCTGGTTAGATTCAAGAGAAAAGGACAAAAAAATCCATGAAAATATCGGTTCACAATTAGTTCTTATATTTTCAGTTCTCATATTCTAGTGATTCATAATATATATATTCAAATCCATGGTTGGTTGGAAAATGGCCAACAAATTTTTTTTTTTCGGAATCCATTTTCCTGCCACCCACTGATCAGGAAATGGCCATGGTGTCTCCCACACTGGCCGACACCATCCTGGCTGGTGGGTGGCCGGAAAATGGTCGGACTAGTTTTTTTTGTTTTTTATATTTAGGTCATTTTGCGGCCAACCACTGAACGGAAAATGGTTGGTATAGGGACGCCATTTTCAGACTGATTGCTTGTCAAAAAATGGTTGGTCTTTTTTCGATTCTTTGTAGGTTTTTAATGACCATGGTAACCCAAACATGTTAAAAACCTGATTTTTGCCAAAAACCAGGTTTTCAGGCAAAACTTGGTTTTCTCAAAACCAACTTTTGCTCCCTGTCATCCAAACAGGGTGGTGGTTTTGAACTATGACACCATAAGATGGTACATATTCTTGCTTGCATGGAACTAGTCATATGAATTACTAAATCCAACTATACGATTGTATTTTACATGGTTTATTTACTATGTTAGGAATATCATGTCTAATATACTATATGATTCTTCTTTTGAGACATGAAAACCAATTGTTTACAATTCACAAAATTAAAGATGGCTTATAAATAGTCTAAATTATCATGTCTAAGTCACAATTTTTTGTTTGAGGGAAAACATTTATGATGTTTGTGTCAACTTTTAACATATAAAAATGGTAAAATAGAACATGTTAAATATGATTTTTGAGTTAGTTTTTGGTTAATTCAAAGCTTAGATTATGTAAATAAAGTGTATCACTATAATTTATGTCGGTTTAACATATAAAAGCACATGTATGCACACGAGTGTATGTGTGTTATATTTGGTACTAATGAATGTACAAAACTATTGAGTTGGATATCAACATTATTTATTTGCTACTTGGATAGTGTTATTTTGGCATAAAATATAAATTTTTAAGTCATACAAATTCAGTACTTGGGGGGTTAATTTTTGAAACATGCAGAGTCATGTGATTATTCTATTTTTTTAGAGAGAACAGGAAAGCAAAGTCATGTAATTCAAAACTCATTTTTACTTAACAAACCTTATGTCTCATATTTATGGGGTTCAATATGTAAAAATAAAATTTTCAATAATTCAGAAATATATATGTGAAGAGAGAGAGAGAGAGAGAGAGAGATTGAAACTGAATATCCACATGATGCAGCAGTATTGCTGTCACGGGCTTAATTTGGAAGCACAGTGTACCCTTGTCCAAAAAGCCGGGATAAACTAGGAGAAAACATCATACAGGTGTAAACAGTGCACCCCATATTATCAGTATCGGTGCGTAATAAATCGGCTATTTTTTAATAAATATAAAAATACTAAAAATTAATTTTTAAATATTATTTTAAAATGATTTTACTAGTTTTAACACGTGCCACGTTATGATTGACATGTAATGTTTTTTTTATTATTTTTAACCGATATAAAACGGTTCACTTGTGTATCGGTATTCAGACCATACAGATGAATCGGTGGCTAAACGATTCAGGGCCGAGACCGATACTTCAAAAGTTACTTTGAAATTGCAGCTATTATATGAGACATGAGCCATTTGCCAACCTCATAACGAATGGTGTCAGGATCCAACATCAGCTTTTGGATTTTCAACAGCAGTCGCCCTTTAATGCCACTTGAATGGACCCATTAACCTAGGCAAATTGGACTCATTATTATCCCCATTCACGTGATAGCTGGATCTTCACTGCTGCATATATCACTAAACTATCTTGAAAAAATAAAGTTCTAGGTATTATTTACTCAAACATGATTTTTGAACATGTATTTGATTTGTTTATTATGAAAAATATTTTGGATCTTAAATATAAAACTATATATATGGCTATTTAAATATGAGAACTACTAGTGTACACTAGGCATTTTGTACTATTTCTTTTTTTACAAATTCGTTCATACAGATGTGTTCAACATGGTAAATTTTTTACTACTTGATCGTGTATTTTTTATAAAAAAAAAATATGATTTTTAAATGCTTAAATATTTATGAAAATTTTGAACCATTGATTTTAAAACCTTAAAAAATCTCGTTTATGCATCACAATCTAATGATTCAAGAGCTGATTCTTATAAAACCAAGTATATAGATCACATTCGGGTCAGATTTAAGTGAAAAAAAAATAAAAACAATGATGATTTACACGTATATCATTGTATGTTATTGTGTTTTTTGTATTCCTTTGATGCTTCGTAGAAACACTAAATCTGATTTGGTAAATGTACTTAAAAATAAACCATTTAATTATTCCCATTTCTTCATAACCATTCACCTCTTAGGCTCTGTTTGGAAGAAGGGTATCGAAGGAGTTTGGAGGGTGTGAAGAATTTAGAGTGTGTTTGGGAGTGGAAAGTGGAGGGAAGCGTAAATGTAGGTTAGGAGTCAGCTAACTCCAAATATCAAAATTTTTGAATTTCAACTCTTATAATAAAGAAGAGGTATATATTTACAATTTCTTGAATAAAAAGGATTCCGGTAGGTTCCTAAATTTTTGATGGTTCAAAATTTTTACCCTATTTTACATCAATAAATCTCATATTTTACCTCATTACTAACTGCAATAATTGTACAGTTAAGAGGCTAACAAGTAGGGGTGGGTGGGCAATGGACCGACCCGACCCGCTAATGGACTAGACCATTCGGGCAGTTGACCCAATCGGCCTGGTCAAAACCCAACCCGTAAATTGATGGGTTGGACCAACATCCCAATTCGGGCTGACCTATTAGAAAAACCTTGACCCATAGCCCACCTGTTATGCCCATCGGCCTAATCAGGTCAAGTCGGGCTTATTATATTATATATAAAATATATATTATATTATATACACATTATATATATAATATGGGTCAAGCCGGGCCATGACTCAATCCATTCAAACTTGTACTTAATTTATAGGCCCAAGTCCGGGCCATGACGGACTAGCTAGGCCTGGCTGCCTGGGCCTATGCTGATCGTCGGCTCGAGCAAAAGGGTGAGCATGCCACACTTGCTCTACATACTTTTCACTATGTTTGATAGGTGGGACAAGACCCATGCTGGCTTTGTCCCGTGTTTGATGTGTGTGGATCCTGCATTGTGTGGGGAACTCGCCAGTCGGACCCTACACCCTTAGGACTTCGATCCAGTGACTTGTCTTTCCGGTCCTCTTGATAAATCTCAATGGTCTACCTGCTAGCAAGTTGTGTAATTAAACCCCAAAAAATGGAGTTCATGAACTCAAAGCACAACTAAGGAGTTCATGAACCCAGTAACGTTTCACTTGATTTACCCAAACACACATCCAGTGGCATGCTTCATGACACGTTTGGAAGAAAGAAAATTCTCATAAAAAAAATTTGCCTATAAGAAGTTTCTATATGATAACTATGAAATTTTTTTACTTGTTTGTTTTGTGGAGAAAATATGTAAGAGAAGGGGTCAATCAACCCCCTCTCAGAGAGATAAAGGGATGTTTACCACCAAGAGAGCGGTGGCCTCAAATATCAAAGAGTCCCGGCCCTGTTTACCACACCCAAGAGAAAAGAAAGGGAGGCAGGGGTCGATGGAAGCATATCAGTTCATGCTGAAAATGAGCGTTTTTGCTCATGCTAACATCGTGGCCGTCTGTTTGCATTTTCGATGAATGCCACGTGGTTTTGTTGACTTTTGAGCTTTTTAAAATGCAAATTAGATGGCCACGATGTCAGCATGAGCGAAAACACTCATTTTCAGCATGACCTGATCTGCTTTCGGGGTCGATCAACCCCGATATGAGATAAAGGAATGATTGACCCCCCAAGAGAGAGATCTAGAGATGGTAGGAGAAAGCTTTTCTTGCGACAGCCTACGTATAAATGAGATGTATTGTGGGTGAATGGTTGCTTTAATAATAAAAAAATTGATAGGAAAAATTCTTTCATTCGGAGGGTGAAAGAATTTTTCCTATAAAAGAAAAACTTTTCTTTCAAAAATTTTCTATGATTTGAAATGATCGGAAAAATTGTCATTTTTTCTTTTACATTTTTCTTACCCTTTTCTCGCTTCCAAACGTGTCCTCACGTAATGCGTTCTTTCCCATATCACGGAGATAAAAGATGGGAATTCGCGCTCTTCTTTTTTGCATGACGACCAACCTGTCCTTGCCCGAGAATCTGGGGCTGTGACGAAATTACCATAGTATACATGATTCTGTAATAAAGGACACTGGAGAACCTCAAGGTCAATTTCACGAGATGACGTCAGCCCATGCCCTCGAACCCAGTAAATTACAAAACCAGGTTTTTCTTTTACGCAATATTCTAATTCGAACCGCCCATGTCAATCAGACGTAAAAAGAGAAATCGGAAGGGTAGTTTCGTCAAATCGGTAGACCGAAACTGCCTTTAAACCGGGGAGAACCCCTCCCTCTCTCTCTACTTTTCACAAATCTCTCTCTCTCTCTCTCTCTCTCTCTCTCTGTGGATGGCGACGAACGGGAGCTCCGGCGATCTGAAGCTCGTTTTCCTGGATGTGTACAGCCGCCTGAAGGAGGAACTCCTCCAAGATCCGGCGTTCGACTACACGGAAGACGCTCGCCAGTGGATAGAGAAGGTAAGAAACCATCGAGAAAAATGTCGATGTTTATATCACGCTGAGCGGCTTCATTTGTTTGGTTTTGGGAGATCGGACGGAATTCTTATGGATTTCCGGAAAGTTCTCGGAAAATTTGGATCCAAAATTCATTATGCTCGCATTTTTTTCCGTTCACGAGTCCCCTCTGTAAACGTTCTGCAACGAGGGAGAAAAAATATGGCCTTTTTTGGTTTTTCCTTGTTTTGTGGTTAGAGATGCTTGCTATTTCCCAAATTTAGTTAAAATATGGAGAATCGGACTTTGAAGAAGGAAACTTATACTTGTTCATTTGTAATGCTTAAAGTTCTTCTGGAAAATTAAAGATTTTCCTTTTCCCGTAACATTTCCCTCTTTCTACTCTTATTTCAAGTGATTGAAATTATAGTATCCTTACTTGGGGTCCGAAGGACATTTTGAGCTCTACATCTTTACTCATTTCTCAATGTACTTTTCTAAAACAAATCTGTGTTTTCTTGCATGCCTATGTGTGTTGCTTAGTAGCACCTGAGTTATCGTTTTACGGATTTTTAGTTTGAGTGTGAGTGCGCGCGCATGGCCTCGGTTTTCAGTTGCAGACGAGTCCATGAAGATTTCATGATTTTCGAAGGATTTTTAGTCTCGATTTTGTTTCTGTTATTCACCTTTTCTGTATTTTGAAGGTCGATATAAATAGAAAAGCAATTGTAGTCCTATTCTTTTATAAACAACCATAGTATCTAAAATTTCGTCATTTCTGTAAAATTATTTTTTGATTTAAGAGTTCTATTAGTTCCGTAATTGTCTTTATATTCTCTTTGATCCCTATGTGTAGAAGTTCTAGACAGGCAATGGATGTTTTTTTTAATAAGAAATTGTTGCTCGAAAGATTTATAATAAGGTTAAATTTTAGAAAGTTCGTGCTGAATTGAGGAGTCTGTTGTTTACTTTACTACTTTATCTTTCAAAACTTTATGTTACTGAGCTTGAGCTTGTTTTCTATCTCTAATTTTTTGGTGGAAAATAACTGAAAACAAAATTAGGAATATTTCTTGAATAAGCAACCATGTATGTCATATGGATACAACTAATTGAATTTTCCAGCATTCATGACAATATAATAATATGAAGAATTCAGTTCTGATCTCGTTTGTTAGTTTTTTCTGGAATGCCACCCACTTAGTATCTAGTCTGTTATTTTGTTAATGCACTGAGGAGTAACAATAAGCATGCAAAAAAAAGTGTTTTGTAAGATGCCCTGATATGTGCAGTGTTTTCTGTTTACATATGTCCTGAGTTTATGAGTTGAATTGGATGGTGGATTGTGTATGTGTAGTTCTGTTAATGCTAAATCATTGTGTGCTAGCTTTGATCATCGTTATTTGCTTAAGGTTAAGTAGTTCTCCAATTAAGCCCCAATTGATCTCGTTTTTGTTGTTTGATTTCTCTTCTTGCAGATGCTCGATTACAACGTGCCAGGAGGTGGAAATTGACTGACTTTATTTCTTTGATTTTGTTACAGAAGTGGAATTTGGTCCTTTCTCTTTGAGTTCATTACCATTTATCTGTTCAGAATGGCTGTCTACTGCGTTGTCCTTTTAACCTGGCTATGGATTTACACCACTAAATAGCACTGTTCTGTAATAGAAATTTCTTTAACCATAACATTGTTTTTTTTTCAGGAAAGCTGAATCGAGGAATATCTGTGATTGATAGCTACAAATTGTTGAGAGAAGGAAATGATTTAAGTGAAGAGGAAGTCTTCCTTGGATGTGCTCTTGGTTGGTGCATTGAATGGGTAAACTTATGTGTTTATTTGGCAATTTTCTGATTGAGCTGTTAATGATTTCTTTCAAAGTGGTATCAATGTTATTCTACTACTATTGTTTTTTGGCTTGTTATATGCTTGGCAGCTAAGATCTTCTTGAACCTGCAGCTACAAGCGTATTTCCTTGTGCTGGATGATATTATGGACAATTCACACACACGACGTGGCCAGCCATGTTGGTTCCGTTTGCCTAAGGTGCATTCTATTTAAAAGATCCTTAGCTGTACCTTTGACTTGTATATTCACCTTACCCTTCATTGGATGTTTTAGTATTGATAATACTTTGTATTTGGAATATATTCTTATTTCCTTTATTGTAGTAGTGTTTACATAATTATTGTTCTCTTCTTTTCTAATTCAGATAACTTATGCGTTGACATGATTCCTTGTAGTTTCTCAAACAGCGACTTGCACTTGTTCTGGAACGGTATTCCTCAACTTATCAATAATAAAATAACTACATGTGAAACTATCTCATCTCTGATTATCATTTTCTGGTTAGCAGATTTGTAAACTTTTTGTTTTATCAATTCTTAACTACATAAAACTAAGAAATGACTTCGTTGTGAGAAACACAGTAGACTCGGTTCTGCAACTGAAAAGAGTCTGTAAGGACCAGTTGTTTGATACAAACAAATAAAGCAAACATCCTAGAATCTTCAGTGATGCTGCTCCTTTATTGGCTAGGTTTTCTTTTTTTTGGAAGGCATTGAACACAATGGGCCTTAATTTATAGAGTGATCATTAAACACTTGTGTGATATGAAGTGGGTGGATCATGTAGTTGGCAGGAAAATTTTGGTGAATCTCAATGTCTATAGGTTGACAGGAAAATGTACGCTTATGTTGTCTTTGACATGATATAGTATATATTTTCTGGTTTCTGAAGGACACATAGCGTTTAGCATGAAATATCCTCCACTGTTGTAAAATGTTTGGAGCACAGTAAACTCCTATGCAATAACCAAAAGCAGTAATTCCTTTTTCTTTTTCCCTTGAATTGTTGGAATTAAAAAAGAAATCAATAAATAAAAGTTTATTTACCAGATTGATGCAAGACATAACCTTGTCTTGCTTTATAATATGATCTAGATGGCAGAATTAGTGGATCCAGCGTAAAAGAAAAGGCAGCTCTCCCTTCGATTTATATGAACTTCGAGTCCTGTAGGAGTGAGAACCTCAATACTTGATGGTGTTTTAATCCTTTCCCATGAATCATGATAATGGTGCCGACATTCACTCTCAAATTGATAGTTGATTCACACAATTATTCACAACCTCAATCTATTTTTAGCACAACAGTGTTTTGGAAAAGGTATCTTATAAATCAGTAAGCATGACATTCCTAAACAAAGTGCATCTTTGTTTTCTGTTACTTAGAGAATAGGTTTATACATAACAAGTCATTCAATTCCTGGCCATGAAAACAACTGGTGGTGCATTTAAAGGCTATTTATGTGCTTATGAAATCTCTGTTTTCCTTTGGTGTGTGCATGCACGCATACATGCCCCTTAGGATGGATTTGAGTATTAACCTCAGCTCAAGCCCAAAGCATCCCTTTTGAGCTTGCAGACAATATGGATGGTGAAAGATTATTTACCAATAGACCCTTCTGATTTTTATTTGTATTAGAATGTTGAAATGTAATATATTTTTTCATGTTTCTTTTGTGCTACCCCATATTAGTGTACATATCTTTATTTATAAGGGTATCTTTGTATTTTTACCTCAGTTGGTTGTAGAGTCAACAAGTTTTGTCCTTTACTGAAACTAAGAGCACGTCTCCCCTTAAAGCGGTTGTAATCTTTCATTCTTTCTAATGAAGCATTTTTGATATCTTCTTCATTCTTTTGTGTTTCTCTCGTGAGACCTCTCTTGCTCTTGATATGGTATTAGAGCCATAGCTCAAGCGAGAAGATTGTTGCTGAGTGAAGGGAGGTAGAAGGAAGCTTCATTGCTGTTGAGTTAGCCCCTACTTTGAAACTCATGCACAGAGGAGCTGATGTCAGCAGACTCGAATTCAAAGTTTTGGGTTTTGATGATTTAAGTTGGGGGTGCACTAAATCTCAAATTTATAAGATTTTAGAATCAAGAATTGGCTTCATCTGAGATGACTTTATATGATTTTTGTAAGCATTTCTGGATATCGACAGTCTAGAGGTCAGATTTGAAGATTTTGATTCTGTAGAGCTTATCGATATGCTTTGATGTTTGGGTTTGGCATATCTGGTGTCGTTTTTGTCTAAGAAGCATGCTGGTATAGTTTTCTTGGGGTTGTCATTGATTTTGGTGAAGTTTTATCAAGAATCGTGATAGGTGGTAAGGGGCGGTAACCTGATTTCTTGTGGTTCTTGACTTCTTGTATCCTGTTGAATAGTCTGTGTGTATTTGACTGTTGCATATGTGTTACAGCATAGCAATAGTTCTGTTATGCTCTTTTGGGTATGTGGAGTATTGATTTGGGGCCCTTGCTTGAACCTTTTGTGCTGATTGCTTGTACTGGCTGGTTGGTTATATACTGCAGAACTAATATTTGGGTGTCTAGTGTGATTCTTGGTAGTATATACTGCTGTAAATCATATTTGGTTTTGTCTCTGCTGTGAATTTGTGTTGTGTGCAGGCTGGTTTGTAGTTTGCGGGATTGTAGTAGTATGGAGGAGGCAGTACATATTATTCCTATTAAGCTGGATGAAACTAACTATGCATATTGCGCTGAGTATGTAAGAACAGTTGTGAAGGGGCTTGGTTATGGAGGCTATCTAGATGGTTCAAAGAGGAAGTCTAAAAGTAATGATGAAGATTTCGATAAGGCTTTTAAAGAGTGGGATAGAGGCAATGCAAAAGTTAAGTCATGGCTCCTAAGCTCGGTGGAGCAAAATATTGCCTTGAACATTGTGAAGTTTGAAGAAGCAAGGTAATGTTGGGAGTATTTGAATCAAGTGTACGAGCAAATTTAATTGAGCTCATAGGTACCAATTGTCTTAAGATCTTAAAGCCAGGCAAGAGGGTGAATCAATTCAGAACTTCTATGCCAAGTTTCAACAACTCTGGGATGCTCTTACTCCTATGCTTTCAAATGTAAAATGCACAAAGTATACGGAAGTGTGGTGATTGTAAGAAGCTTGAAGTAGAGGTCAAGGACCAACAAGTTATGGATTTGCTTATGGCAATGTGCTCTGAATTTGATAGTGTGAGGAATGGAATTCTCCATAGGTCTTCTCTTCCTACTCTGATTCAAATGAGACAAAAATTGATGGTAGAAAAAACTAAATGGTGGATAGGTTTCCCAAAAAAGAATTTTAAGGAAACTATAAACGCTATAAATCAAACAATCATTAGCCACACCAATATGAAATCTCATGTCCTGACATCATCAAAATTCGATAAAATTAATTTTATGAAAAAAATAAAAAAATGTTTTCCAAGAAATTTTCGCAATCGTTGGAGAATGAAATTATGGTCAAATGTATGGACTATATGAAAAACCAATTTCTGCAATCTTTCAACTTTCGGAGAGATACTACCATGAAATCGACATCAAGTTCTAAAAGCTCTAAAAAATTAAAAGATGATGAAACAGATAGAGAAAACCAATAGTCTGTCCTAGCAAGAGAATCACATGATCCTGATGAAAAAATTTCTTCAGAAGATCTCACAACAACAAATATTTGGGATTCAATTATTAATATTTTCAGTGAAAAGGAAAAGACATTAATGAATTACGCCGTTATTAATCTTTCTTAAGGCAAAATTATTGTTGTCAAAACGACAATCAACACATACTACAATCGAATCTGCCATGGCATCAATAATTGCTTGACAAAGAATTTATTTTATCAAAAGGCGTGTTAATTTTTGACGATAAAAGACAAGATAATCAACTTTAATAAAGTAAAAAGTAATAAAGGACAAAAAGACACGTGTTGATGGGGCTCACATGTCGCACTCGATGTGTCTTAAGATTTCCTTTTCACTATTCACTTTATTAAAGACTTTTTTGTCGTGTTGTAATTATTTTGTGCTTTTTACTATTCATTCTAATGTGTTGTCATTCGTACACTGACAGAGAGCATCATTATTTTACCTTTTTACTATTTGCTACATTATGTTTGCAACTCTGTACTTTATGTCATCCATCTATCACTGTTTTCTGGTGACCTGTCGCCTTTTACTGTTGATTTTCAGTGCTTTATCACTAGGCACCTTTTTCTTTTTCGTTTTTTATGTGTTGTCTACACTTTTGAATTATTGTACGACAAATCTCAAAAATTATTTGAAATCTGCCTAGATTGTATGCCTATATAAGAGTCCCATGATCATTTGAATGGAGGTTTTTATTTGATGAAATAAAATTTTCCTTTTCATCGGAGTGTCGACCATCTTCTTTCTTCTCTCTCTTACTCTTTCGATCATCCACTTTTCGTCTACTAGTCGTCTGCCACTTTGGATTGTCAGTAGTCCAACTTTGTTTTGTTTTGATTTGAATTTTTGGTATTAAAGCCCATTTATGGCTGGCTAAGTAGTGAGGGATGTGTCCTTATTACTAAACAAAATTGTACTACTTACAGTCCAAACTGGTAGACGACTAGCAGACGGAAGGTGGACGACTGACAAAGTTAAATAAGAGAGAGAGAGTTGACGCTGTGGCAAAAAAGAAAATTATTTTTTACCAAATGAAGTCCTCAGTTCAGATGAAAGCATACATTATAGGCGGATTTCAAATAATTTTTGAGATTCGTCGGACAATAATTCAAAAGCGTGGATAATGCATATAAAAAACAAAAAAAAGGTGCACAAAAAAAATTCAAAAGTAAAAGGTGACACATCGCTAGCAAAGAGTGATAAATGACCGACATAAAGTCCATAGTGGTCGACATACTATAACAAATAATATAAAGGTACAATAATGACGCTTGTTGTCGGTGTACGACCAATGCACTAATTGAATAGTAAAAAGTAAACAATATTTATAACTCAACAAAAAGTCTTTAATAAAGTGAATAGTAAAAAGAAAATCTCGAGACACGATGAGTATGACATGTGGGACCCATCGACACATGTCTTTTTGCCGTATTACTTTTTACTTTATTAAAGTTGATTCATTTGTCTTTTATCGTCAAAAATTGATGTACCTTTTGATAAAGTAAATTCTTTGTCGAGCATTATTAATATGCTGGCAGATCCGATTGTCTTTTTTTGATAAAGTGAATTCCTTCGTCTTTTGACTTAATGTTGATTGTGGTTATGACATGTCAGTAATAATTCTGCTTACGATAGCTTAATTCATTGGCCTTTTTCCCTTATCACTTTCGTTGAATCCCAAATATCTGCTGTCATGGGATTTTCTGAAGGAATTTCTTCATCTAGATCCTGCGATTCTCCTGCAAGGATAGGGTATTGGTTTTCTCTATCTGTTTCATCATTTTCTTTTGATTTTCGGGAGCTTTTAGAACTTGATGCTGATTTCATGATAGTATTTCCTATGAAGTTGAAAGATTTTAAAATTTGGTTTTCATATAGTTCATACATGTGACCATAATTTTAGTCTTCGATGCTTGTGGGAATTTCTTGAAAAACATTTCTCTTATTTTTTCATAAAATTATTTTCATTAGATTTTGATGATGTCGGAACATGAGATTTCATGCTGGTGTGGCTAATAATTGTTTGATTTATGGTGTTTATAGTTTCCTTCAATTTTTCTTCTTGGAAATCTACCCACCATTTATAAAAGAAATTCCTTTTTAATACTAGGATATGCAATTCATCAAATTCAGTAGTCACTATCCATTTCCATATCCATGGAATTTGGAATTCGATAGAGAATATCATCGGATATTGACCTTTAATTATTTCATGGTCATTAATTTTGGAAATGATTGGATGTTTGACAATCCATTTTTCATATATGTTTCCAATTTCTCTTGGAAAGATGTCCAAGTTGGGTCCAAATTTAGACAACCATTTATAAAACCATCCTGGTATGGCTTTTGGAAGCACATCTGGATTAAAGTGGAAAAACCAAGTGTTTCTTTTTGGGATTCTCATAGTAAAATGCCCACTAGAATGCATTTATGTAATCCCAATAATTGAATGAGATTACTTGTTCTTTTATTTTGAACTGTTTTCTGTTACTAGGGTCAAGTCCCCATTCTTGTGGAGAGTGGATCTTGTTAATAGCACATTTACTATAATTAATATGGTTATAGTGATTACTATTATGATGGTAGTGATGGATGTCTACCGATTCTCGTAGAATCAAGAGTGATTCCATGAATGACCTCCATTTGTCAGTCGGATAAGCATAGCTTAAATTGTCAAAATATTTTTGATGAATGAACCATGGGTCATTCATCCATTGGATATTCAAATTATCTAGGTAGATGATTACCTCAAATGTATCATTCTCTTTGTAAAACTGTTCGGTCGTTGATTCTTGAACAACCTCCTTCATTGAAGGTTTCTTAGAAGATGATTCTTCTGAGATTTCAGCAAATTGCTGTTGTTTTTTCTTGTTTAAGAAAGCATCTGGATCCACATATGATTGGCATCATTTCTCTGTGTGGTAGCATCTGGATATTGATACTACGTCCTCTACCTTTTTTGGAGTACATGTTATGTGATGTTTCCTGATAGATATAGGTCTCCTCAAGTTGTGAAGTGTTACTTCTTAGGTTCCCCTGAGGGACAAAAGGGATACAAGTGTTATGATCATGTTGAGAAAAGAATTTGGATTTCTAGACATGTTGAGTTCTTGGAACATGTTTCATATTTTGAGCAGGCTGATGATGGAGGGAAAGGAGAAAAAGATATATCCTTTCTGATGTTCTATCATGAGAAAGAAGGAAATAGAGTAGTAGTGAATACTTAAGATAGTAATCAAGGATCTCTTAAGATTTGAACAAGTTTATCAAAGGAGACAAGGAGTTGTAATTGTACCCTTTCTTGAGAGGATAGAGCATGATGAGGTTGAATCTTTAGAGGCCAATCCTGATCCACTTCCACTTGATTCTGTTGATACAATTCAAGTTATTTCCTCTCCTCTTCCTCAGGTACGTTGTAGTTCCTGTGTTTCTGTTCCTCCCACTTGTTTTGTTTCATATGAATTATTTTCTCCAAAACATCTTGCATTCATAACTCTTATTCATTCCTATGTTGAGCCAAATTCTTTTGATGAGGCAGCTTCTCAAGAGGAATGGAAAAGAGCAATGGCTGAAGAGTTAGATGCATAGGAAAGAATACAAACTTGAGAGTTTCTGAAACTACCACCTAGAAAGAATGTAGTAGGGTGCAAATGGGTTTACAAGATTAAAACCAAGGTAAATGGCTTATTGGAAAGATACACAACAAGATTAGTTGCCAAAGGTTACAGTCTGCGGTATGGTAGCACATATGACCTCCTTTAGAACTCTCCTTGCCGCTCTTAAAGGATGAAAATTATGGCAATTGGATGTGAAAAGTAGATTCTTGATTGGGGATTTAGACGAAGAAGTTTATATGGCTCTTCCTCAATGATATTTTGATTGAGAATGGAGAGTATGCAAGCTAAAAAGAGCTTTGTATGGACTCAAGCAAGCTCCAAGAGCATGGTTTGAGAAATTTAGCTCAGTTGTGAGATCATTGGGTTTTTAACTGAGTCATTATGATCCAACTCTATTTGTTTCATCATCATGTCATGGAAAATGTATACTTCTCTTATATGTGAATGACATGGTTGTTATAGGTGATGATGTTCAATAGATTACAGAGACAAGAAAAGCTAGTCAGAATATTTAAAATGAAGGATTTGGGAAATTTGTAAAACTTTTTTGGCCTTGAAGTTGCTTACTCAAGGCATGAGATCTATTTGGCACAACATAAATATGCCACAAAATTGGTAACAAAAGCAAGGCTTGCTAAGGATACAAAAAGAGTGGATTCTCCTATGGAGGCAAATGCAAAACTAAGAGCTTTGGGTGAGGAGATATTAGAAGACCCTATAATATATAGACAATTGGTTGGGAGTTTGATTTATCTAACCATTATAAGGCCAAACATTTCTTATCTTGTACATATTGTTAGTCAGTTTATGAGCTCTCCAAGATCAACATATCTGAAAAAAGTGCTAAGGTTAGATATATCAAAGACACGATGCAATATGGTATGTTTTTCTCCTCATCTACGTCATGTGAACTTAGAGCATATTGTGATGTTGATTTTGGAGGATCCACCAAAGATATATTATCTACTTCTGGGTTTTTTGTGTTTCTTGGAAGTTCATTGATTTCATGGAAGAGCAGGAAATAACAAAGAGTAGCCTTATTTACAACTGAAGTTGAGTATAGGGCAATGGCACAGGTAACAACAAAACTTATATGGATCAGATGGCTATTGAAAGATCTTGGTGTAGACATTGGTGAGGAGACTCCTCTCTATTGCGACAACATGAGTGCAATTCACATTGCCACAAATCCTGATTTTCATGAGAGGGCAAAACACAGAGAAATTGATTGTCATTTTACCAGACGTGCTTATGAGGATGAAATCATCTCACTTTCACATGTGGGAACCAAAGAGCAAGTAGCTGATGTGTTCACCAATAGTCTCTCTCCTCACTTTAGAACATTTCTTTCCAAACTTGGAATGATTCCATTAGCATCATCCCAAGTTTGAGGATGAGTGTTGAAATGTAATATAGTTTTTCATGTTTCTTTTGTGCTACCCCATATTAGTGTACATATCTTTGTTTATAGGGGTATCTTTGTGTTTTTACCTCAGTTGGTTGTAGAGTAAACAAGTTTTGTCTTGTAGTGTAACTAAGAGCACATCTCCTTTTAAAGAGGTTTGTATTCTCTCATTCTTTCTAGTGAAGATTTTTTCTATCTTCTTTATTCTTTTGTGTTTCTCTCTTTAGACCTTTCTTGCTCTTGATATGGCTTTGGACTCAATCTTCAAATTCTGTCTAAGCCATTGTCTCAAACAACGAATCAATGTACACAGCGATGAAATTTGCTGCTGATACATGTTTGAAAGTGCACAAGACTATTTATCTTGAAAGGTTTTGTGGATAACATTTGGTAGCTGTCAAACAAATGAGGGCCACTAGAAGTTTAGCTTTGGCTACTTGGTCATTCAGTTCCACTGCTTTGGATTTCTCAATAGATTACCTTTAATGAAAATGTTTTAAAATTTTCTGAATATATATATATATCACAAATATTTCCAACATTATTGAAAAAATATATATTAACATGAGATTTTCATATAACAACACCAAGGATATTCTATCAAATTTTAGAAAATATCAATATCTGAGAAGTATTCAACTTAACTGAAACCATGTTTTCCAAATTCTTATGTTTTATAATGTTCAATTTTTTCTACTTTTTGTCCTTTTGCTTTTTTACTTTGCCTATTTTCCTTCAATAGTTGCCTTTGTCCTCTTGAAAAAATTCCCAAAAGTATGATTATTTCCAAAGAAATTGGTGACACTGATAGTAGTGATTATGACATATGTATTATTGTTTATGAATACAAACATGTGCAGATAACAAAGTGCAACCATTTATCATGAAACACAAAATGATTTTAGGGATGCTGCTTTTTCGTTTATATTGAACCTTGGGGCTAGAGAAACCAAAACATTGTTCTTATGAAATGTTTCCTAAAGATATATGATTAATTCAAAAGAAATTGGTGATAGACAGCAGTAATTATGATTTGTATGTATTATGGCTTTACGAATACAAACATGTGCAGATAACAAAGTGCAACTATTTATCATGAAACAAAAATATTTTATAGATTCTGCAAGTGTATTTGCCAGCCTTACTTATTTTGCTGGCTTTTTCATTTATATTGAAACTTGGGGCTAGAGAAGCCAAAACATTGTTCTTTCTTTCTTCTTCTCCAAGCTCCACATATTTGTGTAACACTTTTCGAATATTTGTGACAGGTGGATTTGATTGCTGTCAATGATGGAATTATCCTTCGTAACCATATCGGTAGGATTTTGAAGAAGCATTTCAGAAATAAGACTTACTATGTAGATCTCATGGATCTGTTCAATGAGGTAGCTGCATCTTTGCATTACTTTTCGATAAATAATCTTGTTGAGTAACTGATTTTGACTATTGATTAGATGGTCCACATTTTGCTGCCAGGTTGAATTCCAAACAGCTTTAGGTCAGATGATGGATTTGATAACTACACATGAGGGAGAAAAAGATCTTTCCAAGTACAAAATGCCAGTGTATGTGGGGAATTTGATAGCGTTTTACACAAAACTGTGCTGGCTTAATACTTTACTGTTGTAGCGCCTGGACTGCTCATTCGAAGAATGCTGAGAAACTTGAAGCTTAGATAACATGTTTCATTTTAATTTGCACTACTTTGTTTCTACAGTTTTTTTCATTTTCTGTTCTCTTCAATGAATTACCTTTTAGTGGCCACTGATTTATTCAATCATTAAACGGTGTTGCAGTTACAAGCGCATTGTTCAGTTCAAAACTGCATATTATTCTTTTTACCTTCCTGTAAGTAAACTATTTCATCTTAGTAGAATATGTTAGCTATCATGATTTATGAATCTGATGCTCTGATATGTGTTGTTACAATCATTTGTATGTGCAATCTAGTTGGAATCTGATGATACAAGTTGTTTTGACCCAATAAAATGCTGTAGATGCATTCAGCATGCTCGATTTAGTAGGAATCAACCATTGGATCATGTTTTTTTGATGAAATACCCATTTTCTTGAGTCAGGAAAATTTGATACATTTGTGGCCATTGATTTTTCAATCTCCAGAAAATCTTGCTCCGATGTTGAAATCTGGTGATCCAAATGCCAATCCCACTAATCCGAGCATGTTGAAGATTACATCCATGGGGTCAGATTGACTATAAAAGCAAAAAAGAAAAAAAGAAAATGATTGTAGCAAATATTTTCCCTCTCACTATGTGTATTCCCTCTGTTACTGCTACTATACGGTTGTTATGAATATTAGCATCATGCTCATTGGTCACTAATCACTATCATTACTCAGGTTATGATTGAGATGCTGACTGCACACCAGTCTGCGCAAATTCACTATATCTAATTCCTCAAAAATTTACAGGAATGTTTTTTTTTTCTTTTTTTGTATTTTAAAACAAGTGAATGTAATAGTGTTACTCAAGTGAAGCCCTAAAAAGTCAATAATGTCGTAACATATAGACTGATGAGTAGGGATTGGCGACAGGTGAAAAAAGGGAGATGACTGTGTTGGAAGTGGACAAAAAACACTATATATGCTTGTCATTTCATTAGCTTATAAGAATTGCAAAAATGCTCTCTTTTCTTCATCTGAGAATCTAAGCTCCTTGCTTTTCCATCCTAGAATTTGTTGAATGCATTTCACATATCCTGTCCCTTAAATTTTGAAATCTCTACTGATTCATTTACTGGACTGCCCTCTAAAAGCACACTGACTGGCAAGGCATGCTTTCTTTTTTCATATGATTCTCTTATAAGGCTATTCATATGCAGGTTGCATGCGCATTGCTTATGTCAGGGGAAAATCTCGAATCTTTTGTTGATGTAAAGAACATTCTTGTTGAAATGGGTACCTACTTTCAAGTACAGGTGATGGGGAGAGGATCACATATAATGTTTTTTGCAATATTTTTATTTTTCCTTTTGGTGAACTGGGGACACTGATCCATATTCTTAACTTAGGATGATTATCTTGACTGTTTTGGTGATCCTGAAGTGATTGGTAAGGTAAGTTCTAGAATGTTTTCATGCTTCTGCGTGTGTTTGATAACTGATTTATATGACGTCTCTAGTTTCTGCCCTCGTCCATATGGATCTACAATATCTAATTCTTGCATATTGTCAGATTGGGACAGATATTGAAGATTTCAAGTGCTCTTGGTTGGTTGTCCAAGCACTAGAGCACGCCAATGCGAACCAAGTGAAACTACTATCTGTAAGAACACTTCCTTTTCTTTGTGTTGCAAATTTGCAGTTAACTTTCAACATTTCTTTTTCTTCATTTCTGTTGCGAGTTTAAAGTTAACTTTGTTATTATTATATTATTAATGTTTCTACGGATGATGTTTAGCTGTGTTCCTCCTTAACCACTTTGCTGCTGTCGTGCTTTAGGAAAGCTATGGTAAGCAAGATCCTGCCTGTGTAGCAAGAGTTAAGCAACTTTACAAGGACCTTGACCTTCAGGTACTCTTTACACCTTAGGACCCGTTCTTGCATTGGACGTGTCTTTCATATAAAAGGCATGCCATTCGAGATCTTCTACAGTAGTGGTATTCCTGCAGTTTCGTGGTGGGAAAAGGCCCATTTTCACATGGAAAATGGATCTTTTCGCTGAACAATATGGTGCCTGAAGTCTCAGGTCTTCATTTTTATGCTACCAGTATTCATTTGTTTGTTTGGATTTGATGCAGAATGTTTTCTCAGAGTATGAACGTGCTAGTTATGAGAAACTCATCTCCTCCATTGAAGCCCAGCCAAGTAAATTAGTACAGAACATCCTGAAATCTTTCCTGGGCAAGATTTATAAGAGGCAGAAGTAGGTTCAGGACAGATGGTGATTAAAAAGAATGTAGCTCTTGATTTTTTTTTTTCCTTTTTTTTCTCTATGTTGAGAATAATTATCCTCTAGTCTTTTGTAATTGGTAAGCTTTGATTGATGATTTTAGTATCCGTGAAGCTGATGCGCATCCCTTAGCATGTCTGGTTTAACCTGGTTGGAACTGGGTTAACCATAGGCAAGTGGCTTGGCCCCATATTTTGATGGTGGTCAAGTCTGTTTCTGATGCACCCATCCTGCTCTTATTCTTGTGTGTGTGTGTCTCCCATCTCTCGCCTCTATCTGAGTGTTGCAAGGGTTTGGAGTATCAGTGAAGCCTTATCATGCACCATCAGTGCCCTCTCAAAAGAACAGAAAAGATGAATTTGATAGCCAACAAAGATATGATAAAACCGAAAGCTCAATTTAATCTTGATAAGTAAGCATTTTTGAGATATTCATGGAAGCTTGTCCTGATGCAAGTTGCTTGTGGAATCTTCCGTTAAGACGTCTCCCTTCCACGGCAGGAACATTGTGCAATCGGTCCTATCTCAATTTGCTTTTCCTATTAGTGAGCTTCTTTCCTCCAACAAAGCGTTAGAATTTTCTCTGCATCCCTTTTGTGGGTCATCACGGACGGAGAAAGATGACTGCATTGTGATGATGCTGTTTCACCCTCTTGCAATTGCATCCTTGTCCAAAGAAGTTTCGAAGCTAGCAGAGGCAGCCATGTAGCCCGTTTTTGTGTGCTCTGTGCTTGAGTTGTGTCACTGGCAAATCACTGCATGTTGGTTGCTGGTGAACTGAGAATGCTGAACCTAATTATCAAAAAAAGGGAAAAAAAAAGAGAATGCTAAACCTAGTGTCTTCAGAACGAAACCACCTTTCCCTTTTCTCGATTCACACAAGGGGGTGACAATAGGCGTGGCATTTTGTACTGGCAAAACAAGGGGTTCATGAAGCCTAATGGCTACGAGCCTACGTGACGAGAACTGGGTGACAATAGTCGTAGGGGGGTCTCGTCGGAATGACTTCAACCCGGCCAAGTGAGTGCCTAAGAGTCAGTGAGTGATCTGGGTAGCATTGCTCACTAAGTCATATAGTTGGCCGCAAGGCTGGGGTTTGGTAATTACCTTCTCCCTGTCATGAAGTACCCGCAGGTCTCCTGGGTAATGCTTTAGGATGTCGCATCGCAACCTTGGTGGCACAACATTGTAGTTGAATTTGGATTGTTGGTTTTGAGGGGCATTAGCGTGAAGAGGATTATGCCACCACACATAGGGTGGTTTGGGAACTGTGACTTGAGCTAGGTCGTTGTGCATAAGGTGATGCATGTGGCAGAACATTCATTAGGCAGCTACATATGGGGTGATGCACGATAACAATGATTGTTCAATAGTCGTACTTAGGGTGAATATTGTAGGTTTGCCAAGTTGGGTTCGCCTGGCACCACACTGGCTCACAAAAAGTTAGCCGGTGACACTTGCAATATATATGCAAAAAAAAACTTAGTGGAGACAGCACATGTGTGCGATATTCATCATCACAAATTGCATTGCATTCAACCAAATGCATTTGAATGTTTTCTAGCATATTGCAAGCATTTTATGTGTGATATCCCATACACTATAATGCTTTCTAACAATATTCAAGCACTATTGTTGCTAGAAATGGTTCAGCGCCTTGTCAAAGACCAGAATGATGTTAGAATGAGGTGTGCTGAATTTTGTTCCTAACAAAAACTTCAAGGCTGTGTTTGAAAATTGACTAGGAATTTCATTGAAATTGAGATTTCTAACCTATTGATTTTGAATCATGGACTTTTGAATTGCGTGTTTGGTTATAAGCATGGAGCTAGAACCATAATCCCCAATATGCCTGGAATTTCATGTGACATTTAGGGATTTTTGTTTCTCCCATGAGAATCATTGGCCCCATTCTCCCACATCAAAGGCATGAAAAATGACTCATTTGTGGCAGCAAAAGAGGGTTCGCGTGTTTGGTAGGAGCAGCTAGTGCACATCACATTGTGTTGGGACATTGCAAGTTCGAATCCCAATGGTATCGTTGTATAACTGGTAGGGTTTTGCCGAACCCCAACTTGAGAGGGTCATGTTTTCATTTGCTGGTATTATAGGAATCACAAGAACCCCTTGTGACTCTGATTCATACGATTCTAAATCACATTTGATTTGGAATCATGTGTAGCCAGCAAAGGAAGCGATCCTTCAGTTCCAAAATATTGAGGTTCTAGGCATGAGCTACTTGTGGAGGTGGCAAGGGTCAAATAGACGGGTTAGGTTCATTCTTAAAATCCAATCTCTTGAAGTCTTGCATGTTTGAAGTGGGAATTCAAAAACCAGGAACTGAAGTATTCTGGAAATTTAGTAGGAATCCAGTTTCCATCTCTTGGGCCAAACTAAATACAGATGTTCCGGTCTGGAAATGAATTTGCCATCCAAAAAGGGGAAAAAATACCTAACTAGAGGACTCTCTCTCTTCTCTCTCTATCCAAGGGTTAAGGGTGGCTATGGTTTTTCACCTTTCTAGTTAGGAAAAGGCCCAAAACTAGAAAGGTGGAGCTGTCCTTTTGCCAATTAGCACTAGCCCCACTGGCCTACAACTCGTTGCATATAGAAAAGTGTAATACTACAAATGCCCAAGTACCTGATAAAGTATATTGGATTATTATTGGCATGACATGTACAAAGGGAGATTCCTTGGTCAATCATGGGGAAGAAACCTTAAGGGCATGTTTGGTTGTAAGTCCAAAAATTTAGTTTCTAATTTTTTGTTTTTCAAACTTTTAACTTCAAGTTTCTAGATAAATGCAATGTTTGGATAAACTAAAAAATCTGAAAAAGATATCTAGATTTTAATTTTTCAATGTTTGGACAATTTAAATGAAATTTGGATCTCTTTCTCTCAGTAGTAGGATTGCATAGCTATGGTGAAACCTGAAATTGTTTGTTGAGACATATCAACAAACAATTGGTGAGCAACCTCTGTATGCCTAAAATAAAAGCCAAGTGTATATTGAGGAACATACACTATGATAATGGAGTTATATTTCCTTCAATGATGGTCTCAACCAAGTGTCCGTTTTCATATTGAACAACAATCCTCCCATCTAAAATAGCCAAAATTCTACAATCCTAAAATATCTAGCAAAACCTAACGAATAATGCACATCTGCATACCAGTTCGAGGCATCTTTGGGGAGCTCATATACCAGTTTTAATAAAATTGAACACGGGCCTTGAGAATTGTCTTACAAGAGGGAGAAACAAAGAAAAGGAACAACATTCATTTTCATGCAATTTTTAGAAAACTAGAATGAAAGAAGGGTGTTTGCTTACGTGGGGAGGTGTGGCTTCATTATTTACTTATTGGAAGGGCATCATCAGGATCAAAACTAGACAATAAGCAATATTGAGAGAGAGGGTAGTGTTAAGGGCTTCGGTTGGGTGTATTAGATCCTGGTATTAGATCCGGCCATAGGGTCTCATATATGAAATATATAAAATCCAAGTACCAAAATATAGATTTATGTATTAGATCCAAAATATGAATCCATTTATTGGATCATAACTCATTGGATTCCTGAAATATTTGAGCCAATAAATTAGTAGTGGGCCAATATTCCCACATCATACAGGGGAACTGTTATAAAGGCTGGATTGAGAATCGGCTACACCAGGGAAGGTTAGATATACCCAGCCCCATATCGAAATCTATATCGAGGTGATCCCAAGGGGGTCGTTTACCAATCCAAAACTCTTTGACCTCTTCACACTAGTTTTTCTCTCTTCTCTCCCGCTGCGTACACCACTATTCTAAAATTAACAGTGGTATCAAAGCTTGGTTATTAGATGTGCACGGTGGTTCTCGACGATCGTGAGCTCCCCTCGTCAGAAAACTCAGGAACCACCGCCTGTGCCCGATGGTGCAGCCTGCCGGAATCGACAACAGAGGAGAGTGACAAGGCAACTAGAGAGAGGACTTCAGCTGCCATGGAGAGGAGCCTGGCATTGGAAGGGCTTATCCTTCGCACGGCCGTGCTCGACGGTTCTTGCTGCTGGTGTGAGGCGGCAGAAAGAAAGAAAAAATAGAGAAAAAGGGGGGAGACAGAAGGATTAGCCCCTCTGGTCAGCCATACCTATGGCCCGCCTGACCGACGTGCCGGAGTTCGGCGACATCAGAGGAAGCTGGAAAAAAATTATGGAGGGATGCAATCCAAAAGGGATAGAAGTGATATGCGCTATCCTCGACTCATCTCCGCCTGAATCTGATATTTTTCGGGCACTCAAGCTCACCAGAAACAATGTTGATGTCGCGATCAATATCCTCCTCGACTCCCCGAACTTCCTCAGCCATTCGGTCATCGTAAAGCAGACAAACCCTGGAGCCGACACCCGGGTCTCTGCCGAAATGCGGAAGGAGCTTATGCTGGCCGTGAAGATGGAGGATTTCGGCTTTGTCGCGGCCACCATAAAATTCATGGATTTCGGCTTACTGACTGCTGTGAAGATAGAGGATTCTATCTTCAACCAATACAGGACATACAACACACATGCACGGAAACACACATGCACATGTGCGTGCACACACACACACACTTACATGGATAGAATGCAGAGAGGAGTAAACCTCCTTCATGATTCCATCCTCCATACCCAAGAAAGATCCACTCTCTTCTGTATGAATGCTTTTTGCATCAGATTGATCTTCCACTATTTGCAACTTCTGCTCAGGAGTCAAAGACCTTGCCCTCCATAGTGCCATGATTGTCCTGTTAGAATATGCAGCATGACTATGATATTCTAATGGATCCTATTCTGTCGAATTCATATATTATATGAAGTACAAGCTATTATCATAAATTTGTCAGCCTGGTCTCAAAAAAAAGAAAGAAAACTGAAAAGATTTTATCCAAGTGACGAGGGTCATGACATTACTAGGCTCCTAACACCAACTCCATGGACATGAGATTTGATAGTCACTGGGGACATGCACATGCACGGCAAATGCGCAGATGCACACAGCCACACACAAATGCACAGAAAGAGAGAGATGAAGTATAAATCCATAATTGACAAGACAAATGCAGTTTGAACTTTGAATGAAAGCCCAAAAATCTCTCCATAACAGAAACATAAACTTGAGCCATAGCTCCTCAACATCCAATGATATATTCTTTTCAGCAATAACATCCTCCCGGGAAATGCAAGGACATGAAAGGTGATGCTAAATTCCAGTATGTGAGAAGGTCTACAAAGATAACTTCCTAAGCAATCATATGCTGACAAACCTCAGAATCCACTGATCAAGATGTGGACATATCTAGGAAGGCGTTGCCAAAGTTGGTCTTTTCAGAATAGCTGATCACAGCATCTAGTAAAGTGTCACAATGTAAAAGTGTAACGCTCCCCCCCATCGTGGGGGGGTTACGGAAGGAGGGGGAACGACGCCCCTTCCTCTCCCACAAATCAGATCGTGGGAAAGGAAGGGGGCTGCCCCCATTTAATACATAAGGGATGGGGTAACCGACCCCATGGCTATAAAAGCCATGAAGGGGCTACTCCCCTTTCCCTATTCGATCACCATAAGAGCAGAGAGGGAGCGTGAAGGGAGAAACGGGAGGAGGTGTTGCAACCATCGCTGGTCACCGACAGATAAGCCCTCTCACTCTCGTTGTTTGTTTAAATACGGGGGTTGTCAGCAACCTCACAGTTGTCAGCGAATTACAGAGACAGGGAGAACCCTACCTCTGCCTTGCAATAGAAGAAGGAGAGCGACCAAGGGGTTTTCCCTCTGTTATTGTCTCTCGCTGGTGACGAAAACGGAGAGGGGAGGATCAGCTGTCACGAGGAGGCAGGAGGACCGCCTGCTGCAAGGAGGCAGGAGGTCTGGCCGCTGCCCTCATCGCCGCAGGCACCGGCCCATCTGCAGAGGCTGCAACAGTTCGACAACAATGGTGTTGCCGGAACGGTTGCAGAGAAAAAAAAAATGAGTCAGGATGTGCGTGTTGTGATAGACCGTCTCGGTCTATTCGGACTAAGTCGAGTCTGAATTAATTAGCAGACCGAGTCGGGTTTGTAATGGTAGACCGTTTCAACCCAGACTAAAGGTGGACCCAATATGGGTCAGACCGACTACGTCTAGACCAAGACAAATCGGATGTGTAGGATATATAAAGATTGGTGTGCGATTGATTAATCGGTGTGGTAGAAAAATCGAAGTAGCGAAGACAAGATTTTTTCATTACAAATTAGATTCGGGTTTGGATCCCAGTTTGGACCCTAAACTCAAGTTGGATTCGATTAGATGACCCAATTTAGATCCAGACAAACCCTTTCAAGCAGGTTTGGATCAAGAATACCGAATCCATGATCCAAATCATAGCTGAGTTGAGGACCTAAGTGGTCCAATTTTATTATGGATGTGGATCTTAAAGTAATATGAAATAAAAAAATGACATAGAGGTCATTATTAATGGTTGAAAGAGCAGAAAGATAATTTTGCCCTTGATATGCCTACAAAGCATGCAAGGCATAACTAAGTGCCCCAAAGTCAGATTCATGTGATTCTTGAATCTGTGGATTCTACTGCTTGAGTAGAATCTATTAGTAGGGGATGTGAGAACAAACTCTAAAAGAATAAAGTCATAGTTTGACAGTTAAGTCTAAGGGTGTTTTGGTAATTTTGATGATATGAGGTATTCGTTGTTTTCATATTAAGGGTTGTAATTGAAATTTAAGCGTTCCAGGTAAGTGAACATTTGCAAATTCCTCCTTAGTTGATTAAAACACATGCTAGTTAGTTTAGACATCTTTATATATGATTCCATGTGCTTCAAGTATGCTAGTTTTGGTTATTGTAAATAGACACTATTTTGCATGCCTAGGAATCTATAAAGTTCAAGTGTGATGCTTAAACCTGATCATGCATATTTTCTGAGTTATGAAATAAAAGTGGCATGACATGATTGCATGTATGAGATTGATGTGTTACGTGAAAATTGAGGGTAGAGTTCCAGAGTCTCAGGGTGGGTATTACCTTGGGAAATGTCACGCTTATGCCTTGGGAGGGGCATTGTAAGTATCGTGAATTAATTTGTGGTGGGTTGTCATCCTTAACAGTTTAGACATGTAAACATGTGTTAAAAAGTAATTAGTGGATATACATTGATGATTGTATAACACACTAAATTCAAGATGTGAATGTTGAGTAAAAGTTGTCTATAGGATGACCACCAGGTGTATGATAGGAACTCTACTAGGAGGCATGGTATGGGGTAATGTTGAGGTGTGTACCTCGTGAGTAACCTGGGAATATCTTAGACGTTTTTAGGTGACCCTTAGGGGTTAAAACATTGCCCACTAGACACATGTAGGACGTAGCATGAACCACAAAACCTTTGAGGACGGTATAGCTACTTGAGACACCTTGGGAGCAGGTATAGCTCCTTGAGACACCTTGGGGGCAGATATAGCTCCTTGAGACACCTTGGGGGCAGGTATAGCCACACTAGATCTTCGGCTAGCTACCGTTTGAGTCCCTTCGCTCCCGGCTTGCAACCGGCAAGCTGCTGCAGTACCTTTATTTGTAGTCTGATCCGGTTCGGACTACGTTGTTGTGAGTGGTTCATAAGTTTGGCCAACATCGCAGACTCTGAGTTGTCTACATGGGTTGCTACGCCCAAGAAGGCTATGTCCGGAATAGCCGATTAGAGTAGAAGATGTATTTGAAAATGATAATAGAGATGCGGTAAAGAGGGTAAAACTCATAGCTGACATGTGTGCATAAGTAACAAACTAAACTAAGACTAGGATCTTAGAGCTCACTATAGTTGCAACGGTCGTGTCTATTTGTAAATGAAATCTTATTGGGTTGTAGACTCACTCCTTCTTTTGGTTGCAACTGTAGGTTCAGGGATTGCTGTCATCACTCACAGGACCTAGTGTCAGACTGCGACTCTGCCACTTCAGAAGTATGGTTTACCTTTACTTTCTATTATGCTTTTGTCTTTGGATAGTTATGATATTGTAACTGGATGTATGGACCTTTAATTATTAAATGAAAAAAAAATCTGGCATCGTTTGGAGTTGCTTTTGAAATTATTGAGTAATTTTCCTCTGGGAACTAACATCCACGAACCCGAGCTCGAGAGGCCCCGGATCGGGTCGTTACAAGTGGTATTAGAGTCAGGTTTCAATAAGAAAAGTTGGATTATAAAATAAGAATTTTGTTTGGATTTGAAATAAGTTGAAGGTCCTAAAAGAACAATTATTACAACCATCCAAATGATTATGTGGAAAAAAGAGTCATAAGAAGATTCACGTAGGTCCTGAACTTATGATTGTCTCTTGTTAGCAGGAACGGACGCTAACAACGATAGTGGCAATGAGAGCGACCGTAGAGGCAGTAGGAACTCTGGTAGGCACATGCATCCTGAAGTGATCCAGACGGATCAGATGGTCGTTGTTCTTTCGCTCTTCGTGACGATCATACTAGATGTCACTAGGGCAATGGGGAGTATGATACCTCCCATTTCTTCTCCAACCCCAACTTCAGTCACAATCAACAACTGAGGGTACAATGATCGAGAGGAAGAGGTAGCACCACCCCAACCATCCGTTGGAGAATCGCCAGGGTCACGAGGACGTCCTCCATACAGGCACGCCTGGAGATGTTCATTGGCAAATCGAGGTGGTAGGGAAGCTGCAGCATGTTGCTCGAGCTGCGGCAGGCCTCATTTCGGCCAATATAGAGCAGGACCGAGAAATGCTACCAGTAGCGGGAGAAGTCAGGAGCAACCCGGTGCATCCGGTCATGAGGGTGTTCAAGGGTCAATGGTGCAACAAAGTACGGGCACTAATGTCGTAGAGAATGAACAAATAAGAGAATCAGTGCAACCTCTTCGAGAAATGGCCTTACAGAGGAGGGGCAAGGGACATATGAATAAACACGCATACTTACGTGCTTTTAACAACATGGCAGTGCCAACACCAGTTAGGGTTCCTTCAGACTCTGAGGAAGAAGAAGAACCTACTTACACCCCTCGTACCGCGACACCTTAGTGTTTGTTTTTGTTTAAATCATGTAATAAAGGCCTATGGTTGCCTAGTGATAGCAGTAAGTAACGGGTTGTATTACGGAAGAAGCCATGAAAAGTTGTAAAAACATTATTTTTATTAAAAAATAGTAAGTTCTTACGACAAATGTGCAAACCTGTGTGAATGTTAATAAGGAAGCAAACATAAACTTTAGTAATCACTTTATTCATATTGCAGTATGAGGACTCGTCAGAGAACATTGTACCAGTCAAGAGGTTCTCAAGTAAGCAAGAGACAAGCATGCCCTTCTCAAGCAAGGCATGTGAATGAGGGCTCTGCAAGGAGAAGTGTTGCAAGTCCCATTGGTCCTGTGTCTCCACACGCATCAGACAGTCTACCTCCAAGGAGCATGGGAGCAGAAGGTGGAGGTGCTTCACCAGTTTCACCTCGACACGAATGTGCTACAGTTGGTAGTGGTGTGCTCCGGCTATACCAGAGAAAGAATTTTGTATGAGCTATTACAAAATTTACTGCATCAAAGTCAAAACCAAATAGCGTTAGGAAGAAATTCTTGGGCTGAGAAGTTCAAGAATATGAGAGTGCCTGCGTTCGACAGAACTCCTGGAGGAGTAGCAATAGAGAAATGGATGATGCAAGCAGATAAAGCACTGGATGCGATACAGTGCCCAGAGGACCAGAAAGCATGGGTCACAGCATCAAACTTAATTGGGGATGCTGAGTACTGGTGGTGATCCATCAGAGATGTCTTGGGAAGTGGAGAGTTTGTTTCCTGGATCACCTTTAGGAACAAGTTCTACAGACAATTCTTTCCCAGGATCGAGAGGATGGAGAAAGAAGAAGAATTTAGAAAGCTCAAACAAGAAAGTATGAGTGTAGAGGCCTACACCGCAAAGTTCAATTCATTATCCAGATTTGTGAAGGCTTTAGTATCTACTGAGAAGCAAAAATGCAAGCTATATGAGCGCAGATTAAAACCTAAAATTCTGAGGATGGTGGGACCTATGCAAATTCGGAGGTTCGACAGGTTGGTGGAGATGGCATCTCGGTATGAGTTTTGGGATGCTTGAACAACAAAACCAGACGTACAGGATAAACCCAAGCAAATACAACAAGGACAAACTAGTTCATCGTCCCAAAGGTTTTTCAAGAAGAATCAAGGCAACGACAGATCTTCAGGGAAGCAGTGCAGAAAACGGCAATAAGCAGCAGGGGAAGAAGCCTGAACAACTAGAAGCTAAGAAACCTTGATACCGAGGAGCGCCTCTCAAGGGCAACAACAGTTGTAAGACTTGCAGCTTCAAGCATGAAGGTCGTTGCGATGAAAAGAATATCAAATGTTACAATTGTGGACAAATGGGGCACATTGCAAGGAAATGTTCCCAGCCACTGCAGAGAGAAGGAGCAAAACCCAAAGAGAAACCAATTGCTCCAGGATGAGTTTATGCAGCGACTCTGCAGGAAGCTTTGACTAGCTCTGACGTGGTGGAAGGTACACTCCAAATTTTTGGTGTTAATGCACATGTTCTCTTTGATTCAGGTGCTACACATAGTTTCATCACCCCTATTTTTGTTGCACTATTACCTGTTTCACCGGTATCTCTAAAAATAAAATATCAAGTAGAGACACCAGTAGAAAAGTCGGTGTATATAGATGAAGTCATCCAAGGATGTATGGTACAAGTCGAAGAACGTCTATTGTCGGTAAACCTTCTAATATTGGACTTTAAGGGAGTTGATGTTATCTTGGGCATGGATTGATTATCTAACCATCATGCAACGATTAATTGTCGAGGAAAAAGTGTCAGTTTTCAACACCCTGAAACCTCAACTATCACCTTTCAAGGCATTAGAAAACTTGCAAAACCGACAATCATCTCATGTCTTCAAGCCAACCAGTATCTACAAAAGGGCTGGATTGGATACTTGGCTTATATAAAGACTGAGGATGACAATAAACTTTCAGTCACAGAGGTAGAGATTGTACGAGAATTAGTGGATGTTTTTCCTGAAGAACTTCCAAGACTTCCACCGGATAGGGAAGTCGAATTCCAGATAGATCTAGTTCCAAGTATAATGCCCATTTCTATTCCTCCATATAGGATGGGACCTGCCAAACTCAAAAAACTCAAGGATCAATTGTAGGAGTTGTTGGATATCGGATTTATCCGACCATCGGTATCACCTTAGGGAGCATCGATCTTGTTCGTGAAAAAGAAAGATGGGTCATTGCGTATGTGTATCAACTACAGGAAATTAAATGCAGTGACAATAAAGAACAAGTATCATCTATCAAGGATATATGATTTATTTGATGCAGCCTGTTTTTCTAAGTTGGATCTACGTTCTGGGTATCATCAGCTAAAGATCCGGGAAGAAGATATTGCCAAGACAGCGTTTCGTTCAAGATATGGTCATTACGAATTTCTAGTCATGCCTTTTGGGCTGACGAATGCCCCAGCTGCATTCATGGATTTAATGAACAGAGTATTCAAACCATTCTTGGATAAGTTCGTGCTGGTGTTCGTGGATGACATCCTCATATATTCGGCCAGTAAAGAACAACATGCAGAACATTTGAGAATCGTTTTGCAAATACTTAGAGATCATAATCTATATGCTAAGTTCTCTAAGTGTGCATTTTGGCTTGATCAGGTGTCATTTTTGGGACATATTATCAGTAAAGAAGGAGTGATGGTGGACCCGGCAAAAGTTGAAGCGGTAATCAACTGGCCTACACCCAAGAATGCCACAGAAATTCGAAGTTTTCTTGGGTTAGCTGGTTACTACAGACACTTTGTGGAAGGATTTTCTATATTGGAAGCTCTCATGACTAAGCTGACAAAGAAAAAAGTGAAGTTCGAGTGGAATGAGAAGTGCGAGAAAAGCTTTCAAGAAATCAAGAAGCGATTAACCACTACACTAGTGTTAGTTTTGCCTTCTGGCACTGGAGGTTTTACCGTTTATAGCGATGCATCACATAAAGGATTGGGTTGCGTCCTGATGCAACATGGCAGGGTTATCACATATGCCTCAAGACAACTAAAGGTGCATGAGATAAATTATCCAACTCATGACCTAGAATTGGCTGCAATAGTGTTCACACTCAAAATATGGCGACATTACTTATATGGAGAACAATATGAGGTATTCACTGATCATCAAAGTTTAAAATATTTGTTCTCTCAAAAGGAATTGAATATGAGACAACAACGATGGCTAGAATTATTAAAAGATTATGATTTTGAGTTGAAGTATCACCCAGGAAAAGCTAATGTAGTAGCTGGCGCACTCAGTCGAAAAGCAGAATCAGTCACGAGACTATCCATATCAAGTCTGCTGGTAAGCATTGTAGAACAAAAAGCAGAAGTGCAATGTCTGTCGAGTCGATTGATGTTTGTCCAGACGACCTTAGGGTCAGAAATTCGGGACAAAATCAGAGAAAAGCAACTCTTAGATCAAGAGTTAGAAGAAATCAGGTCAATAACAATTAATGGTGAAGATCCAAAATTCAAAGTAGACAATCAAGGTATGCTTAGATTTCAAGAGCGGGTATGTATTCCTAAGGATGAGGAACTTAGGAAACAATGGCTTGCAGAGGCACATCATTCCAAGTATTCCATTTACCCTGAAAGTACAAAGATGTACAGGTATTTGAAGAATAATTTCTGGTGGAATGGAATGAAGAGAGATATTGCTGAGTATGTTAATAAGTGTCTAATATGTCAGCAAGTAAAGATTGAACATCAGAGGTCGGGTGGACTATTGCAACCACTACCTATTCCTGTATGGAAGTGGGCAGATATAACGATGGATTTTGTTATAGGATTTCCTAAGACCAGAGAGGGAATGAATGCAATTTGGGTAATTGTTGATAGACTGACCAAGTCTGCGCATTTTCTCGCGTGAAAGACAATGTGTTCTTTTGAACAGTTGGCTTGTCTTTTCATAAAAGAGATAGTGAGACTGCACGGAGTACCAGACTCCATTGCTTCTAATAGAGATTCGAAATTTACTTCCAAATTTTGGCAAAGCTTTCAAGAAGCAATAAGAACTTAGTTGAAAATGAGTACAACTTTCCACCCTCCGACGGATGGGCAGTCAGAAAGAACCATCCAAACGCTGGAGGATATGTTGCGAGCCTACACACTAGAGTATCACAACTCATGTCACGATATTCTGCCGCTAATTGAATTTGCCTATAATAACAACTTTCAAGCCAGTATTGGGATGGCTCCCTATGAAGCCTTATATGGAAGACGTTGTAGAACGCCTCTATGCTGGGACCAAGTTAGTGAAAGAAAAACCTTAGGACCTAAGTTGGTTTAACAAATGGATGAGCAAATCAAATTCAACCATGAAAGACTCCAAGCAACCCAAAGTCATTAGAAAAGTTATGCAGATAAAAGGCGACGAGAATTGGAGTTCGAGATAGGTGATCATGTCTTTTTGAGGATATCACCATTTAAAGGGATAATGAGGTTCGGGAAGAAAGGCAAATTAAGTCCTAGATATATCGGGCCGTTTGAAAATTTGAAAAGGATAGGATATACAGCCTATCAGTTGGCACTACCTCCATCACTCTCCAGAATACATAACGTGTTTCATGTATCCATGTTAAGAAAATACGTGTCAGATCATGCACATATACTGAATACCATAGAATCAGTGATGGACATCCAAGAAGATTTAAGTATTCGGGAAAAACCAATTGAAATAATTGCATTTAAGAAGCACAAGCTCAGAAACAAGGTTGTCCCAAAGGTCCTAGGAAGATGGAAGCATCACAGTAAGGATGAGGCTACATGAGAGAATGAGGCAGATATGCGTGCACAATTTTCCCAATTGTTGTCGAGAAAGATTCAGGACGAATCTTTTTGTAAGGAGGGTGAAATTGTAACGCTCCTCCCATCGGGGGGGGGGGGGGGGTTACGGAAGGCGGGGGGAACGATGCCCCTTCCTCTCCCACGAATCAGATCGTGGGAGAGGAAGGGGGCTGCCCCTATTTAATACAAAAGGGATGGGGTAACCGACCCCATGACTATAAAAGCCATGGAGGGGCTACTCCCCTTTCTCTATTTGATCACCAGAGGAGCAGAGAGGGAGCGTGAAGGGAGAAACGGGAGGAGGTGTTGCAGCCATCGCCGGTCACCAATAGGTAAGCCCTCTTCCTCTCGTTGTTTGTTTAAATGCGGGGGTCGTCGGTAACCTCACAGTTGCCGACGAGTTGCAGCGACAGGGAGAACCCTGTCTTTGCCTTGCAATAGAAGAAGGAGAGCGACAGAGGGGTTTTCCCTCTGTTATTGTCTCTCGCTGGTGACGAAAACAGGGAGGGGAGGATCGGCTATCACGAGGAGGCAGGAGGACCGCCTGCCGCAAGGAGGCAGAAGGTCTGGCTGCTGCCCTCATTGCCGCAGCCACCGGCCCATCTGCAGAGGCTGTAACAGTTTGACAACAATGGTGTTGCCGAAACTATTGCAGAGAAAAAAAAATGAGTCAGGATGTGTGTGTTGTGACAGACCGTCTCTGTCTATTCAGACCGAGTCAAGTCTGAATTAATTAGCAGACCGAGTCGGATTTGTAATGGTAGACCGTTTTGGCCCAGACTAAAGGTAGACCCAATATGGGTCAGACCGACTAAGTCAGGACCGAGACAAATCGGATGCGTAGGGTATATAAAGATTGGTGTGCGATTGATTGATCGGGTGTGGTGGAAAAATCAAAGTAGCGAAGACTCGATTTTTCCATTATAAATTAGATTCGGGTTTGGATCCCAGTTTGGACCCTAAACTCAAGTTGGATTCGATTAGACGACCTGATTTAGATCCAGACAAACCCTTTCAAGCAGGTTTGGATCAAGAATACCGAATCCATGATCCAAATCATAGCTGAGTTGAGGACCTAAGTGGTTCAATTTTATTATGGATGTGGATGTTAAAGTAACATGAAGTAAAAAAATGACATAGAGGTCATTATTAATGATTGAAAGAGCAAAAAGACCATTTTGCCCTTGATATGCCTACAAAGCATGCAAGGCATAACTAAGTGCCCCAAAGTCAGATTCATGTGATTCTTGAATTCATGGATTCTACTGCTTGGGTAGAATCTATTAGTAGGGGATGTGAGAACAAACTCTGAAAGAATGGAGTTAGAGTTTGATAGTTAAGTCTAAGGGTGTTTTGGTAAATTTGATGATACGAGGTATTCGTTGTTTTCAGATCAAGGGTTGCAATTGGAATTTAAGCGTTCCAGGTAAGTGAACAGTTGTAAATTCCTCCTTAGTTGATTAAAACGTATGCTAGTTAGTTTAGGCATCTGTATATATGATTTCATGTGCTTCAAGTATGCTAGTTTTGGTTATTGTAAAGAGACACTGTTTTGCAAGCCTAGGAATCTATAAAGTTCAAGTGTGATGCTTAAACCTGATCATGCATATTTTCTGAGTTATAAAATAAAAGTAGCATGACATGATTGCATGTATGAGATTAATGTGTTACGTGAAAATTGAGGATAGAATTCCAGAGTCTCAGGGTGGATATTACCTTGGAAAATGTCACGCTTATGCCTTGGGAGGGGCATTGTAAGTATCGTGAATTAATCTGTGGTGGGTTGCCATCCTTAACAGTTCAGACATGTAAATATGTGTTAAAAAGTAGTTAGTGGATATACATTGAGAATTGTATAACGCACTAAATTAAAGATATGAATGTTGAGTAAAAGTTGTCTATAGGATGACCACTCGGTGTATGATGGGAACTCTACTAGGAGGCATGGTCTGAGGTAATGTTAAGGTGTGTACCTCGTGAGTAACCTGAGAATATCTCAGACGTTTCTAGGTGACCCTTAGAGGTTAAAACATTTCCCACTAGACACATGCAGGATGTAGCATGAACCACAAAACCTTGGGGGCATGTATAGCTCCTTGAGACACCTTGGGGGCAGATATAGTCACCCTGGCTCTTCGGCTAGCTACCGTTTGAGTCCCTTTGCTCCCGGCTTGCAATCGACGAGCTGCTGCAACACCTGTGTCTGTAGTCTGGGCCGGTTTGAACTATGTTATTGTGAGTGGTTCATAAGTGTGGCCAACATCGTAGAGTCTGAGTTGTCTACATGAGTTGCTACGCCCGAGGAGGCTATGTCCGGAATAGCCGATTAGAGTAAAAGATGTATTTGAAAATGATAAGAGAGATGCAGTAAAGGGGGTAAAACTCATAACTAACATGTGTGTATAAGTAGCAAACTAAACTAAGACTAAGAGCTTAGACCTCACTACAGTTGCAACGGTCGTGTCTATTTGTAAATGGAATCTTACTGGATTGTAGACTCACCCCTTCTTTTGGTTGCAACTATAGGTTCAGGGATTGCTGCCATCACTCACAGGACCTAGTGTCAAACTGCGACTCTACCACTTTAGAAGTATGATTTACCTTTAATTTCTATTCTGCTTTTGTCTTCGGATGGTTATGATATTGTAAGTGGATGTATGAACCTTTAATTATTAAATGAAAAAAAAATTTCTGGCATGGTTTGGAGTTGCTTTTGAGATTATTGAGTAATTTCCCTCTGGGAACTAACGTCCACGAACCCGGGCTCGAGAGGCCCCAGATCAGGTCGTTACAAAAAGTGATAGACCAAGTATTGGAGTACCATTTCAACAGCAATGAGCAGGTCACGGATGTCGCAGTCAAGAGAGAATTAGCAGTAACAACTTCATCAAATGCATTGTTCTTCTCAGGATATATATGGTATCCCTCACGTTTTCTAGGAAACTGAAGTATGCCAAGTATGTATCCTGAGGAAGAAAGTTGATGGATTTCAAGCATAAATCAGACCAAAAAACCCCCAAGGATCATGTCAAGGAATAACCAGGGGACTGTCATATGAATCCAAGGAATAAATATTATAGGTCAAAGGTCTGTGCCATAAACAATTAACTGCAAGGATAGAGTTATGAACAACTTCCCTTGGAACTATGAACAAAAAAATAACAGTTTTATAATGAGATTTGAGACATCATATCATTGCACTCATGATTTCAGAAAGAAACATTGATGATCCAATTTGAGATAACAAGTTTTGGGACACAGAACATTGATGACCCACAGGAAAAATAAGTTGGTCAAAAGAAAAATTGCTAAAGGAAGACTAACAGCAAAACCATATCTTTCTTGGGATTTGGAGAGAACAAGCAATTCTAAAAGTAGCATTACCCTAAAACCACATAAGAAGCACTGCGAACGCAATCTAGAACATAAATCCGCAACAAAGTCCAAGTAGAATACCTACATAGAAGATGCACTAATGTACAAGGTGATAGGTCTCAGATATACAAAAGACCTTATTCCCCCAGGCCAAACACGAACAACCACTGTCCATAGACTCGTAGATCACTATCCTCTCCATGTATTTCTCCATTTGCCACAATTATCACTAACTCCACTCATAGTTCTTTGTAAACATTTAATCATAATTAACATGCAGTTCAGAATATTCAATAAAGTGTTTATCCTACTTCTACTTACTATGGGTTTAAAATAGGTTTGATGATTCATGTGACTGTTCCCCAACTTTAGCTAATAAGGTTGGAAGAAACTGGCTCTCCACATAAATTATAAATCTCCAATGCTTATTTGCTGCCTGGAATGAAACAAATGACTGGAAGTGAAAACGCAGTCTTCCTTCTTCATCTTGAGTCTTGGCACCATGCCTAGCATCCATGCCCCTGCCCTTTCGTAAAATAATCATCAAGGACGGACTTCCAACTGATGCCAAGGATGGAGATACCACTTGAATATCTTCGATGTCTTCCCAGAGAAAGAAAAACTCAGTTCTGTGACCAAATAAGCTTGCGTGAAATCCTATGATCCTCGCTGATAGGAAAAGGCGACCCTGCATAAACCAGACCAACCTATTATTTGTTTCTTGTTTGGTGATGGAAAAAAACAAAAGAAAAAGAGTTGGCAAGATAAAATGCTACAGCAACATGCCAACAGCACCTGAAGTGGCATTTTGCACTTCAAGTGACAAGTAAAATCATTGATAAGAAATTCCTCTGATGGTAGACCAAAGAGCTTCTGAAATGTGGTATTTGTTTGAGGTGATCGTAAGTTTATCTGCAAAAAAGTGATACTTTCATTTTTCAGAAAGAGACTCACCACCCAAAACACCCGAAAGGGAGAAAAAATGGAAACATCAACTCAGCATAGCATACGATATACCAGAAGAGCACCTGTACCTTTTTACCAACCTCCTTCTCCATCTTTGAGATGTATTCTTTAACAACTTCAGAACCTTTTGTACTGCTCAAGAAAACTCTTAAGTGCAACTTAGATTGGTAAGTTTGAGCCAATTTTCCTTTCAAAGGAATCCAAACATCAGCTAAATCTTCTGAATTAGACTTTAAAGAATTGATTTCTGCGTGTCCAAGTGATGTGGCTTCATCAAATGGTCCATCAAAATCATATACTTCAATATCCATGACAGATGGAGGATCATCCATAGCATCAAACTCAAACACTTCTGAAGAAGACAAGGAAAAAAAAGGAAAAACAAGCATCATTACATGTAATGTCAGTTCTACGCTGTCAAATTCAGGGATCAAAATAAGCAGTACATAAGAACTCAGTCTTCAGCATTTATCCTAATTGAAAATGGTAAGAGCCATTTTCTTTCCCACAGGCCCATTGCTTCTTGTAAACCAGCTCTCTTTTGCTGACCAAAACTCCCCCTTCCACCAATTAAGAGATTTGATTATCATAGTTGTGCACTCTTGAGAGCTTAGACTTACCATTCCATTGAGGATTCAGTGTTTGAAACTTGATTGAGCTTGTCTTTGATTTTCCACTACAAGTGAAAACAACATACGGATCTGAAAATCCAGTTGCATCAACAGCGGCAAATTTTGTCCCCTCAATCAAAGCCACAGTAAGCAACCACCCATCTCCTTGTGCTTTGACTCCATGATCACTGCCTGATGTCATAATAAAGTACAGAGTAGTTACACGCAGAGAAAGAAATCATATACAAAGTGAAAATTCATGTGTCAGTATAATCTTCCAAATGCTATGAGGGAATGGATTCAAATTAGAAAGCCACATGAAGCAAACGACTAGATATTTCTAGGTTAAGGAACAGAAAAATATGCCTAGTTGGTATGGCTCAAGGTACTCTCCAGTTGCAACTCAAGCTAATTTTCCAAATGAACTAACCATCAACAATTTTTTCCAAGCCATAACCACATTCAGACCAGTACTAACCAATATGAAATGAAAGATTTATTGGCTGCTTTAGCCCCATCCAGATTCTTGGTCTGAGTTCTGCCCAAAGATACGAACGAACAAAGCCAGAATGAAATCATCGTTGCCGTCAAAAGCAAGTAAATCTTGTTCAAGGGGAAGGTGTAAACTTGAATCAATAAAAAATGACAAAGTCCGTGCAATATAAGTATAAACTAGGATCTCAATTATTTTTAGAAGAGTGTCATATTTTGTCTTAGTACATTTTCTTTCTCTCACAACGAACGAATACAGATTTTCTGTAGATTATCTTTGGAAATTCCTTTCTTACGTTGACCTTTCATAATTCTATTTAGTAGTTCACCCTATTCATTGATCCTAGGAGGTAAAACATTTTAAATTATCTGCAATTGTAAATATATTTTTGGCTCAACCACAGAGTGCATCTTATGCATTTAACAGCACATAGCCATATAATACATACCATACTCATCTATATCGTTCAAGGTAATTCTCCACGAGGGTTTTTCTTGGAGATATTTTCAAAAAGTGTTTTTTCTCAGTAAATCTTGGAAGCTTATAAATTGAAAAATATAAATAATAATAAGAAAGATAGGAAAATAATTGGTTTTCTATTATTTTTCTTGCAAAAAAATATAAAGAAACAATTTTTGAATTTTGTTAAAATATAAAAGAAACCAAAAAATTGAAAAAACGAACTCAAAAAATATAAATATAAGAAATTTGAAAAAGTCACAAAAGTATCATGATATTTTCATTTTGATAGTATTTTGAAAATATCGTGATATTTATGATATTATCAGCATAGCTGAAAATGCCGATAATATCACAATATTTTCAAAATATCAGCTATATCAATGACACCGATAGATACATACATACATTTACATATGTATGTATGTATGAATGCACATGTACGCAAAACCACAAACATGTTCACAACATTTTCGCCCTTGTCAAATTTAGAAATACCATGATGGTTTCATTCATTTTTTGACACCAAGGGTATTAAAATAATTTAACGAATTCCAAGATACGATTACTAAATGTAATTTAGAAATTGAAATATATTTTAATGGTTTTCTTTAAAAATTAACTAGCATGCCCTTGGTGCTGATAATTAATGCATGGAACCAACATAGTAGTTTTAGATGTATAAGGGACAAGAAAAATATAGAGTAGTCAAGATGTTGACATGCATGTTAACTCATACACATACCTACATTACATACACGCACACACACAAACACATGCAGACATATATATCGATAAGGAAGATATTGGTTATCATATGTATACACACAAAAATATGCATATATATAAGGAAAATATTTTCTACACTCATCTGTGCTATTCTCTCTAGCAGAAAGCCATAGTTATGTGCTTTATCTATAAATTGAACCCCACAGATGCGTTAGCATGGTTTGTTCATTAGGAAACACACTTTGGATTGATTGCTTTCAATGTGGAACCATGGTTTTTTCAAGGTGAAATTTCAATATATTTTGAAGATAAAATTCATGGATTTCGGTTCATATGCATGTGTGTTTCCGTGCATGTGTGTTGAGTACCTCCTACTGTCCAGATAGGTTTGAATCTATTATTTGGATCATGGATTATTCTCATGAGTTCGGTATTCAGTTAAGGTAATATGCATAAAATTTAGATATATTAAAATTTTTGTGATAAAAAAAATCATGGTTGATTTGGTTTTCTTGGATCCAATTATAAACTGCAATGGATCTCTACTCTAGTATGAGAGATATTGGTTTTTTAGCATGCTTCTATATTGGATACAAAAATATTGTGTGTAATTACATATTGTTTTTGATATGTTTTATGAGTTAATTCATGTTTTGGATCATATTAATATATGGATCCAGTAAGTTGGATTGGATCAAGATTTATTAGATCTGATCAATATTGGATTTGCTTGAACCTGAATGGATTTGTATAGATCCAGTTGAATATTTTTTCATCCAAGAAACATCATTGAATATGCTTGAACTATTATCATACTTGAATGGGTCATGTTATGAATTTTGAGGTTATTTTTGGGTGTTGAGTAAAGTAACTCAATATAGATCAAAGGATTGAGATCCAGTCTTAGAAGTATTTTTTGACTGAAAACTTGTGGTATAACATGTACCTAGTTGTAGTCCGTATGGAATCCGTGCATGATACAGGTGAGTTAAATCCCTATGAGATTTGAGAACATTTAATATGATTGCATTGCATGTACTTATGGATACGCTTGTTTGGTTATATGGATCTATTGTAATTTCAAATTAGCATAACTATGTATGGTTTGATGTATGTATAATCTGGATAGTTTCTTATTGGGTTCTTTTATTAGATGGATCTAGTGATAAATTTAGAAAAGTATAATGTTGGATATGTTGTATGGATCCAAATTTAATCTAGAGACAAATCTAAAAATTATACTAGCAGATTTGTTGTATAGATCTAGATTTAGTATAGGTTTTATGGTAGATCTGGATAGTATTAAGTCAAATATTTGGACCTAATAATATATTATGTATGGATCTTGATTTGACCTAGATAGATCCAAATAAGTATAATGATGGATGTGTGGTGTTGATCCATTTGTATTTGGATTATATGGATATTGATTTGGATAATGGTCAAATCTCTTGTGAAGCATGTTTTTGCATAAGTTATTTAAACTTGTATAAGATCTGTTTTTCTCTATGGATCATGTTGGACTTGATGATGACATTTCAAGTCAGTTTTGGATATAAACTCATACAAATCTAATGAATTTGGATATAGATTTTTTGAGTAGATCTGATGATGGATCTGAACTTATATGTTGACATGCTTATTATTTGATTGTTGATCATCATTTTTTTATTAGATTAAAGCCTTAGAAAATGAATGAGTTTATCTTGTTTGGAATATCCAAATGGTAATGAGATAACTCTCATTGAATATGGATCCAGTGCATATCCAAATTGAATAGGATATGAAGACTTATGTTTTACTTCTAATGCACTTCTAGTTTGTGATGTCTTAATATGCACATATTGCTTAATTGATATGCATTAGAAAAGTGAGAGATGAATTATAATTTTACACATTCATGTGGATATTTTTTTGCATATGATAATAAATAATCATCATAAGGCATCCTCCTTATGGTTTGTTTTATGAAAGCATGGAGGGATATTTTCATGTTTTTAGAAGCTTATGCATATAGTATGCAAGATGGTGTTATTCATGTTTTTAGTAATACTTATGATTATTTGAATTTGGATATATATTGATCCAAAATGCTCAGGTGATGGTTAACTTGATGAGAATTTAACCATGTTGCATATGATGATAATGCACATAAATAGTAGGAGTATGAACTATGGCAAAATTTTGAAAAGTGAGAGTATTAGCTATGAGAGCAAATCATATTTTATTATGGATCCATAAGTTAATAAAAATTCATAGTACTCCACTAGTATGTGTGAGGACATTGTGTAAGGTTATTAGCACATGATGATGTCTTATGATATAGTCATGAAAGCGACATGACTGAACTCATACATGGTTATTAGTGCATGGTTATGATGTCCCAAAATATGATGTATTTGTTTGAATATGATAATGCACATTAGCGGTTATATTGAAACTATGACATGATAAAAAACTTATATGGTTAAGTGAAATTAGTGCATGCAAGAACAATGTCATGGCTAAACCCATACCATATATGGAAAGAATCATGACTCATATGATGATGAAAATATCACATGATTATGTAGAAAATAACCCATAGCATTGTGAAAAACATCATATTTAAAAATGAAGCACATGGCTATGTGAAAAATAACTTATAGCATGTGTAAAAACATCATATTTGTAGATTGAATGATGAAAAAGTTCACATGATTATATGGAAAATAACCATAACATGTGAGAAAAACATCATTGATATGACCTAAAGAATTGTGCAGATTTATTTGGTGCATGTTTTTGTCATAATATGAGTATTCACCCCATATGGCCAAGTGAAAGATGTTGGATCCTGGTATTGTTTCCCGTGTGGCCATAGGGTCTCATATATGAAAATCCATAATTTTCATGTGTATTGGATTTAGGTATTGAATTCAAAATATAGATTCATGCATTGGATCCAGTGGGCCCTTGAAATGTGAGCCACCCAAAAAGTGGTAGGCCCACAACTCATTGAATTCCCAATATGGTTGAGATATTTGAGCCACTAAAATAGTGGTGGGCCCATAATTCAGGGATTCCCATATCATGTGGGAGAACTATTATAAAGATAGGACTAGGAATCGGCTACTCAGGGGAGGCAAGATATACCTAGCCCCTGCATTCTGCAGGCGTGAGGTGATCCCCCTGAAGAAGGTCGTTCACCAATCTAAACTCCTTTCCGTCTTCACTCTAGTTTTTCTCTCCTCCTTACTCTATGCACACATTGATTTTAAACCCAATAGGGTGTTCTTGCCCATGTTTTAGTTTAAAAAAATAATCCAAGTTCTTTTTTCAGTTTTTATTAATCCAGGTATCCACTGAATTAAAAGATTTCTGATTTTCTTAAAAAAACTGAATTTGAAATATCTTATTTTGTTAACCAAATAGTAAAAAAAATATACAACTGATTTTTTTATTTTTCCAACATCTTATATATTTGGATAATAGGTGATAACTAAACAGGGCCTAAGGATCCTATCCTCTGACATGTGATGACTGGGGTTCTGTGTTGATTGTAGATGTCCAGCTGATGCATTCGGATGGCTAGGATTAGTCCACATCCAAGTGAGTATGTGAACTAATGTTGACCATTGGTTAGACGGCTAGGACTGAATGTTGGATGCATCGCATCATATGTTAGATGAATATGATGGGATCTGTTATCAGGAAGAAAATGAACGGTATTGAGACTCTTTGAATTGTAGGGCTCCCACTGAGTATCCATGATGAGATAGCACAATGTGAAATATGGCAGGGATAACCAGGGTCTTTGGTGTCTCCAATCAAGACCAGCTTTCCTCAATTGGGAGACGGGATAGACCCCATATGAACTTGGAACCATGTGAATTTTCACTTTTATTTCACTTTGTCTTAGTGGAGGGACTTATAAACTCAAGCAACCCTGCCCAAGATCAAGATGGGATCATGATGACTTCAATTAGATTGTCCAATCCACAAGGCTAAGTTGAGATCAAGAAGGCCAGACTGAGCACCGACAAGTTGAGATTTGTGAGATTCTCTTGGATTCATGTATTGTTTGGCACTTGATCCAATAACCAAGTTTTTTCTATGTCCTGACGCTTCCCAATATTTTGAAAATACAATGATTCAAAGTTCAATATAATATCTAAAAACATGATATTTTAAAAATATCATCTATTTTGAAAATATATCATGTATTAGTCTTGATACTAATGCAACAGAAGAAGTTTTTGCAGTTGATGTCTTCTCAATTTTTGTATTCACTGCACACATTATTTTGGATTTTCTTTGTAGTCCAGATAACAATAACAATAAAGCCATCTCATTTACCATAAGTTGTGGATTTAGTATAAACTCGTCTTATGATCATCTCAATTAGTTGGAGCTTACATATAGCTAATTGAAGTGACTTACTTTTGGATAGTTAGAATCAAGAAAGATGTTTGTTTTAGAAAATTCATCTTCAAGGTGGCTACATTCTTCACTTAACATTGTAGATGAAGGTTCATGGAATTATTGACGAACATAGTTTTTCAACCTCTAACAACAAGTTATAACGTCATTAAACCTCGTTGAATTGTTGTCAGCTCCTTTTGAATTCTCATTTGTGATCCTTTGTTGTCATCATCATACATGAAGTATCGTCAACATCCTTGAAGTGTCATTAGAGGACATTCCATTTCGGTGATATAGTGTTACCATTCATTGATGACACGCTATGTTGTCGTCAGAGCCCCACTGATTGTCACCAGGGCAGACTCGAGTCATCAGTTGTTGTCATAGCCCAGGTCTAACAACAATCTAACTTATCGTTATCGCTAAAGTTGTCATTAGCGTTGGTTGTTGTCAGCATAACTTATCGTTAATGTAACCCGAAGTCAACTCATTGTTGACCACCATTTTGCACACCTTTGGGATGGATAAGCCTTCAAAAAAATGAAATGAAAAGTCATCCATTCCAAAATTTCATTCCTTAAATTGAAAATCCCTCCAAGAAAACTAGACCCTATTTTAATCTAAATCGTACATTCAAGCCTATCCTTGTCTCAATTGTCCATCTAGATGGATCCTGAATACTCAAGAGACATATCTAGATCCATCTCAAAACCTATAAATAGGGACACATTCTTCCGTATTTAGAGGATTTGGAAATTTAAGAATTTGTGCCCATACTTTGTTGAACCCTCTGTGAAGCCAAGCCTAACTGACCTATCCCTTCTAAGCCTAGTCGACCTAGCCTAGGGCCCAGATCAACCTAGTCTCATTATCTTTGGAGTGTGCACCTAGCCGATGTGTTGTATGTGTTCTCCAGCACTTGTCAACATTGTAGAAAGGGTTACCTGAGCCAGAGGTGAGACTTGGTTCATGTTTCTTTTTGTATTTATTTTTATTTATGTATTTTCAAAGATTAGATTTATCCAATGTTTTTATATTCGTTGTCTTTTGTGATTTTTTCTGAGTTTTGGTGGCTCTCACCTTCGAACTCGATTCTTTTAGGTCTTTTCTACAAAGGTACAAAACTCTCCAACCCCACCACCCCAAAACGAAGATCGATGATTCCTAGGTCGGCTGATCCCTGATCATCGAAGGAGAAAATACTTTTTACCTCAAAGAATGGTCCCCACATCCTCTCAAATTTTGGATCCATTTTAAAACATATTTTTAAGTGAAAAGCCTCATTTTTTTTATTTTTTGAAAATCCACGAGGAAGGTATTCATAGAAATGACGATCACGATGAGACCGGTCACTCAATCCTAAATCTGAGTTTCAAAAATTGGCAATGAGAGGTTAGTAGATTTGTAGTTCTTTCTTTAGTGTACTTTTCGGATTTGGATCCACCTTAGATCCAAAATCTCATTTTCTATTTTTTTTTGTTAGACCTTGTTACAATGATAGGAACATATCTCTCTTATTTTTTATCCATTAGAAAACATACAAGCTTGGCTGCATTTTTTAGGTTGGGACTGTTATCAGAATCCACCTTTAAAGTATTTGAAAATGACCACGAATGGAAGAAAATAGTTATTTTCGTGACTATTTTTATTGAAAAGTCTCATATTTTTAGTTATATTTCAGCTTCCTTTTGTTGAAAATTCATGTTTTCTTATTCATTGGAATCTGAGAGTCAGATATGCATTCTTCCAGCTTTGAGTCAGAACAGAAGGTCCCTCTGGGGCTGTCATTTTTTTGATCCAAAATCAGGTTGCAGAACTTCTCTATTTTGAAAAACATCCAACCAGTCTTTGTTCCTAGAAGTGTATCTTCCCAACCACTTATCGAATTGTTGTGATTTTACTTACGTTGGAAAGATAACGAAATTTTAATTTTATGTTATTTATACTAGTTTTTTATGATTTCTAGTTCAAGTGCCCAAAAATATGTATTTTTAGCTAGAATAGAGGCAGTTGTGCTTGTTCAACACCTATTTTAGGAGCAATTCAGGGTCATATCTCACCACCCGCTTGTTAGAATCTAGCGTACCATACGCTACTAAAAAGGTATTTTCATCCTCTATCTTTTTTTTGTTAAAACATTCCTCTGATTCTGCTATTTTTAAGTAAAAAACCGTAGCAATCCCTTTTGTTGTTTCCTAACTTGAAAATTTTTTGAGGAAAGTTTTTCCTTTTCGGATCGAGTCAGATTTTTTTGTGGATTTTGTGTCATCGATTCAAAAATCATGTTTTCATCCTAATTTTTCATGCTCTTCATGTCATTTGGATTTAGATATGTCATTTGGATAAGATCCATATATGGATCCAAAACCCGATTTGCTTTCCTTTTTGCGCGAAAAAACCCGCTTTGGATACAAAACCATAATGTTTTCCATGTGATTTTTCTTTTCTTTTATGTTTTAAGTAGAAATCTTAGGTAGATTGGGTATTTTCTTTTTTGTTTTAGATTCTTAGCATCAATAACTTAGAAAATCCTTGTCGGAGAATCGCATGTCATCTAGTTTCTTTTCATAAAAAAACAATTCAACCCTCGACAAGTTAGGAAACTTAATTTTGTGTGAGACATTAGTTGCTCTGTGTGTTCTTTTTCTATTTTTATCTTATATCTTAGGATTTTGATTGTAGGGTCATTGTTTTGTTTTTTGAATTTCAAAACTCAAATATCGTCCCATTGTTTTGATCTTTGGATCCCCTCACTAGTACCAAAAGCCATCAGCTTGGGTATATCGGTGGTAGATCAAGAGAAGTTGTGAACCCACTGACAGCACCAAGAATCTTTGTTTGGATATATCACAAAAGGTCCAACACAGAGAAAACTTGTCGTATTATAACCCATCTAAAGTGGCCTCACAAATCCATGGAGCTTTCAAAGAGATATAGAAACCCTGCTTTCAAAATCTTGATCCATTTTTCTATGTGTTTAAGTTAGACTCTTTCTTGCTTGTAAAACCCAAGCCTTGGTTATGTAAATGGATTCCATAAAACCGAGCATTAACCCAAACACTGAGATAGGTTAGGGTTCCCGTAACCTAGACCAACCTGAGTCTATGGCCATGATTCCACCTAAGAATATCTTAAAACCGCCCTAAGGCTCTCTGGAATTGCAATCCTTAATTAGAGAGGATGCATTTCAAGGATTGGGGGAGGCCTTTCTACCTGGATCCCTTGGTCATTTCATAGATAAGGAATTAGATCAGCTAGTCAGACAAAAAAAAATCCTGAAGAGAAAAAGAAAGAAGATAAAGTCCAATATGTGAAAACAAACAAAGGCTAAGGAATAGCCTATGAACTCTCAGACAGATCCATTTTGGAAGAGATGAAAAATTCAAATGCTGCCTTGAGAACCTTGATGTAACAGATACAACAGAAATTTCAGGAGAACAACTTTCAATTGAGATGGTTTGAGCAAAGCATAAGTAAAAAGTCTAGAATGTTCAGCCCAAAAAGGCTAGGTCTATTAGACTTCCAGAAGTCATTGTCAAGATCCTGAATCCTCAACCCAATAAGTATAAAGAATGGGTTCAAAATTTAGAAGAGTTGAGAAACATGACCCAACAAATAAGAAATGCCAAAGGGGAAAGAAGGCGCTGTGAAATTTAGGGTTTTGTTCTAGGCTAAGATAACGAGCCTCTAGGGATTACTCCTCGAAAGTCCGCAAAGTTGAATGGGACATGAAATTCATTAACTCATGTTGCTCTGCTCTTGGATACCTGCTCTGATTGCCTCAACAATGATTGAGACTTGATCTGATAGTTCCCAAGAAGTCTTGAAGGTGAAGCCTTGTCCTGGTTTTCAACTTTGAACCTCCATCATATCATATAGTTTTATCCCCTTATGAACTTGTTCATTTAGTGATTTTAGTACAATATAGATGTTTTGCCAACAATCAATCAACTCTACGATCTTAGGTAGAAGAAGGATGATGACACTTAGGACTTTATCAACCAGTGAAGATCAGTGTATCATCGCATGAAAGATCAAATCCGAGAGTTTCAATCTATTACCCTCATTATGAACAATTTCAATCAACCTCTCAAAGGACTCTTAGTTACTCAATGGTGTAAGACCTTCATGAATTTAATTGATATTGCCACTTGGATGGAAGAAAATCTTAAAATAGGCATGTATGATGGGATTTTGATCAATATTGTATTTGAAAATGATAGATCCAAAAGGGATGGGTCACCTAAAAGCCAAGTTAGTTTAACTACTCTTCAAAAAGAAAAGAAAAAGCCAAAGTTTTCTAGGGAAAACCAGGGGCAAGCCCAAAGTCTAAGATGGCTTAGTGACAGAGAGTTCACCACGATCCAACAGACTAAATCTCAAGTCTTGGATATTTTGCTATAAAATAAGGATTTTGAATTGCCCGAAGTGTCAAACCCTCCCCAGATGAAAGGAAGAGACCCAACAAAGTTATGCGGATACCATCAGGCCCTGGATCATGACATTGAAGAATGCATTCCTTTTAAGTACATAATCAAGGACCACATTGACAAAGGTGAGTTGATTATGCAAGATGATGAAACTCGGGAGGAACCAAATTGCATCCAAGATGAAGAAGTCCACATGATTAGCAAAGTTGAGCCAATATTGAAAAACTTTATCATAATTTTCAGAGTTTACATTGACTATGCTAATAAGAAAGGAACCTCACAACAGTCTGCTTGCACTCAGGTCCATAAATGTGAAAATCAAGTCCAAAATGCTTTTGGTCTAGTTTTTTATCGTACCTGAGTCATCCACTAAGGCTGTCATTACAAAAGAGGATAAAGAAGTCCCTACTATGGCTCTGAAAGAAGAAAGTCCTGTGAAAGCTCTAGAGGAGAAAAATGCTCCCATAGTTTCAAAAAAATTGATTGTACCTTAGTCATCCACTAAGGTTGTCATTATAAAGGAGAATGAAGAAGGTCTTGTCAATGATCCAAAAATGAAAGTCATGTCATAGCTTCAAAAGGAGAAGGCCTTGTGAAATCCCCAAAATAGAAGTGTCCTTCCATAGTTTCAAATAAAGAAGCTCTTCCTACGTTGGAATCATCCACTGGTTCTTCTATCATGAAGAAAGAAAATGTGTTTGAAATTACCATCGAAGAAGAAGACCTTGAATTTGTTGATGTGATGAAAGACTTTGATTCATCCAACCCAACAGATGTAGATGATCATGCACAGATGAACTATCCAAATTATGTCATGGAGATTTCTCAGAAAGTTGAAATTTCTCATGTTTCTATTAAGGAATAAGAAAATTCTATTGATGAGGTTCCCTAGGATAACTCAAAATTTGCCAAAGAAAGATGGAGCCTCATTATTCCCATGCTTGTGACATTCATCAACCTTCTGATCCCATATTGGATCATACATCATCTGCCGTCTATTGCCAGGGTAGATCTAAAGCGCACCCCGTCCTCTACATTAAGTCAGAGAGTCATATGAGGTAAGATTGCATCATCTAGATTAAGTATGCTTTCAACCTCTTGTAATCCAAAGTCATGTGTCCACCATTCCCACATCTTTTGAGAATATAAATAAGTTGTTTGATTGTATTTTATAAATAGTTATTTCAAAAAAAAAAATAGAAAATCAAAAATAAAAAAAAATAGAAAATAAAAAATCCAAAAAAAATGCAAAAATTCTAAAAAGTAAAAAAAAACAAGAAATTTTCAAAATTTTCAAAAAGATTACCTCTTTTGTTGCAAAAAAATTGTAATTTGAATGGATTTTGCCAAGAAGTCATTGTATTTATAAGAAATTCACATACACTTCATCCCACTCCTTACATCATCAACAATGGTCGATTTCTTTTCCATTATTATGAAGAGGAAACTTAAAAGTAAAGCCCTTTATGATAAGACAACTTAAAATGAAGAATCTTGCAGTGAAATAGAATGATAACTCTTTTCATAAAACCTGAAAATAGCAAAGGATGAATCATACAAGGGCATGTTAAGTCTCATGGTTTAAGACCATGGTGATTCACTTAGAGAAAAAACTCTTCAAGCTGAAAGATATCAAAACTACTTTATGCTTTGTCTTTGCTTCTTATACTCTTCTTTAGTCGGTCTTATAGACTTATTCTTCTTATGCACTAGTAACTTTTGCTCCCAAGTTATGTTTTCAACATCCTTGAGAAAGACTAAGTTGTTCATATCATTGTACAAAGCAAAACCTACCCATTCAAGCCTTATCTTCGGACTTTTTCTTTTCTTTTATGAAGAGGAGCATAAAAAAAAAAACTCATAAAAAATACTAGTAAAGGGCATTAAGAAAAGAAAAAAAGGCATTACTAAAAAAAAGAAAAATATGAGAAATCTCCAAAAATTTCAGTGCTTCCTATGCAATCGAAGATTTCAAGTAAGAGATACCATGATTCCTTTCCCACTTTCTTTTCTTTCATCCTCACACTAAAAAGAAATATCATGTCCAACCTTCATTGGTACCCATTTTGAGTCTCGTTATACCCAAAGTTGAAAAAATAAAATAAAAAATAAAGTCATTATCATTCCATTCCTTATCATTGTCATTACCATTTACTTCATTTAATAACTCATGTTCTATTTGATTCCTTCAAAGTCTTTAAAAATGATTAACTACTTGAAAATATTCAACATGGATCAATTTGTGCAAACATTGGGGTAAGGAGATTAAAGTGCATCAAATTATAAAGTTCTAAGCTTTTATGCGCTTGGAGCTCTCATTCTCAAGCCTACGTGGCCAAGGAGTCTTGATCATTTGAAAGTTTTTAGAGTCTTAATATTTATGAGATTTGACTGACATCCATCAAAGCATGAGCTTATACATGTACTTTTATGACTAGTTATTTTGAAAGTTGAGGGTCAAACATAAGATTTACTCTAATGAAGAAAAACAAGCTCATTTATTTTATAATGACTTCAATTAGAGGCAAAATCTGCAAAGTAAAATCAAATCAATATTGTCAAAGAATCAAACTGCTATTGATTAATGCAAGTTTCAGCCACTCACTTTTGCACCCTCTTCTCATGTCTGCAACACTTTTCATGGCAAGTATTCAATCAGATGAAAATTTTCACTTTCAAAATTTGTTCTCAACATTTTTAGCAAAGGGTGGTTCATTTTCTTTTGAAAAATAAAAACAATTAAAGCATCATTTTTAAACTTAGTTCATCATGTACATTGCATTTCATAAGTCCCACCATGGTACTTTGCATTATGTCATGCACCATTGTCCTTCATAAATTTCATTGTTGTCGTGTCATTTCTATGTCATGAAGTTCTTTAACATTGTGATTTAATTATCTTATCAATAACATTTATATTGCTATCACTCATTCATGTCATCTTATTTGACCCACAAAGGTCTATAATTTGATCTTACAACAAGATTTGTTTTGACAGAATATTCCAACAATCTTTATCAATTTAATCTAAATTGGGTTTTTCTCAATGCACTGATCATCATAGTTTTTGCAAGAAGTATCATTTTGAGTCAATATTTAAAAAATGTCTTTGTCTGGCTGTATTTTGCCTTGCTTGTTTCGTCTTAAGACCGATGGTTGGTCATCATCAAGACCTCTCAATTTGCATGATTACTCATTATGTTGAGGAGACCCTCATATGAAACAAGGTTCCTACTTTGTCCTAAGACCGATGGTTGGTTGTCAGCAAGACCCTCCCACCTTAAACGACTGATCATTAAGTCGGAGAGTGAGGAATGTCTAAAAATGCATTTTGTCAACGAAGTCTTTTTTCATTAAAGAGGGAAATATTGACTTCAAGCAATCTACTGTCAAGCGTCTCATGCATTATTTGCTCAAAAAAATTAATCTTTTATGCATCAGAATAATTTGTCTCAAGAAGTTGCTTTAGGATTATCTTAATCAAAATGGGCTAAATCAAAGCATTTCATCATGCATCATTATCATTATGTTATGTCATATGCATTCTATTTACATGTTATTAACAAGTTTTCTTTGCAGCTAACATAGTTCTTAGGAACTCAATTATCCCATGTCATATTAGGAAAAGTATACTTAGTCCTATCTTAGGATCATCTTGTAGATAGATGGACATTAGGTCCTTAGGTTATCCCACAGTTGATGGAGCAATCTGAAACTCATTTGGCGAGCACATAAACTATCTTAAACCCAACCTCTGTCTCGATGGCACATCTCTGGACATTGGTTCTATTTCGTTCTGTCATCTTTCCACTTCGACTCACCATGTCAATAATGTTAATAACGTCAATAAAATCGATAATGTCTCAGTCTTTCCAATGTTGTTGCCCCAAAAAGCTTGTCTCTATTTTCGTCTTTTCATAAGAAACCTGGCTTTGTTAAAAATGCCAATCGTCTTTCGTGTGATTTCTAGGGACATGATACTTGTTTCGACTTCGTCTGATCGTGTTCAGGTAAGACTTTTCACTCACAACACTGAGTTCAAGGGAAAGCCCTCGTGTGAAACAAGGTGCTAGCTTAGTCTACAGTCCAATCATTTTGGCCAGACCTCCCTACCAATAAAGTGTCAGGCGTCCAAGGGAGACCCTCACGTTGAGCTACGTATACGTCTTTAGTTAACGTAAATCATCTTTTGTTAAATATCCATTTTTGAAAATACCTTGTCAAAGCTGATCTTTCGCTCTCCTCAAAGGCCGATGTGTCTACTTTTTTTTTTATCAATCGAGCTTCGCACATTCAACAACAAAGAGAGGCATTTATAGACACCCAAGTTTTGACCGAGATATTTTTTGTCTAAAATGTAGTCTTTCTCCAAAGTAAAGATATCCTCAATATGATTTTTAACCATTAAATCCACCTTATTTAGACTTTTAGCCAAAATAAAGTTGAAGAGAAAGTTTTTAGCTTTCCAGCGAACCAAAAATCACCTCAATCGAACATCAGAATCAAAAGTTATGATGAAAACAAATTTTCAACCTCTAACGACAAGTTATAGTGTCGTTAGACCAAGTTGAATTGTCGTCAGGCCCTTTTGAATTCTTGTCAGCAATCCTTTGCTATCATCATCATCTATGAAGTGTCATGAGCATCCTTGAAGTGTCGTCAAAGGACTTTTCATTTCGACAATATAGTGTCACCATTCATTGATGATAGAGCCCCACCAATTGTCACTAGGGCAGACCCAAGTCATCAATTGTCGTCACAACCCAGGTCTAACGACAATGTAACTTGTTGTTAGTGCTAAAGTTGTCGTTAGCGCAACTTGTCGTTAATGTACTTCGAGGCCAACTCATCATTAGTCATCATTTCGCGTGCCCTTGGGACGGATAAGCCTTCCAAAAACTAGAATAGAAAGCCATCAATTCCAAAAAAAATTGCCTTAAACCGAAAATCCCTCTAAAGAAACTAGACTCTATCCTAATCTAAGTCGTTCATGCAAACCTATTTTAGTCTCAATAATCCATCTAGATGGATCCCGAATACACAAAGAACATATTTGGATCCGTCTCAAAACCTATAAATAGGGACATATTCTCCCATATTTAGAGGATCTGAAAATTTAAGAATTCGCGGTCATACTCTATTGAACTCTTTGTGATACTATGTGAAGCCTAGCCTAGTCGACCTAGCTCTCCTAAGCCTAATCGGCCTAGCCTAGTCGACCTAGCTCTCCTAAGTCTAATCGACCTAGCCTAGGACCCAGATGGAGTCTACGCCTAGCTAAGGTGTTGTTTGTGCTTCCCAACACTCATCATCGTCACAGAAAGGGCTACCTAAGCTCGAGGTGAGACTTGATTCATGTTTCTTTTCACGTTTACTTTTATTTATGTATTTTTAAATATTAGATTTATTTAACATTTTTTATATTCATTGTCTTTTATGATTTTCTTGAGTTTCTGTGGCTTGCACCTCCAAACTCGATTCTTTTAAGTCTTTTATATAAAGGTATACAACTCTCCAATGCTGCAACCCCAAAACGAAGGAGAAAAGACTCTTTACCTTGAAAAACGGTCCCCACACCCTCTCAAAATCCGGATCCATTTTAAAACATATTTTTAAGTGAAAAACATTGATTTTTTTTGTAATTTTTTAAAATACACGAGGATGGTGTCTACAAGTGTATAAGCTTTAGGCTCTGTTTGGGAGCTTTGAATTGGACGTGTGTTCCAGTCTCCCCTAGGGCTCTCATGTTATCTGCTGTTTGGGAGCAGTGGTGTTGCCAAAACATGGCAATGGAGTTGGCAACCCCCACACAACGTTTCAACACCATTCACAAGAGGATGTTTTTGGCAACTCCATCCTCAAAACCACGTATTGGTCAAACCATATTTTGACAACACATGCAAATGGTTGTTAATCTCAAAACCTTCAAGACCTCATTCAGATGACACAGATGCAAGTTTTCTTGGATTTTCTTAATTTTCTGCCACTGAAGGCCAGGTCAAGATTCCAGGACATTTGGAAGAACATATTCAAAATTCCCACGAATTTTGGAAATCCTGTTACAAGTAGAAACATGCTGATAGTAGGAAATACAAAAGAACCCAGGAAATTATTGAGTTGAATTAATACCCGGATGGATAAACCATGATAAATGTCCAAAACAATAATAGGCTCATTCAACCTTGATAAAATCAGTTCTTTAGGCCTTCTGGCAATTGGTCACTGCAGCACCGAATATACTCTTCAACAAAATCAAGACAGCATTCATTATACAAAATTCCAGTCCTAGATTAAAAAACAACAGATAATACACTCCTTAGCTGCTATATTACATCCTTACTGGAAATAGTTCTTTGTACAAAGATGGCCCCAAAAATATAACAGTGAAATCTACATTGTAGGAAGGCTCCAATGAAATCATATTTTCACCAATTTCCTTGTTGAACAATGTTTCCAACCATACAGATCTTTGCAGCTTTGCCATCAGTCTGCCGCCAGACCAAGAATCTAGTTATATGTACGTTTAAACTGAAAATACAGGTGGGTATCATACAGGCTTCTACGGTGTCAGAAACTTATGAGCAGAATCATTTGAGATGGAAGCTGGGAATGAAAAGAACGAGGCCAAGTCGCAGAATATCAATTCCCTCACCCAATGTTTGAATCCTTTTCTAACTTCTGGAATGTTTCTCCATCTTATTTGGTTATATCTCTTTAAACTTTCAAAATTTCTAACTGGGACTACCAAACCTTGAACAGTAGAAATATCCATTAGTTGAACATCTCAGTGTACATGCCCTCATTGACGGCCAACAACAAATGCTAATGCCCATGTTCCAAAATTTGAAGGCTGGAAACATTGATGCTGACATTCATGGTGAAGAAATCTTAACATTTATGTCCTTTATAAGGATCTCTGATCTTCCTTGTCAGGCTGGCATGCCTGTAGAATAGGTAGATTTGCTTCTTAGATCCCAATCACCAAACTAATCCACGTCCCATATCCACATGGTCATTGGGATGGTACCATACCTCATCTGAGAGCAGCCCATTTTTCTGTTCAATGATTTTCTTTTTACACCTTTGATCAACAAAATGGAACTGTAGGTTCAGAACTGATGATAACTGTGTTGTGCATATTTTTGAGGATCCACAGTGAAACCACAGCATGGTTATATTGATTGTCCTTTATGCAAAGGATCTAGAGATTTTGCCAACAGAAATTCCTTCTCAGCTATGACAAAGATTTCCTTCAAGTGGTCTGCAAGCTTCACCTCTATGTTTTTACTGATTCTTTTTTGATGGCTTGTGCTTTTCAGCCATTGAACTCCTAAATATACTTGGACATTGCAAGCTTTTGATCTCGACGGAACGGTCTCAACCTGGTATTTTAGATGAAGCTGAAAAATGGGAGAGCAGAAAATGCTTAAAACACCACCATAACTAAACCTATAGAAAAGGGTTCAAGTAGATGCATGGAATAGGATGGACTAAAATCTAGTAAACACTGAACACTTCCAGCATGGCAAGGCCTAAAAGTTGAGGCTGGACAAATGAGGGGATGCAAATCAGAAAGGATTTGCTTTGAAGTTTGAACCTGGTACAAGTATCCCAGATGAATAGCATGAGATTAAACTGATTATGGACTCACGCAAAGTCGGTCAATCCAGGCAAAACTCATTCAGCCCCAGGCCTCCAAACGCTATAAAGAATAAATAACAGTAATCAGATAGTAACTAGAAAAAGTTATACGTTGAGGACCATACATTAAAGTAGTCACCAAGTGGGACACCTTGGAGTGTCATCACTTCCTCGATAGTCCACCCCTTCCGGTCAGCAAGAAAAGACCTCTGTTGTGTGCTGTTCACCTCTCCTCCAAAACGTGAGATACGCTTGTCAAACTTATAAGAGAGCTGCCTCTGGTTCATATCAGGTTTACCCAATTCCCACGCTGTATATGTATAATTAATGCATCCAACCTTCTCCATCACTTTTCTTTCCAAGTAGCCTCCACCAAACAACTCCATTAGTGAGTCAATCTGTCAAAAATATGCCAGGATTTACAACAAATACAGGACATACAACACACATGAACATGAGCATGCACACACACACACACACACACACACACACACACACACACACACTTACATGGATAGAATGCAGAGAGGAGTAAACCTCCTTCATGATTGCATCCTCCATACCCAAGAAAGATCCACTCTCTTCAGTATGAATGCTTTTTGCATCAGATTGTTCTTCCACTATTTGCAACTTCTGCTCAGGAGTCAAAGACCTTGCCCTCCATAGTGCCATGATTGTCCTGTTAGAATATGCAGCATGACTATGATATTCTAATGGATCCTATTCTGTCAAATTCATATATTATATGGAGTACAAGCTATTATCATAAATTTGTCAGCCTGGTCTCAAAAAAAAGAAAGAAAACAGAAAAGATTTTATCCAAGTCATGAGGGTCATGACATTACTAGGCTCCTAACACCAACTCCATGGACATGAGATTTGATAGTCAATGGGGACACACACACACACATACATGCACATGCACATGCACGGCAAATGCGCAGATGCACACACCCACACACAAATGCACAGAAAGAGAGAGATGAAGTATAAATCCATAATTGACAAGATAAATGCAGTTTGAACTTTGAATGAAAGCCCAAAATTCTCTCCATAACAGACATAAACTTGAGCCATAGCACCTCAACATCCAATGATCTATGCAAGGACATGAAAGGTGATGCTAAATTCCAGTATGTGAGAAGGTCTACAAAGATAACTTCCTAAGCAATCATATGCTGACAAACCTCAGAATCCACTGATCAAGATGTGGACATATCTAGGAAGGTGTTGTCAAAGTTGGTCTTTTCAGAAATCTATTTCAAAATAGCTGATCACAGCATCTAGTGAAGTGTTATAATGTAAAAGTGATAGACCAAGTGTTGGAGTACCATTTCTACAGCAATGAGCAGGTCACGGATCTCACAGTCAAGAGGGAATTAGCAGTAACAACTTCATCAAATGCATTGTTCTTCTCAGGATATATATGGTATCCCGAACGTTTTCTAGGAAACTGAAGTATGCCATGTATGTATCCTCAGGAAGAAAGTTGATGGATTTCAAATATAAATCAGACCAGAAAACCCCCAAGGATCCTGTCAAGGGATAACCAGGGGACTGCCATATGAATCCAAGGAATAAATATTATAGGTCAAAGGTCTGTGCCATAAACAATTAACTGCAAGGATAGAATTATGAACAGAAAAATTAACAAAGATATTTATCTCATGAAGTCACCAGAAAAGAAAAAAAGAAACAAGAATCATGCATGGATGAGAAGATAAAGTCAACCAACAGCCCTTGGAAATATGAACAAAAAATAACAGTAACAAAAGTGTTTTATAATGAGATTTGAGACATCATATCATTGCAGTCATGATTTCAGAAAGAAACATTGATGATCCAATTTGAGAAAACAAGTTTTGGGACACAGAACATTGATGACCCACAGGAAAAATAAGTTGGTCAAAAGAAAAATTGCCAAAGGAAGACTGACAGCAAAACCATATCTTTCTTGGGATTTGGAGAGAACAAGTAATTCTAAAAGTAGCATTACCCTAAAACCACATAAGAAGCACTGCAAACGCAATCTAACACATAAATCCGCAACAAAGTCCAAGTAGAATACCTCAGATATATAAAAGACCTTATTCCCCCAGGCCAAACACGAACAACCACTGTCCATAGACTGGTAGATCACTATCCTCCCCATGTATTTCTCCATTTGCCACAATTATCACTAGCTCCACTCATAGTTCTTTGTAAACATTTAATCATAATTAACATGCAGTTCAGAATATTCAATAAAGTGTTTATCCTACTTCTACTTACTATGGGTTTAAAATTGGTTTGATGATTTATGTGACTGTTCCCCAACTTTAGCTAATAAGGTTGGAAGAAACTGGCTCTCCACATAAATTATAAATCTAAGGTAAAAAATGTACAGGATCTCCAATGCTTACTTATTTGCTGCCTGGAATGAAACAAATGACTGGAAGTGAAAACGCAGTCTTCCTTCTTCATCTTGAGTCTTGGCACCATGCCTAGCATCCATGCCCCTGCCCTTTCGTAAAATAATCATCAAGGACGGACTTCCAACTGATGCCAAGGATGGAGATACCACTTGAATATCTTCGATGTCTTCCCAGAGAAAGAAAAACTTAGTTCTGTGACCAAATAAGCTTGCGTGAAATCCTATGATCCTTGCTGATAGGAAAAGGCGACCCTGCATAAACCAGGCCAACCTATTATTTGTTTCTTTTTTGGTGATGGAAAAAAACAAAAGAAAAAGAGTTGGCAAGATAAAATGCCACAGCAACATGCCAACAGCACCTGAAGTGGCATTTTGCGCTTCAAGTGACAAGTAAAATCATTGATAAGAAATTCCTCTGATGGTAGACCAAAGAGCTTCTGAAATGTGGTATTTGTTTGAGGTGATCGTAAGTTTATCTGCAAAAAGTGATACTTTCATTTTTCAGAAAGAGACTCACCACCCAAAACACTCGAAAGGGAGAAAAAAGGGAAACAGCAACTCAGCATAGCATACGATATGCCTGAGGAGCACCAGTACCTTTTTACCAACCTCCTTCTCCATCTTTGAGATGTATTCTTTAACAACTTCAGAACCTTTTGTATTGCTCAAGAAAACTCTTAAGTGCAACTTAGATTGGTAAGTTTGAGCCAATTTTCCTTTCAAAGGAATCCAAACATCAGCTAAATCTTCTGAATTAGACTTTAAAAAATTGATTTCTGTGTGTCCAAGTGATGTGGCTTCATCAAATGGTCCATCAAAATCATATACTTCAATATCCATGACAGATGGAGGATCATCCATAGCATCAAACTCAAACACTTCTGAAGAAGACAAGGAAAAAAAAAGGAAAAAACAAGCATCATTACATGTAATGTCAGTTCTACGCTGTCAAATTCAGGGATCAAAATAAGCAGTACATAAGAACTCAGTCTTCAGTATTTTGCCTAATTGAAAATGGTAAGAGCCATTTTCTTTCCCACAGGCCCATTGCTTCTTGTAAACCAGCTCTCTTTTGCTGACCAAAACTCCCCCTTCCACCAATTAAGAGATTTGATTATCATAGTTGTGCACTCTTGAGAGCTTAGACTTACCATTCCATTGAGGATTCAGTGTTTGAAACTTGATTGAGCTTGTCTTTGATTTTCCACTACAAGTGAAAACAACATACGGATCTGAAAATCCAGTTGCATCAACAGCGGCAAATTTTGTTCCCTCAATCAAAGCCACAGTAAGCAACCACCCATCTCCTTGTGCTTTGACTCCATGATCACTGCCTGATGTCATAATAAAGTACAGAGTAGTTACACGCAGAGAAAGACATCATATACAAAGTGAAAATTCATGTGTCAGTGTAATCTTCCAAATGCTATGAGGGAATGGATTCAAATTAGAAAGCCACATGAAGCAAACGACTAGATATTTCTAGGTTAAGGAACAGAAAAATATGCCTAGTTGGTATGGCTCAAGGTACTCTCCAGTTGCAACTCAAGCTAATTTTCCAAATGAGCTAACCATCAACAATTTTTTCCAAGCCATAACCACATTCAGACCAGTACTAACCAATATGAAATGAAAGATTTATTGGCTGCTTTAGCCCCATCCAGATTCTTGGTCTGAGTTCTGCCCAAAGATACGAACGAACAAAGCCAGAATGAAATCATCGTTGTCGTCAAAAGCAAGTAAATCTTGTTCAAGGGGAAGGTGTAAACTTGAATCAATAAAAAATGACAAAGTCCGTGCAATATAAGTATAAAGTAGGATCTCAATTATTTTTAGAAGAGTGTCATATTTTGTCTTAGTACATTTTCTTTCTCTCACAACGAACGAATACAGATTTTCTGTAGATTATCTTTGGAAATTCCTCTCTTAAGTTGACCTTTCATAATTGTATTTAGTAGTTCACCCTATTCATTGATCCTAGGAGGTAAAACATTTTAAATTATCTGCAACTGTAAATATATTTTTGGCTCAACCACAGAGTGCATCTTATGCATTTAACAGCAGATTAAGACATAGCCATATAATACATACCATACTCATCAATATCGTTCAAGGTAATTCTCCACGAGGGTTTTTCTTGGAGATATTTTCAAAAAGTGATTTTTCTCAGTAAATCTTGGAAGCTTATAAATTGAAAAATATAAATAATAATAAGAAAGATAGGAAAATAATTGGTTTTCTATTATTTTTCTTTCAAAAAAATATAAAGAAACAATTTTTGAAATGAGTGTAGCTGAGATGCGGATGCTTAGATGGATGTGTGGAAATACAATAAAAGATAAGATTCGGAACGAAGAGATACGTAAGAAGGTAGGTGTTGCACCCATTGAAAATAAGATGCGAGAGAATCGTTTACGGTGGTTTGGACATATTCGGCGAAGGCCTAATGATGCTCCAGTTAGAAGGTTGGAGAAATGGGAAAATATATTAGTTAAAAGAGGTCGGGGTAGGCCTAGGAAGACTTGGATGGAGATGATAGGAAAGGATATGAATGCTTTGAACCTCACCGAGGACATGGCGTTGGATAGAAATGATTGGAGGAAAAGGATTCATGTGGAAGACCCAAAATGAATTTCTTTTTTGGTTCATATCGCTGACCCCAATTGTTTTGGGATGAAGGCGTAGTTGTTGTTGTTTGTTGTTGTTGTATAAAAGAAACCAAAAAATTGAAAAAACGAACTTAAAAAATATAAATATAAGAAATTTGAAAAAGTCACAAAAGTATCATGATATTTTCATTTTGATAGTATTTTGAAAATATAGTGATATTTATGATATTATCAGCATAGCTGAAAATGCCGATAATATCACAATATTTTCAAAATATCAGCTATATCAACGACACCGATAGATGCATACATACATTTACATATGTATGTATGTATGAATGCACATGTATGCACAACCACAAACATGTTCACAACATTTTCGCCCTTGTCAAATTTAGAAATACCAGGGTGGTTTCATTCATTTTTTGACACCAAGGGTATTAAAATAATTTAACGAATTCCAAGATACGATTACTAAATGTAATTTAGAAATTGAAATATATTTTAATGGTTTTCTTTAAAAATTAACTAGCATGCCCTTGGTGCTGATAATTAATGCATGGAACCAACATAGTAGTTTTAGATGTATAAGGGACAAGAAAAATATAGAGTAGTCAAGATGTTGCCATGCATGTTAACTCATACACATACCTACATTACATACACGCACACACACAAACACATGCAGACATATATATCGATAAGGAAGATATTGGTTATCATATGTATACACACAAAAATATGCATATATATAAGGAAAATATTTTCTACACTCATCTGTGCTATTCTCTCTAGCAGAAAGCCATAGTTATGTGCTTTATCTATAAATTGGATCCCACAGATGCGTTAGCATGGTTTGTTCATTAGGAAACACACTTTAGATTGATTGCTTTCAATGTGGAACCATGGTTTTTTAAAGGTGAAATTTCAATATATTGTGAACCATAGATTTTTAAAGCTCTTCAAAAACCTGTTTACACAATAGATGATCCAAAACATATTTTTGCTAAATAAACCAGTAGATCATATCTCTAGGGCTTGATTCACAACAAAATTTATATAGAATGAGTAGTAGGTACCGACCAAAGCTAGGAGCTAACCACGAGTGAACGGGAGTTTTGGAGGTGTTTTACACAAATCTGACCCCACATGCATTCGGCATGATCAGTTTGCTAGAAAAGCGACACTTTGATTTTTTAGATGGAAAAACGTGAATTTTTCAGCTTCAATATTTTATGAAAATTGTAAACTGTCAATTTTCAAATCTTATAAAAACCTACTCACATGTTAGAATAGGATGATCCAAGAGTCCATTCCTATAAAATCAAGCATCTAGAACACATCTGTAAGGTCAGATTTGAGAAAAACATGAAAAAAAAAAATCCTTCAAAAGCTCAGTAGGCTGGTGGTAGGCACGGTTCAAAGTAGACAGCTACCCCATATATATATATATATATATATATATATATATATATATATATATATATATATATATATATATATATATATATATATATATATATATATATATATATATATTGGCTGCCCTCAAGTGTACTGAACCCTCCAGTAGAAACAGCCTGTTCCATCACACTTCTTGATTTTTTTGTGGATCAAGACCTAAGGTCAAAAGCATGTTTTAGATCGTCAACTCTCATAGTATAAGCAGATTTTTTAAAGGCTTCAAAATTCAATGGTTCACAATGTGTAACCTCATTGATCAGGATCTTCTGAAGTATATGTTCAGATTGGACCGTGTTATAGTGCGCCATATTGCCAAAGAGAAGAATTATGTAGCGCACAAGCTGATGCTAATGGCTAGCACATGTAGGGATAGAATCTGGAAGGACAAGCCTCCAGGCTGGTTTCCTATGTTAAAGGAATGAGTTTTAATATGAAAAATGTGATTGTAACAGGTAAGGGTCTGCCTAACCCCATCACATCAATCCCAAACAGAAAAAAATTACAATTGAGAAAATCATGTTTTTATGACCAAACTACTCGATCAAAAGTGCATTCCCTAGTAAAAGTACCATGTTTAATGCATCTGTGGGGTTAAATTGATGAAATAAAATATATAAAATCTCTGATAAGTTCTCCTTTCAAGTCCAAGACAAAGTATATTGTAAAGTACCTTTTTGTTTTCTTGCCTGCATGAAGTGTGAAATCATCTCAAGCACACGTCGTCCCTGAAGAACCAGAACCACTGATACCAACAATTCACCAATGGAATCTGGCATGTCTAAGCCATCAAACTCAAGCCCCTGCTTTAAGTTTGGATTCGTTAGCATGATGTGCAGAAAAAGGAACAGACCCATAAGAATGGCAAACAACATAGTACAATTCCCAAGAAAACGCCATGCTAGTTTCCAATCAGATTCGCACTCTTTCTGCAAAGATGCCAATATCCTCTCTTTTTCTGATCCAACTTCTGTTAAGTCCAGTGGTTTAGCTGTCTGTGCAAGCAGATTGGAGAATTGCTCATAGTTTTCCTTAAGCCCTTGCCGGGCACCACCTTCGATCATGCCTTTCATCATTGTACTCTGAAGAAAATTCATGCGCCAAGATATTACAAGGTGAGAAGTTTGCTCCCCTGAAGGCATTTCTGGTCCAGGGGTTATGCAGAAAAGTAATTCTGTCTTGAAACAACTACCATATGGAGCATCAGGAGTGCTCACGCTTTCTAGAATTGCAAAAGATTTTCTGTCTACTTTCAGATATGTTTGTTCTTCTGTGGCTTTCAAAGCCTTGACCAATTTTGTAGCAGCCTTTGTGTATGTCACCACTCTCTTGAGACAATCCTCAAGCCTCCATGGCCCTTCTACCAGCTCTGTTGTCCCTTGTAGCTCTGCTAGGGATTTCATAAATTTAGAATCAGGAGCGAAAAGAAGAAAATTGAGATCCCAAGGTGAGATTACATAGTCCTGGTCTACAAGCACACCTGCTGGTAAATTGGTGGGCATATCTTGCCCTTGATCTCTTGATTGTAGGCTTTTAAGTGCCTCTTCAAATGTACCAAGAGTGGATGGATCCATTGAATTCTCTGCCTTTGTTTCTTGATCAGATAAAGTTTCCGGCACCTCTGTCATACCAGTTTCTTTGTTATTTGTTGCAGGCATTTCACCGTTTCTATTTCGCCAAAATTGAACAAGACGCCCAGCAAGGGACTGTGTACAAGGCTTTTCTTCCTTGCTAGAATTTACTTCTTCTATGCATGCTGCAGTCGAAGCATTTACAGCACCATCAGAAGATAATGATGAGTCGAATGATTTCTCTGAGCCAGCCATGTCTTCACCATTAGAAACAGTTGGAAACTGGTCATGGGAAGGGTCACTTTGAGACAAAGACAGGGCTAGAAGAATTTCACCTGGAAAACCAAAAGATTACACGTGAAACTAAGCCAACCGCATCCTACCCAAAACTCATCTAGATGCTTAACAAAGAAAAACATTAATGAACTAGACCCTCTCTCCAGAAAATAAATAAATAAATTGCAACCGAAAATTTAAGAGAAAAAAAAAATCAAACTGTAATGGTCCAAAAAAAATCATTAGGAAATTTAGCTGTCAAGAGCTTAAAGGTTCGATATGTTGTAATCCTCAAAATTTCATGAGGAACTTAGAGTATCATCATACTGATACTTCAAGAAGAATGTATTGCTTACATACATTATGCTCTTTCTGCTGAATGACAAATCTCGTGGACAGCATTCAAGTGTGTGTTTATCTGTAGCTAAGCCACACGGACACCCCATTTTTCCCCCCATACCCATGCCGACACGTGTGTCCCTGTGTCGACATGCATCGACACCTGAACACGCCATTTTACCTTCCGTACATACAAGTTTGTATTCAAATTATAATTTATAATTATATCTTTAGTTTATAAATTTATATTTTCAGTATATAATATATATTTTAGATATAGCATATATATTTAGATTATATTCAGTTTAGTTTGACTTTATTTTGTATTTATGTGATATTTAATATATATGTAGCCGTGTCCCCATACCCACATTTTTTTGAATTGCCGTGTTGTACTCTCCGTACCCAGGTGACATAGATCTGTAGGGATATAGGCACAGATACACTTTCATTTTGTGGCCAGGTGTGAAAGGCAGTCAGAAAGGAGAATCCAAATCATTTTATTGCCAATCATAGAATAGCTATCCACTTTGATCTATATCACCATATTCCTCCAGATAAAAAATTGACATGTATCACCACAAAGAAGCAAAAAGTGCACAAACGATAACAGTACTAAATTTCTATATATAGGAAAAGGAAATATATGCAAGGAATCCCATCACGGTAGTGCAGATCTCCCATTTTCACTGACTTGGCAGTCATTTTAAACTGAGAACAAATGATAGTTAAGTAAGACATCCACCACACAAAATCATGTTTCCTTTTCCTAAAGAAAAAACCAATCTGACTTTTTTTAGTTGTCATGGTAACCATCCCATAGTCACAAAAAATCATAACCAGTACGAAATGATAAAAATCATGTTGTATCAACTAATACAAATCAAGCTTCTTCTAGGGAACCAAGCTATTGTATGACAAAGCAGACGTATTTCCTAAATCAACAAAGAAGATGGTGCACAAATTAAATTCCTTCCTGCAACATTAAGCATTCAAAACCAAGTTTCTTTTGCAAGAAGAGGTACCAACAAATTGGTCAGCTCCTTTTTCCTATAACCTTCTTTCTAGTGAACCAAGCAATTCAATTATCATTTTGTTTGGTTTACTAGAAATGTCTATACAGTTTCCTTGTTTCAAACAATGAACTAGAAACAAAGCAAAAAAGAGGGAAAAATTGTATATCAAGTGTGGAATAACTTTGAAGGCATACCACAATCTTTATTCTTGGATTTCTTGTTTCTAGGTTGAAGAGGGTACCATTCTGGCCCCAACGCATAGCCTTCCGCATCAAAGACCTTTCCCATTGGGAATTTCAACTGACCCACAAAATCATCATTGAAGTATCTATCCTCATCCAGCACAGATATGCATAGTTCCTCACTCAAATCATCAACCCTGAAACTGAACTCTTCCTCCCATGAAGGATTCAGGTTCTTTTTTATAACCTTGGTCCTGAATTTGCTCTTTCCAAGCTGGAGCTTCACATATGGATCGCTAAATCCATTGAGATCCATCGCCGGCAAGTCTCTAGCTTGGATTACCCGCACAGAGAGCTTCATTTCAGAGAACAGTTTCAGCACACTACAAATCCAGAAGAAAAAATCTTGCACTTTGATGAACTCTACGCAGGAACCAAGAGGGGAATTATACCATGAAGACTAACAGAATTTCCACTCTTTATGATCAATTAGTGAAAACCGAAAGCCTTTTAATAGAAAAATGCACATCAAAAGCCCTCTTCGCAAGCACCAATCAGTAAATTGAGCATGAGAAAAGAGGACTACCAGGAACTCAAAGCGTCAAATCCTCTCAGAGATCCTGCATTTTATAATCAAAATAAAAGGAATAATCTAAGAAATAATTGCTGATTTTTTCAAGAAAAATAACTTTTTAATATCTCTGAGCTTCTGAAACCCTAATTTTACAAAAAAAAAAGACAGAAATAATACAACATCGCAAAAATAATGGTTCAGTACGCAAACACATTTAATTATCAAATTCAATTACATCGAAATCACATCAAAAATAAGAAAGAAAGAGAGTTTATAAAGAAAAAAAAAGCACGAAGAACATATCAATTTGGAATCGGAAGATCGCAAAAAATTACAAGAAAACACAAAAGCAAAAGTGAAGAATCTCTTAAACACGGGAAAAACGAAGCCGTTAAACAAATTCTAAAGAAATCGGAATCTTTTAGCGTTTAAAAAGGAGGTCAAAGCGAGAGACAAAAGAGAGAGTAAAAGCAATTCAGAAGACGGCAAAAAAGGTCGAGTATGAAAAGGATCAAGAGAGAGAAAAAAAAAGAGTTCCAGCGAAGAGGAAAAACCCCAAAATCGTTGTCGATAAGAAGATCGAGAGTGAGCGAACGGACAATCTCGAGTTCGAAGAGGCGTTTGACTTCACGGAGCTCTCTCTTTCCTCGCTATTTCTCCAGTCAAAAATTAAAAAATTCAAAAAGAAAAATGAGAGAGAGAGAGACTCACCAGGAAGAAGAAACTTCGCCGACGACCACTCGGCTCGGCTCCAGAAACCAGCTAGGCTCATACGGCTCGGCTCCGGCGGGGTGGTGGCGGCGCGGGAAGGGACGAGGATGACGGTGATCTAGGACTATCAATCCGTATTAAATTGCCCTACATTCATTATACATTTACTGTCTTGCCACTCCTCCCGCATTGTTTGCTTCCGACAAAAGTGATAGGGATGTTAATGGGTCGGGTCTGACCAGCAGCCGACCGGTACCAAACCCTATAGGGTCAGAGTTTAGTGATAAACAATGAGGTCTGATTAGAATTCAAGCCAGACTCAAAGGGTCTGATTAATATATAGAGCCAGGTATAGTTTGTGAAATTTCATTCCAGATCTGGGTCCAACCCGATCTCCAATTAAGATTGGCAATTTTTCAGTATAAGAAGGATAAAAAATATTATTTTATCAGGTATTGTTTGGGTCTGGTTCATGTAATTCTTATAAGATCCCGGTATGCTTTCTCTTATAATGGGTCCAATTGGACTCAAGTTTGAACCTGGTACCAGCATCTCAAATTAGATATGGGTTTGATCTCACCTGGGTATGAACCAAACTTGACCCTTTGACACCCCTAGACACAACGATTGGGGCAGTTCATCAACCGTCCACGATGGAGATGGGATTTTTCATGGTCTCTTCATGGTTGGCTCAATGGCTGTTCATGGAGACACCTATAAGTGAAGGTGGCTACATATGTGTACAACTTATCTCTGGCCATGAAAAACTATGAAGATGCAGCCAACTTTAGATGGTATTTGGATTGAATTCAATTAATGCCTCAAATTTTAACTTCAAAAGTTAAACCCCATTAATGTTATTATTTATGTACAAATACCATTTATGAGATATCCTAATAAGTCACTAGTATCCATTAATTTAATCCAAAAATGACCTTACAGTATGACAAAAATGATGCAGTTCTTGAAAAACCCTATAATTTTCAAAAATCCTCTCAATGTCCCAAACGGCAAATGTTCAGCATTAAAAAAAAAAAATTTACCCTTCACATATTAGACCTCCTGAGGTTCGCACAATATATTGGTCCACTCGTCGATTATCGCAAACATTCACTTAAATGTAGATTCACAGAATTTTTTTTGCAGATCTCTAAAATTTGTGAATCATCTGTTAAACTAAAACTTCACAAATATTCTACTAAATTTGCATATATTAGACGAAATATCTCAAATATTTCATTAAATTTGGATATATTATACGAAGATCGCATGACCATATTTGTGAACGTTTAGTAATTGAAACCTAGAAACTTCATAAATATTCCACTAAATTCTTATATATAGTTCAAAGTTTGCATAGGACCTGATAGATAGCATTTGAGTAACTGATCATCAAAGAGATCCACAAAAAAATAGCTATTTGCGCATATAATATGTTGTGAAATTTTGTGAATCATATATGAACAATTTTATTCATTTTGTTTCTTTTCTTACTTGTTTCTGGAAAGAACCCTAACCCTTTCTTATCTAGAACCCTCAACATTCCCCCCTTCCCTTACAACAATTCTCGTAAAACAAAATTGTTGCATTTCAATGAGGTTGCAGTGTCCTTCGCATCGACTTCCTAGGTTAGGTCGAAAGGTGAGTTTCATAATCCCTTGCATATTTGTGTTATTTCATTCTGAACTTTTTATTTTATTTGTAGATATGAGTATTTAATATCTCCATGCATATTTGTATTTGGTTGTTATTGTAGATCATTTTTTTATATTTTCTTTATTTTATTTAATATTTAATAGTGGATTTATTATTTATTATTTATTATTTATTATTTATTATTTATTATTTATTATTTACTATATTTAGGATTTTTTTACAATATAGTATGTTAGATGCTTTGCAAAATGTATATTTGTTAAGAGTTGTTTAATAAATTATTTTTTTGCCTATTTATATTTATCTAAGAGTTTTGAATGAACTCCTTCAATGTCTTGTGTCTTCTATGTATATCTTAGGTAGTTCACGATGAATAATTATAAACATAAAGAAAAACATGTCAGCAGAAAGGGATCCAAACCTCCATCCCTAAGCAAGGACCCAATTGTGTTGCCTAAGGTATAGTCAATATCTTGAGTCACGTGTATATACAACCAGTGATACAATTTTGCATATCTTTATGTAATACTAAGTATTTTCTAAAACCCAAAAAAAGTTGATTAATAAGATTTTGATGTGAATATTTTTATTACAAAATATTTGAAGGTATAAGTTCATTATAATTAATTATAATTATTTAAAAAAAGGTTAGTATAATACATTGAATCTTAGGAGTGGATCCTATGTTGAATCATGAACTCAATAGAGATGATCCATAGTCCATGCGTTGGACCACTTAAGTTCCAAAATTTTAGAAAAACAAAATTAGTGATTTTGTTAACCATGGATATTAAGGTGACATGAGGTTGATATTTTTTTGAAACTGCAAGGCGTCACCTAGGAATTAAGATAGAAGTAAGAAAACCAACCTCCTCTATTTAAATGGGTTGAGTCTCCTTCTTTTTCCCATTCACTACATTGAGAAAGAAAGCAATGGAGAATAGAATATCAGCCTTTTAGCCAACCATTGTAGAGGTCGTTGTTGCCTAGGTAAGCCTTCTACTCTATGATTTTTTTGGTGATCAATCATATTAACCGATCATATTCATGTTTTAACTTAATTTTGCATGTTGGGTCTGATGCAAAGTTTGTACCTTGGCCATGTAAAACCCACAAATTTTTGATATTTTACGAAAAATAAAGGCGAATGTTAAAATATTATTCAAACTTAAGATGAAATTTAAATTATAATTTGAGCTTTAAATTAGATTTAGAATGCCTTTCAATTAGAAATTTATTCTGAATCAGGTTTTGATTTTTAATCGGATGTAATATGAATTTAAATTGAACTTAATTGAAATTTTATTTGAGTTTTAATTTAGTCAGAATTTGAATTAAGTATGCATTTGAATTTGGATTTCGATTTGGGAATTTGAATTCAGATTAGATTTGGATTTAATTCGGATTTTATAAATATATCTTGAATATTATAATTGGATTTAGCTTTGATTCAAATCTAAATTAAGACCTAATTGAATGTCAATTCAAAATTTGAATTATACAATAAATTTGAATCTTTATTGAAATTAAATTTAGAATTTGAATTTTTAATGTAATAATTATGATATTTTGGTAATTAATAAATAACTAAAAAAATTATATTAAATTTAAGTAAAATATAGAATATTAATTAATGTTAAATTGAGATGTAATTTGTGTATTAAAAAGAGTCAAAATTTAATCTCAAGTCAATTTGAGTTTAATTGAAGTTAATTTTGAAGTTTGGATTTAATTTAGATTTAATTTCACATAAATTTGAATTTAGATTTAATGAGAAGTAAATTTGGATCTTATTTGGTTATGGATAAATGGGGTTTTACTAAATTAGAACTAGACCTTGGTTGGATTTGAATCCAAAATAGAAAATTATTTAGAATTTTTAAATTGGAAATTTACATAGAATAGAACTTAGAGTATTAATTAGAATATATATAGGTATATACAGTCTTAGTAAGTAATTTAAGAAACCTAATTAATTAGGTCAAGGCTAAGAAAAAAAAAGGCATGATTCTTTCTCTTGCACATTTTGGAGGAAGTCAGATAGAAGGGGTTTTAAAGAAGTAAAAGAATCCAAAATAGTTGGCATGTATGTTATTAAGGAAGTATCTAAGTAAGCTACACCTAGAGGAAATTACTATTAAAACAAATTTAGAATTTCTCTCCCTCTACGTTTTGAGAGAAAAAAAAACAAAACTAGAAGAAAATATCTAGGCTAGACATACAAATAGGAAGCTTTAGAAGATTCTATTTCCTTGTTCACAAGGTCAACCACCCATCCACCCATTATAAAGAAGGCCCTTATACGACCTCTATATTACCATATTCAATAAAAAATAATAATAAATTATAAAAAAATATAATAAATAAAGAAACATGAAAGAAAGGAAATGCAAGGGGAGCTTACCATATGGGATAGGAGGCTCCATGGGGGGCTATAAAACCCTACTCATGCCTCTACCCCTTTTATTTGCTCTCTATTTTCTTTCTCTCTCTCTTGATAGTGTTGTTGTAAAGAGGGAGGATCAGCCATTGGATTCAGCCAACTTGTTCACGCATGATTCGAAGTTGGGTTTCGATTTTGATGATTTGAGGTAGGGATTCTAATTTGATGCGAGTAAACCAAGATATGTATGCACGAGCATACTCCAGGCAAAACTTGGTTATTGAACACGTATATCAGTTCTAACGTTGTTGGGACTGATATTAGTTCAGCTTTCTCTAAGTACTAAAACCAATTTTTGAGAAAAAACCTTTAACTGTTTTCTGAAAATCGTTTCATATGTTTTTTTTTATGGGGTATTGTCTTAGTTTAATTCATGAACAGTATTTAACCAATTATGTTCTCAATAAATTTGATATTCAATATTATGACTGAGGAAAAATCCATAATGAGATCCATCCGGTGAAGATAGACTATTGATAAATGGTTATTCTATAAGATAAAGAAGGTTTTGGAGCGATTCTAGGTAATACTTGGAGTTTGATTTATTTTATGATAAACACATAATAAATGGTATGCTTATTTGTTCTGAGATTCTACTGTACATGAGTGGTTTGGTATCCGACCAGAGATTCCATCGTGAGAGGAATTGAGTTGCTTTATTCTAAAGATGTATTTTGGAAAATCGATTAAGGCTAGTATGTTAACATGATTTTTTCTATTGTACAATCGCTATAGTTTAAATTTGTATTTATAAACAACATGATTGAAGTGTATAAATATGAATTGAAGTGGTTTGAATTGGACCAAGATCGTTGGTAGGGTTTTAGCCTGATACCCGTCAGTTAAAGCTTGTATGCGTGAAGGCACTCCAGTGATGTACGAACTAAACCTGTATATCGATCCTAATGTATGAAGGGAATCAATATCGGTCCAGATCCATAAAGCACCAAATTGGTTGAAAAAAAAAAGAGAAATTGATGTATGAGTGCAAACTAATCTCTATCCAGATCAGTCATGCATATGAGTGCAAAACCAACTTGGATCAGTCCCTGGTTGTGCAAGGACTGATCAACGATGTGTAATTTCAAGAAGAAGAAAAAAAGACAATATTTTAAATACTTCATGTAAGCTTCCCAAGACCACAAGTTACGTTTTACAAAGAAAAGAGATTGATATGATATAATTAAACACATATTGCAGTTTGTGATTTCTTGAGTTAGATTTAGGGAGGGGAGTCACATGGCTCTTCTGAGTCATATAGAACTTTGGCTCGATCCTTCAAGGTAGAGTTATCAGTGGTGATTTTATATAGGCTATTAAACGTATCTTATTGCTTTTCAGTTTCGTCTTTCAAGCATCCCATTCCTTATATTGGCTACGTTGATGTGTTTTTTTTTTCTACTACTTTTTCATTATAAAGATCAAGCTTGTCATGTTTGAGTCTTCTAAGTTGGATCCTAAATCCTCCTCTTACACATGGCCATCTCTCCATGTATTGTTCTAAGATTCCGTTATAAATGAGTGGGACCCTACTAAGCATGTATTTATGTAACTTTAGTGATCATCAACCAACAGGGACTCCACTTGCCTGGTACGAGCAGTTAGTGCACGTCACCTTGTGTTGGGATGTTGCAAGTTTGGTTTCCAATAGTATAGTGTATGACTGGTAGGGGGTTCTATTTTCTACACGTAGATCGAAACTTGTATGCACAAGTTTATTTCAATTTCTAATTAAATGAATCATGTACTGAACCTCCCATGTGAGGATTCAGTGTTGGATTCGTTAAAACTAGAGTTGAGATGGTTTCCTGAAGAAAAACCCTCTCAAAAATTGGTTTTGCTCAAACGATTTTCTCGGATCTTAATTAAAATTGGCTATGACACTAATATGCATGTATACACTTTGAATCAGAGGTGTACACATGCATACACATGTGAGAAAGGCTTTAGTTTTAAGCCTTAACAAGAAAAAAATATATAAGATGTGCATTAGGTTCGAATATGGGCAAATCAAGCATAGCTGATTAGCTCAAATTTGAAGTATTAAGGGTTTGTGAACAAAAGCCCTTCTTAAACCCTAAAGTATATTAATGAAAAATGGTTTGATCTGATTTTCCCAGAGGAAAGTCAGTTCAATCCCTAGAAAAAAATTTGTTTGAAATAAAAGCATAAAATTTGATGCAAGTTGTGTGACATGGGTTTTTCAGAAATAAAAACCATTTACGAATACAATAGGGTAACATATATTGATTCTTTGTGAAAATTTTAGTTAGATTGCTTGATTTAATATTCTTATTCATGTTGTATATTTTTAATTAAAATTTTGTCATTTGTTGTTGTTACAAAATTATAACTCTGCATGAATATGAGAAAAACACTGAAAACTTTTCTGAGAAAATAGTTTTCAAAAGGACAGATCGATTTCCCAGCCTAAAAATTATGGAAATGAGATTTATCTGTCAAAAATTATGGAATATCATGATTTAATATTTTTGAATTAGTATTTAAAGTAATGTTGTTGAATAAATTTTGAAAATTGTAATTCGGGTGGCCTATTTCTGCTCACCCGAATACATGTTTCTCACTATTTCGTATTTCTAGCCGGATACCCGACTGGTAAATCACTTGTATCTTCCTTGTTCAGAGAAGTTTTCATGAATGGTTTGTTGCATTGGAAAGCTAACAAAATTTTACTTTGTCTGTAAAATTTTGAACTCTGTTCTCAGACTGAGCACTGAACTATGACAGTCAGAATAGAAAAGTGCATGCATGCACTAAACCGGTCATATCTCCCTCATACAGAGGACTTTTTACGAACGGTTTGTGGCATCGGAAAGCTGACAAAATTTTCTATAACTTGTCAAACTTTCAACTTTGTCTATATAATGTATGCTTCTCTATGATAGTCATAACAGTTAGATAGATTAAGGTTCTAATAGATCTCGAACTGGTTAAGGGCCTGGTTAGCAATACGTGTGATAATTTTTAAGGCATTCAAATATGATTTTATGCGAATTGTATAATGCTATATATATACTGTTAAACTAATTTTTATGCAGGGATTAAGTGTCTAATATGGGGTACCAACTTAACGAAGTGCTTATGCACCAATTGGATTTTGTCGTCATTTGCTATTGAACTGAACGAAATGAGCACAAAATGTAATTGAATATGGATGCTTTAATTGTTTATGACTACTGCATATTTATGAATGAATGTTAAAGTTAAAAATGTATACAAGTGCATTGATGCATAGTTAATGACTCACATTTGAAACATGTGCAGCCATGAGCCCTAAAGAATCCTAAATAATTTAAATTGATTCAAATCGTACGTTGCATAGAATCAATGAATTAAAAAGGGTTAAAAATGTAACACTAAATATTGATTCTTACAAAGAGAGCGTAAGTGGTACTTTTAGCTTTGTGAAGACTGTTTTTTAGCACGAAATGTTGCTCCTCTAGCCACGAAGATAGAGGAACCCTCCAAATTAGACTGCAACATGGAAGACAAAATTTTATGAGTAAAGTTTGGTGCATCAAGTTGGTGGTGTTGGAAGCTTCTCTCACTTTGGTCGTCCCTCACTTGGCACTAGTGAAAGGTGTCTCGCTAGGCCAAAGCCATAATTGTATGAAAACACTGCTTGTGTTATGGCCTTGATCCAGGTTACTGCCTGTGTTAGTACCCACAGGGTTCAAAACTGAATCCCAAATTGATTGTGCATTTAGTTAGGCATGTTATGCATCATTAAAAAAAAATCTAATTAAAGATGTTAAAGTCACTCATGCATAAAGGGGTGATTGTTTTGCAATGGTAAGTGTATGCATCATTAACTGCTCATGCATAAGATTTTAATTACTTATTAATGATATTCTTGTGATGAAATATGATGATATGCATATTTGAATGGATAATTGTTTGGATCATTGTGTGAGTTTTTTGAAATATGATCATGTATATTGTTTTTTATTTAATTGAGATGGATGTTTACCTGTTTGAATGTACAATAGTGTATCTCATGTATATTGGTTTCAGTTTACCTGTATTGGTAATCTCTACTAGACTTTCACAAGTCTAGCCCATTTTATGGGCTTCAGTTGAAGTATGATATACAACTGCGGAGCGGACGTTGAATGCTTGGGCAGCGTCGAGAGCCAGTCTTTTCCTTTCTCGGGGATAGTTTTATAAAAATAATTTTATTATTTTATATTGAAAAGACTCTGATGTAAATTTTAAATTATTAGAACTGGGTTAAATTTTATTAGTGAATGTTATTCACATTTTAATTCAGTTATGATGATTGATTGTACTATAACTCGCCCAAAATGTTTAACCCTAAGAAAAATTTGTTTCCACTGTTTTAAAAAGAAAAAAAATCTCTTGAAATTTTGGGTTAAATTTTTGAGGTGTTACAGGCCATGCGCAGCAACCACATGTGTGGGGAAAGGGATCTACGATCTCTTTCACATTCCAAAGAGGTTTTAGGAGCGTTATGTTACTATTTGAGCTTTTTTTCATGTGTGATATTTTAACGAAACAAAACCACATTAAGGTACGAGATTTTACGTTTTTCAGCATGTATGGGTTCAACATAAGCCATTTTTATGGGTTGAGTAAAGAGGGTCTAGGTTGGATAAATTTTAAAACCAAGATTTCTTTCGTAAAAAGTGTTTTGATTTATAGAAGAAATCAAACTCATTTTTCTTTGAAAAACAATTAGATTTGGGTTTTATATTTTTGTTAGGTGATGGATTTTTTTTTATATACATCATGTTTAATGTCTGCAGAAATTGTTTGGATGTTGTTCTTGATATGTACATGTACTTTTATTTTATTGAATGAATTTTTTAAAGTTATCTTGAATTTCTTGAAAAATTAGAATTTGTGCTGTGTTATTTTAGTTTGACCAGTCCGAAAGATAAAACTGGTTTTCTCAAACCACAACCCCATAATTCTTGGAATTTGGTAGGGGTATTAAATACATGTGGAAGTAGTTTTAGATCGGATTTCATCCTCATATGAGATGTGGATTGAGAGATATGTCATCTACAAGAGAGAACAAACATTTTGTTCTGACTATAAGTCTGTAGAGATAGAATATTTTGTAAAAAATATATCCCTCAAACTACTCATGATCTGTTGCTAAAACTTTAGAATTGTTGATTTAGATATAGAAAAACACAATTATAAAATCTTAGAGGTTGACTCTTCATGGTTTGGAGACAAAAATTCATGAAAGTTGGTCCAAAATCTGTAATTATCTGGGACATGTTCTGTAGAGTAACAAAAATAATACGTATTTCAAGATTTTTATCTCTCAACTGGAATCAAATTAAATTCTAAAATTTGGTGGGTTTGAATCTGACATGTCAAGTCACCTACAATAAAAGTTTTAGCATCTAATTCTTCTTGAACAATTTATAACAAATTTGTTTTTTAAAAGACAAAATTACACAAGGTTCTGAAAATCAGGAAAGCAATCTGTGTTTTAGAAATTTTATTGCTTATTTTGAAATGAGTTAAGGTCTGAGATTTTGAGAATATAAATTTAACATACATAAGTACCTTCAATTAAAATATTAGAGCTTAAATCATTTTGCATGATTTATGGCATGATTTATGACATAATTTCTAACGTCAGGTAAGTTTCTACGTTATCAATCCCGAGTTAGTGGATTGCATGAGTCAGTTCAAGAAGTGAACCAGATGAGTTGTGGCATACTGTTGAGCAACATGTAGGCCTATTGAGGCAGTGTTCTTGCAAAAATCATTAGAATGCAAAGTTTAAATTTTAACATGATACATATGACGAATGGCACAATTGACACACAATGGGTACACTGTTGTATCTGAGCGGGAAGATAACCCAATCGAGATGCATGAAATGATATGCATGTTTGAGTTGGATGGAACTCGTGTCATGGGTGCATGCTATAAATGTTGTTGATCTAAAATCGTTCTTTATAGAAAGAACATATGAAAGTTAAAAATGTAAAATATACCAAATAGTGTATTAAGTTTTACTCCTTGGTTGCCCTCTAAGAATGTGGGAACCTTAAATGGTTGTTGTGGGGGACAGGTTGGTACTAAACTCCATGAATTTTTTTCTCAAGAGTACTATAGGTTGCTCATTGTCCTTGGCCGTGGTAGTAGGGGATATTTGCCACCATTAAAACCTGAGAATGATATGGTTTTAGGCTTCTACTATTAAGCATTATTGGTATACCAAGCAATGGTCATCTAGGGTGTTATATCCTGTTATCACTCCGAGGAACAGGTGCATACCTGGTTAATAAAATACAATTATATGTATTAAAAAACTTATACTTTATTTTTTTGCCTATAAATAGTACCCACAATGGGATCAGGAGAAAACTTAAATTGATTGAAAGTAACATGCTTAGGCATTCAAAAATAAGCGTCAATAAGAAAGATAAAATTTATCATATGCATTATGCATTGGTTTATGTATCTTATATGATTACAAGTATATTTGAAATATTTTGTATACATTAACATTTTCTAATGTTGATGTTTGTTAGATTTATATTATATACAATAATGTTGGATTATGTAAAATTTTATACGAGAACCATGGTTCTCACCCATTGTTTCATATTCTAAAGTAGTGAGACTCAGACATAGCCGAGCAGTGTGATGGCAGGATTAGTGCTAGAGAGGACGAATATTATGTGCTTATTTTCTAAACAAAATGGGTTGAATGAAAATTGTGAGCTTAAGTTGAAGTTTGTTAAATTTTTTTATTAGTTTGAATTATTTCATTTCACCAATGGTTTGAAATGAATGGTTGGTTTGATGGTAGAACGTGGGTTTCAAATCTATGATGTGTCTTGGATCCGTAGGATGCATTCTTGTTTTTATATAAAGATTTTCTTCTAAATTTTGTAAAAAAAATCATGATATTTAGGGTGAATTTCAGAGACGTTACAAATTATATTTATTTTTAATTGGTGATGGGAATAGGTTATTGACACAAAAAGCCTGCTAGAACCGAAGGAGCATGAATTTTATGAAAAAACTTTGTTGATAAGTGACATAAGTATTAGGTATGCATGTTTCTTTGTTCTTTTGTTATGTTTGTATGCACACTCATTTGAATCTAACAAGAATGTATCATATATTGCTCGTATATAGCATCTAACAAGATTCATGAAAGGACTCTAAGCGACCTATAAGAAAGACATGGCAGACAGAATGAAACTATCAAAAATTATTTACCTTACCCCATATTTCTGTATGAGTCTTAAAAATAATATTTTTGATATTTTTCTATCGACTAATAGAAACTAACCGGTAAACATTAATTGTTCACAACAAATGGTTGAAACTAAAGGCGTGCAAGATGGGGCTCATTATGCTTGGAGACTGGTGAATTGTTATATCCTTTCTATGAAGCTGACAAGGTATCCTCTCTATAACTTTCAATACTTACAAAACATAATTTTGCACGTGCATAACTACTTTAAACTCGATTTCTATTTCTGATCTTAATTCCTGACAAATGGGAAAACCAATATTGGGTTCTTTGAGAAATTGATATGAATGCGAAGGAGTTCAAGTTATATAATTGCATGGTACAATAACATTACTTATTTAATAATGTGTTTGTGGCTCTATTGTACTCAATAGGTTTAATGTTGGTGTTGCAAATTCATTTTTTCCAGTGTGGTTTGGTTACGATTGTTATATCGATTAGATGGCATATCCCATGGATAACATTCCTCAACAAGAAAATAGATAATTCGTATATTTTTTTAACTCAATTCGTACATGCACATGTGCTTAACTTAGTATATGATTGTTATAGGTATTATTATGGTATATTTGTTATACTGTACATGCATGAATTGGGTAGAACCAATGAATTAAATTTCAAGCAAGTACGTGTTTATATGTATTATTTTGTTAAGTTTTTCTGATATAATATATAGTTAGTTGTTTGCCAGTAACCCTATTTTCATAATAATGTTACAAAAACCAGAAAGCATATGCATCAATTCTATAAATTCATAAGGGAGAAGACTTCGGAGGATGCCAAAAAGAAGGCTGAAAAGGAGACAAAAAACTATAAAGGACAATAACAGAACAAAAAATGTCTAATTGTTCATAACTCAACTTTCGATGTCTCTCTAGCACCTCATTGTTTGATGTCCCATCCTCTTGCACATGATTGTTTGATCTCTCATCCCTTGCCTTTTGTTTACCCTTTCTGAAAATCATATGTTGATTATTATTGTAAAACATTTGATGTAAAATAATGAATTAAACTTCAAGCAAGTACGTGTTTATATGTATTATTTTGTTAAGTTTTTCAGATATAATAGATAGTTAGTTGTTTGCCAGTAACCCTATTTTCATAATAATGTTACAAAAACCAGAAAGCATATGCACCAATTCTATAAATTCATAAGGGAGAAGACTTCGGAGGATGCCAAAAAGAAGGTTGAAAAGGAGACAAAAAACTATAAACGACAATAACAGAACAAAAAATGTCTAATTGTTCATAACTCAACTTTCAATGTCTCTCTAGCACCTCATTGTTTGATGTCTCATCCTCTTGCATATGATTGTTTGATCTCTCATCCCTTGCCTTCTGTTTGTCCTTTCTGAAAATCATATGTTGATTATTATTGTAAAACATTTGATGTAAATTTGACAAATTATTGAATATAAATTCAATAGATTTTTTTATGTTTTTTAAATTATTAATGTTTTTTTAATACTCGATGTTATGCATATTATTAATTGTAAGTTCTGGATGTTTTGTATATTATTTTTTGTAAGTTTTAGATGTTCTTTAAATAAGTTTGTATCTTTAACTTTATTTTAAGTTTGACATGCAACAAAATGTATTAGTCATTGTAAATCATTGTCATTGAATTGTCTTCGATTGAATTATGTAAATATTGTAAATTTGATTTTGTATTTTTAAGTTCTGGATGTAAATTTGAAATTGAATTATGCCAATATATTGGTCTTCGTTCTCTAATTATAAATTTGAATTTGTAAGTTTTAGATGTTCTAATTTGTGAGAGTGTGCCAGTTTACAAAAAAAAATTATGATAAATAACAAATATTTGTGAGGATGAGGAAGTCCACAAAAAATGACAAACATTTGTGAGGATGAAGAAGTCCACAAAAAATAATTTGCAAACAATAGGGCATTTGCAAGTATGAGAAATTTCGCAAAAAGGTTTATGAAAAATGACCAATATTTGTGAGGATGAGGAAGTCCGCAAAAAATAATTTGTGAATAGTAGGGCATTTTTTAGGATGAGGAAGTCTGAAAAAAAGATTTAAAAAAAATAACCAATATTTACAAGGTTGAGAAAGTCTGCAAATTTTTTTTGCAAACTACCTTATCCTCGCAAATATTGGTCCTAATGTTTTCAAATTGTTTTTTGTGGACTTCCTCATCCTAACAAATATTTGTTATTTTTTGTAAATCTTTTTGTATGAACTTTCTCATCTCATAATTCTTGGTCATTTTTAATAAAAAAAATTATAAACTTCTTCATCCTCGCAAATTGACAGTTTTACCTGCTCAATTGAAATTTATAATATTTACATAATTCACCTATTACATTCAAATTCACATAATTCAAATTTACAACATTTTATATAATTCACCTATTAAAATTGTCAAATCTACATTCAAATGTACAACATTCAAAATTTTCAAATTGAGGCACAGTGAGAGGCACCCGTCATAATACCAGGAATTCGGAGGCCAGAGGTGTGGTAGAAATACAGGGTGGACTGTAACATCGACGTGCGAGGTTGGTCCTAGAGGGTAAAATATCTCAGGATGGAGTGTGTGGATGCGAAGATTAGGGCTCGAGCAGTCACTAGGCTCATATGGTTACTTGTACCTATTTTGACTCTTGTATTGGGAATTTCAATAGAGCTATTAGTAATTGTGTGGCTAGAATGGCAAGTAAAAGCAAGGATACAATGATGAATTGATCCTGAGTATGTTGGTCCCTTGGGGATTCTTTAAACTCTAGTGGATGACGTAAACTACTTTTTAAAGAAGATCTTCCATCTAGAGGAGATATTTATTTATTTAGTGTCAGACCATATGTAGCGGTCATATCAATCTCAATTCAACATTTTACATTTAATGTTAAACATCAAAAAATTTGTCAAATTTATAATGAATCGTTGTTATATATACATTCAAAGACATAAGTCATTGTTGTGGATGTGTTAAGTGCATTTGTAGGTCAACTTGAGTCTATATAATGGACTCCTTTGCATAAAGCACCTCCTTCAGCATATGGCTTTTAGCTAGTGCAAGAGCCAACTGATCATCCTCTTCACTTTCAGTCCTTATGTGCTTTAGACTCCTTGACCCAATAATGTTAAATAATGTTTTGAGTACAATAAAAGAATAAATACCTCTAACAAAGCAACATACCGACCATGTTTCTTATTCCATGCTTCATGCTACTCAAACTTTCATATAAATGTGCAAGTAAAGTTGCTCCCTATGTGTATTCATCAACGCGATCTAGGTCTTGAATCGTCTTCCCACCAATATCGATGAATACATATGTGCCAAAGAAGTAGGGCAAGACTGCTCTCGCCTGCATGTCCAACCTCGCACAAGGCTTTTCTCAAATACACGATAACTTTTTCTTCATTCTCTTCTCCCAACTAAGGTCATAGTGATTCTTCAACCATGATAACTTTAGTCTTTCACCTTAGAATGCAGTCTCATCTCTGTATAGATAAACACCACAAATGTGCTTGAAATCTTTCCACCGATGTGCACTCGTTGGCTCCCTGTAACACTTAAATCTTGTGATTTGTGCCACATCCTCCAATATGATGGTCATCTTAATATCTTCAAACTAAAATGTGTTAGTTGTCAAATTTCAGAACTGCACAACAACCTCTAAGAGATTGCAATTAATGTTCCATGATGTGATCTATAAGAATTTCCAAAAAATGCATTTGATCCAACCAGTCATTCACATCCTTCGTTAGTGTTATGAATTTTCAGTGCATGTATTTTATTGGATCCTCTGAACCTTGAGATTGTGGATCCTACAATCATAATTAATTTTGATAAAATCAGTCAAATTAATCATTTAATTACACATACATGCAGATATAACATTTTAAAGATTAAAGTACAATATATATATATATGACAATTTAATCATTGATTGAATATAAAATTATCAATGATTGCAAATATCTTATAAATATGTATATACAAAATAACAAATGAATAAAGTACCTATCTACGAGCATCAAAAGTTGTTCCCCACTGCGACCCTCTCTTCGAGCACTGGACCTTGTTCCCTGATGCATCTGATCATGTGCACTCTCCATTGCAACCTCAACCTTTGGCTGAGCATCCAATCCATACACCTCCACTTCTTGAGGACCCTCACTCACCTCCATTTCCTGAGGACCCTACACATTAACCTCAACCTTAGGGTTCTCATCCTCTCCTAGCTGAGATACCGTCTCCATCTTACCATTGTCATTGCAGATGATCACTTATCCGATTTTCTAAGTCCCCCGACCACCCCTCCTTACATGCTTTTGAGATGAGAGACATCAATGTAGCCACATACTTGTCAACAAATTTTTTTACATTGATCCTTAGATTTGAGTCACGTTTGAAATGTTTGTTGTTGTTTGGCTTGTATTAAAGGTATAAGCTGTTGCGAATTTGAGCGTAGTTTAACAAGATGTTTGAAAATATGGTTATGCGAACTTCGTGAGGTCATCCACAAAAAAATTTATGCAAATCTAACTTTAAGTGAGAGGGTGTGATACCCTAAGATCATACTGATATATCATGTGAACCTCAAGAGGTCTATTGTGCTAAGGTTAAAATGGTTCTTTTAATGATAAACATTTACGATTTTGGACATCGGGTGAATTTTTGAAAATTATAGGGTTTTTTTGAAAAACACATCATTTTGTCATATAGTACATTTATTTTTCATTAATAAATTGTTTATGTAATATCATTTATCATGGTCTAAATTTTAAAACTATTTTTTATTGAATTTTAGTTCAATGGTCGAGATGACATCTTTTTAAAAAATGAGGATAATAGTCTAGATGATGTGACATATGCTTTATATAAAATAATTGAAGGAAATTTTCAAATACCCACCAAACTTTTAGGTATAATTCATGTGCACACCAAAAGTTTGGAGTTGCAATTTCTTACCAAAGTTTTGTTATTGTTTAATCAAATTTGCCCAATCATAAATTGACGATGGGTTGTCCTTTGGTTAATACTAACTCATGTTAAGAAGTTACCATGTTACCTCTCAAACAATTGAGAAATTCATTTGAATATTTGTGCATAACTTGCATTAAAAAGACATCAATAAGATTTGATCCACATCCTTTGACTTGAAAGATAGAACACATAACTACTAGGCTAAACAACAACTTGACATTTGTTATAGTTAGTAAATAATATATGTACACTAGTTAAATGAAATTTAGCATGACCCAATCCATCATTGATCCAATCCGTTTGATAATGATAATAACAGGTTTGAGAATTGAACCCGGTATAAGATCTTTATTTTCAGTGTGGATGACCACCCAAATCCAATCCTGCACTTGGTTATTGTTTATTTGAAAGGGTCAGGGTAGCCTTGATCCGACCCATTGACAGCCCTATCAATGGTAGTTTTAAAAATGAGTTTGGATTTGGATTCAACTCATATATCATAAAAAGTTAATGGATTTATGTAGGTTAGATGTAAGTTTGACCAAGACAAAAGAGAGAGAGAGATGCATGAGTGGTGCATTAAATAAAGGTATGAAAAGTTTTCTAAAAACTAGGCCTTCTCATTTGAAAAAGTGTCTAGGTAGCATGATATTTTTAACAAATAAACAACAAAATTTACCTAAATTTAATGTCATTTGATTAACCCCAGCGAAAACTTTGATGGGATTTACCTAAATTAGACCAAAAGTTTGGTGGTTATTTAAAAATTTCCTAAAATTGATTGCATATTCTCTCCATCGAATATATTCCAAAGATCTGATTATGACTTTAATGAATTTAATATGATCGATATTTTACTTGCCAATATATTACAAGGATATGAATGCTTTGAACCTCACCAAGGACATGGCATTGGATAAAAATGATTGGAGGAGAAGGATTCATGTGGAGGACCCAGAATGATTTTCTTTTTTGGTTCATATCGCCGACCTCAATTGTTTTGGGATGAAGGCGTAGTAGTTGTTGATAATATTTTACTCACTACTTTATGGAAAGGGCCATTGAAACTCATCCATTTTCAACCCTAACCAAGTTCGAACTTTAAGATGGTAGGGCCTACTTTTTTTCAATACACAGAATATGCTCTTATAGATGCTAGTGATGATTCCTAAAGAATGGTTCTTGTTTGCTTAATAATATGAAAATCAAAACCCAAATAAACTGGTCATTTTTTGCTTCAAAACTTGGGGTTATACACGGTTTTATCCCAGGGTGGGATCCAAATCTATTTGGTTGGATCTAGTTGTGGACCCAAATTTGAACCAATAGCTATTGATACACGTCCAACCTAATCAAATTGTTCATGGATTTTTCAAGTTTCCATGTCCAATTCAAAACTACCCTGAGAAAAGCTGCATGCACATGAGATTGGAATCCTTGCAAAGCTTATTACTGTCAAACTTGCTAGGTAAGTTCAGATCTAGTAATTTTCTGGTTAGGATCTTATTCATTGCCCTACTTTTTATAGGACTCTAGGCACCCAATTTTTTTTACAATGCACATAAACTAATGTTTGAACAAGAGTGTTTTTTGAGGTCATCTAGTAGAACCCCCAAATGGATCCAAGTCAAACTTTTGTCCTATTAATCATACCCACAGATCAACTATGTTTTTTTTTTACTTTTAAAACATGATCTTTAGCTTATGAACTTCAAGTAGAGGTCATAAGCTCTTCGATGATCCAAAAATCACCTCAAACAGACACTTGAATAAAAAGTTATGGCCAAAATATTTTTTTAATGTCAAAATTGGTTTGATCCAGATCTAAATCTGAACTGAATGATTGTCGGACCTGATCCATATCTAATTATCATTTGGATATTTGGACATGATCTAAATCTAATTATTATTCAAATCTTTGAACTTGATTCAGATTCAATTGTTATTCAGTAGGATCTTTTCTAGATCCCATTGATATTTGACTTGATCCAAAATCCAATATTCAGTAACTTGCAGCCAAAGCCAATAAGACGAATCCATGCAAACTATAGCAATTGGATTTGGATAGTCATATCTAAACACAATAGGATTAGAACCAGAATATACTTAAACCTATAAATAAGGGGTGACCCCTAGTACCTGACCCATTTAAGAGTCTCATACCAAGTTCTAGTCTTATGGAGAACAACCAAACCCTATCCTCACTTTACCTTGCCCTTGCTTCGATTCGGATCCACTATGCGAAGGTTTTGCTAGATCTATATATCAAGTCATCATACCTATGCAAATATGTTGTTGGATCGTGGTGGAGCAGGGGGCTATGCCTGACTGAACCTAGAATTTGAAGCTTAAAAGACTAAACAGACTCTGAATTCGAAAAATGTATAATCTAGAACCACTTTGTCACTATTGCTTCAATTTGTTTTTTTTTCATTATCATTCATACTTACACATTTTTTTGCTTAATTTTCATGAAACATGCATTCTCGAAATTGAAGCTCACGGGTTTGGATATCTCACATCATGGATCTTAAACTACAAAGCTCGAAAAGACGATTGAAGCTTGAAATGCGGTCCTATGTATTTTAAATTAATTTTACAAGGATTTTGTGAAATCAAAAAGGTGTCCTCGTATCCTATTTTCTTAAAAATTTGGAAACCCTCGTCATGAACCCGTGTCATGTGCCAGGTCTTACATGTATCCTTGTGACTAGGGACACTGATGGATCAGATTTTATCCAATATTTGACGGAGACCGACTCCATTTAGTCGGATTTTTTTTTTTGAAAGGCAAGCTGGGTTTAGTCCGACCCCTACCAGTTATTAACCTGCAACATCCAAACACAAGGTGACGTGCACTAGCTGCTCCTACCAGACAAGGGGAGCCCCAGTTGGTCCCATTTAGTCAGATTTGATAAGCCAAAACCATATCTAATTATAATCAGATGTAGATACTCTGACTGTTGATTTTTGCCACTGAATGCAACGAATATTTAGATTTTACGAGATATCTGAATTTGTTTACATGTCAAAAGATGGATTCTATATGAGCTTTTGACTATCCTGATCTAAATTCAAAATTTGAATCTGTCTAGCCAACATTAGTTGGATATGATATATATATTAGCTCCATCCAGGGGGTGGAGCCAAGAAGCTAAACTAGGGTGGGTACAAAAGCACACTAAAAAACAAATCAAAACCCTAAATCCCAATAAATATCATTTATAGATGTGCTAATTGAAAAAGAAAATAAAACCCTTAAATTTCTAACCAAAATCAATCATGCATTCATGAAATCATGATTAATTTTGATTGAAAAAAACACCTAATTAAATATTCATGTAATTTAAAAAACTAAAATTAAAAACTTAAATCCTAACAAAAATACGAACATTCATTAATGGAACCATGCTTAATGATAATTGAAAAACAAAAGAACAAAATAACAAAAACTCCAAAACGGTAATCAAACATTTACATCATTTGGAAAAATCCAAATCAATACCCTAATTCATAAAAAAATCATAGATTTATACTCCTTGAGAAAAAACCTTAATATTCTAACTCAAATCAAGCATTCATTACATGCCTAATGCTAATTAAAAAATTACACAAAAAACCTCAAAACCCTAATTAGACAATTATGCTATTTAAAAAATAAACTAAAAAAAACATAAACCCTAACAAACATCACATGTTATGATAATTTAAAAAAATAAATAAATAACCTACAATCAAAACATTCATGTTATTATCATACATTATGAAAATTGAAAAGAAAAAAAAACATAAAAAACCTTAAAACACTAATTAAATATTTATGTTGTTTGAAAAAAATCCAAATCAATACCCTAAATTTGGAAATATTCATAGATTATACTAATTTAGAAAACAAAACCCTTAATACTTTAACCAAAATCAAACATTCATTACATGCCTAAAGCTAATTTTAAAAAAATACACAAAAAACTCTAAAAGCCTTAATTAAACATTGATTTTATTAAAAAATAAATTAAATAAAAAATCTAAACCCTAACAAACATCATACATTATGTTAATAAAAAAAATGAAACCCCTAAAATCAAAATCCTATCAAGCATTCATTCATGATTCATGGAATAATTTGAGAAAAACAAAAAATAAGAAAGAAGACAAATAAGACGACCCAGCGACCAGCCACCAAGGGCATGCTCGAAGATGCCGCTGGGTGGCAAATAGCCGGATAGGGTTTCTCCGAACCCCTTATTGGGGGATTTTCAGGTCAGGGCGGGCAACTATGTGGCTCCGCCCCTAGCTCCATCCAACCCGAATTCAAACCATTTACATCCCTGTCTGTGGTATAAACAAAAACTTGATCCACCAAGAGAAAATATGCAAACGATTGGCAATTTTATTTGTCCATCCATATCTTAACCCAGTTCCAAATCTGCCCATGCTGCATCGAATTGCATAGAGATTCAGTACTCGAACCCGGACCTATTTATGTCTAGGGATGTAAACGGTTTGGATTCAAATCGGATGTGTCCAATACCATATTATACTAATCGGATGCTGACTAAATTTATTCGAATTTCAGATCTTGATTCAAACGGTGAAAAGCTCATATCTGATTCATTTTTTTACACGTAAAACATATTTGAATATCTACCAAATTCTGATACTTGTCCGATTCTAGCAAAAAATCAACATCATATCTGCATCCGATTATAATCAAATATGGTTTTGGAATGCATTTACGTAGAATCAAATTCTGTCGGATAACCGATAAAATCCGACTCATTGACATCCCTAGACAATTCTCTGCTTAAGATCAGCCTTGTTTGCAAAAAAAAAACGGAATTACTGATGCATATGGAGGGTATATTTGTCAATGTAAAAACCAACGCCCAATGTTATTTCGTCGAGATTACATGGGAGCCTGAGCCTGAGCCTGAGCCTGAGCCGAGCTGCTGTTTTCAGTGCAGGAGTAGTTGAAACGTCGCACCTCAAAAACAGGTCCGAACGGTCAAAGGAATGCCCTGACTAGTAACAAAGAAGGCTTGTGAGAAGGGGGCCCACCGGGACACCTTCCACCAATGTGTTTATGTGTTTGACTTGTTCAAAAATGGACGATCCCTCAACATTATTGGAGCCATGCTGGAAAACCTACAGATTCAGCCACCCAATTAGATGATGCCGTCTGGATGAACTTAGAGAAGAAATATTTAACAACCAATAACCGACGAAGAGAAGGGCGATCCGGTGTCGTGGGCCAATCAGCTTTTCATCACAACCACCCTGAAGCAAACGCCGCTAAATGTGGGATCAGATATCCGGACAATCACGAAGCAACTGCATCCTAATCTGCTGGGAGAAAATGTAGGATCAAGTTTGGAACTTTGGACCAACAGGGACTCAGCTTGTCTGGTAGGAACAGTTAATGTACATCACCTTGTGTTGGGACGTTGCAAGTTCAAACCCCAATGGTACCGTAGGGGTCTGCCTAACCCCAGCTTCCCAGCGTGACTTTCAAAAATATAAGTTTGGAAATTTTGAGTACGGGTCAGGCCTTGTCAGAATCGTATGGGTCAAAACTATTCAGAGAATCAGCCGATTCTGATTTTGAACCTAATCAAACTTGAATAGACCAACTTTTAACCAGCAAATGACATGTGTCGCAAAATTATTAAAGTAATATTAAAAATATAAAAAATGATTAAAAATAAGCCGAATCAGCATATCTATTTTTGGCTGATAAGATACGAATTGGCTGATCCAAGCCTATTTGCAACGATGCTACCAATAGGGATGGCAGTGGGGCGGGGCGGGGGACAAGGTTTCCACCCCCGCCCCGCCTCAAAATTTTATCCTCCACCCCCGCCCCGCCTTCGCGGCGGGGATGGATTTTATCCTCCACCCCCGCCTCCATCCCCGTTTCATACCCTTCATCCCCGGTCCAAACGGGGATGAGGCGGGGCGGGGCGGGGCGGGGCGGGGAAAAGTGGTCGGGGCGGGGATTAGGCGGGGATCGTGGCGGGGACGGGGCGGGGCGAGGAAAAGTGCACGTCCACCCCCGCCCCGCCCTACCTCTGCGGTGGGGATGGATTTTATCCTCCACCCCCATTTCATACCCTTCATCCCCGGTCCAAACGAGGCGAGGCGGGGCGGGGCCCCGCTTTCCCCCGGTCCACTGCCATCCCTAGCTACCAACATTGACCCTGGCGATTTACAGTGAGGGTCCCTCAGGGTAGGGATAGGAATAGGGATGGCAGTGGACCGGGGGAAAGCGGGGCCCCGCCCCGCCCCGTCCCCGCCCCAACCACTTTTCCCCGCAATATCCCCGCCCCGCCCCGCCTCATCCACGTTTGAACCGGGGATGGAGGACATGAAACGGGGATGAAGGCGGGGATGGAGGATAAAATCCATTCCCCGCCGGGGATGGAGGCGAGGGTGGAGGATAAAATCTTGAGGCGGGGCGGGGGTGGAGACCTTGTCCCCCGCCCCACCCCACTGCCATCCCTAGGTAGGGATGCAAATGGGCCAGATCTAGAACAGGGGATTTGCAAATTTTGGCTGTTCTGGATCCAATTTTGTCTGGCGAACAAACCCATCGACCAACGCACAACTATTGCGGTCATGGCCATCTCCACCAAGATGATCACCTAAACTAAAGGCAGCCATTCCCACCCCTAGCCACCTCTCAACACTGATCCCTGAGCTTCTTCTTCTTTTTTTTATATATATTTACACGGAAAAAACCAACCACGGAGACCTAGTTGTGTTGGCTCTGCCTGCCGTACTTATGATCACTTTCTTGATAGCATAAAACTCGATGTGCTTACCCTTTGCCCGGAGGGAGTTTGATCCCTGAGCTTGCTAGTGACTTATTTAGCCTTCATTGTATTACTATACAAAGTCGTGCTTTTGACGTGTTCCCAAAGACAAAAAAAGGGAAAACACCTAATGAATAGGGATGGCAGTGGACCGGGAAAAAGTGGGGCCCCGCCCCACCTCGCCCCATTTGGACCAGGGATGAAGGGTATGAAACGGGGACAAAGGTTACCGTTCGGGGATGGACTTACACTTTTCCCCGTCATGATCCCTGCCCCGCCCCATCCCCAGTCCTTCTAAAGGATGGCAATAGACTACGAGAAAACGGGGCCCTGCCCCGCCTCATCCCCGTTTGAACCGGGGATGAAGGACATGAAATAGGGATGAAGGCGGGGGTTGAGGTTAAAATCCATCCCCGTGCAGGGATGGAGGTTCTAATCTTGAGACGGGGCGGGGGTGGAGACCCTGTCCCCCGCCCTCGCCCCGGTCCATTGCCATCCTTACTAATGAAGGTGATGGTGGCTAGTTATCGACTGCAAATGTTTTTTTTTTCGATAGGGTGACTAGGTATTTGAGTGCCAAAGTTCTTAAGACCTACTTCTTAACAGGACGTGTGAATCAAGTTCGATTGGATGGCTTTTCTTGGAGGTTCCTTTGAGTTTTCAAAGGGTTCAATGATCAATCCATTGAATATATGATAAGTGGTGGTGCTGTTATAAGGCAAGAGATTCAATACTAAAGCATGTTTGGTGGATCCATCGTACCATAGAGATGGGTAATGCAGAATCAAAGTGCAAAATGCCAAGGAGAACAAAGCAGAGAAAGATGAGGTGTAGCTCAAAAAGGCGTGGGGGAATGAAAGCAATGTTAGAATATATATAGTAGTTTTTAAGATAATTGTTTATTTGCATTTGTAATCTCAAAGATTATCACTTTCGAGTAAGATGATAATTAATTTACAGTTTTTAAAATTATCGCTTATCCTATCTTGATTATTTTTCATATTGATTATAGATAAAAAAAATTTTTTATCTGGCTCATGTACCCGTATAAATGTGAGCCTCGCAAAAAAGGTGTGGGGGTTTCGTACCGTTTTCACAGAAGCCATTCATTTTCTGAGACATGCAAACGGGCCCTTAAGTAAAACATATCGTCAACTCTGGACAAAGTTTCCAACCATGGTAGTTGTGTGCCGTTACCGATACTCAGGTTTGTGCTCAGGTCGGGTCATGTCAGTCTGAGACAATGTTGTCAGTATGAATCGGCCGATACCGATACTCAGTGAATCATTCAATCAGCAAAAAATAATTAAAAAATATTGTGTCAATCATAACGTGACAAATGTTAAAGTTATTAAAATAATATTAAAAAATAATTTAAAATATATTTTTATATTTATTAAAAAATAGTAGATTCAGGAGTGAAGCCTATCGATTTCCGATACATGTCGATATGCACGGATTGGTCTGAGAGTTTAAAGAATAATTGTTTTACCAAAAAATCATCTAATAAAAATTGTTGGCCTTTCTTAGTAGCACCATACTATCTATCCAAAACTCCTCTTTGTGCAATGATGCATTAGTATGATTAAATTTATTGGACGGGCCAAATGGATCCTGTCATTTCAAATAGGATGGGATGGGTTCCATCATACATTAAATCCTAGCAATTCAAATGATGGGATCCGTGTTAGGCGTTCATGGTGTCCACCTCTTCTTACATGCGGGGCCCACATCTATGAAGCACCAAACTGTGCTCGGCCTGGTTTTTCAAATGCAACAAAGGTGTCACGTGAGCTTTCTCTTTATTCTTGTGTCTTTTTCTTCCTCATTGAAGTAGTCATGATCATGATCACATATATATTATTTTTTTAGTAGCTTACTAATGGTGACCCCTTGTAAAATCCAAAGAAAAGTTCACGCCCCTTAGTGCAAAGAAAGTGGGGGGTCAATTGGGAAAAAACAATAAAAAAACCTAAAGAAGCCTTTTGGGGGGAAACGGGTCACATCTGTTACATTGCAAGTGCTTGCTTTCCATCCACAACAATGAGGCTTGAACCAATGTTATCAGTATCGGCCCGTATCGCCCTTGGCAGAAAACCGATACATTGCAAGCCTGAATCAGCTTTTTTTAATAAATGTAAAAAAATAGCAAAAAATATTTTTTAATAATTTCAACACGTGTTATGTTATGATTGACACGTAATAATTTTTAATTGTTTTTGGACTGATACAGAACAATTCACTTTAGTATCGGTATCGGCCGATCCAACCGAATCAGTGTCCAAACTATTCAGGGCCGATACCGATGCTGACAACATTGGTTTGAACAGAGGGTTACATATACTAATATCCTTGTCTTTTCTCCTTTTAGTTGAGTCAGCACAGAGGAAGTTAGGTCTATCTTTTTTTAGCATTAGAACAATGGAGCACTTTTCCAGTACTTTTCAGATCAAATGTGATTTGGAATCATATGAATATGACTCCGATGGAGCATAAGAAAAATACTCATTTTTTTCCCAGGATCCACTCTCTCACGTTTGTTTGTTTTGGTGTGAGAGAAGAGAGCCAATGAGAATCATTCTCTCGTTTGGATCATAGAGAAACAAACATCTTTGAACTCGTGTTTAAAATAATCAATAGCATTTTTTACTTTCAAAATGGTCAGAGATTGTAGTACGGCAGGCTGAGCCAGCGCGGTTAGGTCTCTGTGCCGGGAGCGGTTTCGCCAAGTAAAATTAAAAACAAAAAAAAAAATCAATAGCATTTTTTACTTTCAAAATGGGCCTGCACTAATATAATTGACCAACAAATTCGTAAACAAAGACCAGAGAAAAACAACCACACATTCCAATTTTCCAACCTTCAGTCAACCATCCAATGAAATGGCTAAGGATTCCAAATGGTGCATGGGAAGCCAAAAGCGTGTTGCCTATTGCCCTTTTAGCTGCACCAACAAACCATTTTCAACTGGCAACGATGTATCCGCAGCAATTTAGCGCATATCATAGAGAATCAAAAGTAGTCAAGTACACTCTTAAAGGAAAAGGCACAATTTTGTTTTCTTTTTCTTTTTTCATGTTAATAGTTTCCTAGGCAAGCAACAGCAAAACGTACAATCATTGAATGACTGTTATGACAAACAAAAAGATACTTGAATATAGGAATTATGTGACTTTTTTAGGGCTATATATATATATATATATATAGAGAGAGAGAAGGGCGGAGCCAGGAATCTAAACTAGGGTGGGTATAAATGCTCAGTAAAAAAAACAAATCAAAACCATAAATTCTAACAAGATGATTCATAAGTATGTCAATTGAAAAAGAAACATAAAACCCTTATATATTAAAAAATCATGTTTAATGTTAATTGAAATAAAAAAAGACAAAAATGCTTAATTAAATATGCATGGCATTTAAGGTACCAAATAAAAAACTTAAATTCTAAAAAAAAAAAAAAAATTAGGGGTTTAATAAGTAGTAACCAAAATCAAGCATTCATTAATAAAATCTTGCTTAATGATATATAAAAATAAAAAATAACACAAAAAAACTCAAAAATTATAAATAAACATTTGCATCATTTGGAAAAATGCTAACCAATACCCTAATCTCTGAAAAATCATGGATTTATGTTCATTAAAAAAAAACAAAATCCCTAATATTCTAACTAAAATCAATCATTCATTACATGCCTAATTGCTAATTAAAAAAATATACAAAAAACCTTAAAATCTCAATTAAACATTTTTGCTATTTAAAAAATAAACTAAAAAAATAAAAACCCTAACAAGCATCATACATCATGCTAAAAAAAGCAAATAAACCCATTAAAATCAAGACATTCATATTATCAGATAATTCCTAAAAAAAAGAACACAAAAAAATTTAAACTCCTAATTAAATATTTATATTATTTAAAAAGTTCAAATCAATACCTTAATTCCTAAAAAAATCTTAAATTTATTCTAACTGAAAATAAAAGACCTAATTGTCTAACCAAAGGAACAAAGGGAGAGAGAGAGAGAACTAGCCACACTCGGCTGGGGGTCACCCTCACCCATAGTTGGTCCACCAGGTGTCTCTGCCAAAAATACTCGGGTGACAGCCAAAAATTTGATTAGAGTAGCCATAGCTTCCCAGTTTTTCTTGTATTTATTTAATCAACATGGAAGAGTGATTAAGATGACTTTCTAATGTACTATGGAATATCTACAACATCCTTGCCATTGGATAGTATAGTTAAATAACATAATGATATAAGAGTTAATTTCAAATGGCATTATAATTTCATCTTTATTAAGATAGGTTAAGAGAATTATTCATTTATCAAAAGATTCTTGTCGCCTACAGGTATAGAATTTTTTTAATAATTGTTTGGAACTCAATAGTCTTATCCAGGGTTACCAAAAACACTATAAGAGAGTGGGAAACACTTTTTCTAGGAAACCGTTTTGAAAACAAAAAACACTGCATTTTTTAAACATTTGAGAAACAACAAAAATCTCATGGAAAACACATTTCCCATGCCATGAGAAACGTGTTTCCCATATTTGGAAAACAAATTTCCCATGCTATGAGAAATTGTTTCCCATGTGTTTCTCAAGTGTTCCCTTTTGTGGGATACATATTTTATTATTTATTATATTACTTTTTCTGAAATGTTTCCCAATCGTTTCCTATTTTTTGTTTCACATGCACTTGAAAAAACTCATTTTCCATTTATGTTTTCCAAGATGTTTCCTGTTTCTGCTTCCCTTTCTAGCAACCTTGGTCTCATCATATCGTATAGTAAGTCATTTGCATGTTATAATTCTATAGCCACAAGAATTATAATGATGCTCTAAGTTACTAGCCAAAGTTGTTAGTATGAATTAGCACTTTGGATTAGGTAATGTGCTGGGATTATGATTGTTTGTGTAGTATTAGTTTTCTTATGTGAGCTTTAATGTGCAATTTTGCAGATATCACTTTTTTTGTGTACACTCAATATGCTATGTTGAATTTTGTACCTATGTTAAATGGAAGTAACTTCTCTGAATAGAAGCAAAAGACACAATTGGCATTAGGTTGCATGGACTTAGATGAAAGTAGCTCAGACCAAAATTCTCGTTATAAGTGATGGGAGAAATCCAATTCTTTAAGTTTAGTAATGCTCATGCAAACTCAAATAACCAAGAACATTAGGGGTTTCATCCCTGATAGGTTGGCTGAAGACTTTCTTAAGGCTATTTAGAAGCAATTTGAAAGTTCGGATAAAGCACTTGCTCATGCCCTAATGTCAAAGCTATCTTCCATAAGGTATAGATCTACTAGAGTATGTGAGCACATAATGGAAATAAGTAACATTGTTGCTCAATTCAAGTCACTAAAATTAGAGATATCTGAGTCATTTTTCTGTTCACTTCATTTTCAATTCCCTACTTTCATAATAGGGAAGATTCAAGATTTCTTACTAACACAAAAAAATAGTAAACATTAAATGAACTTCTGTCCACGTGTGCAAGAAGAAAATAGGCTAAAGATAAATTAGAGAGTGCCCTTTGATCACCCAAAAAAAAGTGCATTCTAAGATGCTTCAAGCAGAGAAGAAAGGTAATCTCCATTATCTTGTGTTTAATGAATCAAATTTGATTGGTGTACCTAGTAACACCTGCTGGATTGATTCGAGCACTACAATCCATGTTGTCAATATAATGCAGGGATTTTTTAGCATGATGAAACTAATAAAAAGTGAACAAAGCATCTATGTGGGAAATAGGATGTGTTCATATGTAAGATGACTGAAACTTATAAATTTTTTTTTTGAAATGATTTAAATGATATTCAAAACAGCGGAAGAAAACTTGGTTTAGGAAAACCGAATCAAGAGAAAACATTTGTAACGTTGAACTGAACTCAAGATTCAAATCCAACTAACATTTCAAGTTCATTCATACATAGTTCCATTTACAAAATTTGGTGAACTATAAGTATTCTTTTACAAATTTTATGACACGTGGAAGTCTCAAAACACACAAGTCCCAAGACTAGAAGGGTCCATGATCTAGTTCTAGAGATACTCGATCCACTCATCCATCGTCACCATAACATGCATACTCATGGGTACCTGAAAAAGAGAAAGTAAGCAGGGGTGAGACCAACCACTATCTTAATAAGAAACTCGATCTCCTGTCTCGTGATAGCGAACACAACTAGGTCTACAAGCAATAGAACCTCCCAAAGGTACATAACACAACTAAAAGTCATACTCTCATTTATACGCAAGATTTGACTCAAACACTTCCTTGACTCAAGAGGAAACACCAACAATAGGTCACACAGACCAAGACATGCACAATCCTAGAAGCATGCACATATTTTAATTATTTTCTCCATTTAAGTTTTTATCTTTTGGTTTCTACATGATGTAATGCAATCACTTGTTTCGACATTAATTACTTTTTTCTATGAGGGAACCACTGCCTCGAGCCGATATAGGTAAACCAGTCTAAATGAGGGTGTATTTTTAGATACTTTTATTTTACATAATTCATTAACCCCAAGAGCACACGGTTACACCAACACAAAGGTCCAGAACCCTTTCTCAAGGCATTCCCTTCCTCAAACAAAGTCATAGTACACTACCACTAGCGTACGTAGCATGAACCTCCAACATAAGGAATCATGTTCCCTAAAGTACCTGGTCCATCCTCAGTGACCAAGACAGGGCCCACCACAACAACACACCACCGTCGTTGAGAAAAAAATCATTGGCAACTCAACATCACATGGGGTTGGTGCAAACTCACTCTCTAGATGAGTAGAAAGACACTCAAGGTGATAGGTTACCCCATCGTTTAGGGCGTAACCACACATCTCTATGTAACTTTTTCACATTATTTTTAGTTTATATGCATTAATGCAAATTATCTAGGTACCCACACTTATACCTTGGGTCCTTGCCAAACAAGCTATACAATCTTATTAATTAAGCAACATATGATATTTATACACAATTCACATTGCATACATGAGGTCACACTCGTACCCCAATAGGCATCATGACATGTATTCAACATGTAGTGCCCACATCAGCACCACCACTTCGTATTGCCACATTTGCAAATATGTGCCAAACATGTAGGCATCATGAATCTTCTTTCAAAGAAATCGACTCTCTAAGAGAGAGTTAACTCTTCCAAAACAAAGAGTCAACTCCTCTAAACAAGGGTCAACTCATTTGAAATAGGTCAACTTTTCATAAATAATAGTCGATTCTTCATTTTAAAAACATGGGTCGATCTTGTCTAGAGAGAGGAGTCAACACTCAGAGGCAGGGGTCGACCCTTGGGTATGCCTAACCTTCTACAAAGCAGCAGGGGTCAACTCTTTTTTAGCTAGGGTTGGATCCTACACTTTGTAGAATTGAGTAGCTCCACCAAAACCTCATTTTGAGCTACAAAACTCTACCTAACGATGGTTTCACTCCATCTAACTCTATTACAATATACTAGGCATTAAAATGAACAATTACTACATGTGTGATTCATACAAATCCAAACTCAAAACACTTTCTAAGCAATCATAACATGGTTATGAACTTGTGCTACTCAAGCTAGCACAAATGCATATTTCAACCCAAGATTTATCTCTAACAAGTTTTCAAAGATAAATTTTATTCTCAAAACCAATACATATTGTTTTCAGCATAGCTTTTACCCAAAAGCCAAGACATCAACACAAATAGAAGCATTTAGATCTAAGAAACTAGCTCAATCATTCATTCTTCACATAGAATCTACTGCACATACAGTTTCTGAAAATTTTATCTTTAAGGCATGTGTTTTCTTAAAAAACAACAATCTTAATTTTAAATAAAACACTCCTGAAAATAGCCATCATGTTAAAACAGAGTTTCAGTTCATGTATTGGGTACAAAACCAGATTTTTAAACATACTTTGCAATAGGATCAAGCTACAAAAATTCTTGTTTATCTAACATGTACAAAATCATATTTGTAAACACTTTAAAAACAAGGAGCTATAGAAACTTCAATTCTTAAAATAGTTATAGAGAACTCATTTATGAACACCATATGCAGTAGCAAATGACAGAGATTTGCATATACACACTTTTTAATAGCTACAAAAACATATTTTTGTTCTTAAAATATAACTTGAGCAAAGACTTGAAAAAACACATAGTTAAATTAAAAATCCATGAAAAATATGAGTGCAAATCAAAAAGTACAACACTGGTCCAACCAACCAATGAACAAGTTGGCTTCACCAAAACCCACGCCAAATTGTTTAAACATCACACACATTCCATTATATCCCAAAATCAACTCGAGTAGATTCTCTTGCACACAAAAGTCGACTCTTGTGATAAACAGAGCATAAACAAGGCCCATGTGTAACACTCCAAAACTTTAACCCTAAAATTTCAAAGAAAACTTTTTTTGTCTTTTTAAAATAGTGGTAACAGCCTTTTTCTTTTGGGTTAAACATTCAAGATGAGTTACATTACAATCAATCATCATAATTGAATTAAAATATAAAAAATATTATGATTTAATTCAATTTCAATAATTTAAAATACATATGAGAGTATTTTGATAATAATAATTATTTTTCCAAAACTATCCCCAGAAAAGAAAAAGACTGGATTTCGACACTGCCTAAGCATTCTGCATCCGCTCTGCAGTTGCACATAATAATCTACCTGAAACCCCATAAAATGGGTCAGACTCATGAAATCCTGGTAGGATATAACATACTTGTATAAATGCATGATATCCGAATACATTCAAGCACAACCTCATGTAGCAGTTATGTAACACATATATCAACAAACAATAACATAAAAATTATGCTATCAATAAAATAACAGTTCAATTTAATGCATATCCATTCATGTTAAGATTTGCATCAATACAATAATTTATGCACATGTATGAACATTTACAAAATACATGGACATGTACAAGATGCATGAACTTACCATTTCAGTACTGTGAGTTCTTCATGCATGAATAAGTCCTTATCTTCAATTATCATTTTTTTGCTTAAATAATACATGTCATGTTCTATTTATGTATAATTCACATTCTTGTTTCACTTGCCAATATCTGTCTGTGGGTACAACATAGACTCTTCATGATAAAGGTACGACATAGGTTTGTATTTTCAAACAATTATATGTTATTAACTTGCATGTCACTCCAACTATGCATATTTCGGAGAGGGAATATAATTTTATAGAAAGCATTCCCAACTCTTGCAACCTGATATATCAGATTTTCCTCATGACTCTTACATACCACACTACAAACAAATCATGGTAGTTCCTCTGGTTACGAGTCCTGCGGATGAGGGACAATGGCAACCTTTCATGCTAAGCCAATATTCTACAGAACTGTTAGTACCAAGTTTACTGTCTCAATAAGTCACAAGAGAATTAATTTTATTTTGATTTCTTAATTAGCTCTCTTGTTAATCGTGCCAATGCAAACATGCAACTACATTCAGGCTTCATATGCAGCAATATTCATGACACTCTATGCATGTGTTTGATTAGTCTCTACCATAAAATTAATACAATAATATAATCATTATGCATTCACGCAGCCAAGGTAGGCTAATCATTGATATTTATGCATGCTCAATTCAATCAATAATGAAATGTATTCAGTTAACATGCATGTTGGTCAAATATCTCATTTAAGCATCAATAAACATGCTGCACAAAGTAAAATATAACCCGACATCAACACATGTCATATTGTGTAGTTCGGATCTCTATTAATCCAATTTTGGAAAACCCATCAAAAATCACATGTACTAAATTTAACTCTTAACATTTTACTAGGATTGCCCCATCATCTTAGCAACACTGGACAAGAAATAGAACTACAAAAGTTGTTGTAATAAAATCAGAAAAATTTCAGAACTGAGCCCTGTTCAAGAAAAATATTATACAGATCCTGTCAACTGCAAAAATTTCTTTCGATTTTAGGAATTTCTTAAGATTTACAAAAAAATCTTTTGACCAAAACATTTTTTTAGAATCTTGTTATACGTGTTACCTTTCACCCAGACTTTTCATAATTTATTTTGATAATTTTTTATTAGGGTTTTAGAACTTTTAAAATCTTTGGTTGGAACAATCTTGCTGACAGGGAAGAAAACCTATGCTATGTTGCAATAGATATTTCAGCCTCAAAGCTGAACCAAACAGAATGAAACAAGATTTTAAATTCAAGGTCTACATATGTAGAACATTCTAGTATTTTTTTACTTATTTCATTCTCATAGAGATATCGATTTTTTTTTAAAAATGGTTAAAACAAAAAAGATGACAGAATAACCAAGTTCAAACTCATGCAAGATCTATTAAGCAAGAACAAGAGTCATGCTGAAATTTATATAATCATGATTTTTTATGCTCTAAACATATTTACAACAGTATACAACACATCTTTGATCATATTTATGTTAATCTTATTAAAACATTAACATCCATAATTCAAGAATCGCAAAACCTTCATGAAATATCTCAAATACAATTTCATCTATGCAAGAATCACAAGAAATATTAAACAAGATGGAATCATGGTTTATTTATGAAATAACATACTATTTAATCATGCCAAATATGAACTAAACTACCATGTATGCTCATATCAACTATTTTTATCATAAAATATTTTTTGGCAAAACCTTCTTTAAAATAAATTTTGCGTATTTTAACCAAGATCTATGCAAGAGACAGATTTACAGCATCAAGATCTATGGAAAAACACTAAAAAACATCTTTCTATATTCATTATACATGCTAAACAATCCAACAAAATACATATCTAGCTATTCACATGATTTTTTCTTTTTACGGTTTTGAAACTAGTATTTTCCAAATCATTTTCTCAAAACCGATCTTCTAACACACCGTTTTGGGTTTTCAAAAATCTTTTTCATGTAAATCTAATAGCCATAGATGTTCTAGGCATAGATTACATGTAGATCCAAGCCTTGGATCAAAAAAAGGGTATGCTAATGCATCCCAAAATTGAACATCATAAAAGTAGAGTTTCTCTATCAAAAACACTTTTTCACAACAATAGTGTTGTTTTTTCTTCCACTCGCTCATCGTTTTGGGCTAGATTAAACCTTCACCAAGATAATTGCATATATCTAATGGAGGTCTGGACTACTTTAATGGTTTAGAGGAAGAAGGAGATGTGAGGAAGAAGAAGTTAGAGATGCACTTCAATAGGGAGAGGGAGAGAAAACTAACATTGTTAGTCCTCCTCATAAGGGCCACTATTTATAGATGGGCTTAGGCAAGAGTCTTATATCTACTATAAGAGGTTAATATCTATTAATCTCTTTTATAAGAAAATAAATTATGGGTCCTAACTTATTAAAATTTTAAATTGCTTAAGTTAGTAAAGAAATGTGGGGACCTCTTATCTTGGCTTGGGCTCTAGTGTCATGGTAACCTTTTGGAAAGCCTACAAACTCAAAGACTCACCAAAATTCAACATTTAAATAGTTGATTCGATAGCCCTCAAAATGTAGACCATTGTCGTGGATTTAGATTTAATCTTGTGCACATAGATTGACAAGAAAATTTAGTTGACGCTGAAAACGTTGATTTTTGATCTACAATTAAGCTTGAACTTTGGTTAATGATAAAACATTCAAATCAAAATTAATTTGAGCATGTAGATAGTTGATTTCAATGCCCTTAAAGTGAAGACTGTCAAGGTTTACTTCGATTTAATAGATGAGCCACTAATCAGCTAGATTTTTTATTGAAACAATAATGACATTGTTCAAAGTGTCCGACCCTATGGGTCTAATCTAATGAGATTAGATCCAAAATATCCTGAGTTATATCTAATCCAATCCATCCCTAAATTGATCCAAATGTTATGGATTATATCCATAACATTCCGATCAATTTTAAACAACCAAATTCTAAACTTTATCCAAGTTAGAAAACCCAAAATAGATGTCGGTTAATTTTAAAATTTGCATATTTTGAATCAACTCATAACTGAAATCATCAAATCTGATCTTCTATGAGATCTACGGCTCGTAACGGACCTAACTAGAGTCCTAAATTAATTTAAACTCTTAAATTTTGCCTAAATTTAACCTGCTTTTAACTTGAATTTAACTTGAATTTTGCAAAAAATTTAAAAGTTACATTCTACCCTCCTTAAAGAATTTTTGTCCGCGAAATTATCATTTTCTAGGTTTTCAATCACGCAAATCATTTATATCAAATAATAACTATCTAATTAAATCAATAAACAAATAAACTAACATACTGAGTGATATGGTCTGCTGATGTATCATGAGCCAATGTTTTCATCCTGCTCCTATACCATTTTGTAACGCCATAAAATTTTAACCCTAAAATTTCAGAGAAAACTTTTTTTTCTTTTTAAAATAGTGGAAACAACATTTTTTTGTGTTAAACATTATGGACAGGTTATATTACAATCAATCATCATTGATCATGCATAATCTTATGCATATTAGATACATGTTTTTGTGCATGATTCATCACAAAAATAGATTAATTACCCATAGTTATCAATGTTTTTCAGAGTGTTTTTTAATATTTGATTTCTTTTAATAGCTTTCTTTTGAAAATATTTTTTTGAAAAGGTAGTTTTAGGAATTTTATAAAATTAGGTAGAGTGTTTAGAAAATAGTTGTTTAACCTAATATTTTTTTTATAAATAGTACTAAACAAAAGAGGGTCATCATTCTCCCATTGGAAAAAATGCTAGCCTCTTGTCTTCACATTTCCTCTCTCTCTTTTCGTTCGATCACCAGTTTCTTCCCGGTTTCTTCTTTTCTTCCTCCTTGATTTTCATCCTTTTTATAATCCTTTCTATTGCCGGTGCTTCTTACCCCATCGTCAGAGCGTGCGTTCAACTACGAGAACGACCACTTCTTCTTCTCAACCCCTCCATCGGAAGTGGCTGTGAGGTTTGCTTCTTATCTCCTGTTTCTTTATTTGTTTTGCATTTAGTGTAGATTTAATTTATTAAGTGCATAAAAACATATTTTAGCATTGCATAAAAACATGTTTTATTCTCTGCAGTTCCATTGCATCTAGGGTAGTGTGGTTCTTGTTTTATTTTCTACATATAGGTTAGGAGAAATTTGAATTCATTGCATCGTATCGTTGATCTCATTTATGTCATTTTTGTTTTAGTTAAATATTCTTTTTTTTAGAAAATACGTAGAAAGGAATTTTTGTTAAGGCCATCAAACAAACCTACGTGAGCTGCATACTCACGCATGTCTGTTTGGATTTGTGAACGCCTGAAAGATCGGTGTGAACCAGTGGGTTCACGCAAACCTTGATCAGATGCAGCATAGAGACCCTGATCAACATGATTTTATATTGTGTCATTTATATTTTAATTTTGTTTCTTTGATCGACGTGACCAGCATCACGTTCTTCCAACGTGATTCAAAGATCATGATTTTCTGGCTTGCAGAACTCGGCCCACACACTGCTCTTTTTTAAACACAGATTCGGCCTGCGTCATTTCTGCGTGGACTCGTGTTTGTCAGTTCAGATTGCAAACTGCATCAATCTATCTTCTTTGTGCTGGTCTTTCCCAAGAATAGCAAATCTGCCAGATCTGTAACGTCACATTTTTCCAACGTGATTAATAGATCAATGATTAAGCAAGATCATGCTGATCACAATTTGTTTCAGGCTGCATATTTACTTGGCAGCGTTAGTTAGATTATTTCAAGCTGTTGTGTTAGACATTTAGATTTTTTTTACTAGTTAGAGTTGTTTTAATCTTGCTCACAATCAGTTAAATTAGAGTTGTTTTATTTCTTTTCTTTGGTAATTAGTTAGTTTGTTTCAATCCTGTTATAGTTAATTCATTGTCAATTAGTTAGACTGATTCAACGTTTTAATTAGTCAGTTTGATAAGTTGATAATCCATAGTTAATTAGTTAGGTTGTTTTGATTTCTTGTAATTAGTTAGAATCTTTAGTTGTTACATAATTAGTTAGTTAGTTTAAATAGTTCTCATAATCTTTATGGTTGTCGGTTTTGGCAACTAACCTTTATTAGTTAGAAATTGTCCCCTGCATTTTTCTTGTGTTTTGTGTTTTTGTTTTCATGTTTTGCAGGTGATTCTTCGTGTGTGAAGGGACCTCCATTAATTCCCTCAATGACGTGCCCCATGAGAGAGGGACCTGTTATCATCACAAAATTTTACTTTTACAAGTCAAACTGAACTTTGAAAAAGATTTTAAAAATAACTCGCCTCCGTTTTAAAATGCGGAAAAAATCTGAGGAATGAGACTCGTCTGTCGGTACGAGGTTCAACCGTTCCTCACGCCTTTACCAAGGGTAATTGAACCAAGGATCAAGAGTGTGCTTATCTTTGTTCAACTTGTCTAAATCGTGTTCTATTCCTAAATACACAAAGAATCAGGCATGTGCTATGAATTTTCTGAAAAATGTAGATTTGAAAACATGATGTTTGCTTTGAGATTTGAAATACTTGGAGAATTCTTGGAAAAGATGTCACTTAGAAAATCGTGAATCATGGTGAAAGAATATTTCTGAGGAAAATGAAAATCGATTTCTGAAGAAATTCAAGTGTTTTGTGAAAATCGATTTCTGAGGAATTTCAAATAACTTTGGAAAAACTTGATTTCTATGAATTCAGACTTTGAAATTGAATATATAACTTGGAAAATCATGATTTGAACTTGATAAATACTTGAAATATCATTTGAAAGCTCAGAGTTTTGAGAAAATCGATTTCTGAGAAAGATTTAGAAAATTTTAAGAAAATTGATTTCTCTGAGTTGGAATTGGAATTTGCAAATGAATGAAATGAATGAATATGGATTTGAAAGACTTGATTTTGAAGAATTGAGAAAATCCTTTTATATTTTTGAGAAATGCAGTGCATTTTGAAGTTAGCCTAAGAGTGTAGGCTGAATGTGGCTAATACGAAGATCACAAATTTGGGTCTTATTTGTATTCTGACTATGACCATAAATATGAATTCCACCGAGTTTGTCAACTCCATAAGAGCTTGTGCATGTGCCATTCGTGTAGACCATAGTGAATTTATAAAAATATGTGCATGAATGATGCATTAATCAGATATTAAAATTTGCAGAATCAAACTATATGCAATGCATCCTATTCTATTGCAGGAATTGAAATTCTTATTCCAAAGTTTATATTTAATTTACATCACTAATTGAATTTAAATACATAAAAATAAAGTCTTCAATATACCTGCAAAACTAGAAAACTTGTATTTAAGATATGTTGGCTTTTCTAGATTTATCCAGTAATATCTGAAAATTACTGGATTTTGCTAGATATAAGCATTTTTCCATGATTTCCTGAGATAAACATAATAAAATCTGAAATAAAATAGAAGAAATAATAAAAATAAGATTTGAAAATTCGAAATTAGGGTTAAAATGACCAAAATACCCCTGATAGCAAGACTATGGCCTTGAAACCAGGGTTTTCAAAAAGATATTTTGTAAAAATGAGGTTTTGGAATTTGAATGAAAATAAATCAAACATAAGGTGATATGGTATAATTGAAAATATGAAAATTAGGGTTTAGAATTTCGAAATTGAGGTCAAATGACCAAAAGGCTCCTGATAGCAAGACTATGGCCGTGAAATCAAGGTTTTTTAAAATAAATTTTGGTAAAAACTTTGGATTTAGGATTGAAATAAACATAAAATCGACCATGAAGCATCCTAATATGATTCTAAACATGAACAAACCCTAAAAACATGAACTTATACACGAAAATCAAGAAATATCATGAAAATCATGGTTTTAGCATTGTTTTGGGATCCTGCGGGCACCCTGTTTTGCAATTTAGCTCATCTAAGCATCAAATGGATTCTAAAATTGATAAAAATCGGTAATTGCACTTGTTATCACTGTAAAATCAGATTAGAACCATAAAAATATATTTTTGACATTATTATAATTCGAAAATTGCATTAAAACCCTAAAATATGTTATTTTTACCCATGGTCACAAACCAATTTCAGTGTTAGACCCGAATTAGGGGAAAATTCACCATAAAATTTTCTAAAATTTTACAGAGACCAACTAGACAAAAAAAATAGAGAATCTCTCTTTTACATATCGGAAAAATCATCTCCGGTTAGGGAGATATCATTCCGGCAATCTGTACTTAAATTTAATGAATATAAAATTGATAAAAACAGGTGTTTCCAATTGAAAATACATAAACAAATAGCATACTTCATCAAAAATTTCTTAAATTTCATCAGTGAATAGTAGACAGAAAAATAATAAACTTCCTTTTTTACAGATCATGACTCGAATCTACGGTTTGAGATCTATGATCAGCACAATTTGGATTAGGGTTTTAATAAATCATAACGAGTTTTAAAAGATGGATCCGACTTTATGACAGAGAAAAAATACCAACTGAAGCAAAAAAATTATGAAAATTTTACAGTAAATAGCCTACATCAACATAAAGCCACTGCACTTTACGGATTTTGAATCGGATATCGGATGAAAGAAATAACGCATCTGCAAGTTAGGCTTGAAATTAAACAACGATTTTAATCAACAGAAATCCCGATTTGACTTTGTATTTTATTAACAGGGTTTCCAAATCCCAAAATGTCTGATTTTTTTACAATAGTTCACTGACATATCCGTGAACAACATATAAATAAAAAAATCAAAAAATTTTAATGAATATTTCAATATGAACTAGCATGCTTTCTACTGATCTGAAATTAAAATATGCAGAAATCTAAGAAACACTAAAAAAAATATGATTTAACAATGAAAAACCATAAAAATTATCTAAACAGCAAAACAAAATTGATTTTGATGATGAAACACATGTAATAAATATTAATATGCTAAAAAAATAAATAAAACACAGGGAATCCATGGCTGGAATCATTTTTACCTTTGAAAACATGGATTTAATTCATTTAACGGACAAATCTCATGTTTCTTTGGTTAAGAACATGAAAACAATAATGTAAATTATTCTAATGGATTAGAATCTAAAAATATAGCACTAAACAAGGTTAGATCATCTTCTTGGATCAAATTTGAGGTTCTTGGATGGATTCCATGGTTAAATCCATGAAAGAGATGATGCCAATGGTTAAATCCATGTTAAAAACATGAAAAAATATTAAATAAAGTAAAAAAATTATGAAAAACCTTACCTTGAGGTTGCAGCTGCAGTGAAGGAAGGATAAAGGGCTGGAGAGGAGAGAGAGGCCACAAAATTGGGAGAGAAAAAGAGCCTCCTTTTGACCTCTTGAAGTCCCCCTTTTATAGGTTTTCAAAAAGTCACTTAATTAGGGTTAATTAAGAGATTTTTCTTTTTTTTCAAGACTTTTTCTAATAAATCCACTAAGGGCAACAATTTTCTTAGAGTCTTCTAACCTAAATGAACTAACTAAACCCTAATTAACACCTAATTAAACCCTAGAAAGTCCAAATGTGGCACCACCTAGTATGGACCCACATTTGGTTTTTAAAACTTGAATTTAAAACCTTTAAAACCAATGGTTTAAAACTTAAATAAAATGGATTTTCAAAATTGCTTTTGACTCCTCTAAACCCCTAACCTAACTAGGACATTGACTAACCCTAGTCTAACCTTGACTTCTTCAAATGTGGCGCCACCCCGAGTGGGCCTTACTTGAATTTTCAAAAATGATTTTAAAACTTGAAAATGAGAGTTTTTTCAAAAGAGATTCAAAAGTAGACTTTGAGATTGAAATTTTTGAAATGGTACAGAGTCTTGACTAAGTCAGAACTCCTCTAGATATGGCGCCAACTGAGAGGGGGGGCATCGAAGTTTTGAAAATTTTGAAATAAATACTGAAAATGGCTTTAAAAAGGGGTGAAAATCAACAAATGGAATTCAAAGGTTTGAAAATAGAGTTCTAAGCGAACTGGAACTCTGGACTAGAGTCCTAAACCATATAGGACTCTGAGATTTTAGATTTTAAAAGCCAAATGAAGGAGTTTTTTTGAAAGATTTTATCAAAAATGGTAAAATAAGGCAGAAAATGCAGTCAGGGTTAGAGTCCTAACTCAACCGAAACTCTGAGATAGAGTTATGAATCAACTAGAACTCTATAAAATGAACTAATTTTTGAAAAACAAATAGAAAAGAGTAAAAATGGAAGTAAAAACAGACTTTAGAACAGACTCCTGACTGGATTAGGACTCTGGGACGGAGTCCTGATCAGATTAAAACTCTAGATTTTTTTGGTATTTTCTGAAAAACAGATGAAAGAACTTATGAAAACAGTGAAAACAATAACAAATATTAAAATCAAAACAGAGTTCTGATCCAACTGGGACTCTAGGGACAAAGTTCTAATTGAACTAGAACTCTCAGAATTTTGGATTTTCTAAGAAAACAAATGAGAGGATTTTGAAAAACAAGTGAAGACAAGATAGAATCGAAGTTCGGTTCAGAGTCCTGATCTGATTAGGACTCTGAAGAAGAGTCCTAATTCGACTAGGACTTTGAAATTTTTTGGTTTTCTGATAAACAAATGATGAGATTTAAACAAAGCTTTTGAAAACCAGTGAAAATGAAGTGAGAAAACAAACTTTGGATAGAGTCCTGATTCGATCAGGACTCTAGGATAAAATCCTAGAATTTTGAAATTTCATGATAAAGGTATAACAATTTTGATAGATAGAAAGATTTTTGAAAGATTCTCTCAAAATTGAAATCAGGGTCAGAGTCCTGATCCAACTAGGACTCTTCAAACAGAGTCCTGGTTCGACTAAAACTCTAAATTTTTTACTTCTTTTTAAATTTTTTTGAAAGATTTGAAAGATAGAGTTCTGATCCGACTGCAACTCTGAGGAAGAGTCCTAATCTGACTAAAACTCTAAAGTTTTAGCTAAAATGGAAGATTTTGAAAATCAGATGAAAAGATTTTAAAAACAAGTAAAGAACAGGAATAAAGGATGAAATTGAGGTAGAGTCCTGATTCGATTAGGACTCTGAGAAAGAGTCCTAATTCGAGTGAGACTCCAGAATTTTGGCCAAAAACAAAGAATTTTGATAGGTTTTCTCAAAAACAGGTAAAAAGGGTAGTAAAAGGTAGAGTTTTAACCAGACTAGGACTCTGGAAAAAGAGTTCTGATCAAACTAGGATTCTGGAAAAGGAGTCCTGATTGGACTGAGATTCTGAAATTTTGGCCAAAATAACAAGAATGAGCAAGGGATATGACTACAACGGGTTTAAAATCAGAATGGAGTTTTGAAAAGGTTCAAAAGGATGAAAATACAGAGTCCTGATCCGACTAGGACTCTAAAAATTTTAAGATTTTTGATAAATAAAGGGATCCAGAAGCGACACCACTTACATGGGTCTCATCTGAGAATTGAAATTGAGTTTAAAATGAATTCAGATTGTTTTATGAGAAAAACACTTTAAAATATAAGATCCTAGGGGTTAGCGAATGGCAAAAATGTCGACTTAAAACCTAGGTTTTGAAATTGATTTCAAAAGAAAAGTTTAAAAGCTCGAATCTGGATTTAATATTTTGAAAGCAGGAGTTCTGGATCTCGATAATGAGATGCAATGACATGCAATGCTATGCAATGCAATGAAATGATATGTCGAATGCATGCAATGATATGCAGTGACATATGAAATGTAAGCACTGGATAAGGGTGAAAATTTGGGGTGTTTACAAGACCCTTGTCCCCTTAATTCCACAGTATCACCCAAGCGAACAAGAGAGACTAGATCACAAGAGAAGAAGGCCCTAGAGATTTTTTTTATTTCTTTATTTTTTTTTTTTTTAGGGCCATAGGGCCATTTACTTTAAGTTGGGTTGTAATAAGGCCTTTTTATTTTTGAGCCCTCCGCAGAAGGTAGCACATTTTATTTTACTTTTTATTTAAGAATAATAAAGATTGCATTTGTGTGGGGTACAAAAGTTTGTTTTCACGTTCACTGTATTCGACCCGGACTTCACCACTAGTGTAAAATGAAATTTAAAATTTGATACACGCTTTACACAAGCAAATTCTATTGAAAAATATATTTTAAAATACTTTCTCAAAAAATTGCATCAATTATAACAGAATTAAAATATGAATAACATCAAGATTTAATTCAATTTCAATAATTTAAAATATATATCAAAGTATTTTGATAACAATAATTATTTTTTCAAAATTGTTCCCAAAAAAGAAAAAGACTGGCTCTCGATGTCGCCTAAGCATTTCACATCCGCTCTACAGTTGCACATCATAATCTACTTGAAACCCCATAAAATGGGTCAGACTCATGAAAGTCTGGTAGGATATAACATACTTGCATAAATGCACGATATCAGAATACATTCAAGCACAACCTCATGTATCAGTTATCTAACACATATATTAGCAGACAATAACATAAAAATCATGTTATCAATAAAATAACAATTAAATTTAATAAACATCCATTCATGCTAAGATTTGCATCAATACAATAATTTTTGCATATGCATGAACATTTATAAAAAGCATGAATATTTACAAGATGCATAAACTTACCATTTCAGTACTACGAGTCCTTCATGCATGAATAAGTTCTTATCTTCAATTATCGTCTTTTTGCTTAAATGATGCATGTCATGTTCTATTTATATGCCATTCACATTCTTATTTTACTTGTCAATATATGTCTGTAGGTACAACACAGACTCTCTGAGATGGAGGTACAACCTAGGTTTGTATTTTTAAACAATTGTGTCTTATTAACCTGTGTGACGCCCCAACTGTGCCTATTTCGGAGAGCAAATATAATTTTATAGAGAGAATTCCTAACTTCTGCAACCTGATATATCAGATTTTCCTCATGACTCTTACCTACCACAGTATGGACAAATCGTGGTAGTTCCCCTGGTTATAGATCCTGCGGATAGGGGACAAAGGTAACCTTTTGTGCTAAGCCAATATTTCAAAGAATCGTCAATACCAAGTTTACTCTCTCAATAAACTCCAAGTGAATTAATTTTATTTTGATATCTTAATTAACTCTCTTGTTAATCATGCCAATACAAGCATGCAACTACATTCAGGGTTCATTTGCAACAATATTCATGGCACTCTATACATGCGTTCGATTAGTCTCTACCATAAAATTAATACAGTAATTCGATTATTATGCATTTACGCAGTCAAGGTAGGCTAATCATTGATATTTATGCATGCCCAATTCAATCAATAATGAAATACATTCAGTTGCAGTCCAATATCTCATTTAAGCATCAATAAACATGATGCACAAAATAAAATACAACCTAACATCAACACATGTCATACTATGTTGTTCGGATCTCTATTAATCTAATTTTGGAAAACCCATCAAAAATTACATGTGTCGAATTTAATTCTCAACATTTTACTGGGATTGCCCCATCATCTTAGCATCACAGGACAAGAAATAGAACTGCAAAATTCATTGTAATAAAATCAAAAAAATTCCGAGACTGAACCCTATTCAGGAAAAATATCATACAGATCCTGTCAATCGTAAAAATTCCTTTCGATTTGAGGAATTTCTCAAGATTTACAAAAAAAACTTTTGATAAAAACCTTTTTATAAAATATTTTTATACATGTTACCTTTCACCGAGATTTTTCATAATTTATTTTGATCATTTTTAATTAGGGTGTTAGAACTTTCAAAATCCTTGGTCGGAATAGTCCTATTGATCGGGTAGAAAACCTATATTTTGTTGTAATGGACGTTTCGGCCTCAAAGCTGAACCAAACGGAACGAAACAAGATGCTAAATTCAAACCTGGATTTATAGAACACTCTAGCATTTTGCTTTTTATTTATTGATCTTGTTCTCATAGAGATAATAATTTTTTTTTAAAATGGTCGAAACAAAAAATGAGGATAGAATAACTAAGATTCAAATTCATGCAAGATCTATTAAGCAAGAACAAGAATCATAGTGAAATTCATATAATTATGATTTTTGATATACTAAATATATTTACAACATCATACAATATATCTTTGATCATATTTATGCTAATCTTGTTAAAATGTTAACATCCATAATCCAAAAATTATAAAACCTTCATAGAATATCTCAAATACAATTTCATCTATGCAAGAAACACAAAAAACATTAAACAATATAGAATCATAGTTTATTTATGCAATAACATGTTGTTTAATCATGCCAAATATGAACTAAACTATCATGTATGCTCAGATCAACTTTATTTATTATAAAACATCAAAACCCTAAAATGTTTTTGGCAAAACCTTCTTCAAAATATTTTTTTGTGTATTTTTTACCAAACCAAGATCAGTTGAAATCGAGGCGTGTGAGGGGTGAGGGTCTGGGTTTCTCTCACTAAAGAATGTGGCAAGGTCTGCGCTCACTAACACCACTTCTTCCATTTTCAGCATCTTGTTGAATTCATCCTTGTGCCTGCAACATGAACTTACCCACTCAACCTCGTATGCTGCCACTTTTTTGCTTAATTCTTTGAGGCTTTTGATGAGCAATTGAATCAGCTATTTTGCTCCCAAAACACCTACTCCTGTCAACTTTCATTCAAGTGTCTCTAGGACTGCTTGTATAGCCCTTAGGCATACAAGCTCGTAGGGTTTCAGGGTGCTATTTATTTGCTCTATGCAAGAGACAAATTTACAACATCAAGATCTATAGAGAAACACTTAAAAATATCCTTCTATATTCATTATACATGTTAAATAATCCAACAAAATATATATCTAACTATTCACACACTTTTTGCTTTTTACGGTTTCAAAACTGGTCTTTTCCAAATCATTTTCTCAAAACCGATTTTCCAAAATACCGTTTCGGGTTTTTAAAATTCTTTTTCATGTAAATCTAATAGCCATAGATGTTTTAGGCATAGATTACATATAGATCCAAGCCCTTGATCAAAAAGAGGGTATGCCAATACATCCCAAAATTGAATATCATAAAAGTAGAGATTCCCTACCAAAAACGCGCTTGTTGCAACAATATCGTTGCTCTTTCCTCCACTCGCTCCTTGTTTTGGGCTAGATTAGACTTTCACCAAGGTAATTGCATGTCTCTAATGGAGGTCTGTACTACTTTAATGGTTTGGAGGAATAAAAAGTTAGAGATGCACTTCAATAGGGAGAGGGAGAGAGAACTAACCTTGTTAATCCCCCTCGTAAGGGCCTCTATTTATAGATGGGCTTCAACAAGAGTCTCATCTCTACTATGAGAGATTAATATCTATTTATCTTCTTTATAAGAAAATAAGTTATGGGTCCTAACTTATTAAATTTTGAAATTGATTAAGTTAGTGAAGAAATATGGAGATCATTTACCCTGGCTTAGGCTCCAGTGTCATGATAACCTTTCAGAAGGCCTACAAATTCAAAGACTCATCAAAATTCAATGTTTAAATAGTCGATTTGATAGCCCTTGAAACATAAATCATTGTGGTGGTCTTAGATTTAATCCTACATATACGGATTGACAAGAAAATTTAGTCAACGCTGAAAAACATTGATTTTCGACCTATAATTAGGCATGAACTTTAGTTGATGATAAAATGCTCAAATCAACACCAATTTCGGTGTGTAGATAGTCGATTTCGATACACTCGAAGTGAGAAATGTCAAGGTTAACTCCGATTTTAAGTGAGCTACTGATCAGCTAGAATTTTTGTCAAAACAATAATAACATTGTTCAGAGCATCTGACCCTATGGGTCCAATCCAATGAGATTAGATCCAAAATATCCTGAGTTATATCAAATCCAATTCATCTCTAAATTGATCCAAATGTCATGGATTATATCCAACCTAATTGAGTTGGATCCAAATTATAGCCCGATAAATTTTAAACAACCAAATTATGAACTTTATCTAATTTGGAAAACCCGAAATAGAGGTCGGTTAATTTTAAAAATTATATTTTTTAATCAACTCATAACCAAAATCATCAAATATGATCATCTATAAGATTTACGGCTCATAACGGACCTAACTAGAGTCCTAGTTCAATTTAAACTCTTGAATTTTGCTTGAATTTAAAAGTTAAAACAAAATTCATAAATGCTATATCAAGAGTCGACTCTCCTGGTTCAGGAGTTGACCTTTAGGCTAAATTGCACTTAAAACAACATATAGGAGTCAACTATTCTGTCTAAGAGTCAACTCTTTACTTCATGAGTCAACTCACTGCATGCAGAAGTCAACTTTTAGGTGCAAGAGTCAATTCTTAGAACAAATGAGTCAACTCTCTCACAATCAAGGGGTCGACTATTCTCCAAACGAGTCGACTCACCAAGCTGCAGGAGTCAACTCTTGGATTCCAAGAGTTGACTCTTTTGCCTCTCATATTACCAAACATATTTCAACCAAGAAGGAGTCGACTCTTGATCCATAGGAGTCGACCCTTGGGTCAACCAGAACATGAAGTTCACAGGAGTCGACCTCTGAACAATAGAAGTCGACCCATGAGACCTTCTAGTTCGATTCTACACTTTTTGAACTTTGAAATCTCAGGGTTCAAAGCACCCAACTCGAATGAAACTCAACCCCAATGCATCTAGGGATGTTTCAAATTGATAAATCATAACAACAACCAAAATATCACTAAAAAACTCGATTCTACTAATACACCTTATCATTTTATGCATGTTTTTCTACTAACATCACAACAAAAACTAATTATAATGCTAGGAAACAGGGAATCGAGCACCTACCTTTAATTGCTAAATATGATAGGTATAAGTCCACTAAATGCTCAACCACGAACACTAATGGCTATACACAGCTCCCACATGAGACTCACATCCCCCGGCTACCACTCACGAGCAAGAAAAACGCCTACACTGCAACACAAACCATGCACCTCCACAAGATGGCTTCAGCTGCAACAAAGTTCTATAAATGCACATCTTGACCAGGATGATGGTGGAGCAACAGGTGGGTCATGTAACGCCTCGAAATCTTAACCCAAATTTTTGAAGATTTTTTTTTTGAAACAGCGAAAACCAGTCATACCATAGGGCTAAGCATTCCATAACACTATAGGTGGAGCAAGACCAAAATATTCTTTTCATTTCAATATCAATGAAAATTAAGATCAGAGTTCTCATACCATCCTTGGAACAGTAAATCCAAAATCTCGTTCGAAGCCTCATCTTGTAGTCGCTCCTAACTCCAATTTCTCACCTGAAAATTTATAGGAATTTGACTACAACTGTCTAAGTAAGAATTCTGTAACTTTTAATGTGGTATATCATGAATCCAGTATGTGATATGGGTGTCATGTATAATTTTTAGCACAAACAAGAATAAGTAAAGGTCTATGCTACGACAGTCAATAATTTATCATAAGCTAACTGACATGTAACATTAATAACATCATTTATATATCCCACAACCATAATATGAATCCACACAGTTATTCAGAGAAATGCAATTATGACAATTCATAATTCAGGTACGCATTCATACCACAAGGTACATCCAATATGCATAAAGAAACATTAAACCATACAATGATGCACAATTTTAGTACAACAAGACATTTAACATACATTAAAAGTTAAACATCACACATCCACCAAATATATAACAATTAAGGAAACAGATAACATATGCATGTTCTAATACATAGTAGGAAAATGCATGACTTATGCATGAATCCTCTTATTATCTTTCCTTAAGTTTCCCTTTCCATATGCATGCTCTATTGAATGCATACAATTTAAGTTTCTCTTTTTAATTACCGTTGCCCGCGGATACACCAAACGGGTAAAATCTCCGAGGTCAAGTAGGTTCCCAGGGTAGCTTAGCAAACAATTTATATTTTATTACTGGGTTCCAACTTAGCCATCTACCAAATCACCTTCGAAACATTAGACCTCCACGTCTAATGTTGGGGACACAAGGGACACCCCACACCCACAAGTGCCACTTTCTTGGTACCAAACAAACTCATAGCTGTGACCAACACACCACTCCCGAGTAAAGTGGCGGACTCCCCTTAAAACCGTGGCCAAGAGAAGGAACCTCAATATCGGGTTCAGGGGACAAAATTACAGCACACGAAGTTTTTATATCCTCATAGTCTCCCCAAGACCGAAACTCTAAGATTTTCATACTCCAGATGAGATATCCCAGAACGTATATTACACTGTTCTTATTCATTATCTTTTTATTAAGAGCTAATTATTGAGTTTTGCAGTTCCACATGCAAAAACAAGGCAAAAGCTTGCATCTACCCCTACGAGAACCATCACGAAACTCCAGCCCATGGAAATACATAGAACAATGCAATATAGAGTAATAGTATCACATTTGCAAATCCACATACAAAGTTAATCATAGGCTTGCAAATCATCATGCAAACATAAGCTCGCAAATCACCAATGCGTAGCTCTTCACGACCTACCACCAGTGGCAACCATAAAACAACACAATTAAAACCATCATGTCAATATGATTATTGCGATGCATTTAAACAATTAAAGAAAGAGCAAACCCAAACTCAAGGCTCCCCAGGCCTGTGATGATTCATTTAGACCATCGGTGCATCATATGCAGAAATCATAACAACTTGCAATTTATGCAATGAGGTCAGCATGCCTCCAAATACACATCCATCCAAACCAATTTAACAATGTGCATGAGTTACCATAATCATTTGCATGTGTTCACCATCTATGTGCAAGTGCTTTTATGTAATCACTTAATACACATGCATTCATCCATAATTCATAAGTATATGAGAACATTTATGCATGATTTTACATGCTAAACACACATTGATTTCATGTATGCACTTTCCAAAACCAACTTTGCAATAATATCTTAACAGACACCAAATACCTCACATGTTGCAAACTATAAAGCATGATGACATGTGCCCAAATGCATGTGCACCCACGCAAATACAAACTCAATCATAAGCATACCATTTCCCAGTCATATGCATCCTCACTATGTGTGTTACCTACATCACATACGTGTATTAACCAATGCATATCTCCTTTGAGTGTGTGAGTGCACACATAAATTACACACGCTCATAAAAAATATCACTAAGTGAGCCATGATCTCATGCACAACCAGTACAATGAAATGCTAAGATAACATTTCACTTATTCGCCGGGCAGAAGTGTAAGTTTTTGCATAGGCTAAGGAAGGTGGTCGAGCTTACCAATCCCAGACCCCCATCTTTCTAGCTAAAAATAGTCAATTTAGTCCAACCGACTAAATTCATTCCAGCCGACTAAATTCAGTCCAACCGACTATATGTCAGCCAATCATAATAAAATTTCATGGACTTCCATAAGAGAAGAATACAACTTGCATAATACCAGGAGCCGATATCACAAAATGAACACATTCAGCTAATCAATAATTAGCATAAGGATGCTCGGTTTGTCAGAGATAGTTTGAGTAGTATCCCAAATTTGAGTCCATGTGGTCATATGCACATAAGATGCTATTAGTCCGCCCAAGTTTTCAAAGATCTAGTTTATGATCTTTCGAGATATGCAACCAATGTCATAAAAATAGTTTTCCCCCTCAACCAAATAAATTGTAGAGACATTGTTTACATTGAAAAAATATCTTAACCTGGGCATTCTCTAACAAGGCCAGTTTGTATAGCACCCTAAAATATAGTCATGGTGCAAAGACATGAAACACCACTATCATAATTTTCATAGACCAGATTACAATGATCCACCAGATGATATCCTCTCAGTTGTAAGTTAATAGTTATTAGCAACTTTTAATAAGCTTCAGCTAAGTGCCTTCAAACTAATCATTCCCAAAGCCACAAATACTTCCAAAAGCACATTGACCAGATTTCTTTTCCACAGGCATATGGGTCACATGTATATTAATGTCCTCTATCAAGCATCCAGAATCAATAATAAAAACCCCTAATAATGTTAGATCCTTTTTCCCTCAAGAATGTTTTTCCAAAACCAACTAGTCGTGGGAAACCCAAATCCGGTGTCTACCGAACACCCTAAGGTTTCAGACCTTGATCATTCATGTGATTACCAGGAAATTATTCTTAAAGTATTCATGCTCTAATCCATGATATATAACTACGAAGATTTCACAGAATGATTGATACCCAAATTCTGAACCATAAACCTTAAAGAATATACACGAAAATCAGTCATAATATTCAGAACCAATAATAGATATGAATTCAGTATTTGTGAAGCCAATTCTTTGTGTTAACCACCTTGCATTCATTTACGGAGGAACAAGAATATACAGGTGTCGTTTACCCCTTCCGTATCATAACCCTAAACTTGATGAAATCACAGAAACAAAACCATAGGAAATCGACAAAAATCCCCTCTGTAGTTAACCTCAAATCAGAATCCAAGTTAAGAAACCTTCCCCAATTCTGTGAATATTGGGGATCTTCTTTCAGTCGGATCCACAGGTTTCAGGCCATCTGAAAACTCCTTCAGTAGAAATGAGATTTCTGACAGTCTTAACAGAACGATAACACCATACATGTAAACAATACGTCAATATACAAATTGAACTCAGATCAAGAAAACGCGGGTTAGGGTAAAGTTCAATATATCTATTCTAAGAAAAACCACAGACTTCATTTGATTCAGTAGAGATTCTGGTTTAAGGCCTATCAAAATCAAATCAATGAAAATGGGTACATGAATAAGCAAAAGATCAGTTTTGTATATACAATTCTCAAACACCTATCCAAAAACATCGATTCACATGGAACCAACAATGCATGTGAATCATCTTAAATCAATCAATGACTAGCATGAACCAACAACTAAGAAAACTATAACAAATTTATTACCCAAATAAAATCCAAGATTTCTGTAGCAAATAACATTGAAACTGGCCATTACGCTAAAACAAAAATTTATTTGAACCAAAATACTGATTCTTTTATATGGTTTAACATCCCCCACTTTAACCCAAAATAAACAGATTTCGTTTACCTCTTTCCCTTTCGTATTTAGCTTATCGAGTCCCAAAATAGAAAACCCCCAAACCTGGGGTTATCCAATACCTCAGTCGAACCTCAGATGTATTTGATTTGTGGATTTTGCAGGTTAGGGTTTAGACAAGAAAATCCCCAAATCGATTGGGGTTTGGGATTTTCGGTTCAGGGTTAGGCAAAGAAACCCCCAACTCCAGGTCACTGCTACCGAAAAAAAACCCCGACTCACAGAGTTGGGTTTTTCAGCATCCAAGAAATGCATTGACAGGCTTGTAATGTAAAACAAAAATCGAAATTTCTCATGACCGACCCAATCACAAGCGGATTCAATCCATACTCCACACAAAAAGAGGCAGAAAACCTACCTTTTTCGGTGCTTTTTTCAGACGATCGGAGACTGCTATCGCGAGACGATGGTCAATCAACTCTGGTTGCTCCTGCCGTCGTGAAGGGCGCGATCAGGAGGCTGCTATCGATGGTCGGTCTGCTGTTTCCACAGCCGCGATGCCGGTCAAGAGGGTGATGAGAGAGCATGAGAGAAAGAGGGCGAGACCCTCTCCCTTCCCTTTAATCGAACGAAGGCCCTCCCTCTGCGAAAGGTGGAGTCGGTTATGCTTTCTGTAACCTTACCCTCTTCTTGATCTTTTTTGCAGGAATCATGCCCTAGGCATGATTCGTGCTTTTATAAATATGCAGACTCTTTGCTCAGGTCCGGGTCCTGCGACCCGTGACGCTGGATCCGCTTTTAAAGTGGATCCGGGTCAAAACAAGGATGTGGATCCAAAATGTTGGATCTGTCTGGGTCCAATCGTGGATCCAATCCCACATAAACTAATTCTTTTATTATAATAATTTTTAATTATTTATTTATTAAACATTATCATTACATTTATGCCTTTAATACCCATATATTTTTCTTTTGGATCGAGGTAACGGATCTGGGCCCAATATGTATAAAACCACCCATGCAATACGGATTCTGGATCTACAGGTTGGATCCAACCACGGATCCAACCCCAAGTAATTCATTTTTATACTAATATTATTCTCTTAAAAATAACTTTATTTATTTATTTATTATATATTGTTATTATATATATATATTTTTTAACACTCATATATAGATATATTCCCTTTTTGGATCCGGGTAACGGATCCCAATCCAATATGAATAAAACTACTTATCGTATTTTTTTACGAGTATTACATCCTCCCCTCCTAAAAAGAATTTCGTCTCAGAAATTTCTACGAGACTCTTTGTCCTGAATAACCCCCATTTATTCCTATTTCTCAGAATGGCCTTATCTTTTCAAAGAAGACCCAAACATAACCTCAAATCAAAGGCTAGACTCCTGCGGAGTGGCCCTTCTATCCACAAAAGACACAAACATGTCATTATATCAAGATTTAGAATCAATAACGATCAATTTTTGTTACAACTAAAAGCCAAGTCTATTGATCCATGTCCAGCTATCTCCATTATTCTTGGATAATCCCCACAATTTACCATAACTCTTTATTAATTAAAGATTAACAAGATCCACGTCGAATCACCTGGTCTGAAAAATGTACAACCTCACATGGAATTACCGCTCTAGAAGGTATACCTGATCTTGGACACTAAACTTCCTCACAAGAATTCACCGTCCTTGCGGCTACCCACTCTTGGACAGTGTACTTCCTCACAGAGATCCACCCCTCTAGCCGGATCACCTGATCTTGGTCATACATACCTTCATAGAGAATCCTCTATGGAAACAAAATCACAAGATTCTCGCAAAACCACATATATGCTAATATAATCATCACAATAAACAAGTCATATGACCAAAAACAAAACAAAATAAATTATACTTACAGAGCGCTTGCAGGGTATGGCACGACCATGATATTTGATTTAGTGTTCAATGCTCTGATACCGTAACTGTAACGCCCTGAAATCTTAACCCAAATTTTTGAAGATTTTTTTTTGAAACAACAAAAACCAGTCATACCATAGGGCTAAGCATTCCAGAACACTACAGGTGGAGCAAGACCAAAACATTCTTTTCATTTCAATATCAATGAAAATTAAGATCAGAGTTCTCACACCATCCTTGGAACAATAAATCCAAAATTCTGAACATAGCCTTATCCTGTAGCCGCTCCTAACTCCAATTCCTCACTTGAAAATTTTTAGGAGTTAGACTACAACTGTCTAAGTAAGAATTCTGTAACTTTTAATGTGGTATATCATGAATCCAGTATGTGATATGGGTATCATGTATAATTTTTAGCACAAACATGAATAAGTAAATGTCAATGCTACGACAGTCAACAATTTATCATAAGCTAACTGACAGATAACATTAATAGCAACATTTATATATCCCACAACCACAATATGAATCCACACAGTTATTCAAATAAATGCAATTATGACAATTCATAATTCAGGTATGCATTCATACCACAAGGTACATCCATTATGCATAAAAAAACATTAAACCATACCATGATTCACAATTTTAGTACAACAAGACATTTAACATACATTGAAAGTTAAACATCACGCATCCACCAAATATATAACAATTAAGGAAACAGAAAACATATGCATGTTCTAATGCATAGCAGGAAAATGCATGACTTATGTGTAATGCATGAATCCTCTTATTATCTTTCCTTAAGTTTCCCTTTCCATATGCATGCTCTATTAAATGCATACAATTTAAGTTTCTCTTTTTAATTGTCGTTGCTCGCGGATACACCAAACGGGTAAAATCTTTGAGGTCAAGTAGGTTTCTAGGGTAGCTTAGCACACAATTTATAGTTTATTACTGGGTTCCAACTTAGCCCTCGACCAAATCACCTTCGAAACATTAGACCTGCACATCTAATGTCGGGGACACAAGGGACACCCCACACCCACAAGTGTCACTTTCTTGGTACCAAACAAACTCACAACTGTGACCAACACACTACTCCCGGGTAAAGTAGCATACTCTCTCTAAAACCATGGCCAGGAGAAGGAACCTCAATATCGGGTTCAGGGGACAAAATTGCAGTACACGGAGTTTTTGTATCCTCACAGTCTCCCCAAGACCGGAACTTCAAGATTTTCATACTCCAGATGAGATATCCTAGAACATATATTATAATGTTCTTATTCATTATCTTTTTATTAAGAGCCAATTATTGAGTTTTGCAGTTCCACATGCAAAAACAAAGCAAAAGCTTGCATCTACCCCTGCGAGAACCATCACGAAACTCCAGCCCATGGAAATACATCCAACAGTGCAATATAGAGCAATAGTATCATATTTGCAAATCCACATACAAAGTTAATCATAGGCTTGCAAATCATTATGCAAACATAAGCTCACAAATCACCAATGCGTAGCTCTTCACGACCTACCACCCGTGACAACCATAAAACAACACAATTAAAACCATCATGTAAATATGATTATTGTGATCCATTTAAACAATTAAAGAAAGAGCAAACCCAAGCTCAAGGTTCCCCAGGCCTGTGATGATTCATTTAGACCATCGATGCATCATATGCAGAAATCATAACAACTTGCAATTTATGCAATGAAGTTAGCATGCCTCCAAACACACATCCATCCAAACCAATTTAACAATGTGCATGAGTTACCATAATCATATGCATGTGTTCGCCATCTATGTGCAAGTGCTTTTATGTAATCACTTAATACACATGCATTCATCCATAATTCATAAGTACATGAGAACATTTATGCATGATTTTGCATGCTAAACACACATTGATTTCATGTATGCACTTTCCAAAACCAACTTTGCAATAATATGTTAACATGCACCAAATACCTCACATGTTGCAAACTATAAAGCATGCTGACATGTGCCCAAATGCATGTGCACCCATACAAATACAAACTCAATCATAAGCATACCATTTCCCAGTCATATGCATCCTCACTATGTGTGTTACCTACATCACATACGTGTATTAACCAATGCATATCTCCTTTGAGTGTGTGAGTGCACACATAAATTACACATGCTCATCAAAAATATCACTAACCAAGCCATGATCTTATGCACAACCAATACAATGAAATGCTAAGATAACATTTCACTTATTCGTCGGGCAAAAGTGTAAGTTTTTGCATAGGCTAAGGAAGGTGGTCGAGCTTACCAATCCCGAACCCCCATCTTTCTAGCTAAAAATAGTCAATTCAGTCCAGCCGACTAAATTCAGTCCAGCCGACTATATGTCAACCGATCATAATAAAATTTCATGGACTTCCATAAGAGAAGAATACAGCTTGCATAACACCAAGAGCCGATATCACAAAATGAACACATTCAGCTAATCAATAATTAACATAAGGATGCTCGGTTTCTCAGAGATAGTTTGAGTAGTATCCCAAATTTGAGTCCCTGTGGTCATATGCACATAAGATGCTATTAGTCCTCCCAAGTTTTCAAAGATCTAGTTTATGATCTTTCGAGATATGCAACCAATGTCATAAAAATAGTTTTCCTCCTCAACCAAATAAATTGTAGAGACGTTGTTTACATTGAAAAAATATCTTAACCTGGGCTTCTCTAGCAAGGCCAGTTTGTATAGCACCCTAAAATATAGTCATGATGCAAAGACATGAAACACCACTATCATAATTTTCATAGACCAGATTACAATGATCCACCAGATGATATCCTCTCAGTTGTAAGTTAATAGTTATTAGCAACTTATAATAAGCTTCAGCTAAATGCTTTCAAACTGATCATCCCAAAAGCCACAAATACTTCCAAAAGCACATTGACCAGTTTTCTTTTCCACAGGCATATGGGTCACATGTATATTAATGTCCTCTATCAAGCATCCAGAATCAATATTAAAAATCCCTAATAATGTTAGATCCTTTTTCCCTCAAGAATGTTTTTCCAAAACCAACTACTCGTGGGAAACCCAAATCTGGTGTCTACCGAACACCCTAAGGTTTCAGACCTTGACCATTCATGTGATTACCAGGAAATTATTCTTAAAGTATTAATGCTTTAATCCATGATATACAACTACGAAGATTTCACAGAATGATTTATACTCAAATTCTGAACCATAAACCTGAAAGAATATACACGAAAATCAGTCACAATATTCAGAACCAATAATAGATATGAATTCAGTATTTGCAAAGCCAATCCTTTGTGTTAACCACCTTGCATTCATTTACGGAGGAACAAGAATATACAGGTGCCATTTACCCCTTTCGTATCATAACCCTATACTTGATGAAATCACAGAAACAAAACCATAGGAAATCGACAAAAAACTCCTTTGTAGTTAACCCCAAATCAGAATCCAAGTTAAGAAACCTTCCCCAATTCTGTGAATATTGGGGATCTTCTTTCAGCCGGATCCACAGGTTTCAGGCCATCTGAAAACTCCTTCAGTAGAAATGAGATTTCTGACAGTCTTAACAGAACGATAACACCATACATGTAAACAATACGTCAATATACAAATTGAACTCAGATCAAGAAAACGTAGGTTAGGGTAAAGTTCAATATATCTATTCTAAGAAAAACCACAGACTTCATTTGATTCAGTAGAGATTCTGGTTTAAGGCCTATCAAAATCAAATCAATGAAAATGGGTACATGAATAAGCAAAAGATCAGTTTTGTATATACAATTCTCAAACACCTATCCAAAAACATCGATTCACATGGAACCAACAATGCATGTGAATCATCTTAAATCAATCAATGACTAGCATGAACCAACAACTAAGAAAACTATAACAAATTTATTACCCAAATAAAATCCAAGATTTCTGTAGCAAATAACATTGAAACTGGCCATTACGCTAAAACAAAAATTTATTTGAACCAAAATACTGATTCTTTTATATGGTTTAACATCCCCCAATTGAACCCAAAATAAACAGATTTCGTTTACCTCTTTCCCTTCTGTATTTAGCTTATCGAGTCCCAAAATAGGAAACCCCCAAACGTAGGGTTATCCATTTCAAGAAATCGGAAACCCCACAACTGGTGCTATCCAATACCTCAGTCGAACCCCAGATGTATTTGATTTGGGGATTTTGCAGGTTAGGGTTTAGACAAGAAAATCCCCAAATCGATTGGGGTTTGGGATTTCCGGTTCAGGGTTAGGCAAAAAAAACCCCAACTCCAGGTCACTGCTACAAAAAAAAAACCTGACTCACAAAGTTGGGTTTTCCAGCATCCAAGAAATGCATTGACAGGCTTGTAATGTAAAACAAAAATCAGGATTTCCCATGACCGACCCAATCACAGGCGAATTCAATCCATACTCCACACAAAAAGAGGCAGAAAACTTACCTTTTCCGGTTCTTTTTTCCGACGATCGGAGACTGCTATCGCAAGACGATGGTCAGCCGACTCCGGTTGCTCCTGCCGCCATGAAGGGCGCGATCGGAAGGCTGTTGTCGATGGTCGGTGATGTCTTCTTTATAATCGTTGTAATTTTGAAAAGATTTTTTTATATGAAAAACATGTGAAAACCAGACATCAAATAATAAAAACCGGTTCTCACTAGTGGATGAGACCGGGTCGAACTCAGGGAACGGGAATATATCGTATTCAAGTACACAAATCTAAACTAATCTTTATTGCCGAATTATTGAAATGTAAAATGTTCAAGAAAAGTAAAACAACTAACTATTACAACAAATGAATACCCTTCGCAGAGGGCGTAAAGTGCAATATTTACAAACCCAATCAAATTCCTAATTCTAAAAATAAAAGCAAAAAGAAGCTTTATTCTTCGTACTTTGTGTCACATAATCGCTTCCGCTCCAGTCTGTGCTATCCTGCATAATTCAAATGAACACGAGCAGTACCAGAGATAGAAATAGAAACCTATATTAACTAGCTAAATGCTAAAAACACTGAAGGATATCATCAAAAGAATTCAATGACAATTAAAACTACATTAACTAATACAATTTACTAAATTTCAATTCACTAAAACTAAACCTTATGAAATCTAATTATTTCAATTAACGAACAGTGAAGACAATTAATCACTAACACTTTATTAACAAACTATAGACTTAAACTATTGAAAAACACAATAACCAAAAATTGAAAGCATTAAAAATCAAGGAATGCAAACATCAAGGAATGAGACTAATGAAGAATAAAAAATTCAGGTATTGAAAACAATAAGAAAAAAATGTAAAACTAACAAACTGAAAAATTACACAGAATGGCAAAGGAAAAACTAATTTGTAAAGAATATTGAATGAGGCAAAACAGGAAGAATTTTTTTATTAAAAAAAATTTGAAATCGGAAATTGCATAATGCCTAGAAATCCAATACTGAATCATCACTCATTAAGATCTTTCTCTCAAACCTGATCCAGAACTCCTGAGATTAGTTAATCAATCAATAAAACTGATCCGAAAATCAGTATCCTGCTATTCAAACCAACCAGTATATATCAACCATAGACATCAATAAAAACCCGAAATCAATAAAACTGAAATCAGTCGATCACTATTCACCATAGACATCAGTATATAAAACTCAGACAATCAACCAAAATATCGATCAGTTCTCATACAGGCCAGGTTTCAATGGCCAAAAGTCAGGTAATCCTATTCCACCGTGAAACAGATTTTCACGGTGAAGGAAAAATTTTCCGGCTAAGCATAGAGGATTCCGACCAGTTATACACAGCAAATCCAGATCTCTTATTTCAGATTCACAAATCACACGTCTAATGATCAAAATAAAACTCTGTATCCAAAGACAAGATTGAAAATAATCGATTCAGATAATCTATCAGATATTTGAAAAAATATGTATTGGATTCCGACGACAAACTTTTAAACACAAGAACTATGGAATTAAAAAAATGTAACTAAAATTTAAAATCAATTTTCATCTAACAAAAGCATCAGAGACAAAATTGATCATCAGAGGAAAAAAATCAGAAACAACACTAATTGAGTTTCTTTTCTTTTCTTTTTTCATTTTTTTTTCATTTTTTCATTATACAGAACATACCTAACTTCATTAATCGAACCAGAAAAAGAAGATTTTCAATTTTAAACAAAATGCAAATCGGTAGAAGAAGAAGAAGATCAGAATTAGAATAAGAAGAAGAAGAAGAAGAAATCGGAAGAAGAAGAGGAAGAAGAAGAAGTAGAAATCGGAAGAAGAAGAGGAAGAAGAAGAAGTAGAAATCGGAAGAAGAAGAGGAAGAAGAAGAAGAAGAAGATGATGAAGAAGACTTACCGTGAACCGGAGGTGTTAGAGGAGAAGTTGGCGGTCATCCACCGTGCGCCGTCGTCGGATTGAGGATCCATCATCACCATCGGCTGGAAGACTGAATAGAGAAAGAGGGAGAAGGGAGAAGGTAGGGAAAGAAGCAGCCGATGGTGGTAGCTGGTGAGAAGAGAGGAAAGAGAGGGAAGAGAGGGAAAGAGGGGAAAAGGGGAAATGGTTCAGGCGTACAGGGGAGACCCTGAACTTTGCGTTTTTTGGGTTTTTTAAAAACACAAAACCGGCTGGAACCGGTTTGAAAAAATGCAAACCGGTTCAAGCTGGTTTTATTATTTTTTTTTAGTTTTTTAACAAATGAAAACCGGTTTGAACCGGTTTGGTTTATTATATTTTTTTTTAGTTTTTTCAATTTTCAAAAATTACAAACCATGTAATGGTTTGTTTTTATATTTTTTTATTTTCAAAAAATCTACAATAAACTATTTAAAAGTTTTTATTTGCTAAAAAATCAAAACCTCATTTGATTATTATTATTATTTTTTTCTAAAAAATATAACTATTCTAATTTTTTTTCTTTTCTATAAAGAAAACCAAAATGATTTAACTAACTTGCAAAATGAAACTATGTTTCTCTATTTTCTTTATTTTTTAATTTTTTATTAACAACTAAAACTACTACGTAAATACAGACATTAAAATATGTACTAAAATGCAAAATAAAGCTACTTTTTCAAGCATTTTCTAATTTTCAATCATTTTAGCTCATTTACTCGAAAACTGACATAAAATTGGGTTTTTGAAACATTATTTTATAAAATCATGCATATTTTAATGTTAATTAACCCTCAAATATATGCATGATCAGTCGGCCTGCTGTTTCCGCAGTCGCGATGCCAATCGAGAGGGTGATGAGAGAGCGTGAGAGAAAGAGGGCGAGACCCTCTCCCTTCCCTTTTATCAAACAAAGGCCCTCCCTCCGTGAAAGGTGGAGTCAGTTACGCTTTATGTAACCTCCCCCTCTTCTTGATCTTGTTTGCAGAAATCGTGCCCTAGGCACGATTCGTGCTTTTATAAATATGCAGACTCTTTGCTCGGGTCTGGATCCTGCGACCCTTGACGCTGGATCCGCTTTTAAAGTGGATCCGGGTCAAAACAAAGATGTAGATCCAAAATGTTGGATCTGTTTGGGTCCAATCGTGGATCCAATCCCACATAAACTAATTCTTTTATTATAATAATTTTTAATTGTTTATTTATTAAACATTATCATTACATTTATGCCTTTAATACCCATATATTTTTCTTTTGGATCGAGGTAACAAATCTAGGCCCAATATGTATAAAACCACCCATGCAATACAGATTCTGGATCTACAGGTTGGATCCATTTGGGTCCAACCACGGATCCAACCCCAAGTAATTCATTTTTATATTAATATTATTCTCTTAAAAATATTTTTATTTATTTATTTATTAAATATTGTTATTATATATATCTATATTTTAACACTCATATATAGATGTATTCCCTTTTTGGATCCGGGTAACGGATCCCGGTCCAATATGAATAAAACTACCCATAGTATTTTTTTATGGGTATTACAGGTCATCCACCAAGGAAGAAAGAAGCTAAGAGTTTATGGGGAGGGTTAGAATGAGTGTGTAGAGAGTGTAGGGAGAGAGAGAGAGAGAGAGAGAGAGAGCACAAAAGAGAAAAGGGAAATTTGTGGCCTTAGAAGGGTTTAAATAAGATCTCAACAAATGGGTTTGGATCTAACCCCTAACGAGTCTAGGTTTGGGCAAAAAAAGTGGTCAAGATCTGGTTGGGTTCAAACCAGATCCCAACCATAAAAGATTATAGGCTGCTAGTTAGCCCACTAGTTAGGTTAACTAGGTCCCAACCTAGTTGGTTTGACCAAAAAGAAAATCAGCCAAAAAGAAAGCCAGCCATGTGGCAAGGTCCAGCTGACTCTGGCAGGTATGACTTGCTAGGGTTGGCTGAGCTAGGTGGCAGCTGCAGCTACTGCCCCAAATGAAAAGGCCAAGCTGTACCTTAAAAGAAATTCTTGGCCAATAGAGCCCATTATGCCCAAAACTAGTCTTATTCTAAAACAAAACCACAAGAATGCCACTCCAACAAAATAAATAGTTTTGGATATATCTCCCACGTAGTTGACTAACCTGGTCAACTCTGGGTTGGACGACTGTCCTCAAGGACAAAAATACCCTTAAAATAACCCAAAATTGACCAAAATGCCACTAAAACTTGTCGAGCACGCTCCAAAGTCATTTTAACTATGATTTTGATGAAATAAGATTGTTCTTCTCAAAAAATATGTAAAAATGCAACTAGACACATCAATTATATGAAAAATCCATCTATATTTCTATTTTTTCAAAAATTACAAAATCAAGAAAATGTTGGATATTACATCACGTGTGGAAAAAATTGGGACGTTCAGGCTTATTTTGGATACAAGCTATATACTTGATTGAGAGAATGCATTCTATATACCATCATTAAGTAGAAACCTTATTTTCATTTATAGACTGTGTAATCAGATATTATTTCATATTATAAGGAAATTCTTTTGAAATATTTAAACATTCAAAATTAGTTGGTTTTGAAAATTTGGTGGATGACTTATACAAATTACATCTTTAATTTAATATTTACACAAACTGCTTGTATGGTACATAGTGATAAATGTATGAGCAAGAAATGTAAGAGAAATGGTGAAAGGTCATCAATGTTATGGCATGGAAGATTAGGGCATATCTCCATTAGGTGGCTTAAAAAGTTAGTAAGTGGAGTTATTAATACTCTTGATTTTACTGACATTGATGTTTGTAAAAACTGCATTATGGTTATGCAAACTAACAAACACAATAAGAATGCTATGAGAAGCACTGAAATTCTTGAGATCATGACCATTGATATTTGTGGTCCTTTTCATGCTTGTCAATGATATTTTATCATTTTTATAATGACTTCTTGCGATATATGTTTCTCTATTTGATGCATAAAAGATTGGAGGCATTGAATGAATTTAAAGACTATCAAGCAACAATAGAGTTGATATAGGTGGTGAGTGAGTATTATGGTAAGAAGGTGGACAATGACCTGGTCCATTTGCTTGATTTCTTAAAGAACAGGGCATTGATCATCAATATTCAATGTCTGGTGAGCCAAATCAAAATGTCATTGTCGAAAGATGAAATCATATACTAATGGATATTGTCAGGAGTATGATTAGCAACTCCACTCTCCCATTGTCTCTTTGGGGTGAGGCCCCAAAACTTGTGTGCATTCTCAGCTAAGTTTCTACTAAAGTTGTTTCATCAACACTTTTGAATGATGGAAAGGGTGGAAACTTAGTTTACAATATGTTCACATTTGGGGTTGTCCAACAGAAGTCAAGGTTTCAGTCAACAAGATAAGAAATTAGACATGAAGACAACTATTGGTTATATAGATGCATCTAAGGGATTTAAGTTTTATTGTCCAAGTAGAACTCCAAACATTGTGGAAGTCGAGAATGCTAGATTTTTTGAGAAGGGTGAGGTTAGTAGGAGTATGCAATCTCAATATATAGTGTTCGAGGAAATGCAAGATATAGTAATCTCACATATAAGAAATGATGATATGGTTGTTATTCAAAATTCACTTTAAATTGTTAAACATAATGAGGCTCCAGAACTATATTCACATCAAGATGCTATTGTGAATAAACAATCAGTCATAGATTTTCAACCTCAAGAAGAGCCCATACAAAGTGATGTTGCTCCTCAAAATCCATAAATTATGGAACAAAAGGTTAGAATGACAAATTCTGGCAGGGTTGTTAAGCCATCAATTTCTTTTGAATTTTTGGTATACCTACTAGAATCTAAATTTAATATTAGAATTAAAGAGGATCCATTATCATTTTCACAAGCCATGAGTGGAAGTGATTCCATGAAAAAGGAGATGAATTCAATGGCTAAAAACCAAGTATGGGATCTTATAGAATTGTCGAAGACATCAAAAGTCATAGGTTGTAAATGAGTCTTTAAAACCAAAATGAACTTTTTACAAAATATTAAAAGATATAAAGCTAGACTTGTAGCCAAAGGATTCACTCAAAGAGAAGGGATTGACTACCATGTCACATTTGCTCTCATTTAAAAAACAGTCTCATTGAGAATTATAATGACTTTAGTAGCTTATTTTGACTTAGAGTTACATCAAATGGATATGAAAACAACCTTCTTGAATGGTGATCTATTAATCTAGACCTAGATCCCTATCCTAGCTAAGCCCACTTAGCCTAGTCTAGGACCCAAATCCCTTATCTCACCCACTTTTGAAGCCCGCACCTAACCGAAGTGTTATAAGAGTTCCACCACACTCGTCATGGTTGTAGGAAAGGGCTACCTAAGCCTGAGATGAGATTTGGCTTTCTTTTTGTATTTATTTCATCTATTTCATAGGTGTGGATTTTCCTAACCTCTGTATATTGTTCATGTTTCTTGCTTTTTTGAGCCTTGGTGGTGGTTTGCACCATCAAAATCATTTTTCTTTATAGGACTTGTGTACGAGGTACAATCACTTGCAAGTTGAAGCCCATGTTGAAGATTTTAAGCACTTTATGCGGTCGATCCCTGCTTAACGGATGAGGAAAAGCGTGTAACTTGAAGAGCGGACTCCATAACTCTCTCTCTCTCTCTAATCTCAATTCCGGATCTAGTTTTTTAATCAAAGACAATGTATATTGAGATAAACTCTCTTTTTGGTTTTCAAAATTTGGGGATCTATAAAAGTACAAGTTGTATTGATGATTCTGCCTTTAAAAATTGCCAGAGATATCCCATCTTTGTCAAATTCATAAAGGGGTGGGTTGCCCATGATTTTTAGAATGGGCTACAAACCTTTCAAAGGTCTTGACAAGCATGACCAAGGGCGTTAGGACCCAATCATAGTTACTGAAGGTAACAACAAAGAAGGTTTTGGGTACCAAGATAAGGGAAAGAAGAAGGGAGATAGAATTATCTCCAGGTCACTGCCAAATTTTATTAAGGCAGAAACTATTTATATAGGTAAAGTCTAGGGGCCCATCTCAGAAGAAGGCAGTGAGTCTGAGTCTGAATCTGAGGAAGTCCTCCGTCAATTGCCAGATTCTCTCAAGAGTTCATAGTCAGAAGGGTTGGCCTCATTGTTTCAAGAATTCAACCTTGGGGCAAACACTACGATTTTCATAGTAAATGGAGGAGGTGGCTATGATAAGGTTCTTATCAATCTTGATTTTGATTATGATCCCTTGGAATCATATGAGCTTGGCGGCCTATAACCAATCCATCTAAAGGTTTCCACCTTTGCATAAAAGATGGGGCATGAAGACTAGGAGAACAATCTCCATCTCTAAAGAGAAATGGAAGTAGACTACAATGATTTGATCAACTATGTTTCAGACGATTTCAAAAGTGATCCTCTCCTTATAGGATGGGAGCACTACTATCAGAGATGACTACAATCACTCACCTTGGTAAATTGACAAGGCATCGTTGAACCTCTCAAAATTTTAGAATCATATCCATAGGTGTTCGAATCTATGTAGATTGAAAAAATTATTCCTGATGGTTGGTAGATCCTAATCAAAGGTACTTGATTGAAACAGAATATTGTCTCTAGAAGGCCAGGCTGAAAAATAAATACATGGTTGGACCTATGGAAAGTGGTTGGGAATACTACTTGTGAGATGCCTTATTTGAATGCATGAGGAGCCTGAGCGGTTAACTCCCCCACTTGAAGAAGATATCATTGTAGCCCTAATTTCATCTAGGAATGGGGGCTTCAAATTCTTAAACTAGAAACCAGATCTAGACTCTATTGGCTCTTACAATGAACCGAAGATTCCTCCCCCACGAACTCAAGAAGAAATCGTATTTGGCAATAATACAGTATACAAAAATTGGATTGGGGACTACGATATCAAAGGACAAATAGGATGAAAGCTTCACAACTAGAAGAAAATGATTTGAAGGAAATACTATCAAAATCCCAGAAGAGACATAGGAATAGTACTTCAAAAGGAGGTTGGAGCAACTAACTCTAGAAGAATTCCATGCATGAGAAGAGAGTTGTTAGAAGAGTGCTAGAAGAGGAAGCAACATGGAAACATTATTTGGCAAGTCAATTGTTACCCATTGGCCCCTATAAAGAAGAGGGCAATGAAGAGTTATAAGTATGATCGACCCTCAAAGCAGCCTGAACCTAATCCTTTGCTACCATTGACTCCATATGTATAAGTTTTTGGGAGTAGAGCCAAATACTGACACTGGATAGGAATTCTGGGCAGAGAAAGAGAAGCAAAATGGGCATTTAAAGCTTGGTTAGATCATGTATGGGATGACTTCTAGGATGATTCCATGTAAAAGCCTTTCAAACACTACTTCAAGAGACATCTACATCAGGTGACTCCTAAGGAGCTAGAGTCACCGGTTTTTTCTAAAGTGGTAGGGACCTATCCTGAGGCAGCCGTTTGAATGAATGTCAATCTATGTAATTACACTTGATGGCTTAGAAATCTATATTACAAGATTGAAGTAGGAGGTTACCCTATCTAGGAAGCTGGCTTGTGGGAACAATATACCTACAACCACATGGTATCCACTTGGGATCACTATCTTTGAATGTTTTTTATATCTTAGAAAGACAGTTAGGCTAACAAAGTCAAGAAAAAGATTATTCTAACCTAAAATAACTCTTTCAAGAACCACCTAGTGAGTTTGCACAAGTTGTTGACTACCTTTGTAACGCCCCCAAAATCTAACCTTGATTACTTTCCCAATATTGAAATTTTGAGAACAAATTTTCTTTTTTATATGTAAATCAAATCTTTTAATGCAGAAACAATTTTCTCAAACGGTTAATACTTTGGGCAGGGTCACACTAGAGATAAAATCAAACCAAGACATATGAGATATACACATTTCAAACTATGTACAATTTAAGACCGAAGTATAAGGAGTTCTAATTCTATTCCAAATCAGAGTATAAAAACAATGGTTCAGTCATTACAAGATCAAGTACTTAAAATAAAAAGATCATGTCTACCAAGATCGTAAGGTAAGAGTGGGCCCTCGAGGATGTAGTGCAACCAGTTCTTCCCTTCAGTTATTCATCATTTTTTACCTACTTTACATGTCCCCAATAAAATAAGGTCAGACTCGCTAAAGCCTGGTAGGGCAAACCAATTACAAACTTGAAGAAAACATATCAAACCTTCAAAGGTAAAGACATGATATGTCATTCATCAATCATTAAGTGATTGACAAGAAGACAATGTCGCATACTTCATTCATTCAAGCATTCATAAGGCATTTAAAAACATTTTATCACTTAATATTTCATTCAACATAACTCACATCATAAAACATAATTCATATGCATTCAAGATATACAAGACATCGCTTCATTTTTCATATGCATGCATAATTCTTATAAACAATAGGTCAAATTTTATTTGACCATTCTAGTGTGAAACACATACACATGCTTTTCAAATAAACAGTTAGATATTCATGATTTACATCAATCATGTTACATAGGTGTGATATATCTCAATCAGACAATCATAATGTAATTATTTGCAACAAGACTATGTAGGTGTGCTGCATCATTTATTTAATAAGTCAACTTATTTATTTGTAGACGCGATGTGTCATTCACCTATACTCTAACATAGGCATCTCAATCATAACCTCGTATCAAGATTTAAAGTCGATAAGAGTCTGATTCTTACATCTGAGTTCAACATATAACCATGCTATAACAAAAAAGCCAAATTCTTATTTAGCTTGATACACAATTTTGCATATCAAGCATCGCTTTATGTCAATTATATTTGTTGTCGTGCTTTGCGCACAGGCTTTGCATTGCACTCCTGCTTTCAGTTTTTCTTTTGCCGTCACACATTGCGCCTAGGCTTTGCTTACACATTCCTGCTTTCAGTCCTTCCTTTGTCGTTGCACATTGCACCTAGGCTTTGCTTACACATTTCTGCTTTTAGTCTTTCCTTTGTCGCCATGCATTGCACCTAGGCTTTGCTTACACATTCATGATTTCAGTCTTTTCCTTTGTCGTCGTGCTTTACGCACAAGCTTTGCGTTTGCACTCCTGCTTTCAGTCTTTACTTTGTCATCGCGCTTTGCGCCTATGCTCCTACTTTTGCAAATGTGTCGTTACCGCCTTGCCATTGCACATGACGCTCATGTTTTCGCTCATCACATGCACTATTAGATACATCCTCGTGGAGTATGCATAGGCATTTACCACTCTTCCTCTTACGATAAGAGATGAGTTGGGGGATTAAACGATACATTCTCAACTAAGAAGAGGGATCCCTAGCAAGGATACATGCTTTTTGAGTAACTAGTCCTGCAGAGCAAACTTGAGAATTCTTGGGAGTTACACTAAAACATCAAAGTCTACCCAAATCTACGTATTTGGAAATGGGGTGCTTGTCTATTTCAGTTCGTGCATCTGACACATCTTGAGTAATCCCGAATAGGGGCTCGAACGAACTTCTTGGCGGGGGTTCTATTGAGAAACATGTATCCCGTTCATCAAGGCCAATAACGAGCCTTGCTTACATTTTCAATTCCTGATACGTCTATTTGACCAAGGTTATGCACTCTTGCGATCAATGTGTGCCTTCACACTTTAAGGATTTCTTGCATCCTGTTATCACACTGCATTGTGCACAACCACATTTTTGCCTGTTGACTAGCACTAGCACTCACACTTGCTTAAGTATAGTCTGAAGTGTAACATATTTCGTTCATTTGTTTAAAAATGACATGAGTCATACTTATGCATTTTTGTTTCAAAAAAGAATTCCTAAAGCAAATCCGTGTTTCCAAATGCGTGGCCTTGTTAAGCAGGTTTTAAAAGTCGTTGTTGCAAGATTGCAACCCAGCCTCCCGAATCAAAGTATTTAGGAGATATGCTTTATAACTTCAGTTTCATGTATTCGATATAACTCGAATGACCCCGATGAGGGGCATAAACTTGTGTTCTGGGATGGTTCTTTTAAAAAACCCTTATCCCTATTTATCGAGACAAGTATCGCGAGGTATGCGCAACATACAAATACTGTGATAAAGGAATGATAGATCCGTGGTGATCTTGCCTCGTTCGAGTTGCATAGTGTTGTACTCACGGTTTGAAAGATAAATCATGTTCAAAATAAGATATGTGGTTCAACATACTCTAATTATGCTCTTTTTCAAAAGATGCAGGTTTGAGCGTGAGTGCTAAAATTTTTAATAAAAGGATCGCTATTCGTGAGTTCAGTTTTCCAAATATACAGTTTTGCCAAGTAAAGTTTGAGAGCCTCTTTGATTGAGAAATAACATCCAAGTCTCCCAAATCGACGTATTTGGGAGTAGTGTTTTTGCCAACTCTCTTTACGTTTCTGACACAACTCGGATAACCCCGATTAGGGGGATGGGTATGAGTTTGGGTGGGGTTTATGTTAAGAAACCTGTATCTTTAAACAATATCGCAATACATAAGCAACATGTTGATATTACGATAAATTGGATAAGAGATTCATGTCGATTTTGTACCATGCAAAGTGCACAATGTTGTTCAAGTAGTTTAAAGGACTTGAGCATGTCAAGTCAAACTAAATGTTTGTTGCATCGAGTTGGGGTTTCTTCTGAGAAACAAATACCCCTTTCATCATAGCTGTGCTTTTAGACATGCACAACATGTTTATACTATGATGATTGGATGAGAGGTTCGTGTAACCTCGAAATGTGCAAATGGTATTTTGTAGAAATCAGTTACATAGTGATGTTTCGCCGTTACAGGCAAGATGCTCGTGTTGGTTTAAAGAATCATAGCATGTTAAATGTAAATTAGAATGATTTCATCATTTCTTTTACAACACATTAAAGCTGAGGTTTCTTTATGAGAAACTTGTACCCCTCTCATCGTAGTTGTACTTTTAGACATATACGACATGTTAGTACTACAATGATTGGATGAGACAATCATGCAATCTCGAATCGTGCTGCTAGCACAATGTTGAAATTACATAATGGTGATGTTTTCACCCTCTCAATAAGTTGACCCCTCTCATCGTGGTTGTACTTTTGAACAGGTACTTTATGTACTGCGATAAGTAGGATGAGAGGTCTATATTTACCTCGAATGTGCAATGGACGTGTTTAAAATTACAATGGTGATGTTTTCACACTCATAATAAGTTGACCCCTCTTATTGTGGTTGTACTTTTAAACAGGTATGTTACGTACTATGATGAGTAGAATAAGAGGTCTATGTTTACCTTGAGCATGCAATGGTACGTGTTTAAATTCACAAATGATGAGGGATCGCCTTCACAGGCAAGATGCTCGAATGGTTGAAAGACCAAAGTATGTAGAATGGGTCGTCAGTTAAGCAACGCCTGATGCACCCATTCGCCTTTTGTTTCTGTCAAGGGAGAGGATGGATCAGTACAAAAACTCCAATAGACAGGTTGTTAACAACCACCCCACGAGCAAAGATCTGGCCTTCCCAGTCATTGGAGTTAGGGGAAAGGGGACTACCAGACATTATCCTAGGTGGTAGATCCCATGCACTTCTGCAGAAGTTGAATGCATCCGTTGGCAGTAACTGCCTTTGGGAAATCCTCCCTCGACCAAAAGTCATCCCCTTAGGAACAGACTCAACTAGCTACTCAGGTTATTGAAAATACATAGAATAACAGACGCCCGAATTACTCTTAGTTGTTTCTATGATTCACATCTGCTCGTACCCACATGCCAATTAATATCGAAACATAAGTCTGTTCATACTAGTTGATGGGTCATAAGACTTGCTAGTTGCTTGGTAGTTCACACTTACTGATCATGCATAATATTTGCATTTCATTAATCATTATTTATGCATGATCTATGTTAAAATCGCTCTAAAAACCCATTTTTATCGTTAGTTTTGAGAAGCCGCATTGAATTGAATTTTATCAGAAAATTAGGTTTTTCAAAGCTTTCCCTGCAGTTTTAGTGTTTTTATTAGATTTAGTTTTTCTTAATTGTAGTTCAATTAGTTTAGGCTTGTATTAGCTAAATTTTAATTACTTTAGTAAGTTTTGATTTTTAGAAAAACATATTTTTCCTAAGATACCATGTTTTGGAAATTAACAAAAATCTTCAGACTCTTTTTAAAAAAACCTATTTTAACCTAATTAGATCTTTATAAATACATATTTTTCAACCATGGCGGCTGTTTTTCCAGTAGCCCTCACACCCCCTCCATCTTGCCTCTCTCTTCTCTCTCTCTCTCCCTCTATTGTTGATTTCTCCTCTTCTCTTCTTCTCCCCTTTCTCTTTTCCCCCCTCCGTTTCTTCAAGCTTTAAACCCTTTCATCATCAGCAACTTCTTCTTCGTCGGAGCAGCGTGGATGCAGCTGGATCAACCATCTTCTCTTCTCAATTCCTCCGTCGGAGACGATCCGTAACAGGTCACTTCTTTCTCCCCCATCTCCATAGATTTTAGGATCATATCATCACATGCATATTTATTTTCTACATTGTCATTGCATATAGCATATGGTATTTTCTGTGGTTTTAGTGCATATAGATTAGTGAAAATTTTAGTTCCAACATCATAGTAGTTTTCCTTTTCTAGTGTAAATCGTGTCCATCTTTATGCTTTGCTGGAGTTTGTGGTGTGTGAGAACAATAAACTGCGCTGATGTGCGTGTTGTTTAATGCACTCATATTGGCATGATCTTTCGATCACACGCCCAGACCGATCAGCATAACCCAGCTCAGCCCGATCAGCAAGTGTGTCGTCTCTGAATTGCAGTCTTGCATTAAGCCACTGGAACCCGCATAATCGAAATATTAACTTAATATTTTTTTTGGCAGCAGAATGCAAAGGATGAACATCAGCATCATAAGTTGACGTTAAGATTAACGGCAAACATGTATAGGCAATAGCTAGTTCTTTGTTTGATAGTTACGGATTTTGTAGGCTAAATAATTTAGTATAGATCAATGTTTTCTTGAATGCGTCATTTCAAAATTTTACATCTTGTCAAGTAGGTTATATTAATTTAATTAGTTGTTTATTTGGTAGCTTTAGGTTAGAATAATATTTTATTTGTTTTCTTGGCTAAACGTTAGTGGGTGTTTTGCATGTCACGTATCCATGAGTTTTTATGAATTGTCTCATGTGGTAGTATAGTTATGTTAAATGCTTTATTGAGTCAAATTATGATCAATCAATTATCTCCTAGATTCTTTATTTAAATTAGAGTCCTATCATATAGATTAATTAGTTTGTCTTGTCAGCTCAACGTTTATTTTGTTTATTGTGTCAGCGTGACCATCATATACCAAGGAATTTTTTTGTATCACACAGGCTGGTTAAATTTCGTCTATGATTAGGTTAGCATTTAGCCATCTGAAGGGTCGACACGAGTTACCATTCACCCGGATGTGCAGGTGTTGATCGTGTGCCTCACGTCTTGCGTAGATAATCTGATCTGCATTAATTAGATTGGATCGATTTCAATGTTATTAGATGAAGTTGTTGATCCCTGTTTTCATCTACTGGTTATTTTTAGATATTAACAAATAAGGTTTGTTAGCTATTCAGTTGCATATGTGGTATGTTTCTCTGGTTTATAGTTTAGGTTCATTATCTTCTCATCAATTTTGATCTTACTGTTTCATATTTTTTTAGTGGTGAGTTAGTTGAGTAAATCAGTATTAGCTTATTGGCATCAACTAAATTAGAATAATTTGTTTGGTTACGTTTCTTTTACTAATATAGGCTATTCCAGAATTAATTAGATTTAATTTAGATGGTTTTCTTTAGTTCACGTGTTTCGTGAGAATTAATAATTTGTGTTAGTATAGTTCATACCTAATTTGATAAATTTTTTTATATATAGTGTTGGTCACATTTTCATTATATTCTCATGTTATTAGATTGTTAAGAAATAGTTAGTTCTATATTTGATTCAAGTAGCTAGTTTGGTTCTGAGTTATTACACAATTTGTTAGAGTTAGTTTTACTATTTTGTCTTTTAGTAGTTTGATACCCGCTAGTTAGATTAGTGTTTTTGCTTGATTTTTTTATAGAACTAACCTCAAGTTTTGTCTAGTTTTCATCATACTGCTTCGTTGTATTTTTGTGTTTTGCAGAAAAGCGTTGGAACGTGTGGTGAGCCCCTTTTTGTGCCCTAAAAGTACCCTCTGAGGTCCCCTCAAGCCCTCAAAAGTGTCCTCAGGGAGCCCTCAGAAAAGAAAAAGTTCAAGAAAACATGCATTACCTCAAGAAGGGACAAAATGACTCGAAGCACTGAAACCTTTTCTTTTCGTTTTAGCTTAGGATTTTTAATTCTTTTATTTTATTGAGTCTGTAATAAAATCATTTATTTATTTTGTTTAAGCCCTCTGCGTAGAGCCATACTCCCTTAGTTAGTTAATTATTTAATTAACTCTTTTTATTTTGGCAATAAAGAGTAGTTTAGCTTGTGTGTTTGAATACAAGTATTTACTGTTCCCTGAGATCGATCCGGACTCCACCACTCGTGCGAGCCAGTTATTATTAATTTTGGTGTCTGGCTTTCACTTGATTTTGATTAAAAAATATTATTTTAAAAAGTATTTTCATAAAACTCACACCACTTACGATTGAATGAATCATTATGTTGTATTTGACAATTACACTGCTTATCTGCTTTAACTAGTCGTAGCATTTCTATGTGGTGATTAATTGTTAAATGCTAGTTTTAGCATTTCTCTTGCGCTGATTAACTGTTGATGCTAGTAGTAGTTTTTCATTTGTTTAAACTACTAAGCATGATAGAATTAAATATAAGTACTTAATTTTGTTCTACATCGTCTCACTTGTGCACCTACCCGTTTTTTGTGAAACTGACCCATTTTATAGACACAGGTCATGATTAGGTTTGTACAGACTGCGATGGCATGATGGCGTGATGAAATCAAGATAAGACTATTTTCTTGATGTTTCGCTCCTAAGGATAGTTTGGTAATTTTGCATAAAGGCTTGCTAGAAAACTTCTTTTTGTATAAGTCTTAAATTATTATAAAGCACAATTCAGAATCTATTTGGTTTATTAAATGCACGGAGTTTCAAATCTATTGTGAAAGAAAGTTTGCGCTGTAATCCACCCAAGGTCCATTGACTTGCTATTTCAAACGCTATTTTTCGCTGAATTACTATTTAAAAACTCTTATAATATGAATAATTATAAAGCTTTCAAACTTTTCATAAAAAGTTACAAGTCCTGGATTTTGGGGCGTTACAAATGCTATAGATAAGATCTCGCATTAATTGCTTTTAAAAAATGACTAAACATTTGGCTAAGTTTTCGGGTTTAGAATTTATGATGTTACATGTGGAAGTTCTACCAGATTTGTTTTGCTCGTCAAAGGAAGGCTACCTAAGCCTATGGTAAGCTTTCTTTTGATTTATTTATCTTATTTTATTTATTTTTGGGTGTGTTTATCTTTAATTTTTACATTCTTTATCATTTTTTATGTTTTTTGAGTTTTAGTGGTGCCTTACACCCATCGACCTCACTTTCCTTTTTAGGAGATTTGATCGAGATGCATCCCATCACACACCAAAAATTGAACAAAAAGTTGCACCCCTGAATAGGTTTATCTATGCTCACTGGAGGAAAGGTTCACATTCTTAAAAACTGAACTCATATCTCTCATAAATCTATACTCGGATCCATTTTTAAAATATCTATTTTTCAAATATTTTCCAAAAATAGGGATTCACATATAGACATTCACAAAGATGGGCCCCAAACAATACTTGGACTATCTCCAAAGGCCTACAATAAAAGAGACTTAGAAAAGTTTGGCATGAAAAATTGGTCTCCTATTAAAACACTTGTTGTCAAAGGGGATAAGATTCATGAAAGAAAGTGTCCACAAAATGATCTAGAAAAAAAGTAGATGAGAAATATTCCTTGTGTCTGTAATTGAAAGCTTGATGTATAATTAGATATGCACAGGACTAAACATTTGTTTTATTCTTGAAATATTGAGTAAATAGCCAAAACAATCTAGGTTATGATTATTGGATTACAATAAAGAAGGTCATGTGATCTCTACAAGGCACTAAGAATTACATGCTTATATATAAACAACTTGATCATTTGGAAGTGATTGGATATTCAAACTAGATTATGTCGAAAGCAAGGAAGATATGAAATCAACATCTGGGTTCATTTTTCTACTTATTGGTGTTATTTTTTGGAGAAGTATAAAACAAACAATTGTTACATCTTAGAAATAAACATAACCTAGATTTAACCTAGCAGCAAGAATCAATCATAAAGAGACCTTCAAACCTCCAACCAATAGAGTTATGTTATATCATCAAAAGCTAGATCTAGATTTTTGGATTTCTGATCCGTAGGATTAAGATCTTTAATGTCTCGAAATCTATAAATAAGGACCCCTCTCCCTAGTTCAACATCTAGATTTAGAACCTCAGTAAAGAAACATTGTTGCACCTACCATCCAACCTAGCTTCCTAGAGCCCAGTAGTCAGACTTTGCCCCACGTGAGTTCAACCAAACAGAGCCAACCCAACCCTAGTCTAGGCTTAGATCTCTTGTCTCACCTAGCCAGCCAGAGCCTACACTTAGCTGGATTGCTGCTGGTGTATGTTCGCCCCCGATGATTCACTGAATCCCACGTCTGTGTTCGGGGCTTTGAATGAGCACCACGTATACAAGCACATGGGGCTCGTATTCCCGTGTATGTTGACATAACTTTGCATCAGACTCTGGTGTTGTTGCAAAGACTTAAGTACCCTTTCTTGCTATTCTTCTCATAAAGTGATGGTTTGAGAAAATGACAAAAATGCCCTTCATTCAAAAAAGAAAAAACAAACAGTTCAAAAAAAGGACAAACATGTCCTCCATCCAGAAAGTCGAGGATGATGTTGACTCTTCAAAGTCTTCTTCTTTTTCTGTTCAAAAAAAGGACAAACATGTCTTCTTCTTCTTTCTCCGTAAAACACTGTAAAACCCTCTCTCTCTCTCTAGAGAAGAAATCAAGGGAAATAAAGAGTTCTTCCTGGAGAAGGCCATGAACATCAACCCTCTCACTCTCTCTCTCTTCTCTTTCTACTTCTGTGCACATCCAACAGACGATCCTACATTGCTCCATCGTCATCTTCTTCTTCTTCCTTCTTCGTAAAACACTGTAAAACCCTCTCTCTCTTTAGAGAAGAAATCAAGGGAGGTAAAGGGTTCCTCCTGGAGAAGGCCATGAACACCAACCCTCTCACTCTCTCTCCCTTCTCTCTCTACTTATGTGCCTGATTTAGAGTTTTTGCCCTTACAGGAGGGGGGTCCGGGGGTTCATCCCAGCGTGGGTAGCATCATTCAACTAAATGAGTTATAGATCCTGATTCAGAGTTTTACCCTTATAGGAGAGGGGTCTGGGGGCTCCTCCCAACGTGGGTAGCATCATTCAACTTGAAGAGTTGTGGAGTCTGATTCAAAGTTTTTACCCATTCATATTTTAAGGCATTAGATCTCATGTTTGAACATCCACGCATGTGCAGTTTGCTTTCATCATGTTCAGTTGCTTTCTAGATTATACTTTGAATTCTTGTGCATTTTAGATCTATCAATTTGTATGTAACCAGAGCTCATTTTAATCTGAAATTTTTACTGAAACTTCATGCATATGTTTTCATTCTCTCCACCAAAAATCAGATCATTCTAAGTTGGTTTGACCCACTTTAAAAATCAAGATTCAAAACCTATTATTTTGCACCGTCAGGATTTTAGCAGAATCAGGACCAACTTGCGGAAGTGATTTCTCCCTAACCAGAGATGATCTTTCCAATACGTAAAAAAGGTTGTTTTTTAAATTGAATCTAGTTTGTTCATACCAAATTTCAGCGATTTCTATGGTGTTTTTGTACCGGTTTCGGGTCAAAAACCATAACCCTGTCACCCTGTGTCATTTTAACGGCTCAGATTTTGATCCATTTTGTTTGAATTTTATTTTCTTAATGAAAGATCATTTTTCAATTCTGTAAAACGGGTTCTCTTCGTTTATGTGTCTAGTTCATCCCTATAAATTTTCAGAATTTGTCATGGTAAATTACTATTTTATTTTGATTAAATACCAGAACCTTGTATCCAGATTTTATAAATGTTCTGATTTTGGCCCCCCATATCATGACTGTTGTAGCACTTCTTCAACAAATCGTTATTTAATTGGCAATATTCTTCAGCAAATTATTGTTATGATTTTTTTGAGTCTCTAATGAGTCTCTACTATGATTTGTAGTATTTTTGGGTCTCCAACGAGCCTCACAATGATTTATAGTGTTGTTCGATCTTTTAACTATGATTTATAGTGCTTTGGGGTCTCCAACAAGCCCCACAACGATTTGTAGTGTTTTTTGGTCTTTTAACTTTGATTTATAGTGTTTTCGGGTCTCTAACGAGACCCACAGCGATTTATAGTGTTGTTGGACCTCGCTATAGCGATTTGTAGTGTTTCTCGCTAAACACTACAGCGATTTGTGATACAAATCGCTATCTGAATCAGGACCAACTTGTCAGGGTCATATCTCCCTAACCAGAGATTGGATTTCAAATCCATAAAAAATGGTGTCTTCGTTATGAAATCTAGTTTATTCCTGTAAATTTTCAGCGATTTCTATGGTCATTTGATACCCTATTTAGATCTAAAACCAGACCCCTATCAGTCTGCCTTATTTGAGTGACATAGGTTTTTATTTCATTTTGTAAGAGTCATATCTCCCTAACGGAAGATCATTTTTCAAATCCGTAAAAAGGGTTTTTTCCTCTATATGTCTAGTTTATATCTGGAAAGTTTTATAACTTTTTATGCTCGTTTGATATTTCGAACCTGTTAAAAACCGAGACATGTTATAAAACTTAAAAAGTTTGAAACTTCCTCTATGTGTCTCGATTTTTAACAGGTTCGAAATATCAAATGAGCATAAAAAGTTATAAAACCTTCCATATATAAACTAGATACATAGAGGAAGAAAACCCTTTTTACGGATTTGGAAAATGATCTTCCGTTGGGGAGATATGACTCTTACAAATCGAAATAAAAACCTATGTCACTCAAATAAGACAGACTGATAGGGGTCTGGTTTTAGATCTAAATGGGGTATCAAATTACTATAGAAATCACTGAAAATTTACAGAAATAAACTAGATTTCATAACAAAGACACCACTTTTTACGGATTTGAAATCCGATCTCTGGTTAGGGAGATATGACCCTGACAAGTTGGTCCTGATTCGGATAGCGATTTGTATCACAAATCGCTGTAGTGTTTCTCGCTAAACACTACAAATCGCTATAGCGAGGTCCAACAACACTATAAATTGCTGTGGGTCTCGTTAGAGACCCGAAAACACTATAAATCATAGTTAAAAGACCGAAAAACACTACAAATCGTTGTGGGGCTCGTTGAAGACCCCAAATCACTATAAATCATAGTTAAAAGATTGAACAACACTATAAATCATTGTGAGGCTCGTTGGAGACCCAAAAATACTACAAATAATAGTAGAGACTCATTAGAGACTCAAAAAATCATAACAATAATTTGCTGAAGAATATTGCCAATCAAATAACGATTTGTTGAAGAAGTGCTACAACAGTCATGATATGGGGGGCCAAAATCAGAACATTTATAAAATCTGGATACAAGGTTCTGGTATTTAATCAAAATAAAATAGTAATTTACCATGACAAATTCTGAAAATTTATAGGGATGAACTAGACACATAAACGAAGAGAACCCGTTTTACAGAATTGAAAAATGATCTTTCATTAAGAAAATAAAATTCAAACAAAATGGATCAAAATCTGAGCCGTTAAAATGACACAGGGTGACAGGGTTATGGTTTTTGACCCGAAACCGGTACGAAAACACCATAAAAATCACTGAAATTTGGTATGAACAAACTAGATACAATTTAAAAAACAACCCTTTTTACGGATCGGAAAGATCATCTCTGGTTAAGGGGAAATCACTTCCGCAAGTTGGTCCTGATTCTGCTAAAATCCTGACGGTGCAAAATAATAGGTTTTGAATCTTGATTTTTAAAGTGGGTCAAACAAACTCAGAATGATCTGATTTTTGGTGGAGAGCATGAAGACATATGCATGAAGTTGCAGTAAAAAATTCAAGTTAAAATGAGCTCTGATTATATACAAATTGATAGATCTAAAATGCATAACTCATCAAGTTGAACGATGCTACAGTTAGTGTGCAGGTCAGTCGGTGTTTGATGGAGAAATGTTGGATCGTTTGTTGGATGTGCACAGAAGTAGAGAGAGAAGGGAGAGAGAGTGAGATGAGGTTTTACCCCTCTCTTGTAAGGGTAAAAACTCTAAATCAGGATCTACAACTCATTTAGTTGAATGATGATACCCACGCTGGGAGGAGCCCCAAACCCTCCTCCTGTAAGGGTAAAAACTCTGAATCAGACTTCACAAGAGTCAATGTATAGGTCAGTCGGTGCTTGATGGAGCAATGTATGATCTTCTAATGGATGTGCACAGAAGCAGAAATAGAAGGGAGAGAGAGAGTGAGAGGGTTGATGTTCATGGCCTCCTCCAGGGGAGATTTCTTTCTCGGATAATCCTGCAGTGCAGAGACTGGGTCTTAAATAATCATCTTCGGGGCACTTAAGTCTTTACAACCACTCCTTTTCAAGAACCGTCATTTTTTTTTTGCACCAATGGAGGAGAGGGTACTTAAGTCTTTGCAATCTTATCAAACTCCAACGCTAATTAATGTTGACAAACATGGGGATACGAGACGCACATGCTTACATACGTGGTGCTCTTTGGGACCCCCGATCATGAGATGTAGCTAACTGCCCTGTTCGGGGGGGGGGGGGGGACATATAACCTGCTTTGGTTTCATTGCACTCTTCATTGTTATATAAAAGGGCTATCTAAGCCCGATATGAGATTTGGTTTTCTTATAATTTTTTATTATATTTATTTTATTTATTTTATTATAAAAGTATATATATATATATATTTCTAATGAATATCATATCTATCATGTTTTTGTGTTTTTTCCAGTGTTGGTGGTGCTTTGCACAATCAATCATACATTTTTTTATAGTTTGTGTACGAGGTAAGACCATCGCAAGCTAAAGCCAAATGTTGATAATTTCAAGCTCCTGGTGTGGTTGATCCCTACTCGATGAAGGAGAAAAAGTGCACAACTTAAAGATCGGACCTGACATCTCTTGTTTTTAATATTAATCCATTTTTTCAAATCCAATTTTTTTTCAGATAAAACCCTCTTTTTTTTTCAAAATTTGGAGATCCACGTAGTTTTCTTCTCCAATAATAACATGTATACTAGAGACCGTATGCATAATGACATTAATTATCATGTGATTATGGAGAAGGTTCGGGATCATCAAGTATCAATAGAGCACATAGGTACAAAATTCATGATCACAGACACCATGACAAAGGGGTACCAAAAGTATTTGAGGATCATGTACAAAATAACCAAACTGGATCAGATGTTATTCTTTTATATTTACTTTCACATTGGAGAAAAGTTGGACCTTAATTGGAATGATGTTGGACATGGGCCTCCAATAAAAAAATTTCAAATCAAAACCGGGTCCATATAATATTCGAATCCTGTGAGTTCAACCCAATTAATTAATCTGTCTTACATAATATAATATATCACCCAGTTTGAATTGAACCCAGATCTTACCGGTTCCTATCAGAACCAGCAATATTAGAGAATCGGAAAAAAGGGCGGGAGAAAACTATAAAAAAGGCAGCGAGCTTCTTCTGTTCAGCAGAGTCGCTTGTCTCCCCGCTTTCCCCAGCAACCTATCGCTCTCCAATCCCTCCACTTGAGGTAATCTCTCTCTCTCGATCGTCTTCAACCCTAGAATTGACGTGGAATTTTATTGAAATTTACTCGAATATGTCAAAAGTTTTCCTGAATTTAAGGAAATCATTGTCTATTTTTTTTTTAAAATTTGTATACTTTTAGTTCGCTAACTTAGAATTGATAGAAGTTTTTGAAATTACCTCGAACTTGTTGAAATTTTCGTGAACTTGTGGAAACTTTTTTCCGTTTCTGTCATTCCCAGTCGGTAAATCTCATTCTTCAGATTGAATGATCGATTCGTGTTTTCACAACCCTCTCGTTGATGAAATTTGTATAAACTGCTGTGAATTTGTTAAAATTTTAATAAACGGATTCTTGCTTTTGTTGCTTTTCTGATCTGTAGATTGTACCCTAGAATTTAGATCGATCTGCATTTGGAATCTAAGAAAAGCTGTGAGCAATGATAGTTTGGTCACGGTTTTCGTGTTAATGGAAATTTCTAATATTTGTTTTTTGTTCCTTTGGGATTTTGATTGACCTGCATCTTAAGGATAATGATTTCCTAGGATTTTTATTCATTTGATTTCAGAACCCTGAATCAGAGTTTCCAAAATTTCTCCTTCGAATTTCTTTAATGCATGGTTCTAATGGTGCCTTTAGAGGATTTGAGAATCTATTCATAAGATATTCATTAATTCCAGCAGTTTCAGCAAGACAAGCAAGAGATGGAGGGGTATCTGCTAAACATGAAGCATCTACGATCCCAGATGAACGGTGTGGATTTTTCCCTTTTCTCATTAAGAATTATGGGTGATTAATGAATGTTTTATTTCATCAATTTTGATATTTATTTCCATTTTCTCATCAACTGATTCAATTTTCAATTCCATGTCCTGTTTTTTATTATTTTCTTATTTAATTTATCTTCACATTTTCTACTTGAGCTGAAGTAATTCCTTATCATTTGATTATTTTATTTTACTGATGAAATATTATATCATTTCCCTTGAGTTAAATTAATCTTGGAATCTTCTTGTTAATGTTTTTTGCTTCACTTTTTCTAATTATGTATGATAATTTACTAAAATCTACTGAATTCATATAGTTTTATTTCTTTCCCCCTAGTTTTAGGCAGTACAATTACTTAAATTTCAGGTGGCTATAAGTTGTACCCTCTATATGTTTCTAATTCCTTTCATTTTTCTACTGCTTCTGTAATGGTCTGTTCAACTTTTTTCATCCAATTTACTACCGTGGTGGTCACCCGCATGGCCAGCGGGGTGGTTGTGAAGGTGCCTAGATGAAAGCACCAGATCAACCCGGCTGGCCCACAGGTTGTGTCTGCTTTCTGAGGTGGGCCATGTAGGGTGGTCGTGGGGCCCCACCCAAGGTTTTCCTCGCTTTGGCTATGGTTCCTCGTCACAAAAAAAAAACTTTTTCATTCATTTTCATTCCTTCTTGAGAATTTCTGTATTCTGAAACTCTATTTTATGTTCTTGTCTTCTTTTTTTATAATTGCTTTGGTTCTTAACATAGTCACCTATATCGTTCAAGGTAATATCTCGGCAAGGATATTTCTCGGAGATATTTTCAAAAGTTGAAAAATCTCGGGAATATCTTGGGTAAAAATACAAAAAAATATGAAAAACAATATAAGAAAATAATAATTATTCTTGTAAAAATATAAGGAATATAACTTTGAAAAGCTTTTAAACATAGTCACAAATATCGGTATCGGCTATAGCTTGGCGAGGCTGTTTCTCGCGATATTATAGCTTTGGTGATAAATCTCAGATTCTCAGGAAAATCTCAAGGCTTAATAATATAAAAAATAACAAACATAAGTAAGAAAATATCATGTTTAGACAAAAATATATAAATAATAAAAGAAATAAGTACAAAATATAAAAGAAAGAAGAAAACATATTTAAAATGTAAAAAATAAATAAAAACAGTAAAACTAATTGATAATATCGTGATATTATCGAATTGGCAATATTTTCAAAATATCGCAATATTTTACCTATATTATTGTTTGCTGAATTTACAGCGATAATATAGTGCTATTTTGAAAATATCGCTGATATTTGTGACTATGCTTTTAAAATACAAAATAAAAATACAGAAGTTGGGCTTAAATTATATAAATTAAGTTTTTTTAAAAAATAACACTATAATATCTTGATAATATCACGATATTTTGAAAATATCGCGATATTTAACCTTTAATATCAGCTGGCATAGATTTGCCAATAATATCATGATATTTTCAAAATATCCACGATATCAGTGACACTAGTTCTTAAGTAATTAAGCAATTTGTTAAATGATAGATGTGTTTCTACTTCAACAGATTTTGAAGAAGAGGCGACAAATGTTTCTGCTGAGGAACAGAAACTGGCATCAGCCATTCAGACACTGGAAAAGGATATTGAAATTGGTTAGTTCTCAGTTCTCAGTTTATATATCTGGCATTTATTTAGAATAACGTATTACTGAGGTGGCATTTAGCTTTGATGCGAGTGATTCGGTTGAAGATAACTTGGAGACTTCATGATTGGCACAACTCAATTTCTCCATCTTAAGGAATAAAAAAATGCACCTCCCCGGATGCCTGTTTAAATTCCACCAATTTGGTGCGAAATTCATGAGTTTCCTTTTGCCATCATGCTCAAATCTTGGGATTGCATTCTTGATGGAAAATGAATTCCATAGAAAACATTTTTACCAGAATCAAAACACACAAAATTGCTACTGACAGAACCTTTTAACAGCAGTAGGATTATGGAGGCAGATCAAATCCATAGTGCTGTGGGGGGGACACAGTTCAAGTAAGGGCATGACCACCTGAAAGGGCACATGAAGTTCATTAGGTTTGTCTCCCCAAGTCTAGGCTTTCCTGCCCACAGCTTTATGTCAGAATGGACCAGTCTTGCGCTTAGCATCAATTGTGAATGTAGGTGTCATTCTAGAGGGCACGTCATTATCATGGTATAAAGACTCTACTCTGAGTCTCCCATATGTAGTTAATCAGATCTAGCAAAGTAGAATTCATACCCAACTTGGACTTGGGTTCAGGAACCCTGCATCAAATCCAAATACTATTAACCCCCAGCCTTAGTTGGATCTGTATTACATCTGTGACATCCTAGTGAGTTCTGAATCTTGCTTTGGCCAAAGTCATGTAGATGGCTTGGTCTGAGACTCTGAAGAAAAACATGTTAGTAGCTTTTTGCTTTGTTCATGGGATCTGAAATGACATAACACATCTGTGTGAGATGGGTGCTAGGGCAATGAGGTAGAGAAGCTCAATGCAAAATGAGAAGGAAAGCAATGAATGATTTCCTCCATCAGAATAAGGAGCTGTCTGGGCACCCACTTATCCAGAGAACTTGGATAAGTTGGGATATTACATTATGGTTCTGAACAGAATCCCAACTTGTCCTAGTCTTTTGAATAAATGGATGCATGCAACTACGTGATGACTGGTAAATATCTTGAAAGGTGGGTTGAGCAATCTTTGGGTTGTTGGTTGATGTCTTGCAGCAAAGTCTGAAACAAGACGGGTGAAGGAGAACTCAGATGGGATGTCAAAAGAAAAAGTCCGTGTCTCTTCCATGATACTTGAGAAGCAACAGGAGTTGTCCATTTTAGAATTTCAAGCATCTTCTCAACCTCTGGTAACTTTGGGACAAATGATGTGTACACGGGCACACAAGCATATGTAGATATTGTTATTAACACTGATAGGTTGACCCAGATAGAGTCCAAAGTTGAGTTACTATACATAATCTTTTGCTGCCAGTTTTACAAAGTCAATTGGCGTTTTCTCTTTTTGCAAGATTCAACAATTGTTGGTTACAGGCCTCTGCAAAGAATCTTGGACCTTTTCTTGAGTTGATTTGTTAAATTGTATCTCTCTTATATATATTTACATATATATATAAAGAGAGATACATATACATATATACATGATGTATATATGTATATGTATCTATCTTTATATATATATGTAAATATATATGTTTCTCTCTCTTCTTGTAAAACCCGCAAGGGTATTATAGTCATTTCCCTTCTTTTGCGCATATTCATAATTATGAATATGCTGTAATATTTTTGTACTTTTACTTTTTCTTCTTTTCTTTTTTCTTTTCATTTTATTTTTTCTTTTTCTTGTTTGATTGACTCAAGTCAACTTGGAGGGGCTCAACACTAGCTGTTGGGCCTCTTCAACGGTTAGAATTCTAACCGTTGGAGGGGCTCCAACAGCTAGTGGAGCCCCTCCAAGGCTCCTTGCTTGCTTATAAATAGGGGTGTTCCCCCTTTGTAAAAACTTCTTCTTGGAGCTTTTGTTCTCCATTCTTCTCAATAAAATTCTTTATATTTTGTATGCCTTTGTGCATTTGAGTTTCTTTATTGTACCTTCGTGTACATTTGTTCTAAGTGTTCTTGTGCATTTGTGCACATTGGTGGTGTTGTGCTTATCGCACACTTTATCTCCTTTTTGAGATATTTTCACATGGTATCAGAGCTAGGCTTAAAGGAAAAGAAGATCGTGCATTTTTTCTCTCTTCGTTGGAGTACCTCGTAAAGCGTGCCATTAAGTTGTGGTGGTTGGAGTGAAGACTCGGTCCTTCATTCTATATTTTAGAAGCTTTCTACATCAAGAAGGAACTCATTTCGTATTGTGGTACGCATTTATTTCTCTTTGTATCCTCTCTAATGGGCGAAAAGGATTCACACTTCTCTCTTGGCTTCAAATTAAATGGAACGAACTATCATGTATGGGCCGGGAATATGGAGGCTCATATAAAAGGAAAGGGTCTTTGGGGATATGTTCAAGGAACTATTCCCGAACCCGAACCTAAATTTACTATCCTTGAGAGAGGGGAGATCAAGGTTCTTGTGGGAGAAGAAAGAGAAAAGGCTTTTGAAGATTACAATAAGAAGCATGGAGAGTGGGAAATGAAAAATTACAAAATACTCTCATGGTTCTTCTCTTCGGTTGAGACCAAAATTAATGCCAACATTCTAAAGTTCAAAAAGGCATATCAAGTATGAGAATATCTTGAAAGAATGTATACTTCAAGATATTTGTCCCATAAATACTATCTCCAAAAGAAGGCTTTAACTCTTCAACAAGGAGAAATGTCTGTTAGAGAGTATTTTGCCGAGTTATCCACTATTTGGGATGAACTTGCTCTCCAAGAACCTAAATAGAGTGGTGAGGCTATTGAATTGAGGGCCAAACAATTAGAGGAGGATCATTTCTTTAACTTTTTAAATGGGCTTAGACCCGAGTTTGAACAAACTAGATCCTCTCTCTTGTCTTCTTTCTCTTCTCCTCCATTGGAAGATGTGCTTACCAAATTAAGTGGAGAAGAAACTAGATTGGGAATGAATAAAACCAATCTAAGTGTGTTGGCCGTGTTAAGAATAGGTGGTTCTTTGTTTAAGTTATTTTATATTAGAGGTTTTCTGAAATTCTATCCTCATAAGGACTTAGATGTAATTTCCTTTTTTGCCTCTCTCTATTTAATATAGAGAGAAGCTCTAATTAATTATGTTATCGAGTTCTATTCTCTCAGTCGTCTCTCTCCCCTTCTCTCTCTCTTCCTCTCTCTCTCTCTCTCTTCCTCTCTCTCTCTCTCTCTACCTAGGGTTTGGGTCATCTCTTTTCTTCTTGAACATGGTATCAGAGCAGGCGATCTCAGGAGCGTGATCGATCTGATCTCAGGAGCGTGATCGATCTGATCTCAGGAGCGTGATCTACACCAAACATCCAGCACTCGAACCAGGTGTGGATTAAATTTTTGCTGAGATCTGATAACAGATCTAGAGCATCGTGGAAGTGAGCCCTCAGGTCTGGCAATCGTATTTTTTTTTGAGTTTCATATACCGTGACTTCTGGGTGTAGCAGCGTGGAAGTGAGCCCTCAGGTCTGGCAATCGTAATTTTTTTTTGAGTATCATATGTCGTGACTTCTGGGTGTAGCAGCTGATAACAGATCCTATATTCGTATGGCTATGACTGCTGCCATAACATCGTGTCCCTGTCGTGACTGTTTTTGTCCTTTGAAGAAAGGAACTTCCTGTTTGTGGCTATCGTGATTTACAGCATCTGTCCATATGATTTCAGCAACTGATGTCGTGATTTCAACATGCTGTGCCGTGATTCTTCATGCTGTCGTTATTATTTTTTTTATCGTGATTGCAAATGTTGTCGTGAATTCAGCATCAAACCCACATCAACCGTGATTCTTCATGATGTCGTCATTGGTTTTTCATGCTGTCGTGATTAGTTTCAGCATCAGAAGCTCTGTAGTGGAAACAACAACCTTGTTTTTCTCTGCTATGTTGAAAATCATCATGTTTTTGTGAATTTTTTTTCTGAAGGAGTCTGTGTTGAATATAGGTGTTGGTTGTTGGTTCTGGCTAATGCGTGATTGTTATGTGTCTGGGTTGCTGTCCATACTGTCGTGGAAAGTGCAGGCTTGATTCCTGCGGTGCTGTCCAATCCTGTCGTGGAAAATTCTCCTTTTGTGGGCTGCTGTTCCTTTCTGTCGTGGTTCCTTTTTTTTTTGTGAACAACTGCTAGGTTGCTTGAAATCTGTCCAGATTTTTATCTCTGCTGAAACAGAAATATTTTGTTAGTATGGCTGAAACGTCAAAATGTGATTCCAAATTGGAACATATTGGAGAATATAAAGCATTTGCCAACCCCTTCTCGTATGGCTCTTCCGTAAGGTTGAATGAAACCAACTATGCCAGGTGGTCCAGAACTTTTATGATGTCGGTATCTGGACATCGTCGAAAACATATTTTGTTGGAAGGCGAACCCACTGAGAAATTGGGAAAATATGTTACTTGGGATGAAGATAATGACATAGTTATGTCATGGATCATGAATAGTGTTGAACCCCATATTGCAGATGGATTGATCTACTATAATACAACCAAACTGATGTGGGACAATCTTCGTGATACATACTCACAAGAAACGAATGTGAGTCGTATCCTGCAAGTCGAACAGGAAATATATAATTTGCAACAGGGAGATCAGACCTTGGCCCAGTACTATGCCTCTGTCAAAGCTGCGTTTGAAAGACTTAATGCTCACAGGCCCCTTTGTTGCTCGAAGCAAAAGGATCATCAAGAACAAACCATGGTTGCTCGTTTTCTTACAGGTCTTTCTTCAGATTTTTCTGTTGCAAAAGTTCAAATGTTGACTGGATCAGATGTTCCCACTCTTGCTGATGCTTACAATCGTCTGAGTAGACTTGCGATCTCTCTGCCACAATCTCAGCCTGTGACTCAGTCATCTGCTCTTGTTGTTCCATCTAGTTATGGGCGTGGAAATATTCAGAATATCAGAGGACGAGGACGAGGATGTGGTATGGGAGGCAGAGGAAAGCTTCAATGTACATTCTGTGGAAAATCTGGACATTTAGAAGATCGTTGCTGGGATAAGCATGGTCGGCCAACCTTTTCTTCATCAAAGTCATATACTCCTAAAGCAAATGTTACTACTATCGAGGCAACAAATGTACAAGAGAATATCACTACAAATGAAAGCAGTATCACCCTTAGTCGTGCGGAATATGATGAATTGATCGCTCTTCGACCTTTGAGTTCCACCCCTCCTGTAGCTGGTGTTGCCTATTCAACCGGAAATCATCTTCATCCGACTGATAGTAAGTGGTTTATTGACTCTGGTGCATCCAGACATTTGTGTGGAAATTCACGTGTTTTTTCAGATCTAAAGGAGATTAAGGCTCAGCTTGGAGTCTCATTAGCCGATGGGAGCTCTTCCCCGGTTGTTGGTCAGGGAAATATTTCTATATCCTCCTCATTACAGTTGAAAAATGCTCTTCATACTCCAAACTTTCCTCAAAGTTTACTTTCTGTTAGTTGCCTTATAAAAGAACAAAACTGTAGAGTAATATTTGATCCAATGGATTGTCATTTCCAGGATTTGCTGACGGGGAAGAAGATTGATGGAGGCTATGAAGAAAATGGAATTTACTACCTACATCATCCAATGGGTTTTGTTCATGCTGCAGTGGAACATTCATTCAGTCCGGTTCAGTGGCATCGTCGACTTGGTCATCCTTCATTGTCCAAGCTTTGGTCGGTATTTCCTCAAATTCCTTCCACCACATCCTTTCAGTGTGAAGCATGTCAGTTGGGCAAGCATCATCGAAGTTCGTTCCCTTCGAGTCAGAGTCAGTCTAGTAATAAAGTTTTTGAACTTCTTCATGCAGATGTATTATCTTGTTATTGTTGATGATTTCTCTAAGTTATCATGGGTATTTTTAATAAAAGAATGATCTGAAGTTCCAAGTCTTATCAAATCCCTCATTCTTGAAATAAAAACTCAGTTTGAATCTATTGTCAAGATTGTTCGCACTGATAATGCTCTCGAGTTTAAATCAAAAAGTCTGTTACAATTTTACCAAGATCATGGCATCCAACCCCAAACTTCCTGTGCCTATTCATCTCAACAAAATGGGGTAGCTGAGCGAAAACATCGGCACCTCCTTGATGTTGCCAGGACCATTATGATTCAATCCAATGTTCCTGCGTTATACTGGGGTGATGCGGTTACCACTGCTTTCTATTTGATCAACCGCATGCCTTCGTCTTCTGTGGGTGATCAAATTCCATTACATATCCTAAAACCTAATGCCCCACTTTTTTCTTTCTCACCAAAAATATTTGAATGTGTTTGTTTTGTACACAAACTTGGCCCTGACCGTGATAAATTAGCCGCTTAAGCTACAAAATGCATATTTATCGGTTATCCAAAAAATCAAAAGGGCTATCGATGTTATGATCCTATTTCTCGCCGAGAGTATGTCAGTGCGGATGTATCTTTCCTGGAATCCTCTCCATATTACTCTAGTTCCGGTTCCCCGCTGCAGGTTGATTCAACTGAGTCTTTTCCATTACCTATACCTCATTTTCCTTTGGAATCTGTGCCCTCCTTATCGAACCAGACTTCATCCTCTTCCAGATTTAATAATCCTCCATTGGTATATGTGCGTAGAGCTCCACTTCCGCAAGAGCCTTCATATTCTTCTTCTCCTGAGGTAAGTTCTACTGACAATAGTGATCTTCAGAATGATGATAGCAGGCCTATTGCTCTACGAAAGGGGACACGACAATGCACCTTATATCCCATATCTCATTTTGTCTCCCATGCCAGAATTGGACATCAGATGAAGTCTTTTATTTCAGCCTTGTCTGCTGAAACCATTCCTCTAAACTTCCAACAGGCAGCACTTGATAATCGCTGGAAGCTGGCTATGCAAGAAGAAATGACAACTTTGGTATCTCAGCATACCTGGGATCTAGTTGATTCCCCAGCAGATGCTGACATTGTTGGATGTAAATAGGTATATACAATAAAGTACAAATCTGATGGTTCTATTGAAAGGTACAAGGCCAGATTAGTCGCGAAAGGGTATACTCAGACATATGGAATTGACTTCTTTGAAACTTTTTCTCCTGTTGCACGGATGGGTACCATCCGTCTTGTTCTCTCAGTAGTTGTTCAGCATGGTTGGAGCTTGTGTCAATTAGATGTGAAAATGCATTTCTATATGGGGATCTATCTGAGACCGTTTACATGCAACAACCTCCAGGATTCGAGGTTGAGGGGGAGTGTCAGAAGGTGTGCAGATTGAGAAAGGCGATTTATGTCTTGAAACAAAGTCCCCGTGCATGGTTTCAAAAGTTGTTTGAAGTGATGTCCAGCTTTGGCTTTAATAGATCAGCAGCAGATCATACACTTTTTATAAAGAAAACTAGCTCTGGCATAGTTGTTATGGTGGTATATGTGGATGGCATCATTCTTACAGGAGATGATGTGAAAGCTATTGAAGCCACAAAGGCTCATCTTCAAAAACACTTTGTTACAAAAGACCTTGGTTCACTCAGATATTTTCTGGGTATAGAAGTTGCTAGAAGCCGTGAAGGGATGGTTTTGTCCCAACGGAAGTATGTTCTTGACTTATTAAAGGAAACGGGCGTGTTGGGAGCTAAACCAGCAAATATTCCCATGGACCAGAAAGTTTAGTTGTTTGAAGAAGGGTCAAAACCAGTTGATAGTAAAAGCTATCGCTCCCTAGTAGGGAAGTTATTATATGTAACTGTGACCAGACAGACCGGATATTGCTTTAGCAGTAAGCAAAGTTAGTCTGTTTATGGACAAACCAACTGAGGTACACTGGAATGCAGCCATAATGATTCTCAAATATCTAAAATCCTCTCCTGGAAAGGGGTTATTGTTCAGGAAAGGTGAAACTCTGGAGATAGTAGCCTATTCTGATGCTGACTATGCTGGATCTGTAGTAGATAGAAAGTCTACCACAGGATTCTGTGTGTTTTTGGGAGACAACTTGATTTCATGGAGAAGTAAGAAACAAAATGTGGTTTCCAGGTCGAGTGAAGAATCAGAATATCGGGCTATGGCCCAAACAACTGCTGAATTGATGTGGGTTTGCACTGTCCTTCATGACCTCCAGGTGAAGGTCCCCTCTCCAATGACTATGATGTGCGATAACAAAGCGGCAACATATATAGCAAACAATCCTGTCTTTCATGAGAGAATAAAGCACATTGAGGTTGATTGCCACTATGTAAGAGATATGATTCAAGTTGGTCATATCACTACCAAATACCTAAAGTCGGAAGACCAAGTTGCAGATATGTTTACAAAGCCTCTTGCTAGGCCAAATTTTTCAAAGTGTTGTGACAAGCTGAGCATGATTGATATCTATGCTCCAGCTTGAGGGGGAGTGTTGAGAATAGGTGGTTCTTTGTTTAAGTTATTTTATATTAGAGGTTTTCTAAAATTCTGTCCTCATAAGGACTTAGATGTAATTTCCTTTTTTGCCTCTCTCTATTTAATATAGAGAGAAGCCCTAATTAATTATGTTATCGAGTTCTATTCTCTCAGCCGTCTTTCTCCCCTTCTCTCTCTTTTCCTCTCTCTCTCTCTCTACCTAGGGTTCGGGTCATCTCTTCTCTTCTTGAACAGGCCGTTCCCTCTAAAGATGAGGATGAGGGTACTTATGCCGTCTCAAGACCGGGGAATAATGTTAAAACCTATAAACCCCCTCATTTTAACAAAAATCAAGAAGGAAGAGAAAATGGTGGGCATTATGGAAGAAGAGATTATAGTAAGATCATATGCCATTTTTGCAAAGAATCGGGTCACATTAAACCGGTATGCCCTAAATGGAAGAAGATGGTGGCTATGTCTACTACTTTCCAATCAACCAAGGAGGAAGGTTCATCAACTTCCAACCATCCTACTTTGTCTCTCAATCAAATCATGGAAGCTCTTCAACCACTCCTCAAGGGATCCGTTTCCGGAGCCGCCGTGACCACCTTCTCTCCTCCCGGTAAGTTTCTTTGGCTCTTAGACTCGGGTGCATCCTTTCATATAACTCCAAATGTTTTTGCACTTTCTAAATACTCAAAAAATTTGTCACTCTCTTTTGTCTCTACCGCGGATGGGGCTTCTCTTGAAATAAAAGGAATTGGTGATTTTGAAAGACAAGGTTTTTCTATTCCTAAAGTTAGATTTATACCAAAACTAAATTTAAATTTGCTTTCCGTCTCTCAACTATCGGATCATGGGTGTGATATCAAATTCTCATCAAATAAATGTTGGATACAGGATTGCCGGTCCGGGAAGTTGATTGGGGAAGGCTCTAGGAAGGGAGATCTTTATCTTATGAAATTTCTTCAAATTCCAAAACCCTCTTTTTGTAATATTGCCCAACATAAATATATAAATGTTTGGCATAAACGCCCTGGGCATCCAAATATTGTCAAGCTTTCTTATTTACATTTTGCTAAAACTTTATGTAAAGACAATTTCAATTGTAATGATTGTATTCTTGGTAAAATGAGAAGCTTACCTTTTAGACAAAGAACTATGTTTTCAACTAAGCCTTTTGAAATTGTGCATTCGGATGTTTGGGGACCGGCAACCGTTGTGTCTAAGGGAGGTTTTTCGTATTATGTTATTTATGTGGATGATTTCTCAAGGTATAGTTGGATATACTTCCTCAAACATAAACATGAGGTTTTCTCTACTTTTAAGGTTTTTCACATGATAATACAAAATCAATTCAATAGTAAATTACAAATTCTTAGAACCGATTCCGGGGGAGAATATCTCTCAAATGATTTCAAAAGTTATATTGAAAATAATGGGATTGTTCATCAAAGGTCTTGCCCCAAAACTCCTCAACAAAATGGGTTGGCCGAACGAAAACATAGACACATAATTGAAACTACAAGAACTTTGCTCATTTCTCAAAAAATTCCAAAAAGATTTTGGGCCGAAGCGGCTCTTGCATTGGTTTATCTCATAAACCGACTTCCATCCAAAAACTTGAATCAAATATCTCCATATGAAATCTTGTATAAAAAAGAACCCGATTACAATAGGTTAAGAATTTTTTGTTGTAAATGTTTTGTTCTCACCGATAAGAATGATAAATTATCTCCCAAAGCTATTCCTTGTGCGTTTTTGGGATATTCGGAAACACAAAAAGGTTTTAGGTGTTATGATATTAAAAATGATAAACTATATGTTTCAAGAAATGTAACCTTTTTAGAAAACATGAGTGGTTTTGAAGAACACAAAACTCATGAAGATAATGCCGATTACTCTTTTTTGTTTGAACTATTATCTATAAATAAAGATTTTTTTAGCGATGATGAATTGAATGTGAATGAGGATATAAGTGAAAGTATTCCTCAAACCATTCATAATGAAGAAGAAATGATAAATGAACCAATTACCTATACACATAGAGATAAAAGCACTTTTAGAAGTGCAATAGAGAAATATAGTGACCTTAGTGAATCTTCCAACCACTCTCGAAGAACTGAAAGATCTAGGAAAAATCCTTCTAGATTTATATCCTATGAGTCTTTTTCTCCAAAGCATAGGGCATGTCTTAGTGCCATTCATTCATATCAAGAACCTAGAAATTTTAAGGAAGCTAAGGAAATGATAGAGTGGAGGGATGTCATGGACAACGAACTTCGAGCCCTCAACAAAGCCAAAACTTGGGTTTTTTAATGTCTTCCAAAAGGAAAGAAAACAATAGGATGTAGATGGGTTTTTAAAGTCAAAACCAGGAGTGATGGCACTCTCGAAAGATATAAAGCCCGTCTTGTCGCAAAAGGATATAGTCAAGAATACGACATCGATGACGAAGAAACCTTTGCCCCCATTGCACGAATGGTTACTGTAAGATGTTTGATCACCATTGCATCTATTAAAAAATGAAATATTTACCAAATAGATGTTAAAAATATCTTTCTAAATGGGGACCTTAATGAAGAAGTCTACATGGATGCTCCTCCTGGTATGAACGTACCAAAGGGGAAAGTCCTTCGTTTGCAAAAAGCGCTTTATGGTTTAAAACAAGCCCCTAAGGCTTGGTATGATCGATTTAATGATGTGATGGTTCAAGATGGTTTTACCTCATGCTACACTGACACTGCTCTGTTCATCAAAAAGTCTAATGCAGGAATTGTGATTTTACTGTTGTATGTTGATGATATGTTGATAACAGGTAGTGACATAAAGGGCATCAAAAACATTAAAACCACTTTAAAAGAAAGGTTTGAAATGTCAGACTTGGGGTATCTGACTTACTTTCTTGGTATCGAGGTAGCCTACTCTCATAGAGGCTATTTTTTGTCTCAAACTAAACTTGCTTGTGAGATTCTTGACAGATCAGGTATTACTGATGATAAAATTTGTGAGACCCCTGAAATTGTGGGATCAAAAATGAAGATCGATGATGGGAAACCTTTGAAGGATCCTACCCCCTACCGGCAACTTGTGGGATCTCTAATGTATCTTAGCATCACAAGGCCGGACATCTCTCATGCCGTGCATACTGCAAGCCAATTTCAGCATGCTCCTACATCCGTTCATATGAGTGTTGTTCTTCGAGTTGTCAGATACATAAAGGGAACTTTAAACAAGGGAGTTTTCCTTTCCTCATCTTCTGAGTTAAATTTAATTGCATATACTGACTCTGATTGGGGAGGTGACCCAAATAATCGTCACTCCACTACAGGCTTTTGCATTTTTTTAGGTGAATCCCTGATCTCATGGAGATGTAAGAAACAACAGAAGGTGTCTCTATCGTCCACCGAAGCAGAATATCGAGCCATGGCTTCTACAACTATGAAGATTGTCTGGATTCATCAGTTGCTGCAAGACATGGGAATTCCAATTCAAGAACCCACAAAGTTGTGTTGTGATAATAAAAGTGTAATCTATATTGCTAAGAATCACACTTTTCATGAGCGGACAAAGCATATTGAGATGGACTGCCATTATGTCAGAGAGGCATATCTACAAAAAGTCATCGACCTTCCTTATGTGACTTCAGAATATCAGTTGGCAGATTTCTTCACCAAGGCGCTTTGCTCTTCAAGATTCAACTTTCTCCTTAGCAAACTCTCGGTCATTGTGCCTTAAGTTTGAGGGAGGGTGTTAAATTGTATCTCTCTTATATATATTTACATATATATATAAAGAGAGATACATATACATATATACATGATGTATATATGTATATGTATCTATCTTTATATATATATGTAAATATATATGTTTCTCTCTCTTCTTGTAAAACCCGCAAGGGTATTATAGTCATTTCCCTTCTTTTGTGCATATTCATAATTATGAATATGCTGTAATATTTTTGTACTTTAACTTTTTCTTCTTTTCTTTTTTCTTTTCATTTTTTTTTTCTTGTTTGATTGACTCAAGTAATCTTGGAGGGGGCTCAACACTAGCTGTTGGGCCTCTCCAACGGTTAGAATTCTAACCGTTGGAGGGGCTCCAACAGCTAGTGGAGCCCCTCCAAGGCTCCTTGCTTGCTTATAAATAGGGGTGTTCCCCCTTTGTAAAAACTTCTTCTTGGAGCTTTTGTTCTCCATTCTTCTCAATAAAATTCTTTATATTTTGTATGCCTTTGTGCATTTGAGTTTCTTTATTGTACCTTCGTGTACATTTGTTCTAAGTGTTCTTGTGCATTTGTGCACATTGGTGGTGTTGTGCTTATCACACACTTTATCTCCTTTTTGAGATATTTTCACATTGATTATGCACATTGGTGGAATTCCAACTTTCTTTTTATGTTCCCTTTTTTAACTCCTGAAGGTGTCTGCTTCCACCTTTGACTTTATCAAAGCTTTTTCCATAAAAAGTTCCAATAGTTGTTTTCTGCTGCCTGCAATCTTGTGGAGATTCTTTTCTCGAATTCTCTTTCATCTTTTCTGTAAGATCTGAAAGCTTGGCGTTCTAAAATTGACAGCATAATATGATTGCGCTTGATTCTGGTTCTATTCTGGGTTACCATATCGCCACTGCTCAACTAAATTGTGTAAAAGATGTCGTCATTACTTGTTTTCCTGTATTTTTGTTGCACTTATAGCACTGTGTGCACAGATTTTGGAGCTTATGCAACAAGAGAAGGTTAATCTAGCAGCTAAACTCGAAGAGAAACGGTAAACCTTTCTAGGAAAAGATAGAATTCTTGTTTTTCTTTACATCTTTTCTCTAGTTTGAGAATGTTGTTGGTCCAGACTCCAGGCTAATTTGTGTGAGTTGCTTGAAATATGTTGAGTCGCGCTAGGCACATTTGCTGACAAATGATAATTCTACTTAACGAAGACAATTCATGACTAACCATTGGCTGAGTATCATGTTGAACCACATAACTAAGAGTGATCAACTCTGACAAGTCAGGTCTAATCACTGTTTGTATGGCTCAGGCTGGTTAAAGTGTGTTGCTTAAAATATGTTTGAATCAAGCAAGATGAAATTACTGAGAAATGGTAATTCTACTTGGCGAGGACAATCCAAGTCTAACCTTTGTGACTTGAACCATCTTGAACCACAATTCAGGTCTACCCACTCAACAATTTGTTGGAATGATGCTGATCATCTTTCAGCAATTTATTTCTTGCTTTCTCACTTATAGGATTACCCTCCTAATGCTCTTCATACTCTGTTGTTGAGCAGGGCATACTACTTAATCATCGCAAAGCAGATGAAGGATGCACTAGGAAGAATCCGGGTGCTTAAACTAAACTTTGTTTATTATGGGAAATGGAACTTTTTCAGCCTTGAATTTCAAATTTTGAGCCATTTGGTTTCATGAGGAAACTAATAAGTGTGTTTTCTGGAGACCTCTTTAAGCACTTCCTAAGCATGTTAGATAGATTTCCATTTTTTCAGTATGCAGTGATTTCTATTTAAAATATTGACATTGTATTTTATTTATTCATTCTAACCCTGTCATGGCCCCTCCCATCTGAGCCAGGCCATATCCAAGTTGGTTTGCAGTTGAGTCCAGGTCCAAGTTTACATTAGCTAACCTTATGAAGGACTTGATTAATTCACCCTATCCAAGATCTTTGAAAATAAACTGAAAACAACATAATTACAACTTAGTAGCGACTATCTTGACGGTGCCTGTGGTTGGAGAGTTATGATCATTTGCATGACACAATCACTGAGTCCTACCTCTCACTAGTGATGGAGTATGCTGTCAGGGAGAATGTTGCATATCCCAGAATATGGAAGAGATCTGTCATTCACATTCTGGTTGCCTTGGCTGCTTCTTGGTTGCTTGGCAACTGATATACTTTCCCCTGTAAATCAACAGTATCTTATGAAAGAAAGAAATTAAAAAACTATAATGTTAGCATGAATATCAAACACCGATGTATTTCAGGTTGATTTTCCTGTTCTTGGCGACTTATACACTTTTCCAGCAATGATTCACATATCCGAAGCTGACAGATTTTTTTTTAAGGTTGAGGAGAAAGCAATCATGGGACATGAGCAAGACAGAGGTAAATTGAAGTCCTAGTCAGTAGTTATCAACATGCAATTTAGCTTGCCAGCTAACACCCCTTGTAAGGCATGTCTCTTAGTGAAAAAACTACCATCGAAGGCTAGAAGAATTTCATGATTCCTATCTGTGTGTTCACATTTCATACTTTTATAAGTAATGGTAAGGAGCAAACTGGCGCTTAGTGCTTAAACACTAGATTTTTGTGGTGTTGGGCAGCTGAATATTGGACCAGTTTGGTGTCGAGTTTGTTTAGTAACATAGGTGAGCCTGGACAGAAGCCGCAGACCTTAGCAGGGCTTGAACCTAGCATCCTTTAGCCCAGATTGAGTTTAAAGAATTACCTCAAACTTTTGGAGGATTGTTTTCCTTGATTTTACTGGATGATGAGAATACCTTTCTAAATTTGGGGCACAGATGTTTGCAGTTTACAATTTACATGTCTTTATTGTTTCATTTACTTATCTTCTTATTTTAATGAGCAGGAATGCATGATAGAGAAATTCTTTCCTTCAAAAAATATGAGGTTCTTGCTCTTATTCTTTCACTTCAAGATTTGATTTGTAAATTACTTGAAACCAATTTTCTTGATGTGTTTGCTTGATATCAAAGGCACAGATGCTTGAAGAAAAAAAGAGGAATGAAAATCTCATCACCCAGTTAGATGCTGCTAGAGCTGAGCTTAATGAAATAACAGTTCAGAAATCCAGACTTGCTTCTGAAAACGTTGAGGTAATGTTTTTCTTTTGAATAATCAATTACACAAGACTGCACTGAACTTATCAAGGTCTCGTCGCTCGAATAATTTCTTTAACCTAAGCTTTTCTCTGTCTCATAGATATGGTACTGATACATGGTATAGCATGGGGTGATCTGGTACTTTTGTTTGCTTTTCAATACATACATTATATATATACATTATATATATATATATATATGTGTATATATATATATATATATATATATATATTGTACCCACTCAATTTGACCTCATAGATGCGATCAGCATGGTTTGTTTGCTAGGGATCACACTCTGGATCATTTTCTTCAATATAAAAATATGACTTTTTAAATCATGAAATTTTAGTACATTGTCGACCACTGATTTTTTAAGCCCTCAGAAAACCAACTTACATGTTTCAAAAACACGGTTCAGAACCTGTTTTCTACTAAAGGAACTATGCAAATCACATCTATCAGGTTAGATCTTAAAAAAAACAGAAATATGTGAAAAGAATGGGTTTTCTACTAGCATGTACATACAATTGTACCATGATTCCATATGGTCGTGTGCACTGTTGTTTGTATGGATCTAGCCACCAAATGTTAGATCTAACCTTACAAATGTATTTAACATGGCTTATTTACTGTGATTGAAGGTTTTACCATGTCTAATACACCACACAATTTGATTTTTGAGACGGTGAAAAATCAACAGTTCATAATTCATGAAGACAAGGGTTTGTTTAAAAATAATACAAAACCTCATGTTGGATTCAACTTTAACACATATAAATAGTAAGTTGAACATGCTAAACCCCAAGGGGTTTGGCGTAGTGGGATGGGGCCTAGGCCGCTAGCCGGGTGGTCTAGGTTCAAATCCCATGAGCATCACCCCTTGCACAAGCCGAAGCGTGGCGACGGGTAAGCCCTCGGAGTTTTATGTTGTTAGGACAACAACTGTAAGTACGGCAGCCAGAGCCAACGTGACTAAGTCTCTGATCTTGGTGCGGTTTCTTTGAGTAAAAAAATAAAATAAAAACATGGTCCAATGGTTATATTTTGCTTTTGGAGGTCACGTCTATGTAAATCATAGTATGCACTGCTATAAGTTATGGTGGTTCAATACCATAGTAGAAGCACCCTATATATATATATATATATATATATATATATATAGAGAGAGAGAGAGAGAGAGAGAGAGAGAGAGAGAGAGAGAGAGAGTGGTAGCTGCCTGACGACTTTTGTGCCTGATGGAAATGGACGCGTGTTTGGTGCTCAACGTGCTTTCTGCATTAAATGAACCTTTAGCAGTGCTTTTGAAGCGTGCATCCATTTGTCTCAGGCAGTTACCACTTTTCCTATATTTATAGGATACAGGATTTGTGCTAAATATGAAACGATGCTAAATGAAACATTTTATCGGATTTTTGATGTTTTTTTTGAAATTTTAACCGTACAAATGTGTTCAGCGTGATTAATTTACTAGAAATTGACACTTGGATCATGCATTTTGGATGGAAAAATTGGTATTTTCAGCCTCGAAAATTTATGAAAATTGTAGGTCATTGATTTTTGAAAACTTATAAAAACCTATCCATGCATCAAAATCAAATCCTTCAAGAACTGATTCCCATATAAACAAGCATATAGATTACATCTGTACGGTCAGAATTTCGAAAAAACACAGGAAATCCAATAAAATTCTTCATTTAGCACCATGCCATATTTAGCATGGGTCATGTATCCTATATAATATATATATGAAAAAAAATGTATAAAATAGATACACATTTCATGTGAGATGTTTCTTTAGAAAAACATGCATTTAAAAGATACTAAAGCAAACAAATGCCTTGTATACCCCTTGTAGTTGAGGAAGGAAGCTGTACAAATGATTACCCAAGCATCTTGTTTGCACAAATATTTTCCATAGTTAAAAGTTGTAAAGAAAATAACTACTTTCCATTTAGGCAACTTTTGGCAAAAAAATAGGAGAGAGGAGTGTGTACTTTGGTAGGGTCAAGCAGAGTTTTCAAGTTAATCAATTTTTTTTTCTGTGACTTGTAAATTGTAGCCACCCCAACTTGGCTTCTGCAGGTTTGTGGAACGGTTGTACTAAAATGTTGAATACACATTGTTCACTGCTGTATCAGAAAGATGTAAGTTTCTCTTAAGAGCAAAAGATAATAAGAGTTGGTGAAGGTATAATTTACATGTAAGACATTGTAAAATTTATTTACTGGCATCATATAGTTCAAATTCATGAACTATAAAGTTCGTACTGGAGTTTGTGAGCTTTTTCATGCTTGACATGTAAAATTCTATGAGCTTCATCTTAAATGATTAATCTGTGGTTGTCCTCTTTGAAAAGAATCAGCCAAATCAAATCAATCGATCTTTAAATTTGAATTTGCAGATTTATTCCCTTTATGTGCACATGTAAAGGCATTTCCATCATTGGTATCTCTCTGTTATGTGTTTTCTAATGTTAGTATTGTTTCTTGTTTTTTTGTGGCAGTTGAACCAAAAAGTTGAGGAACTTCAGAGAAGACTAAATGATTTTCCCGTGCGTAGAGATGAAATATTTCATCTACCAACACATATACAGATACAATATGATGTCTTTGTGTTCTTAAGTGTTTAATCATCTTAAAGAATAGAAATGTTAGTGCAGCAGACAAAATATTCCCTGAAAATAAATTCTTGAACTGATTTGTGGATTTCTTGCTGATTAAATAGCCAGCACTTAAAGCAATGGAAACAACAGATTTGGAAGAGGAACTTAAGGCTTTGACTTGTGATAAAGCAGGAGAAACGGAGTATCTACAGTCTCTACATGACCGCATCATGCAGCTGAAGGTGATTGTTTTGTAGTCATTGAACTTCCAAGTGCTTGATACTTAACTTGGATAGGAAGGAGATTCAAGTACACAATGCTTGGTTGAGTCTTAAATTCCATTAGGCCTTCTTCTTGCCTCTTTCCTGTCTAAAAGACATGTTTGTTTGGCCCCTGTGAGAATCCTTTCTCACAAATGGGAGAGAATGATTCTCAGGAGCCACATTTTCTCACATGCAAGCAAACATGAGAAAATGGGGCTGTGAGAGAATGAATCACATATGATCCATTCTCCCAATTTTGTGAGAGTCAGTCACGGGGTTGACCCTGTGTCTCCGATTCTCATGAGAATTTTTCTCACAAGAATTCTTTTCGTGAGAATCATTCTCACATTTGTGAGAGAATAAACCTCACTGGGGAGCTAAGAAAACATGCCGTTACTCTTTTTTCTTTCAACTGAAAGGAAGAGATCCATGAAGGTCTTGGGACAAGTTTCCCAAACCTTTCCAAGTTCTTCAGGTCTTCTTGGTCTCTTTTAGTGAATTTATCAGTTCAGCTGCGAATCCATGACTCAGCTATGTCCCTGGTCTCTAGTGTGAATCTTGGTCGCTATTAAGTTTCAAAAAGAAAAAGTGTGTGGTCTTTTATTGAGGCAACTCAGAAATGGTGGATTCAGAATTCAATTAAATTCTAGTTCCTGGAGGGTATGTTTGGATCCCACCAGATTTTTCTCTTTTTTTTTATTGGCAAGCTGGGGTTAGGCAGACCCCTACCAGTTACATCTAATGTGATCAATTCATTACAATTCATTCACAGAAGGGGACCAATCTGCTGGTTTATCCTTCCAAATCCTGCCTTGTATAGCCATCTTTGCCAAACTACATGGCTTACAATCTTTATCCACCCAGGAGCATCGAATTCGGTCAAAGGCAAAAAGGCGAGTAACAATATCATATCTCATGTGTTGGATCTCCTCTGCCTTCAAGAAGCTTGCTTGTTGCTGCAACAATATATTTTTCTTGACGTTTTGATAATCACCCTACAAAGGCTAGGAATCATTTGAAGAATTATTGACCAGGCCACCCACTCTCTGTTGCATTCATCTTTCTGTCTACACAACCATCCCACAAACAAATTGTTGCCCTCATGGTCCTATTGTGAAACCCACTCTCCATACCTGTAAGAAAAAGCTGTACACATTTACTTTTAGCCAACTTTCACCTGGAGAGCTCCACCTTCCTGCATATAGCCATTGCCTCACAATAGCATGGTTTCTGTTTGGACAAATTCTAGGCACATTTGCCTGAATCTCGTTCATTATGAACAGGAAATTTTGATTGTGTTGCATGTTCATCTTCTCAAAAAACAGTTTATTCTTGGGATTTTTAGATTTCCTTTAACTAGTAGAAATCTGAATTTAGTGTTATCCGGTGCTGTAGGAAATCAAGAACATGTGGACTGTTCTATCCTATCATTCAAAAAAGTAATTTGAAAAAAAAAATTCCTTTAAAGCCTTGTTTTAGACCATCCAATGCACCCTTAGTTGCTTAGCAGGTTTTTTTTTAATCACTTTATGAAAAAACTAAAAAATATACAATTCTAGCTAATTTATTGATGACTTTCAGCTTTTCACATTGATGCTTTTACTTATTTATATCTATTTGTGCAGGGCATCTCGGAGATGGTTAAATGTGAATGTGGAGAGGAGTACAAGGTTGAGTTATGTGATTCATAATGCGGCACGTCATTCATTCCCATCTATTGGCCTTCTAATCATGAAGTTTGGATTACCACAAACAAAACACATCTGACTCAACTACATGGTTAATACCTTAGGATACTTAGTGGCATGACTTGATCTATAATGCATGTATTCCACCTAGACATGTCACCTCTATACATTGAAGCTATTAATTGCCAACTAATAGTCCTCTATGACTGCAAGCTGAGGTTACAATTTGGTGCCAGGTGAAATGTGTCCACAATCAGAATATGATCTTGTTTGTGTTTCATGAGACAGCAAAACATCCTATATGAATGTGCTTTAGTCGAGGTCCATAAAAGATGACCAAGTTCTGATGATGGAGTTCATAAACTTGGTCAGGTTTCATGGTCAGGAAATTATGTGAGTTTGGAATGTCCAAAAGGTCCAATAGTGTGTGGCGAAGTTTATGAAACTCTCAGTTTTTCCATCATTAAACATGTGAAACAAAGTTACGAAGGCCAACAATACTACAATGATTTGAAAGTTAACTAGTTACATGAACATGGATTGACAACTTGAGTGGGATATAAGCTGGGTCGAGTTATCTAAAAATTGGTGAAACCAAGTTGAAGGGACTCATTGCTGGTTTGTTAATGAACATATCCTCAACCAAGTTGAGTCAACAAGATGAAAGAAACAAGTCTACCTAGTGGATCTGCTAAGTTTGGCTGTATAGTCAAATCTTGGTGAGGGCTGGACCAAGTTTTAGGCTTTTAGCCAACTTTTATTCTGTGCATACACATTCAATTGAAGTATGAGCAAGTCATTATGATTTCATGATTCCAAAATAAGAGATTTTGCTGGCTAGTCTTCATGTGCATACACATTCAATTGAAGGTGTCTGAAATCAAGCCTAGAGTTTTGGGGTGTGGGATCCTGCTAAATTGAACATTTTTTTAACATATTTTTAAGTGTATGATCTGTCATTTGCTAGAATATGTTTAGACAAGGTTGGAGCCTTTCACTCAAGACTGGTATCCAATCTCATATGTTTTCAAAATAGATAAATTATAAAGAACAGTTGGTATACGTTATATGTAAGGATCCTTATTCAAAGGAAGTTCATAAATCTTATACCATTTTCTTCCACTGTTTGGACCTTATGCAGACTGCCTAAGAACATGAATCATGCTACATGCAAGATCGTGATTAGTGCCTCTTGTGTACAGAGTTTTATATGTAACTGATTACAATGTCTTATTTTGTTGATTTATAGATATTCAACTGATCATGAACATCAAAAGAGCACAAAGATGATTATGTTTGAGCATTAAAGCATGCAATCTAGCAAATTCTGCAAACGCATCACCTTGTATCTGTAATCCTAAGTGCTACCAAATTGCTTATCATGATTTGTTCACATTGCCTTATATATTGCATAGATGGAAGCTCAACTTGCTGAGATTTAGAGTGAAGGCTGTAAAACCATGGAAAATACCTTTAAATTTAGGTGACATCAGCGGGGTCTAGGCATAACCCAGGGCCCACTAACAAGACCAAAATGAGACAATTGATAATTGTAAAATTTTTCATTTTTAATCATTGAATTCAAGCAAAATTCAAGCAAAATTCAGGTTAAGTTTAGGCAAAATTTAGAGGCGAAAATTAGGTAAGTATATCGTTAGATGTGTCTTGTAATTCTGAAAACGTTGGTACCTTGTTTTTTCAGAAATCAGGTTACATTTGACCCAAAAATCATATTTTTCAAAAATGACCCACTTTTATTTTTACTTTTTTCTGTATTGGATTTGATCGAATTAGATCTTATTCGTTTGATCCAAGTTGATATGGATCTGGACCGAGTACAGGATTCATATTGACTAGGATCTGGTTCAAGTTGGATCCATGTAAATTTAGATATGAATTTGAATCTTGGATTCAAATCTGAATCTGAAATCCATCCATGGCAATTTTAAAACTACTTTGAATTTAAAAATAATTCCAGAACCCCCTTGGAATATTCTTTAAGAATATTAAATTAAATAAAAAAAATAAGATCTAGATGGATAAGGAAGGTAGAAGGTAGAGTTCTACATATGGTAAAACTCTACCCATATGAGAGGCATGTAGAGAAGACTAAACCCTCTCTCTAGAAGACCAGAGGAGAAAATCCATCTCCCTCGCCGATCATCTATGATTTTTTTTTGGTCTTTTTCACTTCTTATTTGAGGTACAAGTTCCTCTCTAGATTCGAACGGAGAGAAACAGTGCTAAATCTAATTCATGTAAAATTTTAGACGCGAACATAAATTTTGAGTCCAAAAATACCTATGTCTTGATTCATGATTTCACATCATGGCAACGATTTTCATGTTTAAATATGTGTTTAACATCAAGTTATTTTGGATTTACGTGCATGTTGTTGATTTCTGCATCTAATCCTTGCTTTATGCTGAATATATATATATATATATATATTTGGCCCTGGCGATTTTGGCATAGGCTGGTTTTTAATACTGATGTTCAAAGAAAGATATAGATATATGTAAACATATTTCAAACCTATCGGTCTTAGTGATTGTTGTATAGGCATATTACCGAATTTCATGGTTCATGCATAAAAAATATATGCTCATGTTATAGATTCGGCTGATACATCTAAAAACATGCACTTCACTTACATGTGTTAATATTTTTCTCATGCCTATGTGCTTCAATAGTTGCTGAGTTATACCCATGCATATGAGTTTATGGGGTACCAGCCTTGCTGAGTTAGTGTTTATGCATCTTAAGTAAACTTTGTGGTTCTTCAGGCTGGTCGATTTAAAGGCCTATGTAATCGGCATATACATGTTCTGCTATTCTTTTTGACAAAAAGAAATTTATTTAGGTTCATACTCTTAGCCTGTTTTTGTCAATGGATGTTATGGTTCACTCATGCAGCCATATATGTTGTATGTACTTTTCTGCAGTTATCAGATCTACCGAACAATAAGGATGTGTTGTTTCAGATGAGATGAACAACAGTCATATGTTGTTCTGGTCAGATCTGTCGATTCTCATGTGTTGATAGATCTGGACAGATCTGCCATGTTTGTGATGGTTGACAAATATTTCTTTTATCATGTTCCTGAATGAAGTTGTGAATCAGATTTTAATGTGCACGGTTTTGCACATGAATCCGATTTGAATGTGCACAACTTTGTACATGAATCAGATTTTAATGTGTACAAGTTGGCTCATAAATTAGATTTCTATAAAATACGATGTGCACAAAATTTAACACGAATCAGATTACATGATTTCTCAGATGTATACATGAACCATACTGCATGTTTTGCTATGTATAGGGTCATATGCGCATACCAAATTTTATAAAGAGTGGTGTGATCAGGTTTACACATGTGGACCAAAATTTTGTTAGCATGTGTTGTGCAACCTAAAAGGTTTTGCAGTGCTCAGACTCACATTCATGTTGGCTGCAGGATTATGTATCCGACTTTATACTTTGATTGGTTATGTATGCTTATACATTTGAATATCATGTTTGCATAAATGTGCATATCATACGCATAAATTTTTTAAAGTTATTTTGATGTTTGCATAAATATGATCATGTGCATGGTTGGGTGTTTATGCATGAAATGGATCATGATAATGTGTGTTGCAAACATCTGTTCGCATGCATATGTAATTGGTTTTATGTGCATTCATGTTGTGTGATTGAATGTACATTGTGGACATGTCTTGAAACAAGTGTATTGCATGTTCACTGAAATTTTGCAAAAAGATGCATAAATCACTCTGAGATGCTTTTATGGTTAGATATGAACCACTCCGATCGTGTGGGCTAGGAGCGGGTGTTGCTCCAATGCTGTTGATTTTAATTTATGCATTGAAAGATTTATTTTTGAAAATTATTAGTTTTCTAAAATTAATTGCACTGTTATATTATGTGGGCAAGGGCCCAAAATTGATTTTGCATGTTGATTTGCAAAATGGTTCTTGTGTAAAAAACTTGAATTTGTTTAAAAAAAAAAGTAAAAGAGACCAAAACAGAGTAATTAATATCTTCCTTGATGTCCCTTCCACAGTGTGGGAATCTTAGATAGCAGTTTTGGAAAAATCATGAGGATACTAAAACTCTATGTGTGATTATGCCCCTGAACCCGATATAGTGGTTCACCTCTCGACCATAGTTTTAGGGAGATTTTAGCTACTTTGCCTCAGAGTGATATTGTTGACTCAGTTGTAGTTATTGGTATACCAAAAAAGGCGTCAATGGTGATGTCACAACATTATATGTTGATTTCTAATGTTTTGATGGATGGTGTTGATTCCTAATATCGATCGAGGAACAAGTGTAAAACCTAGTAATAAAATAACAAATTGTGTGTTAAGCTACAACTGGGAACTTAACTTGGATTTTGAAAATGTTCTGCCCGTTTTGAGTATCTGCGGGTTTAAGGAAAAGTGAAAAATAAAATTATGTGCATTTAATAGAGACATGCATACAAAAGCAACTCTGATAAATAACTTAATAAGGTATTCATGAATGTGCATTGAATCATGCATCTTTACTATTCTGTATTAGATCATGCATTCATGCTTATTCTGTTTCTCATGATATTTGTTGTTGCATGATACTTGTTTAATTGCTTGAATGATAAGTTGATTATGAAAATTGTTGTTATGATATTCCTTTGAAATTATGCATGAATTTGGTTTATGTTATTTCATTACTGTTTGAATTTTTAGAGAAATTCATACAAAAGACTTTGGTTCTTACCTGTTTTCAAAATTATTTTATAACTACGAGAGCTTAGTGATGGAGTGACTTGCTAGTTGGAGACTGCGAGCCTTGAGTGACATGTTCTAGGTTCTTGACAAAGAGGCTCATTATGACATAAATGATTTTCTATTTCAGGTTACCTGACATTCATATTATTAATTAATAAAGTTGATTATTTCTTTGTTGATTCAATGCACTGTCTGTTGTGGTTTGGTATATATTAAATTTGTGAGACCTCAGATCCTTAGGTTTATTTCTATAATTGTTTAAAAAAAACACTATTTTTACGAGGATAAGTTGGGGTCATTATAAAAGCTCTTAACACAATCAATTATAGCCTTATTTGTTGATTCAATTATCTAAGATTTTTTAATCAACAATCTTTCAACTTTGTTCCATTGAATTTCTGAGTAGGACCTATATTTACAGACGTCAAAGATTTAGAGGGAAGGTTGCTGACACAGATGATTATTGCCTTGTTTGTTGATTCAATTATCTAAGATTTTTTAATAAACAATCTTCCAACTTTGTTCCATTGAATTCTTGGGTAGGACTTGTATCACAAATGTTAGTGATATTTTGAAAATGTTGCAATTTTGTCATGGTGTTCTCAAAAGCCGATAAAAATATCAAACTAATATTTGAAAAATATTACAATTGTCATAGTATTCTCAAAAACTTATTAAAATATAAAGAAATAATATTTTTAAAAATGATATCAAAACTGATAACAATAAACACATCACCTTGTACTTGTAATTCTAAGTGCTACCAAATTGCTTATCATGCTTTGAGCGCATTGCCTTATATATGGCATAGATGGAAGCTGAACTTGCTGAGATTTAGAGAGAGGCTGCTGATCACAGTTGATTAGTGCCTCGTTTGTTGAATAATTACCTAAGATTTTTTAATCAATAATCTTCCAACTTTGTTCTATTGAATTCTTGGGTAGGATCTATATAACAAATGTCAGTGTCATTTTGAAAATGTTGCAATTTTGTCATGGTATTCTCAAAAGCTGATAAAAATATCAAAACTGATATTTTGAAAATATTACAATTTTGTCATGGTATTTTCCAAAACTTATAAAAATATAAAAATTGATATTTTAAAAAACGGCATCAAAACAAATAACAGATTCTTCAAACACATCACCTTGTACTTGTAATTCTAAGTGCTACCAAATTGATTATCGTGCTTTGAGCACATTGCCTCATATATGGCATGGATGGAAACTCAACTTGATGAGCTTTAAAGGGCATGTTGCTGACACAGTTGATTATCGTCTTGTTTGTTGATTCAATTATCTAAGATTTTTAAATCAACAATCTTCCAACTTTGTTCCATTGAATTCTTGGGTAGGACCTATATCACAAATGTCAGTTGACATTTTGAGAATGCTGTAATTTTGTCATGGTATTCTCAAAAGCTGATAAAAATATCAAAACTGATACTTTAAAAATATTACAATTTTGTCATGGTATTCTCAAAAACTTATAAAAATATCATAATTGATATTTTTCAAAATATTTCCTATATTAAAATGTCATTAATTTATTGTAATATTAATGTGATATTAACACTTAAGTTTTATATTTTATATTTTTCTTTATAATATAATCTATTTTCTAATATTTTTAAAAATTTATTGACTATATTTAGTTTTTTTGAGAAAAATAAAATTGTTAAGTATACTGTGAGATATTTGTTGGGTAATTGTCTCAAAATTATAAGGGACCTAGTCTTAGTTGGCTTGGGATGATTTTGACTTAGGTCCTTGATTGATAATTTTAGAACTTTGACCTAGTCAACTTTGACTATTTGACATGGTCATAACCTATTCAACACCCTTGCATGCACCATTTAATGGTCATAATGGTCTAGGATTTGTCCTAGTGTTTGACCTTGTAATTGACTATTGACCACAATAGACTTTTTTAGTCTTTTCAAGGTCATTTTGGACTTTATGATTGCCCTTTTGGTACATTGAATGCACTTAACACATTTACTCCCTAGTGCTTTGGGTGGTTGTATGCCTAGTCTATAGATTAGAATCATTGATAATATGTTAATATAATTTCAAATTTTGAAACCATTGTAATATATATGGAAAATATGAGTAATTTTCATTGTTAATAGTTAAAAAGATGCATGATCTTTCATTTGGAACCTACAATAGATTCAAAATTTGTTTTTTGGATCTTATCTAGATCCATATATATATATATATATATATATCCACTTTTAAGGTTTTTGATCTTGTTGAGATTAGAGTTAATTGATTAATAGCAATGAGAGCTGATTTTTAAAAATGTGTACTCACTTGAGGTCTTTTCTAAATTTTGCCTTTGTAATATTGTTTGGATCCTATCTTGGATCTATATATGTTTTTAAATAAGATTTCAGTTACATTTGAAATTCATTTAGTCTCATTTTTTAGTAAGGATATAAAAGGTGCATTATATTAATTTATGGCTTTTATCAAATCTTGCATTAGGTCCATTTCATTTTGACCTACTTCTTATATTTTTGAATCTGGACCCATACTTGTTTTTGTATAGCATATCCAATTGGGCTTGAGATCATGTCATGATCATGTTTGTGTGTAGTATACTTGTTTAAAAATGGATTGGACCCTATTGTGACCCATTTTGATCTTGACCCTTGATTATTGTTTTTGGATCCAACTTAGATTCATATATTTGTGACTTGGATATCAAGTACTATATCACATTTAAACTAATGTTTTGAGTTAAACATGCATATTGTTGTGGCTATATGTAACTTAACTTGGTCTAATATGTTAATTGCTAATCATATGCATTGAATAAACAATCTATGTTTGGATTGAACAAGTAGTGTAGTTTCCTTCGATTAAGGGTAGTAAATCCAAATCTAATTGAGAAGGTGTTTTCACATGGTATATCTGGAGCCTTTTGACATGCATGCTTTTGATCTAAAAAGACCCCTTACATGATGTATATGAATTTGTGAGATCTTATAATACATTTCTAAATGAAAAAATATGATATTTGTATGCATTTTTTAATTCATTGATTTGAGTTATGATGCTTTTGTCTTAATGATATTATCCAATTTGTGTGGGTATGAATCTTTTAAATAATCAATTGAATGCTTTATTCTAAAAGAATTTATGCATATTGATTTAAGGAAGAAGCTCGAGTGTGAAAAATGATGAAAAATAAATAAATAAATAAAATCAAGCATAACCCAAGATTCAAACTCAATCTTAAGATCAATAATAAGCAAAGGTTCATCAAAAGAAAAAAATATTTATTGTTATGGCAAACCGGGCCACCTCATTAGAAGTAAGCTCATTCTAATTAAATGGAATCAAGGCAAGCATACCCAATGACATCAGTGATTCAAATAAAAGGTGGTACATAGATTTGGGATCTATGATCCGGTTATGTATGTGTGATACTTACAAAATTGTGGGGATAGTCAAGTAGTCTACATAAAAGATTATCTTGAAGCCTATTTATATAATAAAGGGTAGTGTTAAACTTAGTTTCACCTTTAGTTATGTCTTAACCTCGAAGATGTGCATGTACCCACCGACATGAATTTGTTTGCTATTTTTTATTCTTGTTTAATATGACAATATTATATTGTGGAAGAACTATGTATTTGGAGGCAAGTGTTAACTTGCTAACAGTTAATCAATTTGGATCTAGTTAATAAAGCTAATGTTATTTATTAATATGTTTGATTATTTTAACTCATGGCATTGCTAATATAATATGCTAAGTTTCAAAGCATGAGTTTTCTTAGATTATTTTTAATAGCATATATAGCTTCTTAGCATTATATTCTAATTATAGAATAAATTGACACTAAAAGTTATCAAGATTTGATCCAAGTTAAAACTTCATTCATGAAATGCATAAGTTGAGACACCCAATACTAAGATAATAGATAAATATTTGTGATAAGTTTAGTTATTTGGTGAAATTTTATTTTGGACCAAATAATAACTTTATCATTTCTGATTATATGAGCCAAATTAAATTTGAACATATGTTTATGTAAAACATTGTTAAAATGATTTATTGATATTAAAAAAAAATCATTGTGGGTGATAGAAATTTATATTAAATTTCAAAATAATTGTTTGTAATGTGATAGTCTTTTGAAATTGCTAAAACTCATGGGGGTATCCATGAATTTTAAAATTTATCATGTTTAAATTTCCTTTGACTAAAAGGTGAATCCTATGACAGGAGTAATGATTTGGCAAGTTGTGAAAATTCTGTAATAAATTTTAATATTGAAGAAAAATAATTTTTTAAGAGATCCACTAGTTTTACATAGTGATAAAAAATTAAGTTGAATTCTTTTATGAGCTTATTTTTGAAAGAATGTTTGACTTGATGAAGTTTTTATGATTCTGACATAATTTTCATTCTTAATAAAAATTGAGAAAGGGGTTGTTTTAAGATTCCAATTAAAATCTTGTGAGAGCCTCAATACATTAAGAATTTTTTTAGAAAATGTTTGATTCTCCAACCATAAACATGGTGTAATTTACTAAGATTATGATATTATTTCATCAAAGAAATATGTTTCAAGAGTATAGTGACGTTATAATCTTTTGTTTATATATGGATATGTAAATTATGATTAATAGTGTAAAATGTATCGATAATACCAAATATTTTTATTCATGAACGATATGATCTTAGTTGATACTATATTTGGTATTAAATTGTTTAGACATGAATATGGTCATGCATTTACACTTGAGAAAATAAAATCATTGTGATTACGAGTTTCTTGTAACTCTAGTGTTAAACTAACTATTAACACTTGGAGAAGCATATATCATATGATTATTTTTTGTTGTCCCATGTATGTTATAGATGACATTAGTTGAGAGTTAAATTCATGTACACTTATGTGTAGAAAATAGCTTGTTGCATATGTTGAGCCAATACGTTGAAAATTGAGGACAAAAGCATTAAGATGATATATAAAGTCCTTGTGTACTTGAAAGAAACTCAAGAATATGAGAAAACCACATTGTCCATAATAGACACATTGATGTGAATTGAAATTCCAATTTCAATGAATCATTATTTACAAGAGGATGAATGTTTATCTTTGGATATGGAGCAACTACCTGAAGAGCCAAGAAGCAAAATTGTGATATTTCATTCAATAATGGAAGCCGACTTGATAACACTAGCTTCATCTAGTATGAAAGTTGAATGGCTATGGATATCTTGATAGCAACTTCAATAAATTATAAACTTATGATTGCTAGTCAAGTAAGCATACAAAAGAACATTTAGAGTGAACTTAAACTTGTAAAGTCTAAAGCACATTTATGTGTATAGATTGCTTGAGCAATGAGTAATCTCAAATATGTGAAATCTTGCTAAAAATCTTGAGAAATCTTGCTAAAAATATTTGTTATAAAAACTAAACTAAGAATAGGAGCTTAGAGCTAACTACAGTTATAACAGTCATATGCTTACATTTGTGAATGGAATATTACTGAGTTTTAGACTCACTTCTGCTTGGTTACAACTATAGGATTGGAAAGAGTTGTGGTGAAGAGGACGTGACTTGTGGACTCAGACTTGACTAGTTGTACTTGAAGTGATCTGAAGTACTTGGCTTTGTTTCTGCATTATGTTCATTGTTGAATTTGTATTTAAACCTTAAACTTTGATAGATGGTTTGATATGGATAGACATGTGATCATGATGATTTTATTTAGATTGGTGAGACCTTCAATATTTCTTGTTAAACAAAAATTGGCTTGGCTTTGAGGTCATTTTGAAAATTTCTCTCTAGGAATTAACGTCCACGGACCTGGGCTTGAGATGCTCCGATTTGGGTCGTTACAATTGGTATGAGAGCTAGGTTATCAAATGATCATTATGAATGATTGAGAATTATTAGAATTACAAGGTATCATAAGAAAAAGGATTTTTATCATCCAAGTTTGGTCCAGTAGTCTAAAGTCATAAGAGAGTCCACATAGATAGTTAAACCATGAACTTATGAGTTGAATAATGTTGGCAGGTATGGATACTAATAGTACAAATGGAGGGATTACGGTGAAGACAAGAACACATGAAGAAGATAGCATACACGTTCTATACAAACGTACCAAATGGTGACAATCCTAACTTATTTTATGAGGGCCCTGATGGATGTGTCTAGGACAATTAGAAACATAACACTTCTTCTTCCTCCTCCAGCACCAGTCGTCATTGTGTTTAACGATGGCGGTTACAAAAGGTAGAGATTTAGACCAGATGATGTAGCATCACCCCATCCACCAGCTAGAGGAATGTCAATGTCACGGGGGTACCCTCCTCTTGGTCACACTAGAAGAGGATCGAGAAGGAACCATAGATGCAGGGGTGCAGAAGCTTCAGGGCTAACCAGTATGTTGGGGCTAGCAGTACCTCCTCATTGTTGGGCCATCCTTAGCTTGCTCCGTATGCGAGAGTGCATCTTGACTTCTACTTTCCTGAGAGTCGTTCGATTGATAAGATGTGCCTTGGCTAGTTCTTATACTGCATTTATAAATTAGGTAAGCTTACACATACACCCACATTTAATATACATTAAAAATATGCAAGTAAACACACTAATCATAAAACTATTATTTTATTATGTCAAGCAACATCTTTACAAAAACGAAAAGACTATCAAATAAATTTTTTCCACAGGTTCTTCCATAATACAACCTGGGAACCCAAAAGTGCATCCCATAACAACATGGGGTTGACGATGGAGGTCATCTGCATCACAGGGACAAGGGCATGCTAGTGTAGAGAGTGGCGTGCCTCCCGGTTATACTACTGATAGGATTTTGTACAAGTTGTTGCAAAATTTGAGACAGCAAAGTCAAAATCAGGTGGTGGCAGGAAGCAGTTCTTGTACAGAAAGTTAAATGCAATCACAGTAAAGACAAGTACCCATTGCTAAGGATAGATGATTTATTTGATCAATTCTAAGGAACTGTGTTCTTTTCAAAGTTAGATCTTCACTTTGGGTACCACCAATTAAAAACCAGGGAGGAGGATGTGACCAAGATAACTTTTCACTCAAGATATGAACATTATGAATTCTTGGTCATGCTCTTTGGTCTGACGAACACCCCAACAACATTCATGGACTTAATAAATTGGGTGTTCAGACCTTATTTGGATAAGTTTATAGTGGTGTTTGTGGATGATATTCTCATATATTAAGCCAATAAGGAACATCATGTGAAGCGTTTGAGAACAATATTGCAAGTACTTGGAAAATATAAGTTATATGCCAAGTTCTCTAAATATGCATTCTAGCTAGATCAAGTCTCATTTATGAGACATATCATCAGTAAAGAGGGAGTAATGGTAGACATAGTTATGGTCAAAGCAATAACTAATTGGTTTAAACCCAAGAATGTCACTGAAGTACGGAGTTTCTTGAGTTTACTAGGGTATTATAGCAGATTTGTTGAATGATTCTCAATATTGGCAGCCCTAATGACTAAACTTACAAAGAAGAAGGTGAAGTTTGAGTAGAATGAGAAGTGTGAACAAATTTTCCAATAATTCAAAAAGTGATTAATCATTGCACCCGTGTTAGTTCTACCTTCTGGCACTTGCAGATTCACTGTCTATAGCGATGCAACGCACCCAGACTGAGTCAGGCCAAAGAGAGAAAGAGACATGGCACTAAGGCTCCCCATCTCGGTTTGGTGTATAGATCGACTTGGTCTAGGTTTTTCTAGACTGTCTAGTCATATTCAAGCTCTCTGTCTTTACCAGTGGAATATACTGACTCGGTCTGGGCTTCCTAGATCGAGTTTGGTCATTTTCTTGGGCGAGACAGAGAGTTGCAACTCTCTGTTTCGGTCTGTAGGGACATACCAACTTAGTCTGAGTTCACCCAGACAGAGCCTATTCATGGGTACAGGCGAGACACAGAGCTGGGCTTTCTATCTTGGCCCATAGATCAGACTGTCTCGGTCTGACCTTCTCGGTCTAGGTGAAACCCATACTGAGTTCTGTCAAATTCAAGGGCTCTCTATCTCGATCTACAGGATAGACTGACTCAGTTTGGGTTCATCCAGAATGAGTCAGGTCTAAAGAGGGGCGAGACAAATAGGCACACTAATGGACCGACTCAGTCTGGGTGCACCCAGACCGAGCTAGGGTCACGTGAGAGGGACAAGACAAAGAATCGAGCTCTTTGTCTCAGACTGTTGAGCAAACTGACTCGGTTTGGGTTTCACCCAGACTGAGTCTTGTCCATAAACGGGGTGAGATGGAGAGCAGTGTTCTCTGCCTTGGTTCATGGGAAACCCTAGACCGACTTGGTTCAGGTTTTTAAACCCTAAATCGATGGCATAATCGTTCTTTATAGGACACTTGAATGCCACTCGGGAAACCAGTGCATTCTGCACTAAGGGAATGTGTACCCCAACCCCATTCAGTATTCCGAAGCAAGGTCTAACAGTGTGGTCAAGGAACTATCATTAAGTTTTATTCATATGCATGCATGACTCTGCTCTCGGCATCTACGACCTTCATGAGCACTTTACCTCTTTCGAGTGGACAATGAATTCTGGTACTTCAATCCTTATGAGTCTAGTTATACAACAGTATTTTACATGAGCATGCACGTACCACGATCACATCAGATTGATTGCTCAACATGTGTTGCTGCAAGGAGCACTTGGCCTAGTCAAGGTGCAACAACTACTTTGGCAGTGTCGACCCTTATGTATAGGGTGACCTTACAAGCGAAGGTGAAACGAGCCATTCCGACAGTGTTCCGACAATAGGAGCATCATCATGTCATTCAAACTAGTTCAGGAAAATATTTTGCCAAACATTTCGGCAACACTTCTTCTGCTTGATGGAGGAAGTGCGACAACCCTTTCTACTTATAGAAAGTACTTGTCAAAAATTGGGCAGCACTTCCTCGCTTTGACAGAATACGTGCTACGCTCTTTGTGAGCTTTGTTGAGTTTCTTTCAGAAATTTCGTCTGCACTTCCTCTCTTTTATGAAGAAAGTGTTGCGTTCTTTTAAGCATGTTGAGAATCTTTTAAGAAATTTTAGCTACGCTTAACTCAGGGATAGATGTGCACCATTATGCATACTTTGCATCTATCGAGGTTCGTTGGAACCTTAGGCCTTAACTAGGTCATGCGCAAGTGACTTAGGTTTTTACGAAAAAGCAATTTTGCGCAAGGGCAAAGCCTTTCCCATAGGGGTTTCTTTCGTCAATCAAAATCTTGATCGAGGAGCAGCATATAAAATTACATTGGTGATTTGGAGTTGATTTTCATTTAAACGCTCATTTATACGCAACTATATATAATATAAACAGGAGCATGTGCAATATAGAGTGATGGCATAAATGAAAGCATATTTAATGTTCAGTAGAAAAAAATGAACTAAATAACTTACAGAAAGCAAATACGTATATATTTATAGAAAGCAAGAGCCTTGGCATTGTTAGACATTACGACAATCTTAAATGCATAAGCAAATTACATAAAGTAGGAGCCTTGGTATCGTTCAACGCGATGATAATCTTAAAAGTATAAGCAAATATATATATATATATATATGTAATATGTGAAAAGCAAGAGCCTTGGCATCATTCGACGTGATGACAGTCTCAAAAGCATAAGTAAATATATATATATATATATATATATATACTATGGAAAACATGAGCCTTTATAAAAAAATATCCAACAATAGTCATGAGGGTACACACGTGAACACTGAAGTGTCCTAGATGGCGTAAATCAAGGACTAGGGCTAGATACTATTTTTAAGAATGTATACGATCTATACCACACCACATCAATCAGCAATCACTTGATAGAGAGAGATCGGCGAGCAAACTTACATTCTAACAGGTGAAAAATTGCTTCAGTTGCGCTTCGGCCTGCTTTGAACCTAGTTTCGGCGAAACTGGGTTCAAACCTTCTTTAGAGAGGCTAAACTAGGTCAGATGTGTTCGACCTAGTTGAGAAAAAGGAAGAGCTGGTCAAGCTGCTAAGACCAAGTGGTCTTGACCCAATTGGGTTCGGTCTAAGTCAATTGAGTTAGGTGGGTCCGAACTTAGCTCAAGTAGGCTAGGTCTAGGTTACGTGGGTCAGACCTAGGCTAAGCCTAAAGGAGGTTGTCTTGATCAAACTTGACTAGACCTAGTTGGACTCAAGCTAGGTCAGGCTAGGTCAAAACCAGGTCAAGTGGGCTCAGATAGGCTAGGTAGGGGAGGTTCTAGAGAGAGAAAGAGGCAACGAGAGAAGGGGGGATGATTTTTCTAAAAGGGGAGGAGGGCTTCTATTTATAGGCAAAGGGTGGAGGCTTCTTTAAGCTTCATTAAGGATAAGGCTTATCCTTTTTACCATTTTACTCCTCTCTTTCAGGATAAGGACAAGTGGTTTCTTTTGTGTGAGGCTCACTTTGATATTTCCATGAGATATTTTATGGGTTTCATAAGATATTTTCTGAGATATTTTTATATAAGGCCCGCCAATATTTTGTGGGTCCCACAAATTTTTGGGGGTTTTACTGATTTTTCATAAAAAATTCTGAGTATGACATTCTCTTCATATCGATGAAACTAAGAAAGTTGGCTCGTTGAAATCTTCTAATTGTACTCAAGGAGGAAGTTATGACTCCCTAACTGATTGATCATATATTTGCGATGATACTAATGTCATAAGTATAATTGGTTCATTGAAATCTATTTGTTTTGCATTTTGGGTTCATATGTTATTTTCATATAAAATACCTCATGGATTTATTCAGAATTTTTGCTAAAAAATTACGGGTCTTATATCATTATTCCCTTAAAAGAATTTTGTCTTCAAAATTTCGTTAAGAGTACTATATAAATAGCTCAGAATACTTCTCTCGCATGTTGGATTCGGGTTTTCAAGTGCAATTGTCTATACCGTGAGGTTGCCATTAACTTTAACAAGTGAAATGACCTTGATTTTTAACACTTATTCTCGATGGTCCACCATTTCTACTAGTTTTTCCTCTACCATCATATCTTCTCGGATATTAATGTCTTCATGTTGGATGGCGTGGAAAGGGTCGTGAACGTATTTGCTAAACATTGACACATTAAATACATTGTGTATCTGTGCATATTGTGTTGGCAATGCTACTCGGTACGTTGTCTCTCTGATCAGATTCAAAATCTCAAAGGAACCAACGAATCTGGGGTTGAGCTTCCCCTTCTTTCCAAAATGAAACAAACTTTTGATTGAGGAGACTTTGACAAAAACCTTGTCTCCAACCAAAAAAGTGAGTTCCCTATGCCATTGATTTGCATAGCTCTTCTGTCAGATCTGAGCAGTTCGTAGTTTTTTTTGAATCATATGCACCTGCTTAGTGTAGTGTTGTAGTACAATGGGTGAGTCCAAGGTCTGCTCACCCACTTCGTCCCAATGAATTGGTGATTGGCAGAGTCTTCCGTACAGAGCTTCATACGGTGCCATCCTAATGCTAGCGTGATGGCTATTGTTGTAAGCAAATTCTACCAACACTAAGTGGGAATCCTAATCCCCTTTTCATTCTAACATACAGGCTCTTAGCATGTCCTCAAGAGTCTGTATGGTACGCTAAGATTGTCCATCAGTTTTAGGATGAAATGCCATACTGAACTTGAGTTTTGTTCCTAGGGCTCTCTGCAACTGCTCCCAGAAGTGAGAGGTGAATTTTGAGTTACGGTCAGAGATAATAGATATCGGCACTCCATGGAGTCCGATGATTTTCTGTCAAATATCTTGTGTTAATTAGCAGGAAATAAGCAGACTTGGTGAGTCTGTCAACAATCACCGATATTGAATTGTGTTGTCTTTTAGATCGAAGTAATCCTATGATAAAATCTATCGTAATATCCTCCCATTTTCATTGTGAAATTTTGATTTGTTGCATCATACAGTCAGGTCGCTGATGTTCTATTTTGACTTGCTGGCAAATTAAACACTTTCAGACAAAGGTGACCACATCCTTCTTCATACCCCTCTACCAATATTTTCTCTCCAAATCTTGAAACATTTTTGTAACTCCAGGGTGGATAGTGTATTATCTACTGTGCACTTCTTGGAGTATCTCTTATCTTAGCATAGGGTTATTTGGGACTCATAGCCTTTCTTCCAACCATATACCTCAATCTTCTTTTAAGTGAAAGAAAGTGTCATCCTTTTCAACCCTTACTTCCAGTTCGATGTACTGGTGGTCCTTGAATTGTTCAGTTATAATACGATCGAGGATCTCAGGCTACATTGTCAGTCATGACAATTGAATCTTGCCTGGATCAATTAAAAATGACTTTCAGTTGATGAAGTCTTCCATCAACTTCCAATATCCTTCGAGGCTGGTAATAGTGTCGACAATCTTACGACTAAGGGCATCGACTACAACATTCGCCTTTCTAGGATGATAGAAAAGCGTGAATTCATAGTCCTTGAAAAATTTCAACCATCGCCGTTGTCGTATATTTAATTTTTTTTTTAGAGAAATGGTATTTCAAGCTCTTATGGTTCAACATGACCTCAAACTTTTATCTATATAGGTAGTGTCACCAAATTTTAAGTGCAAACACTACCGTGGTAAGCTCCAGGTCATGGGTTGGATAGTTTTTCTCATGGATCCTTAATTGTCGTAATGCATAAACAATCACTTTTTTGTGCTGCATCAACACGCAACCTAAACCCATTCTTGAAGTATCGACATAAGCCACAAAGCCTCCTTAACTAGATAGTAAGGCAAGGACAGGGGCCGTAGTAAGCCTCCATTTCAGAATCTCAAAATACTCCTTACACTGGGAGTTTTATTCAAACTTAACTCTCTTTTACAATAATTTTGTCATTGGTAAGGCAATTCGGGAGAGGTCCTGTATAAACTTTTGGTAGTATCCTGCAAGCTCTAAGAAGCTGCGAACATTTGTGACATTCTTTAGTTGTTTCCAATCTAACACAACTTCTACTTTTGCAGGATCTACTACTATATTATCTTTCGAGATCACGTGCCCAAGGAACATTACTTTATCAAGCCAGAATTCATATTTTGAGAATTTAGCATAAAGTTGATTCTCTTGAAAGGTTTTCAAGACAATCCTCAAGTGCTCTTTGTGTTGCTCTTTGTTCTCAGAGTAGATGAGGACATCATTGATGAATATGATGATAAAGGTGTCTATATAGGGCCTAAATACTTGGTTTATTAGGTCTATAAAGGCAGCAAACGCATTACTAAGTCCGAAAGGCATTACTACGAACTCATAATGGTCATATATCATTCTGAAGGTTGTCTTGGGTATATCCTCCTCCTTAACTCTAAGTTGATGATACCCAGACTTGAGGTTAATCTTAGAGAATACTCTTGTTGTTCTGAGTTGATCGAATAGATTCTCAATCCGAGGCAATGGGTATCTGTTCTTGATGGTTGCCTGATTTAGCATCCTATAATCGATGCATAAACGCTCTGATCCATCCTTTTTCTTTACAAATAACATGGGTGCTCCCCAAGGTGACACACTCGAACGGATGAATCCATGTTCTATTAGTTCTTCCAACTGACATTTTAGCTCATTGAGCTCTGTTGGCGTCATTCGATAAGGGGCTTTTGAAATTGGGGCAGTTCCTGGTAAGGATTGAATTCTAAATTCAACCTTACGAAATGGAGAGAGTCCTAACAGTTCATTAGAAAATACATTGGGAAACTCCCGCACCACTTTCAAACTCTTAAGGGGTGTGACAGTTAATCCTTCTACCGAGAGACTCACTAGGAAGGTTATACAACCCTTCCTAAGGTATTTTTGTACCTTTAACGCCGATATGATGCATTTCTATGAGATAGGTTTGGATAACCGGTATTCCACCTTAGGTAATCTCGGTCGAAATAGTATGACCTTGCCCTCGTGGCAAAAAATCTTAGCATGGTTCTGGGCTAACCAATTCATTCACAGAATGACATCGTATTGCACCATATCAAATAGAACAACACTAATAGGCAAATGTTGCACAACTATCTCTATATCAAGGTCCTTCACATATATGATGCATTTGGTGCATGAACCTAGTAGATTTTATACTTCTATCAATTTGTCTACCAATTCCACTGAGGTGTGGAGTTGTTTGGTGAAATCATTAGAGATAAAAGTATGAGTAGCACCACAATCAAACAAGACATAAACGACATGTTCATTAACAGGTATGGTGCCTTCAATCAGGTCACTATTTGCTACTTGTTCAGTAGTTACAACGTACACATGACCTGTCATAGGTCTTTATTCGGTTCTAGGTGGCGGTCATTGAAACTAAGGGTGTTGTTGTACTTGTCGAGAAGGTCTGACTGATCCGGTGTTTCTCTTCTGCTCGTCTGCAGCCTTCTTGGTGCAATCCCTCACATAGTGGCCTACTTTGCCACAGTAAAGGCAACCACCTGTGTCTCGAGGGCACAATCTTCCAAGGTGGTTCGTGCGACACTTCTGGTAGTTGGAGTTTAACTACTGGCTAGGCTAAACCGCTTCTTGCCTTGGTGCATCACAACCTACAAAGTAGAGTTCTTTCTTTGGAACTCCCTCTTGCGAAAGGCTGGTCGTGATCTCTGCCCACCCGAGAACGTCCTCTTATGGTTCCCACTATCCGCTACCGGCCACTTTCCTGGGATCCCTTTTGATCACTCCTAGTCAGTTTGAATTTTTGAATTTGTTGTCACAACAACTTAGAAAGTCTGGGGCATGCTAGTTATAACATAAGATCGTATCCCTTCCCGTAATTCATTTGTGTACCTGTTGGCTCTCTTCTGATCAATCTCGAATAACCAAGAGCGGTACTGCTCAAGATTTTGAAATTTGGTGGTATAGTCAATAAGACTCATACCACCCTGCTCTAATTTCAAAAACTCTATCTTTTTCTTGTTTCTGGAGTGCAACAAGAAATAGTTGTCTATAAACGCTCTCCAAAAAACATCCCAAGAGATGACTTTGTGTTGTGAGAACTGAATGATCGTTGTGGTATCCCACCACTTTCGTATGTTATCCTTCAGCCTATACGTGCCGAAGTTGGTCTTTTTGTCCTCTAGCACAACCAATACCAGGAATGCACATTCTGTTTCTTCGATCCAGCTTTCAGCAAGTTCTTGATCAACTCTACTGACGAAGACTAGTGGGTCGAGTTTGAGAAACTTCTCATATGTTATTCCTCATAAGCTCTCGTTGCGAGATGAGACTGGTTCTTGCCTCGTCTCATGAATGACAGTTACAAGTTTGTTGAGAGTCTCTAATAGAAATCTCTGCATGTGGGATTCCTCGCTCAGCGCGGTTCTCCTCATTCTAGGAGCCATTTATCTAATCATATACAAACAATATGGTTTACTTTCTCGATATATATATATATATATATATATATATATATATATATATATATATATATATATATATATATATATATATATATATATATATATATATATATATATATATATATATATATATATATATATATAGGGAAGTAAAATTTTCTTTACTTGTATATATATACACTTCATTACAACAAGCATACATCACATTTAAATATAAGTGGCACGCCACTCTGGCAGACATTGGCAGCGAAAACCATACATACAAGTCTATTGACTCCAAACATAACCAGTTTCTAAGAACTGAGTTTCTTTTTCGACGTACACAAACTTGAATAAACTCATTGATCGCCACATCGCCTTGGCTTAGGTGCAGTTGGAGTTGGCTCAGACGACACTTCTACACTCTCAAGTGAAGCTGGTGAATAGGTTGATGATGCCCGTCCATTCTGTGGCATGGCAGTATTATGACTTGGAGAATCCAAAATCATAATCGGCAAATAAAAGGAGTTGTATTCTTCATTCGGGCCGTACAGGCTAGGCGTACATGATGTCAGGTGATAGCTTGGTGAGTGATAGAATTCTGTAGGAAAAATCCAGTCATTGCCTCCTAGACTCGGTGATCCTACCGAAGTTGGTGGGGTACTGCTACTCTCCACACTCGAGTGATGGGGTCCACTGATGCACGAGGTCTCGTCTATAAGACCAAGTGATGCCCGTCGACCCATATCGATGGTGTATTTTCTTTGGCATTCGTTGGCGGAATGTCCCTCTTCGCCACAAAACTGGCAATCTTAGAATTCATATGGACACAGTCATTCATCATGCATGAATTTGCACTGATAGTAGTAGCCTCGTGAATCGTAGGTTGTCATCTATAGTTTGACAAGGATTTACCCGGTCAGAAAGTTTGAAAATATACTTACAGTACAATACTGCGAACATGATGGATCTTAAACCAATTTTCTTAAACATAGGCTCTGATACCAATTCTGTAATCGGGTCGGGTTGGCGGGTCGACCCAGCGGGTTGGCGGGTCAACATACCTCAACCCGAACCCGACTTGTTTAATAAACGGGTCAGATGTGGCAAACACAAACCTGACCCGTTTATTAAACGGGTAACCAGACACAACCCGCCAACCCGTTTGATAAATGGGTTGGGTCGAGTAAACGGGTTGGCAGGTTAGCGGGCGGGTTGGCAGGTCGGGTTGGCGGACGGGTCGAGTCGCGTAAACGGGTTGGCGGACGGGTCGAGTCGGGTAAACGAGTTGGCGGACGGGTCGAGTCGGGTAAACGGGTTGGCGGGTCGGGTTTGGGTAAACGGGTGGGTTGGTGGGTCGGGTTCGGGTAAACGAGTTGACCCGCCTGCCTAACCCGTTTATTAAACGGGTCAGCCAGGTTGGCGGGTTAGCATACCCCTAACACGAACTCGACCCGTTTAATAAACGGGTTAGGCGGGTCGACCTGCTTATTAAACGGGTTAGTTTAAGCCAAACCCGAAAGAGGCGGGTTGGCGGGTCCTGTTAGGTTTTGCCACCCCTACCAGGTTTACCTTTTTAGAGGGTGAGTCATTAAATGACCCGGTTCTCGACGAACCTTCTTCATCCTTAAAAAAAAATGATTCCTTTTTATCATTTTTTCTATTTTGTATTTGGTCGCAAACCAAAACTCATTTGACTGCCCTAGATGATATAGGGACACGCAAATCGTCAGGGCCTCATGCCTTGATCTGCCACACTCTCAAATGAGGTCTCACATGTGAAGATGTGAGCTCTTTGTATTGGCCTGAAAATCCGAGAAACCATAGATTTGCTGACGATTAGAAATGTTGGCGGCCATTTTTTTGGCCTGAATCTCCTAGAACCACAGACTTTTTTGTGTTCACCGGAGTGATTAGAAATGTTGGCAGCCATTTTCTAGATTGGCCAACATTTTTTGGCCATAAAAGTCATTTTCCCAATAAGTATTTTCGAAAGGATATGTATATATGTTTTCATGAAACCAAGTTATATATTAGTTTATATGATCCAAGATACGCCTAGATTACCCCAAAAAAGTATGACAACAAGAAATCAGACATTTACCCCGATGCTAAATTAGCGCCAGTAAAAGTCTGCCTAGTTTCGGTAATAATCTTTACTGGCGCTAATGTAGTGTGAATAGTTTTGCCAGTAAAATATCATGGGTAATATATTTACTGACGTTAATGCATAGTGCCAAAAAATGGGTTTTTGTTGGTGCTAAAATAGCGTGAGAAAAAAGCCTTTTCTGGCGCACCAGAAAAATGCCTTTTGGCGCTAAATTTAGTGCCAAAAACAATGCATTTTCTTACGCTTTTTAGCATCAGTATAGTTTTTTTTTTCGGTAATTTATTTTTTTTCAAGTATATAACCTGCTTAAAAAATGGTACCAACAAAATCTTATGCTTCTTAAATTTCTTGGTATCCTATCTTCAGAAGAAAATCTGAGGCGCATGAAAACACTGCAAGACAAAGCAAATGGTTGAGAAGCTGAAAGATGGTCTCACATTTGATTTTGGTTGGTTCATAGAGGGAAAATCGAGCATATCATGTTTTCATGGTATAATTATTGGCAGTCAAAGGGCAAGTAAGAAAATTCAGGATAATAAAGTGGGTGCTCAGTCCTGCAGAGTTTTTGACAGGGAAGAGACCATCAGTTGATTCTGAACTGTTTGAATGGGGACAAGATAGATGACGAAATTATTCCATGTGCAAAAATACTTTTTCTTTCTTTCCAACTCACTATCCTTTTCACAACACCAATAACAACAAATCAACAGTGACATTTTTCAATAGTGGCAAATTTCCAAAATAGACTTCAAACTCTTGGTTAATTATAAATTTGTCTCAGGTTGCTGGCTCTTTTATTTTCTGCATCAGTATGTGGAGCAGCAACAACCCCTTGTGTCAAATTAATTATAGTATCAGCTGGTTCTTTTATGTGTTCTGCATCAGTATGTGGGGGCAGCAACAACACCTTGTGTCAAATTAATTATAGTATCAAAGCTTAGAGATTGGTAGTTTGGACTTTGGCAGGGTAAAGTCATGCTTGCGTTTGATTGGGTTAAGTGGGAGTGGACTAAGGCAACTTAAGCCAAGTTTTTGCTCTATTGGCAAGTTAAGCAAGGCCTGATCTTTTTTGGTTGAGCATGGCTAAGTTGGTATGATTGGGACACAAACATATGCATCAAACCTAATCAAACCTCCTAGATTTTGGACTAGTTTGTCTCATATTTAGATAATGAGATATCTTCATGTAGACATGTCATTTTCCTATTTCAGAAAGATATTAAATATTTTCTATAAAAGCCCTCTTATCTGATTATCGCATTGAAAAATAATGTGTCAAATGACTCATTTTATGAGGGGAGTTTGGCGTTTCACCATAAATAGTGGCAGATTTGATTGCCTCGAATCTCAGATCCAAAGATTTGATATGGCACAGGCAGGAGCTGACACGGCATGGTGCCCCTGAACAAATCCATGGCAATCAGATGCTATATCGCAAATCTTCACTTTGTGTGGATATCGGATTCATTTTTTAAAGGAAGATGCATGTATATTTGGCCCAACTTGGGGTTCATCTTAGAGATATGTGAATCTCAAAACCTTTTATTTTTAAAGTTTGATTTAATTCCTTGGGTTCAACAAACGAGATTTGATATCTTGTTATCTATATTGCTTTTTATATTACATGCTATGAAATTATTTTATAGGTATCTCATTTGGATCTCCGGTAATACTTAAAAAAATCTTCACTTGGTGCAATAGTGAAGGAGACAGTGCATTCTTGTGATTTGACAGTCCTTATACAGAGAGTCGATTTATATTATTTTGTTGCTGTCAATCTTTCCCTTTTCTGGTTCCTTTTTTTAGATATCCAAGCTTTCTTCAGCAAAGAATAGCTAAAAAAACAATTAAAATAGAAGGTTAAATAGAATTACAAAGAAAGGAATGCTAAAAGCCATATGACTTGTTTTGTTGTTCAAGTGCTGTCAAGCAACAAATTTACCCAAATTATGGTTGGCATATCAATGATCCAGCCAAGAAAGTTATAAATAGATATAATTCATAAAGACCATATTTCATACTAGATGTTTAGAAGAAATCTATGGAATGCTATTGACTATAAGTCTATAACCTACAACAGTTCCTCTTCTAATGGGGCAAGGAAAGTAATGTAAGATACCAATTCCCTGCACATCTCTTCTACTTAAATATTGAGTTTTTCTTGGTTGAAGGTGACCGTTGGGTGATAATTGCATTTTCTTTAACTAGGTTTCAGTATCTACATTCATGTTTGTTTAATCTAAGGTAATACCAAAAAAAAAACACAAAAATCATCTTCACAAGATAAACATACTTAACGATGAAGTTTTTTTAGGACAAATACAACTCAATTGAATCATGTAAGCCAACTCCAAGGCCTTTCTTGGCATGGCATTGTGTAATAATAGCTCAATCCTAAAACCAAAACCTCTAATTAAGGCACGTCTGGGTGCAATTACTGGATGTCACAAGTTGGCAAGGTCAGATTTCCAACTTTGATTCCAATCCCAAAGTATTCATTGGAATTGACCATTAAATATAGGAATATACCTATGGTTTGAGTGTTGGATTTCTTAATCATTTATAAACATCACAATCACATAAAAAGAACATTTATTTATCAAGTAATCAACCTCAAGGGACACAATGGTAATTTTGTGGAATACAAGAACATGGTGGCCATATCCAAAATTAAAAAAAAATACTAGTTTCGAAAACCCTATGGAGTAATAAATCTAAAAAGATAGGAATACATTTAAGTAGGAACACAGCCCAAGGCCCCAAGCCACCTCTCTCTCTCTTGCTTTCTGCTTTTTTAACCATCACCTTTTCTTTCTTCTGTGCGTGAAGGAAGCCACTTGGGGAGTCTTCCCTTTTCCTCTTTTTTTGTTAAATCGCAGACTAAAGGTTCATTCTCTTTCAGTTTTTCAGGTATTTCTCCTTCACTGGACTTCCCTGGTGTGGTTTTTTGCTGCTTTCCTGTTTCTTATTTTTTCTGGCTTTGTTGAGGAAAAGGAGATGGGCATAAATGGGTCGTCTGTTGAATTGGGGAAAGCTGATTTGTGGTCGATCTTGTCTTCAAAGATCTGGGGTTGAAAGGATCGCAAACCCATTTCGTGGTTTTCTCATCTTTTTCTTTGGGGTTCTTGAAATCTTGGTGTTTGATGATGGGTGTGCTTCCTTTTCCCTTGTTGGTGCTTTCGTGGGGCTTTTGAAGAAATGGGTTCCATTCCTCTTCCTTCACTATGATTTATGCATGCATGTTTCCCCAAGTTTTAATCTCGCTTTATTTTAGCTGGTTTAAGATATCTCTCTCTTTGGGTTCTTTTGGTATTTATATTCTTCTGATGCCTGGATCTGAATGTCATGGGATGTTGTCATCAAGGTTGACAGTTTTGATGTTGTCATTATTGAAATCGTGTTTTTTTCCTGCATGTTGTGGTTTATGCTGCAATGGTGGTTGTATCAGAATAAGATTAGTATGATAGTTTCCATTATGTGTTCGTGTATATTGTCAATTCATTTGGAACTTAGAAAGGTTAGTTGGAATGAACAATTTGCCATTTTTTGTTAATGGCTATTGGTTTATGTTCTTACAGAAGGGGTCGTCAAAAAGATTGAAGCAATGACAAGTGAGGAGGAGGAAATTTTTGGGTGTTAGTATTAGAGGAAGAGTGGATATGACCAATTGTACAATCTATAGATGGTGAATGGGTTTTATTTTATTTGATCGATTTGAAAAGCTTATTTGGTTTGTTCTGGGGCTTCAACTTTGAGCATATTATAGCGAGCCCCAATGAAAAAATCACCTCAAATAGCACAATGCTCTGGTGCAAAGCATATAACAAACAATGTCATAGCGGACACTGCACCCAGCTATAACCCAGGTGATGGAAATGGTACAGAAAGCCCCACTTCTTCAGAAACCGTGGTTCCTACTCCTGCAGGACAGAACAAGCATCAAGGCGCGAATGGTGCTGACACTTCCCCATCTGGGTTATCCCTATCTAGTGAATCACAACTAACAAAAGTAGTACAGAAGATCCACCTAGATCATAAAACATGTTCTTCGGAAGGGAATGCTGATCATAAAACCAGGAGTATGGTGCAAAATGACGTCGTGACAGATTCCCAGTTATGCAATGGTGTGAATGATAGTTTGGCATCTGCCAACTCTAGTGATGGGATCAGCAGTGTGACCAAGACCAGCGAGAGTGCAAAAATCAGTGATCGTGTGGAATATGTTGATAGTGGAAAAAGCAGCATGTGCAGGGGTAGCACTAGCACCGATGTCAGTGATGACAGCAGTTGTAGTAGCTTTAGCAGCAGCTTGAGCAAGCCACACAAGGCGAACGATTCAAGATGGGAAGCCATCCAGTTGGTTCGCTCAAGAGAGGGGAGTTTGGGCTTGAACCATTTCAGGTTACTGAAGAGGTTGGGATGTGGAGATATTGGCAGTGTTTATCTCTCAGAGTTGAGTGGGACCAAGAGCTATTTTGCTATGAAGGTCATGGACAAGGTTTCTTTGGCAAGTCGGAAGAAGCTGCTCAGAGCTCAGACGGAACGAGAAATCCTTCAGTTGCTTGACCATCCATTTCTTCCTACATTATATACCCACTTTGAGACAGACAAGTTCTCATGCCTGGTGATGGAGTTCTGCTCAGGAGGAGACCTACATACTCTTCGTCAGAAGCAACGTGGAAAATATTTTTCTGAGCAAGCTGCAAAGTATGATTCCTGGTCCTTTTACTTCATCTGATTTTTAAGAATATGATGTTGTAGCTCATTGCCTATGAAAACCATATGTATTTTTAGCCAAATTATATGTGATTCATAAAACTCGTGTGATAATCTTGTAATATTGTCACAATAACTATATTATTTTTGAAAAATAGTGACATTTCCAATCAGATCATTTTTTTCTGTTGTATGGTGATAATATGATATTTTCAAGATTTTAGTGATATATGTGGCAATGCTGTGAGCATTATTTTCATGTCTGATGCAACCCCATAGATATATTCATGAAAATTTTGATAATGCATTATTTTCCTGTCTGATATATTCCTATTCTTTTAGGCCTTAAAGTTTTTTGAACTTATAGATGTGGCATCCAAAATTGCAAAATCCATTTGTAATCTTGTGGTGCATCTATTTTGACGTGAAACTGTATAGCATCATGCTATGTTGTACATCTGGATTACCCATTTCAGCTGTCATTGATGCCAATTGTAGCTTGCAATGTGAAGGAAGATATTAAGGGAAAAACATGTTTTGTCTGTTTGTTTTGGTTTAATCCCATGCTTGCCATCACTCAACATGATACACAGTCTTTTGTATGCATAGTTCTTCCATCAGTCAAACTTTATCTTTTATCGTCTTAATCTTTTCTATTGTCTATGTACAGCAACTTCAATCAATGTGACTATTAGGATTCAGAATTAAATGTAGCTTGATATTTAATTTAGTGAAGTAACTGAAGTTAGTTCTCTTTTAAATCTCAAATGCCTTAAGCACATTTTGGCAGGCATAAAGATCTTGTTTTGTCGATAAATACGTAGGATAGTATGTAGGACTTATCAACGTCTTCTTTGGCTGCATTTTTGTGGTTGTTCCACCTTGCAGGTTCTATGTGGCAGAGGTCCTCCTTTCTTTGGAATATCTGCACATGCTTGGAATTGTTTATCGGGATCTTAAACCAGAAAATGTTCTTGTAAGGGATGATGGCCATATCATGCTTTCCGATTTTGATCTCTCTCTCCGATGTGCTTTTAGCCCTACCCTTGTCCTGTCATCCTCCATGGAAGCAGACCTATTGAGGAAGAACCCAGTCTATTGTGTCCAGCCTGCATGCATTGAACCATCATGTATCCAGCCTGCTTGTGTGCAACCAACATGCTTCTCTCCTCGTCTTTTCAAGAGCCGATCCAAGAAGGATAGAAAGCCCAAGAATGAGATTGGGAATCAGGTCAGTCCACTCCCGGAGCTCATAGCTGAACCCACAAATGCGCGTTCCATGTCATTCGTTGGGACACATGAGTATCTTGCCCCAGAAATCATCAAAGGTGAGGGACATGGTAGTGCTGTCGATTGGTGGACATTTGGAATTTTCCTGTATGAACTACTCTTTGGAAAGACTCCATTCAAAGGTTCTGGAAACAGGGCCACACTGTTCAATGTTGTTGGTCAACCACTGAAGTTTCCAGATTATCCAGTTATCAGCTTTGCTGCTAGGGACCTCATCAGGGGCCTGCTTGTGAAAGAACCCCAGCACCGTTTGGCCTATAAACGTGGAGCAACAGAGATCAAGCATCACCCATTCTTTGAGGGTGTCAACTGGGCACTGATACGTTGTGCAAGCCCACCTGAAATTCCAAAGCCAGTAGAAATTGATCCCATTCCATTGGCAGCTGCTTCTACAAGTGAGAAGAAGGCTTTAGGCAATCCTGAACATTTAAAGTCTTCTGGCAATTATCTGGAATTTGATTTCTTTTAGATGTTTTTTTCAAAATTGAGCACTTGAGCACTGCATTGTGATCTAAATCCTCCTTGTAGTTATCTTAATATCACAAAGTTGGTCTGGAGGTGTATGCGGCTTTTGAGATATGCCATTTTCATATTGTTGGAAGATCTATTATTTTAGCCAGAAATCCATTTTCATCTGTATATTTCTATAGCAATAGCGATTTTTATGTTTGATTACTTCTCTTTGGAATTATGATAAGAGTTCTGACCATTTATTTCCTATTGGTCGTGTCATGAGAAACATCAGATTCCTGATTTGCCTTGATGCCATGTTTGGTGGCTATTGTTTTGATTCCGGCATTGAATCATCATTCTTGGTAATGGGTGTCACTCTTTCAAATGTCTACTGTTGATGATTGAGTGGTAGGGGATAATTCCATAAACTGTTGGAATTTTCCTCTAAGGTTGCAATTCAAAGACTTGTGGGTCAGAGGCTGGGTTTGCTTCAATCTGTCATGAGCCTTGGTAGTCTGGCGCTTGTCCACTGCTTGCTTGATTAGCTGACCTATCTAACAACCTAACCTTTCTGCAGTCTTTAAGACAAGTTCTCCCAAGTCATCTGACTCAATTAGTTGATTAGGCCAGGTCATGGAGATTGCGTTGAATGTGGACAAGTGCAATTCAAGGGTAGTTTTCCAGGATTTTTAGAGCATTCTAAATGATTATTTGCCAGGTACTTCTACTTTGACCAGCTGTTGTGGGTGCTTCCACTGTGTCCCCCTAGTAACCATGATTGATGTGTGCTTCTTGCGAATGTGTCTGAACAGCATGCCTTTTTTCTTGCACACCTGCGAAAGTTTGGTGAAATAGAATAACAGAAGGGTATGGCTTGGCTAGTTCATTCTCAGTTGAGTCAACTGAGAAATGCACTTGGTTGATTTGGTTTGTCTTCTAACCAGGCTCACCAGATCATTGATACTGCAACGCGGTCTCGCTTCCCTAGCCTTACCTTTCCTATAAGTTGTGAGTGCCAATTCTTCTATGTTTCATTTGAAGTCCTTTTTGAATTCACCTGCCTGACACACACCCTCTCAAACCCTGCTGACTCCAGACATGGTTTCATCTATAAAGCAGTTGGTCATGAAATAGTGTCTCGCATGATTCATGTATAGTTTGAACCTAGCATGAATAAGCGTGGAAGCTTGCAGCAGCTATGAAACCCATTCATACTAGGCCAAATCAATGATGCAACACTCTCTGCCTCAATCACAAATATCTTGTACTCTATCTCATTATCTTAATGAAAAGGCTAACTGTAGATGTAACAACCTTCAAAAATCCAACTTTTTAAAACTTTCTCAAACCCCAAATTTTGAGAAAAATTAAAAAACTTTTTATTTATATAAACAATTCACATGGCTATTAAAAGTAATATGTCAACAAGTTTATCTATGGTCATATTTTAACCGTTCCAAATACTAGACGACCCACCTGAACCCAAGTGCAAGCGTATATTAGCCTCATAATATCAGATTCTGTACGGAATCATCCATAAATACAATTTGATTGAGACTATTATTCTAAGGGTTTCTTGCATGTGGAAAAAGAAATGTGAAAAACAAAACGTATCAAGATTTAATATAATTAAGGAGTAATGTAAAGATTTAAAGTTCTAAACCATATACAACAACATAACACGAATGAAATGACAAAATTTAAAAATGTTCTCATTCCAAAATATTACACTTCTTTAAATATAAGGTTTCAGACAAAAAGTAAAATTTACACAAGTTTTTAATCATCTCAAAATTTTGCCTGATTACTTATGGAATTGTAGTAGGTAAGAGTGGAGCCTTCAGACGCGCAACAACTCGCGATTTGCTTCAATCTTTCACGAAGTTATTTGTAAATATTGTAGGGCATCAACCATATGCTTGTAGGAAACTAAAACTAAACTTGAAGAATGAAATTCATGTTCAAATGATGCAATCAAGTGTAATTCTCAGTATTTTAGAAATGAGAGTTAAGCGAATTCACCTCATAATAAAAACATGATATTCAATCATATAAATCATCATTCATTTCATGGCATTCATAATTACATCACTTGTATGCATGAAAACTCAAAATCATTCTTATTTTAATTTATGGCATTCAATTTCGTAACCATTCATATTCATGATAATCATTTGCATAAATGTATGAAACTAACAATTCATAGCATACTCCAAAGTGAAGTAAAAATGCAATCTATCATGGAATGCCATCATTCACTCTCTTTATGCTCAAAAGAAACATGTTCATGTCTGACTTATGACTAAGGCATGCATTATTTCAATTTTAAATTTACATGTCATTTATCAAAATATTTATGCACTTTGCATTCAAATATAATACACAAGTCATATCTTGACCCTTCTCGTGTGCCTCGTATACACAAGCACCTCACATGTAATCAACCAAGCTCTTGGCTTGTACCAACAAGTCAAATCACATGATCAATCATCATGTCTTTTTCATTCACATGTAACAAATTCATATGCAATAATTATGCAAAACCTTAAAAGTCTCTACATGTTCACAATATATGATTATGCATATGAAAACAGTTATCCTAAAAATTTAATTAATTGTTTTTCTTTCTTATTCAAATCCATCTGATAAAGAAGAGGGTATAGACATCCATAAACAATCATAGAAGTATTCATTATTCTATGCATTTTTTATTGCCCTCCTATGGCTTAACTAGTTCTTTTCTTAGTGATTCAATCCTACAGTACAACAGTTGGGAGAACAGACCCATGGTCCCAGGTCTTGGCTTACGCTAAACCAAAATCGCTGACCAAAAATCAGGCATGCATCCTTAACTCTACAGAGTTGTGCTCCTACCCTCTAGGAGTCATTGGTAGACATGCCCCCTAACCTCCATGGGACGGGGACAAGAGAAGCCTTCAGCTCTTAAAAAACATATTTTACGAGGCTTGTACCGCCCTTCCCTCTCCCAAGAGGACACAAGATCGAAACAAATTCAGTCATCTCAAAGAGCTCGGCCTTGCCGGCACCTCAAATGGACCCATGGTCTGGAGTAATCTTTATTATTAAGTCATAGGTTAGAGCCATACATTATATTCTCATAAGATATCCCTCTCATGCCCTTATACATGAATTCAAAAGTCTATGCCACTTGCATAACTCAAATTTGCATGCTCTCATGCGTGATATCAAAATCTATGCCACTTGCATAATTCGAATTTACATGCTATCATGCATGATATCAAAATCTATGTCACTTGCATAATTCAAATTTACATGCTTTCATGCATGATATCAAAGTTTGTCACTTGTATAATTCAAATTTACATGCTCTCATGCATGTTCATAACAAATTTGTATTCACTTTCATGCATGACCTTATCATGTCATGATTCAAGTATACATGCTCACATGCATGATTCAATTCTAACATGATTTCATCCATGATTTCATCCATGATTTAATCTCAACCTGCTTAACACAAGATGCACTCACATGAGCTATTATGCTTACATAGATAATTCTAATATTTCATGCGCAAAACAAATCACATTATACTAGCATACATTAACAGGATACACACAAAAATCTAATCATATTCACAAGTATGATACATTCATTTTAGGCATGTTTCTATGATACAAATTTCACATGCATGGCAAGCTCAATAAAAAAAAATGTCATGCAAGCATTTGATATAGTCAATTCAAGTACAACAATATAGTCAACCATTCATTTTACAATAATGTCAACCATGTACCTGCAGCAAACACACTTCAATATCCCGCTAACTACAACCATGACCAGCATGGTCTCTGAACTACAATTGTCAATAATCCTAGATATTCACAACTAACTGATTGTGTGAGCAGGAGAGTATTGCATTGTAATAACCACAAATTTTTAGGCATTCATTTAAATATATTATAATATATATTTCACAACAGTGTGATTTGGGCCTGGGATCCAAGTTTCGGATCCGGGACCCATAAAGGGATCTTTACGAATAAATTTACCTCGTATAAACTTATATGTACATATATAAGTGCAAAAATTTTAATTAAGCGAATTATTCAAAGTGATAGCCATGTATATGAGGCATATGGGCTTGGGATCCACATTCTGGATCCGAGACTTAGATAGGATTCTTATGGATATGGGTAAATTACCCTATATACGAATATAAATGATTGTATATGTATATATTATACAAGTATTTTTAGGGGATCCACGATTGGATCCAATCTGTGGATCCATACCAAGTGGGAGGCGCGGGTCCAGAATCGCGACCGGGTTTGAATCCCGAGTCGCAGACCCGGACCCGACCCTCTCATTAAAATGATAAAAAGGGGGGGGGGTAGGTTTTTATAAGGCAACCCAATAAGGGTTGCCCGATATTTTTTTTACAGGCGTTAGGGTTCAGAGAGAACCCTAACCCCGATCACAAGGAAGAGAGGGGGTGGATGAGCCGCAACCACTGAAGTTGTGGTAACGACCTCCTCCACTTTCGGAGGGCCTCCTCCTTCTTCGTAAAAGGTCGGTACCCTTGCTCTCACCTCCCCCATCTCTCTCTCTCTCTCTCTCTCTCTCATGCGCACCGGAAGGGAGCCCTGTCACCGGCAAAGCTCCGGCTACCATCAGCCATCACTGGCCTCCTCGAGCACTCCCTGTCACGGCAGCAGTGAGGGGCGTCTTCAATCGGCTCTGTACTCGTGACTCCAGCCTCCAATTACCGAAAAACCCACTCAAAATAGGTACGAGTCTTCGTTGAATCTTGGTGAGGGATCGAACAGGGGTTCAATTTTGTGTAAGGGTTTGAGATGAGAAGCCACAGAAATCCGTTAGATGGCTACTTTCTTGGTTTTCAAGAATCAATGGGATTGTTTTGGTCTAACCCTAACCCGTAAAATCCCCAAATCAGGCCGATAGGGGAGGGGGGGGGGGGGAAGAGGGGTTGGCTGAGGTAGTGGATGGCCCCAGCCGTGGAGGTCCTGAGTTTCTTATAGGGATACCCCAGACTTGGGGGTTTCTTAGTTAGGAAACGAGAAACCCCATGGTACCTATTGAATTTATGCAGAAAACCCCAATTCTTCGATTAGAGGGATTTCAGTTTCAGGTTAACAGGTAAGAGAATATAGAGGCTTTTTAGGTTTTAGATTTCTATATTGAAAAGGGGATTTTCTCCTTTTTTCAGCTTCCTGACAGGGGGGTTCATTTGACTTAACACCTGCCAGGTTGAACAACCTGTTTAAGTTAATAGGATGTTAGAAAAAAAAAAGTATGTTGAATCGATGTTGAGTTAGATGCATCGTAGGTTCCATTCTGTTTTAAATTCAGAATTTGTATGTTACAATGAAACTCTGTGTTTTGTCATTAAACCATAATTTATGTTATAATAAAAGACTACGTTAAGGTGCTGGTTATATCAAAATCTATTTCTGTGTGATTATTAATTGTCAATTTTACATATTTATTGACTAAGTACAAAATGCAGTGTAGATTCTTTTTCAGTTTGAGCATACAATTGTGGTCTTGGACTGTTATTGGTTTGTTTGATTAAAATTTCAGAATGTTTAATTGTAAATTTCAATTGTTTTCTGATGAATTTAATTATTAGTTAAAACTGTCTTACCATAAAAGCTTTATGAAGATGTTAAATCTAGTCAAAAGATTAGACATCACAATAGGTCCTTTGAAAAAAAAGAAAAAAAGAGAGATTGGTGAATTAGTAAGATGTTCTGGTTGTGATAACTCACCACACACACCTGTGCTAAACATACACATAAGCCTCTATGCTCTTGTTAAAGGATATAACTTTGGTTTCCTTTTCTTTTATTTGATGTTGAGTTCAAGGTTGGATCTCTTGATTTTTAGTTTTATGGTCTTGCATATTCCTATTATAAAACTGCATATGTGCGGGTTGCTTCAATGTTGAACAAAAAATGATATTCCGGTCATAAAACTGCATATATGTGGGTTGTTGCGGTGCCAAACAGAAAATAAACTTTCTGTTTTGAAATTATGGGGGTGTGTTGGCTGGACTGAGTTGATTATACTTCTAGCTAGGAGGTTGGGGGGTCTGGGATTGGTAAGCCTTACCAGCTTCCCTAGCATATGGGAAAGCTTACACTTCTGCCCGATAATTGGTAAATGTTATTTTTACATCTCATCTCATGATACTGGTTGTGCAATCATGAATGCGAGCATGACTCGGTTACTGATTTTCTTCTTGAGCATGTATGCTTAATGAATATGTGAAGTTTTACATGTACACTCACATTCAAAAGAAATGTGCATTGGTTAATACACGTATATGATGTAGGTACCACACATAGGGAAACTGCATATGAATCCCGGGTCCAGAATCGCGATCGGGTTTGAATCCCGAGTTGCAGACCCGTACCCGACCCTCTCATTAAAATGATAAAGGGGGGGGGGTAGGTTTTTATAAGGCAACCCAATAAGGGTTGCCCGATATTTTTTTTACAGGCGTTAGGGTTCAGAGAGAACCCTAACCCTGATCACAAGGAAGAGAGGGGGTGGATGAGCCGCAACCGCTGAAGTTGTGGTAACGGCCTCCTCCACTTTCGGAGGGCCTCCTCCTTCTTCGTAAGAGGTCGGTAACCTTGCTCTCACCTCCCCCATCTCTCTCTCTCTCTCTCTCTCTCTCTCTCTCTCTCTCTCTCTCTCTCTCTCTCTCTCTCTCATGCGCACCGGAAGGGAGCCCTGTCACCGGCAAAGCTCCGGCTACCATCAGCCATCACTGGCCTCATCGAGCACTCCTTGACACGGCAGCAGTGAGGGGCGTCTTTAGTCGGCTCTGTACTCGTGACTCCAGCCTCCAATTGCCGAAAAACCCACTCAAAATAGGTACGAGTCTTCGTTGAATCTTGGTGAGGGATCGAACAAGGGTTCAATTTTTTGTAAGGGTTTGAGATGAGAAGCCACATAAATCCGTTAGATGGCTACTTTCTTGGTTTTCAAGAATCAATGGGATTATTTTGGTCTAACCCTAACCCGTAAATCCCTAAATCAGGCCGATAGGGGGGGGGGAGAGGGGTCGGCTGAGGTAGTGGATGGCCCCAGCCGTGGAGGTCCTGAGTTTCTTATAGGGATACCCCAGACTTGCGGGTTTCTTAGTTAGGAAACAAGAAACCCCATGGTACCTATTGAATTTATGCAGAAAACCCCAATTCTTCGATTAGAGGGATTTCAGTTTCAAGTTAACAGGTAAGGGAATGTAGAGGCTTTTTAGGTTTTAGATTTCTATATTGAAAAGGGGATTTTCTCCTGGTTCCAGCTTCCTGACAGGGGGGTTCCTTTGAGTTAACACCTGCCAGGTTGAACAACATGTTTAAGTTAATAGGATGTTAGAAAAAAAAAAGTATCTTGAATCGATGTTGAGTTAGATGCATTGTAGGTTCCATTCTGTTTTAAATTCAGAATTTGTATGTTATAATGAAACTCTGTATTCTGTCATTAAACCAGAATTTATGTTATAATAAAAGACTACGTTAAGGTGCTGGTTATATCAAAATCTATTTCTGTGTGATTATTAATTGTCAACTTTACCTATTTATTGACTAAGTACAAAATGCAGTAGATTCTTTTTCAGTTTGAGCATACAATTGTGGTCTTGGACTGTTATTGGTTTGTTTGATTAAAATTTTAGAATGTTTAATTGTAAATTTCAATTATTTTCTGATGAATTTAATTATTAGTTAAAACTGTCTTACCATAAAATCTTTATGAAGATGTTAAATCTAGTCAAAAGATTAGACATCACAATAGGTCCTTTGAAACAAAAAAAAAAGAGAGAGATTGGTGAATTAGTAAGATGTTCTGGTTGTGATAACTCACCACACACACACCTGTGTTGAACGTACACATAAGCCTGTATGCTCTTGTGAAAGGACATAACTTTGGTTTCCTTTCCTTTTATTTGATGTTGTGTTCAAGGTTGGATCTCTTGATTTTTAGTTTTACGGTCTTGTATATTCCTGTTATAAAACTGCATATGTGCGAGTTGCTTCAGTGTTGAACAGTAAATGATATTTTGGTCATAAAACTGCATATATGTGGGTTTTTGTGGTGCCAAACAGAAAATAAACTTTCTGTTATGAAATTATGGGGGTGTGTTGGCTGGACTGAGTTGACTATACTTCTAGCTAGGAGGTTTGCGGGTCTGGGATTGGTAAGCCTGACCAACTTCCCTAGCATATGGCAAAGCTTACACTTCTGCCCGATAATTGGTAAATGTTATTTTTGCATGTCATGATACTGGTTGTGCAATCATGAATGCGAGCATTACTCGGTTACTGATTTTCTTCTTAAGCAAGTATGCTTAATGAATATGTGAAGTTTTACATATACACTCACATTCAAAAGAAATGTGCATTGGTTAATACACGTATATAATGTAGGTACCACACATAGGGAAAATGCATATGAATGAGTAATGACGTGCATATGATTGGGTTTATGATGGCATGAGTGCATATGCTTTTGGCATTTTGGCCTAGTGTTATAAATAAAACGCTACTTTGATTTTATTATGTGATGCATCGATGGCCTAAATGGACCATCATCGGCCTGGAGAGTCGTGGGTTGGGTTTCTTTTCACATATGTTTCTGACTGCATCACTTAAACCACATAAGATGGTATGGCACACTACTACACTGTTCTGGTTGTCCTCACGGGCTGAAGTTCCGTAAGGGTCCCCACAAGGGAGGATGCGGGTTTTCACTTTACTGTTGCATATGGTATTACAATCCTAAATAATTGACTTAAATAAAAATATAATGGATAAGAACAATGTAATATACGTTCTGGGATATCTCATATGGAGTATGAGAATCTTAGAGATCCGGTCTTGAGGAGACTGTGAGGATACAAAAACTCCGTGTGCCGTAATTTTGTCCCCTGAATCCGATATTGAGGTTCTTTCTCCTGGCCACAGTTTAGGGAGAGTCTGCCACTTTACCCGGGAGTGGTGTGTTTGACACAACTGTTGTTTATGGTACCAAGGAAGTGACACTTGTGGGCGTGGGGTGTCCCTTGTGTCCCCGACATTAGATGTGGAGGTCTAATGTTCTGAAGGTGATTCGGTCGAGAGCTAAGTTGAAACCCAGTAATAAAATACAAATTGTGTGCTAAGCTACCCTGGGAACCTACTTGACATCGGAGATTGTACCCGTTTGGTGTATCCGCAGGCAACGATAATTAAAAAAAAGAGAAACTTAAAGTTGTGTGCATTTAATAGAGCATGCATATGGAAATATGGAACTTAAATGAAAGATAACAAAAATAATCATGCATTGTACATAATCATGCATTTTTCTGTTATGCACTAGATCATGCATAATTGAATTGTTCTATAAATCATGATAGAATGGTGGGTATATGTTATTTACTTCTCAAAAAGCATGATTGAAAGATCTTGTTACTTAGTTCTTGTATATGCTCATGTGTTATTGTTTCTTCCTGCTTAGCATATGTAACTGGTTGCATGTATGGTTATTTAAATTCTGTAAATTTTTGTATCTGCACTCACTCAAATCATTACATGAAATCTTATCCATGTTCTTTGTCTCACCTGGTTTCTTTAGAAGTAGTTGTGCTCAGAATTTCGGTTCTGATACTCTACTTTGTTGTTTTTTCAAAGAAAATGATGAACAGTGAGGTAGGACGGACTACTGGGAAAGGATGAGAGTCATACTTGGGCTTGACAGCTTTAGCAAGGGACATAGTAGTTTTTTCTTCAATTCTTCTTGCTTTTTCAGTTGTTACTTTACTTTTAGTCGAATAAAACATTGTCTCTACAATTTACTCTTACTCATAAATAAAGAAATTGTTTTGGTTCGTATGGATGATGGTTGTAAGTTCGTTTGTGGTGTTTGAGCTATCCAGTTGAAATTAGAACTGTAAGGACCCCGGGTCTCTGGGAGGTTTTTCGCATTGTTATAAAAAAAAATATTCCGCATTTTCAAAGGGTATGAGTTGGGGTCGTTACATGCATTGAAGAAAGTAATTAACCTGTGATGCGCTTGCACCACTTACCATGTGTAGCTACCCGATTTGCATGTTTTTGGATTTGTATTTTTCTTTCTTTTTTTTCATGGCATTCTTAGCCGCATGTGATGCTTAGCATTAAACATCACACAATTAGCTCAGCTATGCACCTGTAATGCATATTTATATGGACAATACAATGTAATTCTAATATTTTCTAGCAATGTGATTGTGCTACGAACTCGATGTACGTGCAAACTAACTTTTAGATTTCTATCATATAACATAAATTACATTTTAAAATTTTAGTTTACGAATCCTACATTTTCGATACGACGAAAAGTAAAACGATACTCGAGATCCGAATGGTCCAGTACAATTTCCATATGACATGATCTCCTCGCCCCTCTCACAACGAGAGAGTACTACAGTTGCACACATAACGACAACTTATCGAACCTCGCTCTCGCACATGAGCGACAAAAAGATACAAAATGCAAATCGATAAACCGATTGCGAAAAAACAAAAAGTAGCATATTCACAAGACCATACAAAACTGGACAGCCGTGTGGAGTAAATCCCATGGCTGCACGCAGTCTAAAGCATCGCTCCTCGTGATGGCACAAAAACCAAGGCATAATAAAAATTCTAAAAATCATATAGAAATACACATATGCATCTCAGCCCACGATAAACATGATGAATGATCTTGACTTGTTGGGCACAAGTTCCTAAGTAGGGGGACATACAAAATTTCAAGAACCCTAATTAGGGTCACTTGGTTGAGGCAAAAACGCTTGATGCTTGCAGCAACATGAAGAGGTGCCTAACCTTCTTCATCTGTATTGTTTATGCAACAAAAGAAAAAGATCAAGTGATGACAAATAGTGCCCCACTTGCGCTAAAAGAGTAAAACACAAAGTCATAAATACTAAAAATGTGAAAAAATCACAAAGATAATTGAAACCATCTAAGATAAGCGGTAATTCAGACTGCAAAATAATGTTGTAGACCATGGTTCTCTGGTTGGTACCATAAATTTTCCAATAAAATATAGACCACCACGAGTCATTTCGAATTAGCACAAAATGGGAAATGAAAAGAAAACAAAATCGTGATCCCAAGGGGGGTTGAATTGAGGAACCCCACCCCGAAAGAATCATTATGCAAGCTCCATCTAAACCGGAAAGAAAAAGAAAAAAACAAAGCATACTAGACGAAAAGCAAAGCGAAACAAAAAAAGAAACAGGGAACAAGGGGATACCCTTTCGACTTTGGTGGGTCGGTTGTGGCTGGGACTCATGACGTGGGTGGTAGCAACGTTGGGTCGCTGCAGTGCATGGATGGCCTCCGATTGACACCCGAATGGACCTTCATGGTAGACGAAAAAGAAGGCCCTGACAGTGGCTGGAGTACCCGACAAGGAGGGGGATTTGAGTGAGAAGCGACGAACAGGAGCAGCGCACGAAACCCCAGTGGTGGGCCAGTAGAGACAGGCGGCGGACAGGAGACAATGACCTTGTTGGGTCTTCGACAGCGACTGAAGAGGGTTATGGTAATGGTTGCCCTTCGGTCGGCGCCCGAACCGGGAACAAGGTGAGTCCCGACAATGACACGACAATGGCGTCGACGTCTCCTGTGGCGTTCGAACGAAAGGATAACCGACGAGAAAAACCTAGATAGCAGAAGATGAGCAGAGGAAGAGGAGGAAAAGAAGATGGATGGGAAGAAGAGAGGAAAGAGGGAGAGATGGCATCAGTCGGTGGAGGTCAGCGATGGCCCGACTCCAGCCAGTCTATGGTCGAGGAAAGGAAAAAGGGGAGAGATCGGCTGCGTGAGAGAAAAAATGAAATAGGGGAAAGAAAAGCCGATTAGGGCTTTATAAGGGTGCTATCGAGTCCGGATCGGACCCGGTTTGGGCCCAACTCGAGAAACATGAGACAATCGGGAAAGAAAAAAAAACAAAAGAAAATTTTTATAGAAATGTGAACAAAACCCATTAAAATTTAGACTAAGGTTTTCATGATGAAATGGGTCATGTATAAATACAATAATAAAAATTTTAATTTAATCAAAAGTTAATGATCCTATTTTAGACAAAATTTTCATTTTAAAGTTGATATTCTATTAAAATGTTTTTAAAATAAATTTATGCTTGAAATGCCCTTTTTAAGCAATTATCCCGAAAACCATTAAAATATGTCCTGTTAAGTTCAAAAACACCTAGATGCAAGTGTCTCTTTAAAATGATTAAATTGAATATTTTAAATAATATTTTATTTATAACAATGATTAAAATGACCATTTTAGCCTTCTTTAACAGAAAGATATTAATAGGTGTATAAAACCCATAAAATTTACAATAACATATAAAACACAAATTTTAACTCAAAATAAGGCAATTACTTTATTTATTTATTTTTTAAAAATTACAGGCTTTGCATCCTACCCACCTTAAAAGGAATTTCGTCCTCAAAATTTTACTCGAATACAAATAACTGAGGGTACTTCTCTCTCATTCCTGCTTGGGGTTCTCAAGTGCACTCCTCGGTACCATGATGCTGCCAAAGAACCTTGACAAAAGGAATGGTCCCGGTCGGCAGAACCTATTCCTTCCTATCAACAATGAGAATAGGCATCTCGACAATGGATAGGTCATTCTAAATATCCACATCCTTGTACTAAATGACGTGAGAAGGGTCGTAAATATACTTACTGAGCATGGACACGTGAAATACCTCATGAATCTGTGAGTACTACAGTGGTAACTCCACGTGATAGGCTACCTTGCCAATCCTTTCTAAGACTCTAAATGGACCAACATACCTTGGACTGAGTTTATCCTTCTTGTCGAAACGAAAAACACTCTTGGTAGGAGAGATCTTGATGATCACAATGTCATCAACATTGAAAGTAAGCTTCCTACGTCTACGATCGGTGTAGCTCTTCTAGTGATTCTGTGTTGTGCGCAAACGATCATGAATAATCTGCAGCTGATCTGTATAATGTTGAACTGCTATGGGCGACTCAACACTGCAGTTGTCAACATCATCCCAGTAAACAGGCGATCTACATGGCCTCCCATAGAGTGCCTCATAGGGTGCCATGCCAATGCTCACATGATAACTATTGTTATATGTGAACTCTGCTAAAATCAAATGATTATCTCAATCGCCCCTCCAATCTAAAATGCATACCCGAAGCATATCCTCGAGAGTCTGAATCGTCATCTCAGACTGACCATTTGTTTGAGGGTAAAATGTCATGCTAAACTTCAATCTCTTACCCAAAGCTTACTGAAACTGACCCAAAAAATGTGAAGTAAAACGAGTATCACGATCAAATATAATCGATATAGGTACGCCATGCAAACAAAGTACCTTCTTAATATATAGATTTGCAAGACTCTCAAGAGTCTGAGTCACATGAATAGTCAAGAAATGTGCTGACTTGGTCAATTTATCAACAATTACCCAAATGGCATCGTGATGTCGATGAGTCTTGGGTAGTCCCATAACAAAATCTATAGTGATCTCTTTCCATTTCTACTGCAGAATCTCTATATGCTGCAATAGTTTACCAAGTCTCTGATGCTCGATCTTGACTTGCTGGCAAGTCAAACACTTCGAAACATAAACTGCAACATCTATATAACAGATATCATACCTATAAAGGCGGTCTTACTCGTGACTTAAGGTCACTTTTACCTTTGCTCTGATACCAACTGTAATGCCCCTAAAAAATCCAACCTTTTAAAACTTTTCCAAACCCTAAATTTTGAGAAAAATTAAAAACTTTTTATTTATATAAACAATTCATATGGTTCTTGAAAGTAATATGCCAACAAGTTCATCTATGACCACATTCCAAGCGTTCCAAATACTAGATGGCTCACCTGAGCGCAAGCGCGAGCGTATATCCCAGTATCAGATCCACTACGAAATTATCCATAGACATAACTTGATTGAAACTATTATTCTAAGGGCTTCTTGCATGTAAAAAAGAAAATGTGAAAGACAAAATGTATCAAGATTTAAGATAATTGAGGAGTTACATAAAGATTTAAAGTTTTAAACCATATGCAAGAACAAAACATGAATGAAATGATAGAATTTAAAAATGTTCTCATTCCAAAATATTACACTTCTTTAAATGTAAAGATTCAGACAAAAAATAAAATTTACACAAGTTTTTAACCATCTCGAACTTTTGCCCGATCCCTTTAGGAATCATAGTAGGTAAGAATGGAGCCTTCAGACGCGCAACAACCCACACTTTGCTTCAATCTTCCATGAGGTTATCTGTAAATATTATAGGGCATCAACCACATGCTCGTAGGAAACCAAAACTAAACTTAAAGAATGCAATTCAAGTTGAAATGATGCAATCAAGTGTAATTCCTATCATTTTAGAAACCAGAGTCAAGGGAATCCACCTCATAATAAGAAAATGATATTCAAGCACATAAATCATCATTTATTTCATGACATTCATAATTACATCACTTGTATGCATAGAAACTCAAAATCATTCTCATTTTAATTTATGACATTCAATTTTGTAACCATTTATATACATGATAATCATTTGCATAAATGTATGAAACTAACAATTCATAGCATACTCCAAAGTGAAGTAAAAATACAATCTATCATGAAATGCCATCATTCACTCTCTTTATGCTCAAAATAAACATGCTCATGTCTGACTTATGACTAAGGCATGCATTATTTCAATTTTAAATTTACATGTCATTTATCAGAATATTTATGCACTTTGCATTCAAATATAATAATTAAACAGGTTTTATCTTGACCCTTCCTGTGTGCCTCTCACACACAAGCACTTCACATGTAATCAACTAAGCTCTTGGCTTGTATCAACAAGTCAAATCGCATGACCAATCATCAACATGTCTTTTTCATTCACATGTAACAAATTCATATGTAATAATCATGCAAAACCTTAAAAGTCTGTACATGTTCACAATATATGATTATGCATATGAAAGCAGTTATCCTAAAAATCTAATTAATGGTTTATCTTGCTTATTCAAACTCATCTTGTACAAAAGAGGGTATAGATATTCAGAAACAATCATAGGAGTATTCATTATTCTATGTATTTTTTATTGCCCTCTTATGACTTAATTGGTTCTTTCTCGAGCGATTCAATCCTGCAGTGCAGCGGTTGGGAGAACGGACCCATGGTCTCAAGTTTTGGCCTACGCCAAACCAAAATCGCCGGTGAAAAATCGGACATGCATCCCTAACTTTGCAGAGTTGTGATCTTACCACATATGACTCATTGGTAGACTTGTCCCCTAACCTTCATGGGACGGGAATAAGAGGTGCCTTCAGCCCTCGAAAACACATGTCCAACGAGGCTTGCACCGCCTTTCCCTCTCCTGAGAGGACACTAGATCAGAATGAATCCAGACATCTCAAAGTGCCCGGCCTTGTCGGCACCTCAAATGGACCCATGGTTCGAGGTTATCTTTATTATTAAGTCATAGGTTAGAGCCAGACATTATATTCTCACAAGATAACCCTCTCATGCCCTCATGCATGAATTCAAAAGTCTATGCCACTTGCATAACTCAAATTTACATGTTCTCATGCATGATATCAAAATCTATGCCACTTGCATAATTCAAATTTACATGCTCTCATGCATGATATTAAAATTTATGCCACTTGCGTAATTCAAATTTACATGCTCTCATACATGATATCAAAGTCTATGTCACTTGCATAATTCAAATTTACATGCTCTCATACATGCTCATAACAAATTTGTATTCACTTTCATGCATGACCCTATCATGTCATGATTCAACTATACGTGATTTCATGCATGATTTAATCTCAACCTCCTTAACACAACATGCACTCACATGCGCTATTTTGCATGCATAGATAATTTCACTATTTCATGTGTGAAACACATCATATCATACTTGCACACATTAACAAGATACACAAAAAAATGTAATTATATTCACAAGTATGATACATTCATTTTAGGCATGTTTTCATTATATAAATTTCACATGCATGGCAAGCTTAATAAAAAAATATCATGTAAGAATTTGATACAGTCAATTTAAGTACAACAATACAGTCAATCATTCATTTCACAATAATGTCAACCATGTACCTGCAGGAAACACACTTCAATATCCCGCTAACTACAATCATGACCAGCATGGTCTTCGAACTACAATTGCCAACAGTTCTAGATATCCACAACTAAGTGAGTATGTGAGCAGGAGAGTGTTGTATTCAAGAAAGTAATTAACATGTGATGTGCTTGCACCACTTACTTACCACGAGTAGTTACCCGATTTGCATGCTTTTGTATTTATATATATTTTTTCTTTTTGCATGGTATTCTTAGTTGCATGCGATGCTTAGCATTAAGCATCGCGCAATTAGCTCAGCTACGCACCTACAATACACATTTATATAGACAATACAATACAATTTTAACATTTTTTAGCAATGTGACTATACTACAAACTCAGTGTACATGCAAACTAACTTTCATATTTCTATCATACAACGTGAATTACATTCTAAAATTTTAGTTTAGGAATCCTACCTTTTCGATGCGACGAAAAGTAAAACGAAACTCAAGATCTAGAAGGTCCAGTGCAATTGCCACACGACATGATCTACTTGCCCCTCTTACAATGATAGAGCGCTACATCTGTACACATAACGACAACTTATCGAACCTCGCTCTCGCACATGAGCAACAAAAAGAAACAAAACGTGAATCGGTAAACCGATTGCGAAAAAACAAAAAGTAGCGTATTCACACGACCATACAAAATTGGACAGCCTTGTGGAGTAAATCCCAAGGATGCACACAGTCCAAAGCATCACTCCTTGCAATGGCACGAAAAACAAGGCATGATAAAAATTCTAAAAATTGTATAGAATTATACATAGATGTTAAATAATCGGAGGCTCAAATAGAAAATGATGCACATGTGTATCTCAGCCCATGATAAACATGATGAACGATCCTTACCTACTGGGCACGAGTTCCTAAGTAGGGGGACATGCAAAATTTGAAGGAGAACCCTAATTAGGGTCACTCGGTTGAGGCAAAAATGTCTGATGCTTGCAGCAGCATGAAAAGGTGCCCAACCTTCTTCATATGTACTGCTTATGCAACAAAAAAAAAGATAAGTGATGACAAATAGCGCCCCACTTGCACCAAAAGAGTAAAACGCAAAGCTGTAAATACTAAAAATGTGAAAAAATCACAAAGATAATTGACACCATCTAAGATAAACAATAATCCAGACTGAAAAATAATGTCGCAGAATACCACCACTGTTCTTTGGTTGGTACCATAAATTTTTCGATAAAATATAGACCACCACGAGTCATTTCGATTTCGAAAAAAATGGGAAACGAAAAGAAAATGAAATCGTGATTCCAAGGCGTCTGAACTGAGGAACCCCACCCCAAAAGAATCATTACGCAAGCTCCATCCAAATCGGGAAGAAAAAGAAAAAAAACAAAGCATACTAGACAAAAAGCAAAGTGAAACGTAAAAAAGAAATAGGGAACAAGGGGATACCCTTTCGGCGTTGGTGGGTCGGCTATGGCTGGGACTCGCGACGGGGGTGGTAGCAACATTGGGTCGCTGTAGTGCCTAGCTAGCCTCTGATCGACACTCGAACAGACCTTCATGGCCGGCGGAAAAGAAGGCCCTGAGAGTGGCTGGAGCACCCGACAAGGAGGGGGATTTGAGTGAGGAGCGACAAACAGGAGCGGCACATGAAACCTCATTGGTGGGGCGGTGGAGACAGGTGGCGGACAGGAAAAGACGGCCTCGATGGGTCTCCGGCAGAGACTGAAGAGGGTTATGGTAATGGTTGCTCTCCGGTAGGCGCCCGAACGGGGAACAAGGTGAGTCCCAGCGTCGGCACGACAGTGGCGCCAATGTCTCCCATGGCGTTCGAACGAAAGGATAACCGGCGAGAAAAACCCAGATAGCAGGAGTCGAGTAGAGGAAGAGGAGGAAAAGAAGATGGAGGGGAAGAAGAGAGGAAGGAGGGAGAGATTGTGTCGGCCGGCAACGGCCTGGCTCAGGCCGGTCTCTGGTCGAGGAAACGAAAAAAGGGAGAGATCGGCTGCGTGAGAGAAAAAATGAAATAGGGAAAGAAAAGCTCGATTAGGGCTTTATGAGGGTGTTATCGGGTCCAGATCAGACCCGGTTCGGGCCCAACCCGAGAAACATGAGACAACCGAGAAAGAAAAAAAAAAAGAAAAGAATTTTTTTTAGAAATGTGAACAAAACCCATTAAAATTTAGACTGAGGTTTTCGTGATGAAATGAGTCATGTATAAATACAATAATAAAATTTTTAATTTAATCGAACGTTAATGATCCTATTTTAGACAAAATTTTGATTTTAAAGTTGATATTCTATTAAAATATTTCCAAAATAAATTTATGCCTGAAATGCCCTTTTTAAGCAATTATCTCAAAAACCATTAAAATGTGTCTCGTTAAGTTCAAAAACACCTAGATGCAATTGTGACTCTTTAAAATGATTAAATTGAATATTTTAAATAATATTTTATTTACAGTAATGATTAAAATGACTATTTTACCCTTCTTTGTCAGAAAGATATAAATAGGTGTATAAACCCCACAAAATTTGCAATAACATATAAAACACGAATTTTAACTCGAAATAAGGCAATTACTTTATTTATTTTCTTTTAAAATTTTACAGGTTTTACAGTAACCCAATTCTCTTTTAAGGATCGTTCAAGTTGGTGACCATGAAACGAGTTAGCTACTTCATGCAATTCATATTAGTCAATCTGCCAGCCTTTATGATTACAGCTGCAACTAGATTGGTTAGCATAGTATCAGGCTCTGCTGAAACTCGAGTTCAGCTCAAGCTTTTATTTTTAAGTTTCTCTTGGTAGTGGTTAAAGTAACCAGCAGGCGAAGGCAAGGCATGAGTGGTTGAACCATGGTCCCTCTGACCTAACAAAACAAATGCTCTATCTAGTGGAACAACATTTACTGTTGAAAAGTGTTTCACGTTTATAAACCACAGGTGCAGATCAAGCTTGGTTGTTTTTCTCACTGAGCTTGAGAAGTAGGTTCCGGTTCATCTCGTGAGCCTATGTCTCTAGCCCGACAGGATTGGCAAGCATATTCCGCTTGAGTAGCTTGCAGACAGTTCAACTTGTTAACATCTCTCTCTCTCTCTCTCTCTCTCTCTCTCTCTCTCTCTCTCTCTCTCAGATGGGCAAGCTGAGAAACCGCCAGTGAACTATTGCACTGAACCTTTCACATTTTTTTATTATATACATGGAACTAATGCTAGCAATTTGAGTACTCTTGTTGGATGACTCAAATGTATAGCAGATCCTTTCTTCCTCTCATTCAGCTTCTGTTAGAGAGAGAGAGAGAGAGAGAGAGAGAGAGACTGTTGAACTGGGAATTTAATGCACCAATGCAATAAAAGTGAAAGAGGGAAAGGGGAGGGAAGGGACTGAGACTGTTGAATTGAGAATTTAATGTACCATCACAGTAAAAGTGTGCCTGCCCACAAATTGTCTTAATTTGTGGCTCATAAAGTGTTGGTACTGGTGGTTTTGAAGTCCTTAAGGCCCGGTTTGAAATCTGGTAGCTGGAATGGGATCATGTGCGTTTATGCAGTTGAAGAAGTGGTAGCTGCCACATCCATTCTTTAGTAAATACAAAGGCAAAGGGCCTCACTTCCCATCCCTGCTACCAGATTCCAAATGGTACCAGCAACGTAGTTTGACCAAGATTTTACCTCAGAACACCAAATGCATAAAAACCCATCCCAGCTACCAGATTCCAAACAGGCCCTAAGGCATTCAATTCGCCATCAGTTCAAGTTGAATAGGACAGATCCTTCTTTCTTCATGTTTGCCAGTAAACTGGAGCAATGAGTTCTGCGAGCATCCCCTCCACCAGTTTTCAAAGGCAGTACTGACGTTGACTGACACCCTCTGCCTACACACAACTTAAGTTTACTGCTACCTTCTGATGAAATAGTCAGCTAGCCGAGTGAAATTTTGACTTGAAATTTGAGAAAAACAGCCCTATAGACTATGCATCTGTTGGGTGATAGTGATGAAAGTTTAAAAAGTGGCAACATTATGGCAGTTAAATTCTCGTGAGAATTGATTCTTTTACTTTCCCAGAAAAATCTTGGCCAAGTAAATAGATTCACATGGATAAAGTTCACAGAGACTCTCTCTATCTCTATCTCTATCTATATATATTTAGTTACTAGAATATGAGAACTAGAAATATGGGCATTTCTAACACTTTTTTTGCAAATCTAACCACGTGGATGTGCTTGGCACGATGAATTTGCTAGGAATCAACCATTGGATCATGTAATTTCTATGAAAAATGTGATTTTTTGAATGCTTGAATATTTATGAAGATTATGAGTCATTAATTTTAAAGTCTTAAAAAAATCTCAATTATCAAAATCGGATGATTCAAGAGCAGGTTCTTATAAAACCAAGCATGTATATTATACGGTTAGATTCAAGAGAAAAAAAACAAAAAAAGCACAAAATCGTGGTTCACACATTAGTTCCCATATTTTCAGTTCCCATATTCTAGTGTGATTATATATATATATATATATATATATATATATATATATATATATATATATATATATATATATATATATATATATATGTGTGTGTGTGTGTGTGTGTGTGTGTGTGTGTGGAAAAACATTGGGTATGAGTAACTAAAATATGTTTACCAACCAAGTATGTTTTCATAGTTTTTTTTACTTTTTTTCGATGTGATCTAAATGCTTGGTTTTATAGAAATAGACTCTTTGGATCATTCAATTATGATGTATGAGAAGAATATTTTAAGGGTTGAAAATCAAGAGCTTTGAATTTTCATAAATATTCAAAAATAAAAAATCACATTTCTTGATCCGATTATAATGATCCAAAGCAAATGTACCACGCCGAATACATCTGCAAGTTAGATTTACAAAAAAAACTATGAAAATTTTGATTCATACCAGCAAACATATTTGGTTGGTAAACATATTTCAGTTTCCCTACTCTAAAGTACCATCTCAGTTAAAATTTATAGGTGCAAACTTTATTTGTTCAATTAGGCCCTATAGATGTATTCAACATAGTCCATTTACTAGGAAGTGCACCTTGGATCAAGTGGTTTCAAAGTAAAAACATGATTTTATCAATGGTGATGCATTGTGGATCATTGAAATTTGAAGCTCTTAAAAAGATCTAATTATATAACATGATTGGATGATCTAAAACTTGTTTTTTACTAAAGAATCTCTAGGGCTTCATCCACAAAATGAATCACGACAATGTGAAGAAACGAGCTGTTTCTACTGCAAGTACGTCATACACACATTGGGTTTATATTTAGTATTAATGAAGGTATGAAACTATTGGGCTAGAAAACATTGATTCAAGCTGTATCGGCTTAATATGACTGCATAGATATGTTCAGCATGGTTTGTTTAATAACGATTAAACCTTTGACCATGTCTTTTTGATATAAAAATACAATTTTTTGAGTGGCAAAATTTTGGTACTGTGAACCATTGGTTTTTTAAGCCCTTGAAAAACTTGCTTACATGTTCCAATAACATGATTCAAAACTCATTTCCTATTAAACATTGTAGATCTCATCTTTATGGTTTAATAGGCAAAAAGTTTAAGTAATATGAAATAAAGGTGATATTACGAGTGATTCGTAGTAGGGGTATACTATTAAATTTTGTACGTGACATAACCCCTATGCCACATAATGGATGTAAAACTCCAAAAAAGGCGTATTTAGAAATAAAAATAAAAAATATTCAAATTCAAGAGAAATAAATAATTAAATGATCTAATCAAATAATATTATATTAGTACGGTTCAAGAGGAAGTGCCAGTATCCATTTATAGGTGTAGCTAACTCTCCATGATTCTTCAAGATAAAAGTGCACTTGACTAGTTACAAACAAAAGTAAATAGGAACAGAGTTCCAATAAAAGGAACCCTAGGACCATATTCTTCTCTTCAATTTGAGTGTTGGTCATAGTCTCGAATGAATTCAAGAGCATATTCAAAGAAATTTTGGCCGTGAGACAAAATAGTTTGTGGATTTCGAATGACTATAGCGGTTGAACCTAATAAGGTAGCAATTACAACCTAAGAAGTTATAAGTACTTGGGCATGCTCTTGGAAAACCCCTATTTGCCAATAGAAGTATTGGTCTAAATCTACACTGGATATCTCATATAACCCTTTTAGTGTGTTGATGGAACATGGAAAAACATTCATATTATCCTCTAATAAACATGAAACTTAAGAAGGAATTATTTTGATTCAAACATTTCTTTTTCTACTCTCTTGCCTAATTTAATCACATATTTCATTTTAGGGTCAAGCCAATACAATAAGTATCTCGATGAGAAGGGCTTTACTTGGAGAACTAGAAGGAACATGTATTACACGTAAAATCTGACGCATGAATATTCTACAATAGTAGGTATTAAAGAATTAATCCATAAAATTTTAATGAATTTGAAAAAATTATAGTTAGAAGTGATATATACTATGGAGATAGAAATACCCACATTAATAGTTGAACGGATTCCAAGAATGAATCCATGGATAAGAAGATTGGCACACTAATGTAAACTATTTTCGTTCAAGTAATAGATTCTAGCCAATTAAAAGGATCTTAGGATCAATTAAGAGAGAGAATTTAGATTCCATTAGTAATGAGGATTCAGAATATCACACATTGATCAATCAAACAAAGATTCAACAACTAAAAAAATTATTGACTCTTTGTGACCCTTCATCTCTTCAAACAAAATGAATAAAAATAGAATCAAATCGGGTCATCAACCATGTCATTTTGATGTACAAATATAATTTTTTGAGTGGCAAAATTTTGGTGCATTGTGAACCATTAATTTTTTAAGCCCTTGAAAAACTTGCTTACATCACTACAAAAAAGTCTACCTTTACTGGCACAAAAATTGCGCCAGTAAAGACAAGAAAAGTGCCAGTAAAAATTTTCAGTAAAGACCGGGAAAGCACCAATAAAGATTTTTGTTGGCACTAGAATTACATCAGTAAATGTACCATAGTTGGTCTTGGCAGTATAGCCTTTAGTGGCACAAAATGTTTGCATCAGTCAACATTGTCTTTATTGGCTCAAAATTTACACCAATAAAAATCTCTTTACTAGCGCTAATATGGTACCAGTAAAGAGATTTTATCATATTTTTAATTAAAAAAATATCATCTTTACTGGCATGACAAATTTTTGTGCCAGTAAAGATATTTTATCATATTTTTAATTAAAAAAATATAATCTTTACTGGTGCAATTTTTTTTCAAAGATCTCTTTATTGGTGCTAATATGGCACCAGTAAAGAGATTTTTCCATATTTTTAATTAAAACAAAATATCATCTTTACTGACAAAAAAGTTACGCCAGTAAAGATCTCTTTATTGTTGCTAATATGGCGCTAGTGAAGAGATTTTCCTATATTTTTAATTAAAAATATCATCTTTATTGGTGCAAAAAAAATTTATGCCAGTAAAGATCTCTTTTCTAATGCATTTTTCGTGCCAGTAAAGGTGATATATTTTTTTATTTTCTCGTTATTAAACAATTCATAAATACATTCATTCATTCATTCATAACTTGCTCATACATATATTCAATAATATATACTTGTTCATTCATTTATTCATTCATGAACCTTCTTAAACATTCAATATTATATACATGTTTATCCATTCATTTATTCATGAACCTGCTTATACATTCAATACTATATATTTGTTCATTCATTCATTTATTCATGAATTTTGTTTATACATTCAATACTATATACATGTTCATTCATTCATGAACTTGCTTATACATTCAATATTATGTACATGCTCATTCATGCAGTCATTTATTCATTCATTCATTCATTCATTCATGAACTTGTTTATACATTCAATACTATATATTTGTTCATTCATTCATTAATCTGCTTATACATTCAATACTATATACATATTCATTCATTTATTCATGAACCTTCTTATACATTCAATAATGTATATACATGTTTATTCATTCATTAATTTGATACAAAAACTACTTATACGTTCATTCATTTATAAACCAATTCATTGACTAGAAAACCTACTTATACATTCATTCATTCATTCATACACACACTACTATATATTCATTTAGCCCTCAATAATTACATCCTCTGTAACTTCAACATTCATAATTGAAACCCTGCAAGAAACACAACATGCAAAGCATTCATATACATCCTACTGTATTTCTCCATTCAACCCTCTATAACTCCAACATTTATATTTGAAATCTTACAAGAAATATAACATGAAAAGTATTCAAACACACACTACCACATTTCTTTCTTCAACCCACCATAACTCAAATATTCATAATTGAAACTCTAAAAGAAACACAAAATGCAAAGTATTCATATAAACACTATTATATTTCTTTCTTCAACCCTCTATAACTCTAATATTTACAATTGAAACCATACAATAAACACAACATACAAAGCATTCATTCATGAACTTGCTTATACATTTAATATTCCATACATGTTCATTCATGCATTTATTTATTTGTTCATTTATTCATAAACTTGTTTATACATTCAATACTATATACTTGTTCATTCATTCATTAACTTACTTATACATTCAATATTATATACATGTGCATTCATTCATTCATGAACCTTCTTATACATTCAATAATATACATATACATGTTTATTCATTCATTTGATACAAAAATTGCTTATACAATCATTCATTTATAAACTAGAACATTCATTGACTACACAACATGCTTATACATTCATTCATTCATTCATACACACACTATTATATATTCTTTTAGCCCTCAATAATTGCATCCTTTGTAACTCCAACATTTACAATTGAAACCCTGCAAGAAACACAATATGCAAAGCATTCATATACACACTACTATATTTCTTCATTCAACCCTCCATAATTCTAACATTTATATTTAAAACCCTACAAAAAATATAATATGCAAAGTATTCATACACACACTACTATATTTCTTCCTTCAACCCACCTTAACTCCAACATTCACAATTGAAACTCTAGAAGAAACACAACATGCAAAGTATTCATATACATACTACTATACTTTTTTCTTCAACCCTCTATAACTCCAATATTCATAATTGAAACCATGCAATAAACACAACATGCAAAACATTCATACATACATTATTATATTTCTTCTTTCAATCCTCCATAACTCCAAAATTCATAATTAAAACCCCTACAAGAAACATATCATGCAAAACATTTATACACAGCTATTATATTTCTTCCTTCATCAATCCATAACTTTAACATTCACAATTGAAACCTTGCAAAAAATACATATATGCAAAGCAAGAGAGGGGAGGATAGAGAAAAGGTGAGAGAGAGAGCAAGAAAGGTTCACGGGCAACAGAGAGAGAGAGGGTTGGTGCGAGATAGAGGGGACAAGGAAGAAAGGGGGGTGGGGCGATAAAGAGAGGGAGGGGGAGGGAGAGGGGCAGGGGTGACAATGAAAGGGAAGGGGAGAGAGAAAGAGAGAGAGAGGGGCAGAGGTGACAATGAAAGGGAAGGGGAGAGAGAGAGAGAGGGTTCAAGAGGGGGCATTTATTTATTTATTTTTAACTATCATCTTTGTGGGTGCAAGTTTTTTTGCGCTAGTAAAGCACATTATACTAGCGTGAACCTCTATGACAAATATCGTGAGATTTATAAAAATCTCGAGAGAATTTGCTTGAAAGTTTAAAACAAAAATTTCTCGCGAGATTTTCAAACCATGACAAATATCGCGAGATTTATATTTTTAACAGATATTTATCATGAAAATCCTGAGATTTTATTTTTAAATTATTTTATTTACATTTTCTTATAAAAAAAGATTTTTTTATATTTTAAATTTATTTTTTATTACTAAGATTTTGCCAAAAAATATAAGATTTATAAAAAAATTCAAAATCTCTCAAGTTTTTTACTGCCAATATTTTGTCGTTTTAAACTTTTGTTACTATAGCATGAACTATTGTCACACCAGTATAATGTAGATCTTTACTGGCATGACCATATTTTGCACCAGTAAAGATGTTATACTAACACAATGTATGTTGCACCAGTATAATGCACTTTTTTACTTGCGCAAACATATTTTGCACTAGTAAAGATACTTCATTACTAGCGTGGATAAGAGGCGTTCTAGTAAAAATATAATTTCTTGTAGTGCAATGTTACAATATCATGATTCAAAGCTCATTTCCTATTAAACAAACATTGCAGAACTCATCTGTATGGTTTAGTCAACAAAATGTTTAAGAAATATGAAATAAAGGTGATTTATAATCAACACTTTCATACCTTCATTAGTATTAAACATTTATCATATATATAGTGCTTTTATGGTGGTATTGTACCACTTGATTTTCATAGATCTAAGCTCCAAAAGCAAAATCTAACCTTTGGATAATGTTTGGCATATTTTATTTACTATTTTCATGTGTTAAAGTGACTCAAATATAATGTTTTATGCCATTTTAAACTACCCTTATTTTCATGAATTGTAAGTCATTGAGTTTTCACTATTTCAAAAATAAAATTTGTAGTGTGTTAAGCATGATAAAACCTTTTAATATAGTAAATAAATCACACTGAACATATATATATAGAGTTGAATCTGTCATTTGGTGGCTAGATCCATACAAACAAGAATATGTACCACCATAAGGTATCATGGCACAAAACCACCATATAGGCTACTAATGAAGGTACAGAGATAATGAGCTAGAAATCATAGGTGCAAGTTGTATCGACTCAATCTAACCACATATATGTGTTCAACATGGTTTGTTTACTAAGGAACAAGCCTTGGATCATGCTTTTCTGATGTAAAAATGTGATCTTTTGAGTTATGAAATTTTGGCATATTGTGGGCTATTGATTTTTGGATCCCTTTAAAAACCTAATTACTTGTCATAATCACGTGATTCAAAACAAGTTTCATATTAAACAAACCATGTAAATCAAATCTGTAACATTTGATCTACAAAAAAATTAGATTTTTTTTAAGAAAAGAGTGATTCTACTCGTTAGTTCTATACCTTCATTAGTAGCCAATATTAACCCATATACATGTATATTATTGATGTATTTATTTAATGTTTTCGACTCTCATTGGTAAGGAAGCCCCAACTGAAAAACCTTTTTTTTTTTGCACATTTAAACCACCAGATGATCTAAATGTTTAGCTTAGTAGAAACCATTCCTTGGATCATGTTTTTCTTCAGATTTTCAAGAGATTGAAAAATCAGCTGCTTACAATAGATTATATATAGAGAGAGAGATCAGATAAAAACATATTGTGTCAAAATGATAAGGGACATTTTTGTCGTTTAAAAGGGCTGCCAAAATATCAAGTTTTTTTTCCTGATGTTTGTCAGTATACTTGGATAAGCTAAACATGATCCAGCCAGATTTTGATTTTGGTCTATATCTTAATTTTAAAGCAAATTTGATTGGAAAAGCTTACATGATTTCTGTTGGCCATGAAGTCCTTGGTTTTAGGGCTCTTTTTCAAAAGGAAAAAATTGTAAAACAACTTTAAACTGCAATAGCAACAACAACAACTATATAGCAGTATTGTTTGTACTTTTGGAGGGTTGTGAATGTTATTCAGCACTCTCATGTGCCCCCATAAAAAATAAGGAATTTCTTGATGGTTTTGGTAGACTATTATCACTGTCAAATCCATCTTCATAAATGCATTAACTAAAGGTTAAAAAGATTTATTGTGCCTCTTTCTCTTTATAAAACTATTGTAATACCATGATTTTGATATTCGCACCACTGCCTCTCAGGCCTTTCCCAACTGATTCTTCCATAGAAGTAATCCCTACAAGAAAATACCATGGTAATTTTAAATGTGCTAGGGGCAAATGGTTTTGGCTTATGGACATGGAAGTTAATGGCCTAACTAATATTACTATAATTATTGCAATACTATAGTAGTAGTATCAAACCAAAAACCATCTTTTTAGAAATGACATGAAGAATAATTACAGATACAATGGATCATCAAACAGCCCCAATTATTGCATTGCGTGTACTTGTATCCCTCCCTAGTTATTGTTATAACTAATTAATTTTTCAAAATAAAGATAAGATTCAAATGTTGGCCCAATTTGATAAACAAATTATTTTGTGTCTTGTGTAAAACATTAGATACTGCTTTATATCTTCAAACAAAAATGTGGAATTTTTATTTGTAAAACGATTGTTTACTGCAGAAATGGTTGGATAACAACTACTACTTTGTCTTAAACTGATGCTCTAGATTAGGGTAACTTACATATAGACTCCTAATGTATGGTAAATTTATGTTTGGATGCCTCAAGCTTAAGTATTTATGATATGGTCATGAAATTTACTATATGTATGAAATATTTATGTTTGGATGCCTCAAGCCATTTGTATTAGAAAGTTAGGTGGTAGAGCATTTGACTGCAATTTCTTAAAAAGTTAAATGTTCCATCTTAAATATTTCAAAACCAAGGGATCTAAACAGAAATTATCCATCCAATGAGGTTCGTATATGTAAATCAGGACCAAGACCCAGATGAATATTTAACGAGTATGGAAATTAGACAAGTCTCTTCTGCAATTCAAAGTCCCTTAATTAGACAAGTCTTTGTTATATGAAATCTTTTTTCATGCACCAGTAGTCCATAGGCATATTAGTGTTCGTGCAAATGGAATTAGTGTTCGGGTTCACATTATATGGAACCTGGTAGGGTCCCCAGCATGCCTTTTAAAAAATTCCAAAAAAAAAAAAATACATGTAATCAGAATTAGATATCTATCAGATGTGGCCACGAAATCCTAAACCGAATCTGAATCCGCTTACTAATTGGATTTAGTTTTCTTAACCAAATCAGATTAATTGGATTCCCAATTGGGTCGGATATCCAATATATCTGATGCATTGACATCCCTAAGATTAGGTGCCATTCGTATTTCGGATGGACGGCATTGGAATGATTTAAAATGAACAGCTCACAATGAGCTTGTTTATCTGTGTAGATCATTTTTAAGATGAGCAACATCCAAGGCACCTCTCATTATTGTTGCTCTTGCTGTTGTTATTATGTGTTTTTTGCATTACTTTTTTCCTTTTTTCCTGAGAGAAACCAAAATCAAGATCTTTCTAGCTCGTCTGACTGAAATCATATACTGACTTACAAATCAAGATATGGACTGGAATCGGGATCTTGACAGATCCTATTTTCCTAATACACCGAGACATGTTCTTTTTTTATATAGTTAGTACAACCGAGACATGTCTATTAGGCTGGGTTTTTTCAAATTTCAAATTGAAATAATTTTTGAATCCCATTACATAAAGCATTTTCATACTTTTCAGGAAGCTGTGAAAAGTGCATAATCTCAATTTGGAGGAAATCTTCTTAGGTTTCACCAGAGAGGGAGGGTTCCAAACGTGTCCTCGATGTAAAATGTTTGCTTGTGCAGGTCACGCATCTTCGTCATAGGGACACGTTATTTAAGCCCCTATATCTGGGCTACATGTCATCACATGTGGACACGGCACATGAAAGAGTGTGTGCACGCATGCACGCACATATAAAAAATAAATAATAAGCATATAATATATAATTATTATAAGGGAAGGGGGAATAAATAATAAACATATAATATATAATTATTATATGGGAAGGGGATCATCCAACCAAAGAAAGACCAAAAATCTACAACCTATGATAATCAACGGCATTCCTTTAGTGAGCGACATGTTTTGGATTATGATTTTTTTATGTTTAGATGTGTTTTTTAAAGCAGTAAAAATCAATGGCTCACAATACTTTGTATTATAAAATTTTAAATGCATTATGAGACGTCAATTTTAATGTCTTGAAAAACATGACTATATGTAGTAATCATGGTGTAAAGCATATTTCTTACTAAATAAATTATAAAAAATAAATATATGGGGTCCCATCGATGAGATGCTCAAGCATTAGAGAAATTAGAGAAGGAGAGCCCTCTCATTGTTGTTGGTTATAAATTATTGACCTTCCTTGGTTGGAGGGTCCCCTTTCCCATTAATATATTATAACTTTAAAAAAATAAGAAAGTACACAAGACTTGACAGAGTCAATGATAAAACTCGATAGGTTCAGCCAAGCCCATGGTCAATTTAGTTCCTAACAACGACATAATTGTTTTTTAATTAGGCTGACTTGACTGAGTCAATGATGAAACTGGCTCGGTCAAGTCTTGGCTGACTTTACATATTGGATTTTTATCATTTGTTTAGTGAGCGACATATTTTGGATTATGAATTTTTTATGTTTAGATGTGTTTTTGAAAGCGGTAAAGTTTTAAATGCATTCTAAGACATTGTTTTTTACGTCTCAAAAAACATGCCTATACGTAGTAGTCTTCAGGCAAAACATATTTCTTACTAAATGAATTATAAAAAATAAATATGCGAGGTTTGATCGATGAAATGCTCAAGCATTGGAGAAGGAGAGCCGTCTGATTGTTGTTGGTTATAAATTTTGGACCTTCCTTTGGTTGGACGGTCCCCTTCGCATTATTATATTATAACTTTAAAAACTAAAAAAGTACACAAGACTTGACCGAGTCAATGATAATTGTTTTTTAATTAGGCTAACTTGATTGAGTCAATGATGAAACTGGCTCGGTCAAGTCTTAGTTGACTTTACATATTGGATTTTTATCATTTGTTTAGTGAGCGACATGTTTTGGATTATGAATTTTTTATGTTTAGATGCATTTTTGATAGCGATGAAAATCAATGACCCACCTAACACCCCAATTTTTATAACCTGAAAATTAGTGATTTTTTTTTAAATACTTTAACAAATACAACGGAAAAACACAACGAGTCTAAAATTTAACATGCGACTTCACATGAATATTTACCAATGTACACTTATGAAATTGAAAATTACACGAATGACTAATCATGTATAAAAAAACTCAAATGTCCACACATGTCTAAAATTAATTATATTTATCATTGAATTAAAACTTAAGAATTAATCAGAGTCCAAAACGTCTTGAAGGCAAAGGAAAGGTAGGCTCAGTCTCCGTCGCAACCTCCTGTCATCGCACGTAAGTACCTACTCACTTCATGAATAACATAAAATCATAGGGGTCAGACACAACTTGTCTTAGTAGAATAGATTATACTAAGCTTGAAAACAGAAGTACAAAACAGAAATTTCATCTAACTTTTCATAAGATAGCAAAGTAAATTTAGAAAATTAAGCATGCATTTCAATTAACCAAATAAGCATATTACATATCACATGAAACAACTATGCATGAACAGATAAAATGCATGTGATTACCAAATGCAAAAGTCCTTCGATGCATGAATCGATTTTTATCTTTAATTATATTTTGTTTTTTAAATGATGCATGCAATGCCTAACTAATGCACACATCTTAAGTTTCACTTTTTAGCCCTTGTTGGTACGACACAGGCTTGAAAACTTGGATCAGGGCTATGATTTTTATACATAAGGGTGGCTTTGACCTGGCCAGGCACCTTTCACCAGGAATAGGGTGAGGGACGACAACTCAAGAGAGATTCCCAACACATTTAATCTCAATGCATCAGATTTTTACTCATGAGTATCGTATCCTCTACGCTGCATTTTATTGCAGAGGTTTTCCCATAAAATCGTAGGAGGGAAGGAGCAACCTTCCGTGCTCGAAACTTACTTAACCCACGAAGTTTTGTACCACTTGCCACTTTCCTAGCAAGTATCTTTTACTTGTAATGTTGCATTGTTTTACTTGATTACTTAATGTTTTACATAATGTCATAATTTAATTCATAAAAAGGATTCGGCCTCTTAGAGGGCATTGGATGCATGTGTAAAGCATTTGCATTGAACATTCATTCATTCATGCTTTTAAACAGAACATAGGCATATACATAAATGCAATTATCATTCATATTCTTTTTTTTGGCATTCATCCATACATGCATAACAACATCATCATCATAATCATAATCATCATAGGAATTTACATGAATTTCAGCAAAGATTTCATTAACATTAATTAACACATTACGCAATTTGGACACTTCAGTTCATTGATTGTGCATAGCTCCTTCTTGAGCAAACATAGCATATCATTTAAACATACATGTATGCCTTATCATAGGAACATTATACCCTGCATAAAATCAGACACACTCATGCATACATACTCTGTACATTGATTGAAATAACGAATTTATGAAACACATAAATAACTACACAAGTATCGGGGTTCAGTCCTTTGACAGTTTTTTATTTGCGAAACCCTCAATTCTGTCTAACTATTACAGAATTAACAAAAACTTTTATATTCAGTGAATAAAGGTGAGATTTTCACAGACTAGAAAATTTTATCAGCTTTCTGTAGCCGCAAACCGTTTATGAAAATTCTTCCGTATGAGGAACTTATGAATGTTTTATCGTAGATATGTTCTATGTTTTGGCTGTCACAAAGATATGCTCAGTCCATAAACAAAGCCCAAATTTCACAGTAGATAGAAAATTTTGTTAGCTTTCCAACTAGCAAACCGCTCATCAAAACTCCTCTGAACGAGAGAGTTATGAGCATTTTACTGGTCGGGTGTCTAGCCGAGAAGCAGTAATATCGGGTCTATGTATTCGGGTTGGACCAAACTGGGTCACCTGAATCCGTACACCCATATTTTTTTTATAATTTATTTTAGAAAATTAAATAAAAATGCAGCCATTCATTACTCATAATCTACCATAAGCAAATTTATTTTTCCTCAGCCCTTTTGGTCGGAAATAGACCTGTCTTACACGTCATATTTTCTCAGAAATTAATTTGGTAAAATACATAATTAAGCTAATTATAGAATTTACATAAAATTAAAAATCTAAAAAATCTAAAAGAATTACAGAATATCCACATGCACATATTCTACCAACAACACTAAAAAAAATTACATGGTTTAAGTCACAAAATTCATGATTCTTCTAAATTACCAAAATCTTTTTTGAAAAAAATGATTTGACTAAAATTGCTATATCTCAAATTTTTTACCATGTAAATCCATCATATTTTTACAGAATGTCTACAATATCATATACTACTAACCCAAATTGAAATTTTCATGAAAATATTAGCCTAATTTACGTATTATAAAAAATTATGATTTTATTTTCTAAGAAATCAATTTTTGGGGAAAAATGTGTTTTCAAGTTAGTTTTCTCTCAAAAAACCATTCTTTTTCCATCTTTCGATAGCCCTAAGCCAAACCCATGTATGAGAAGGTTTACTTGGGGTCTATACTTACAAAAAATCAATAGAATTCATGTTACGAATTCTGTTTCATAAGAGAAGTATAAATTCACCTACCTTTTATCAAAAAATTCACTCATATGCAAGCCGGTGGGTCATTTCGCAAGATCTGGCCGATCCACGCACACTACGACCTCGTATACACCCTCCTTGAGTCCTTCTAAATCACGTGAAGGTCTCTCTTGTTGGCTCAAGAGAGAAAATACTAAGGGATTGGGTGAGAAAAGTTGAGAAAATGAGGAAAAAGAGAAGGGGATTTGGGAGAGAAGGAAAGGCTCAAAAAAATTTAAAAAGGGTCAAAATGGGGGGGGGGGGGGGGCATGAGCCCCTCCTCTTCTTAAATAATCTCTAGATTAGGTCAAGAGATGAGGCTAATCTCAGCCCTTGATCTAATCTTGGGCTTGGTTTCTAAATCCATGTGATGTTACTTACCCTTATCATATATCCTTTTTTGTCTTGATATATATATATATATATATATATATATATATATATATATATATATATATATATATATATATATATATATTGAAGCATAGCCTAAGCACTATATAATATACCTTATATATTACATACTATACATATTATATTAGTACTTTAAAAAATAAGAAATGGTGGTCGACCCCCCATGGATTGGCCCCCTTTCCATAATCTTCAACTTGCTTGCCAATCAAGCAAGTTGACCTTTTTTTTTTTTTTCCTTCTTTCTTTCCTCTTATCCTCATGGGTCCAGCCCTTGCTGGACCCTTCTAGGGTCTTCCAAAAGTGACCCCCCCCCCCCCCTCTATGGAGCTTATTTTAACAATTTGGGAAAGTTTTGACTTTTTCAACCCTTCTTTTGATTTTTGAAAACTTTGGTTTTGACTTAAATTTCAAATTGATTTTTGGTTTTATCAATTTAAACTTTAAATTAGGATGCCACATAGGATGAGAGGGCCCACCTATGGACTCCTACCATTTTATAAATTCTAGTTAACTTTTGAAATCCATTCCATAAAATTCAAGTTAAATTCTTTCTAAATTAAATTAAAATACCTCATAAATTAATTTAAAATTCACATAAAATGATAATGCATTTAATTTAATTTAATTTATATTTAATTAAGTTTTATTAATATATTTTTAAAATTCTAAGCATCTTAATTATTTATTTTTAATTAATTCAACTAAGGTTAAAAATCCAAATTTTATCAAAATATGCCTAAATTTTTTATAACTCTAGGCGTGTGGGGTTATATTCATTTTTTTTCATTTAAATTTTCTTTTAGCTAACCTCACAAATCCCTTTAGTTCATTTCTAGCTAAAATTTTAGAATTTAAAATTTATCACATAATACAAAAATACAAAAAATCATGAAAAGGTCTCAAAAAAATCCCAGATATTACATCCAACCCCCCTAAAAAAAATTATCCTCGAAATTTGGTTAGGGTTACATACCAAACAAGTGTGGATATTTAGCTCTCATATCCGCCTCAGGCTCCCAAGAACACTCTTCGAGCCCATGGTGCTGCCATCGTACCTTCACGAGCGGGATTGTCTTATGTCGTAGCATTTGCTCTTGTCAATCCAGTATCTCTATCGTACGCTTCTCGAATATGAGATCTCTCTGAACCTCAACCTCATTAACTAAATGATATGTGCAGGGTCTAGCACATACTTTCTCAACATCGACACATCGAAAACGTTGTGGATGTTCGAGAACTGAAGCGAAAGTGCCAGTCTGTAAGCGGCACCTCCTATCCTGTCGAGGATGAGAAAAGGTCCTACATACCTCAGACTCAATTTTTCTTTCTTGTCAAATCAAAATACGCTCTTTATCGGCGATACTCAGACAAATACATAGTCACCAACTTTGAATGAAACCTCTCATCTCTTCGGATCTGCATAACTCTTTTGATGGCTTTGTGCGGTCAGAAGTCTCTTACGAATCAGTTGCACCTGATCTGTATAATGTTGCAACACTATAGGTGATTCGATAGCTTGATCATTGACCTCGCTCCAACAAACAAGAGACCTATAAGGTCACCCGTATAACGCCTCGTATGGAGCCATGCCGATACTCGAATTGTAACTGTTGTTGTAGGCAAACTCGGCTAACTTTAGATGCTTACTCTAGTCGCCTTTCCACTCTAGCGTACAAGATCGTAACATGTCCTCCAATGTCTAGATGGTCCTCTCTGATTGTCCATCGGTCTGTGGGTGAAATGTCATACTAAACTTAAGCTTTGTTCTTAAAACTTTCTGAAGTTGCCCCCAAAACTTCGACGTGAATCTAGGGTCTCTATCTGAGATAATCAAAACAAGTACCCCATGTAACCTGACGATCTCGTCGACGTACAGATCGGCCAAACTCTCCAAATTCTGATTTGCCCTGGTCGATAAGAAGTTTGCTGACTTTGTAAGGTAATCCATAATCACCCAAATGGTGTCATACTGATGGCGTATCTTGGGTAGACCTACCACAAAATCTATGGTAATGTCTTTCTACTTCTACTGCGAGATCTCAATCGACTACATCATGTTGCTCGGTCTTTGGTGCTCTATCTTGACCTACTGGAAGATCAAGCATCTTGAAACATACTCAGCTTTGTCCTTATTCATGCCGGGCCACCAATAATTCCTCTGCAGATCCTTATACATCTTGGTGCTCCCTAGATGTATAGTGAATCTAGTGTAATGTGCCTCGTCTAAGAGCTCTTTCCTCAACTAAGGATCCTCTGGCACCCAAAGCCTCTGGTTATACCAGATGCTTCCATCCTCCTCTAAGTGCAATGTCAACTGGTTCTGCTTGCACGTTGCAATCATCTTTGTGAATCTGGGATCATCCTTCTGTTGGGCAATGATCTGGTCCATGAGCTATGTTCTTACTGTTATACTAGCAATCTGAATGTGACCTGGTTCCGTGTTGAACGATGTCTATGCTATCAGGTCCTCAAGCAATCTCTACTCGCTACTGATAAAACTCGAAAGGCTTCCAGCCATCCTACTCAAAGCATCAGCTACTATATTGGCTTTGCCTGGTTGGTATGAAATAGAGAAATCATAATCTTTGAGAAATTCTTACCCCCGCCTCTGCCTTATATTTAAATCCTTCTGTGAGAAAATATATTTGAGGCTCTTATGATCCGAGAAGACCTCAAATTGCTCGTCGTATAGGTAATGTCACCAAACTTTAAGTGCAAAGGCTACGACAGCATGCTCCAAATTGTGAGTGGGGTAGTTTCGCTCATTCACCTTCAGCTGGCGTGATGCATAGGTGATAACTTTGCCGTTATGCATAAACATGCATCCTAATCCAGTACCAAATGCCTCGCTGTAAACTACAAAGCCTTCATGTTCTGAAGGCAATGTGAGCGTGGGGGTTGTAATAAGATTTTTCTTCAGCTCCTATAAGCTCTCTTCGCACTGCGGGGTCCAAACAAATTTGATTCCCTTGCAAAGTTGCTTCATCATGGGTGAAAGGCTCAAAAAAAATTGAAAGGGATCAAATTGGGGTGGGCGTGAGCTCCTCCTCTTCTTAAATAATCTCTAGATTAGGTGAAGGGATGAGGCTAATCTCATCCCTTGATCTAATCTTCAGCTCGGTTTCTAAATCCATGTGATGTTACTTGCCCTTATCATTTTTTTTTTGTCTTGATTTTTTTAAGCTTAGCCTAAGCACTATATAATATACCTTATATATTACATATTATATACATTATATTAGTACTTAAAACAAAATAAGAAAGGGTGGTCGACCCCCATGGGTTGGCCCCCTTTCAATAATCTTTAACTTTCTTGTCAAGCAAGCAAGTTGACTTTTTCTTTTTCTTTTCTTTTTTTCTTTTTTTCTTTTTCTTTCATGGGACCTCTCTTCATGGGTCCAGCACTTGCTAGACCCTTCTAGGGTCTTTCAAAAGTGACCCCCCCCCTGTGGGGCTCATTTTAACAATTTTGGAAAGTTTTGACTTTTCCAACCTTTCTTTTGATTTTTGGAAACTTTGGTTTTAACTTAAATTTTAAGTTGATTTTTGCTTTTATCAATTTAAACTTTAAATTAGAATGTCATATAGGATAGGAGGGCCTATCTATGGACTCCTATCATTTTATAAATTCTAGTTAATTTTTGAAATTCATTCCATGACATTTAAGTTAAATTCCTTCTAAATTAAATAAAAATACCTCATAAATTAATTCAAAATTCACATAAATTGATAATGCATTTAATTTAATTTAATTCATGCCTAATTAAGTTTTATTAATATGTTTTCAAAGTTTTAAGTATCTTAATTATTTATTTTTAGTTAATTCAACTAAGGTTAAAAATCTGAATTTTACCAAAATATGCCTAAATTTTTTAAAACTTTAGGCGTGGGGTTATATTCATTTTTTCCCATTTAAAAATTTTTTCAACTAACCTCACAAATCCCTTTAGTGAATTTCTAGCTAAAAATTTAGAATTTAAAATTTAAAATTTATCACATAATACAAAATTTTAAAAATTCAAGAAAAAGTCTCAAAAAACCCTCGAATATTACATTAAATGCATTGTGAGAAGTTGATTTTCACTTCTCAAAAGACATGCTTATATGTAGTAGTCTTCGTTTAAAGCATATTTCTTACTAAATGAATTATAAAAAATAAATATATGTGGTCCAATCGATGAGATGCTCAAGCATTAGAAAAGGGGAACGATGTGATCTATCATTGGTTATAAATTTTGGCCCTTCCTATGGTTGGAAGGTCCCCTTTTCATTATTATATTATATTTAAAAAACTAAGTATACAAGACTTGACGGAGTCAATGATAGAACTCGATAGGCTCAGCCAAATCCATGGTCAATTTAGATCCTGACAGAGACATAATTGTTTTTTAATTAGGCTAACTTGACTGAGTCAATGATGAAACTGGCTTGTCAATTCTTGGCGAACTTGGCCGAGCCAATGGCCAAGTTTAGTCTCCATCAGTCCTACTTTTTTTATGGCAACATTGATTAGAGCGGCTGTTAAGGCCATGTAGGGATGACCTGTTAACGTCACCAAGTTGACGGGATGTCATGAGTTTGAAACCCACAGGGGACGTCCTTTGCTGTAAAGCCAAAGTTGGGTTTATTCTCTTGTGAATAATCAAAGGCCAGCAAATGTGGTCGGTGATGGGGTTTTTCCTTGCCTAGCTAAAAAAAACTATAAAATCATACTAATTTTCAATTGTAATGTTCACCCTAAATGAAGCTAAATCTATTGGTGCAAGACGATTTGATACTGGTCAATCCATGGTTGGTCCATGTCCAAATTTGGATCTTAAGTAGTAAGTCCATGTCAGGGCCCATGTTCGAATTCTGAAGTTATATGGTACTATTGGATTGAGTAAAAATAGGGCTACGAACATGCATTTTTCATGAAAAGAATCAAAATGGATCAGATTTTATTTCGTTGCAGAAAGAGATCTGATAGAAAAACATCGATCTGAATCCAAAAAGAGTCTGACTATATAAATGGAAATTTGTTCCAAGAGCACCTTCGGATTCTATTTGGAGATCTGTACCAAAAGTATTGTATTGGACTATGGGAGGTTTGACCGATCCATTTGCATCATTTAAGGGGCGTTGGATTTGCTTGGACAGAAGTATCCTCGGGTCACTGCTTTCGTGCCCCCACATGCCCGACACGAATAGCAGACGCATGTAGGGCTGGTAAATGAACTGAGCAGCTTATAATTCGGCTCGGTTGGATTCGTCATGAACTCATTTGTGATCGGTTCATATAGCTGGCATGCCAATCCACAGCAGCTCATTTAGCTTAAACGATTTTAGCCCCAACACAGGGTGTTCGGCTCGAAGGAAGCTCATGTAGATAACATATATATGCTTATGAATAATGTATTTTAAGTGCAATATTTAAAAAGAAGTGTGCATAAAAATATATAAAAAGAGATGGACCAATGAAAAATACAATTATTATAATCTATATATATATATACATATATTCTATGTATAAATAATGTGAAACGTTTTTGCACAAGCTAGCTCGTGTAGAGACGAGACGAACGCAAACTCAGCTAGGCTAAACACGAACATGAACCGAGCCATGAGCTCAATACACTGGTAAACGAGCCGAGCCCAAACTATTATGTTCTTTTCGCTCTTTTTTAGGGTATGTTTGATCGTGCATCACGCGAGACGCGATGACCGATTATCACAGGTTTGTTAACAAATGTGGGACGTGGCAGACGTGCGAAACACCGTCAGTCGCATCCCACTATCGGTGTAAATACCATTTCACCCCACCCCCTATTACAAATGTAACAAGGACAGAGAGAACCATATACTGTGAAAAAAAATAGGTTAACCTCGATGGGGGCGCCCTCCCATCCTCCGTCCCTCACCCTGACTTTCTCACTCTCTCCTCTCTCACCTCGACACTCTCTCCCTCTCTAACCCCGACCTCAACTCATCTCTGCCACCATCGTTGCTCATGTCACCAGCGCTGCACCCGCCACCATCACCACCGTGGACCGTCGCTACCTCGCCTCCTTGCCACTGTTACCTCCTCACCATCGACGACCCCTGCCCCCTTTTCGTGAGGATCTTCTTCTTCTTCAATGAACAATGTTTTTTTGTTGCATATTTTAAAAAATGTTAAAAAAATAAGGGTTTCGCCTCCTTACCATTGTTGTTGCTCTTGCATATGGGCTGAGGGTTTCTCAAACCCTACCCTGAGTCATTTTTTAAAACTTGTAAGATTATCATTTATAATCTTTTGTTGGGCTCTATAATTTTCAGCCACTTTTTTTGTTTGCCACAATACTCAGATTTATCATCTAGAAATGGTCCATGTAACACCACCCTTCTGGGGCGGTTGCGGGAAGAGGGAGAACCGCTACCCCTCTCCCTCTCCCTCTCCCACGAAAATGGAAAGTGGGATAACGGGGGGGGGACGGCTCCCCCATTATTGAAGGACAGGGGTGAGGGGGGTAATGGACGCCCCTCACCCGTGGCTATAAAAGCTGTAGGGGGCTTCTCTCTTCCCCCATTCGAAATTGACACAAAGAAAGGGAGAGACTCAGAGAGAACATGTGAAGAAGAGGAGGAGGAGTGGCTCTACCAACATAGGTAAGTCCTTCTCTCTCCCATTTTTCGTTCAATGCAGAGGCCGCTGGCAACCTCACGGTTGCCGGTGAGTTGCAGAGGTACAGGGATAGGGAAAACCTTGTCCATGCCTTCTATAGAAGAGGGGATAGCATAGGGGTTTTTCCTCTGCTATCAAAACCCCCGAACGGTGACGTAAAATGTAAAGAGGGCAGTCGCCAGCGATCGAAGATCGCCAGCAGCGCCGCCCCACTTACAGGGGACTGCAGCAGTCCGTCAACAGTGGGACTGCTGGAACTGACACACACTGTAAATGGCAGACTTGGCATGCATTTTCTGCGGACCAAGTCTGCCATATCGAGCCGGATCGAGATATAACTTGGTCTGGGCATGCCCAGACCAAGCCAAGCAATAGAAAAAAAAGAATTTGTTGACAGACCGAGTCAGGTCTATGTATTTTGACAAACCAGCTCAGTCTAAGCAAACCGGCTCAGGCTGGACAGACTGAGTCGGGCCTGTGTATTAGCAACAGATTGACTCGATCTGAACAAACTGAGTCAGATCTGACTTTTTTTGACCGGCTTGGTCTTTTTGGATTGAGTCGGGTTCGAGTGGTTTTAGCAGACCGAGTCGAGTCTGTTTTCTTAGCAGACCAATTCGGTCTGGACAGTCCAAGTTGAGTTTGTTTTCTTGACAGATCGAGCCTGAATTATGTTCAAGATAGACCGACTCTGTTTGAGTAGATTGAGTCAAGTTTGTTTCTGCGGACTGACTCGATCCAGACTAAGTCAGGCCCGATATGGGTCAAACCAACTCAGTATAGACCAAGACAAAGTGATCTTTTGATGTATATGAATAGATATGCATGCACGTAATTAAAATTGAATGGATGCGATGAAAAATTGAGATAGCAAAGACCACGATTTTTTAGTATGAACCGAATCCATGTTTGGATTTAAATTAGACCCAAAACTCAAATCGGATTGCAGACACCCAAAGTGGATTTAAAACTAAGTAGACTTAGTAAAGTTTAGTCCAAAATCCAAGACTTTTTAGCATAGATGCCATACATATGTCAAACCATCACAAATAGGTTTGGATCGGGCGTACTAGATCCAAAATCCAATCGAAATTGCAGTTGAAAAACCTAAGTGATCTGTTTTGAAATCAGAATAGATCTAGATTTGGAATTCAATATGAATTATACATTGTGTAAAAGATGTTGTGTAAAGACAATATAGATCTAAAAACATTACATGGAACTGGGGGTGGTCAAAAAGTAAAAAGGTCATTTTGCCCTCAATATGCCTGATTAGTAAACAAGGCATAATTTGGTACTCCGAAGTCGGATTCAAGTGATTTTTGGATCCTTAGATTCTTTTCTTCAAGTAGGATCCATTAGCAGGAGATGTGATGACAAACTCTGAAAGAATGAAGTCAGAGTTTGGCATTTAAGCCTAGAGATATTTTGGTAATTTTTATAAAGATAAGACTGTAAATGATAATATGGGATATTCATTGATTTCAGATCAAAACTTGTGAGAAGGCTAAGGATCCTTAGAGTAAAGATTTAAGTGTTTCAGGTAAGTGAACATTTACAAATTTCTTCTTAGTTAAATAAAATATATGTTAGTTAGTTTAGACATCTTTCAATGTGATTCCATGCGCTTTAAGTATGCTAGTTTTATTTATCTTGAATAAAACAATGTTTATCATGCTTAGGGATCCATAAATTATGATGTTCAGTATGATGCTTAAATATGATGATGCATATTTCATGTTGCTTGATTTATGGCATGATTTAATTATAAATGTATTCTGTGTGGAGGAAATCATTACATCACTTCATGTAAAAGATTGATGTATAATTTTAAGAATTGAGTGTAGAGTTCTAGAGTCTCGGGGTAGGAACTATCTTGAGAATGTCATGCTTATGCCTTGAGAGGGGCATTGTAAGTCTCGTGACTTAATAAGTCTGTGGTGGGTTGCTATTCTTAAAGTTCTGACATGTGAACACGTGTTAAAAAATAGTTAGTGGACATACATTGATGATTGTATAATGCACTAACTTTAAGATATGAATGTTGAAAAATAATTTATATAGGATAACCACACATAGCATAATAAGAAACTCTACTAGGAGGCATGGTCTAGAGCATTATTGAAATGTGTACCTTAGGAATATCTCAGACGTTCCTAGGTGACCCGTAGGGGTTAAAACATTGCCCACTAGACACATGTAGGATGTAGCATGAACCACAAAACCTTGGAAGCAGATATAGCTTATTGATACCTTGGGAGCAGGTATAGCTTTTTAAAATACCTTGGGGGCAAATATAGTTCCTTAAGTACCTTGGGGGTAGGTATAGCCACCCTGGTTGTTCGGCTAGCTACCGATTGAGCTCTTTGTAGTTTCTGGCTTGCAATTGTCGAGCAGCTGCAGCACTTGTATCCATAGTTTGGGTCAGTTTGGACTATGTTGTTGTGAGTGGTTCATATGTCTAGCCAACACCGTAGACTCTAAATTGTCTACATGGGTCGCTACACTTGATGAGGCTATATCCGAAATAGTCGATTAGAGTAGAATATAAGTTTGAGTATGATGATAAAGACACTGTAATAAGGGTGTAAAATTCATAAACAACATGTGTGCATAATTAGCAAACTAAGCTAAAACTAGGAGCTTAGAGCTCATTACAGTTGTAATGATCGTGTCTATTTATAAATGGAAACTTACTGAATTGTAGACTCACCCCCTCTCTTAATTGCAATTGTAGGTTGATGAACTGGTACCAACCGCAGGAGTTAGTCGATAACTTTGACTCTGCCACCAGATTTCATCACGTTCGAAGTATGGATCACTTTCACTCTTCTATTTATTTTGCTTATGATAGTTGTATTTGGATGGTTCTGATTGTTGTAAATGGTTGTATAGACCTTCAATTATTAAATAAAAAAAATATGGCATGATTCTGAGGTTGTTTTAGAGGTTATTATAGTAATTTCCCTCTAGGAACTAACGTTCACGAACCCGGCCTCGAGAGACTTTGGTTTGGGTTGCTATAGTTCCTCAGATGTAGGATAACATAAAATTTTATATCCCCTCTGAACCTCTTTGATCTTTTGCTGAGTCTGAAACCCTAAGCAGTAAAAACTGGAAAAGTTTCAAAAAACCCTAGTTTTGGAGGTTGACATGCGAAGAGCAAATAATTGTGAAATCATGCTTACCAAGATTAAGATGCCCTTATCAGAGATAATAGTAAGTCATTATATCCTCTCATGCTCATTTACTATTGTTAGTGCAATCCATACACTGGACCTCAACAAAATTTCACAGCCCATTGTGGATGGTTAAGTAGATCTTTGTTATGAAGTTTCTAGATGACATACTTTTTATTTTTATTTTCTATGTGCATACAAATTTTGTGACATTTTCTAGATCACTTTTGAAGTTACAATGCAACTCATGGTCCTATGGTCACAACATCAGCCTTTCGCATTTGATTCTACTTTATATTTTTCTTACGAGGTAACCATTAGATGTTGAATGATTAATCGTAACTTTTTTCTTTTAAAAGATGCATCTAGTATAATTTTATATTGTAAATTTTTTTCTTTTAAAAGATGCATCTAGTACAATTTTATACTTCAGGTTTTCTTGTGCAACCTATTGCCTCTCTGTGATGAATCCTAAATTTTTTTAAGTATTGGAAAATTCAATTTTCAGTTAAATTTTCTTGTGCAAACACATGAATGTATGTGTGTGGGCATGTATATGTGAGGATGTGTGAAAGTGGTAAATTTGTTCCTTATACTAGATGGTAAATATATTCATGTGATATCATGCCTTGCTTTTAAGTGCCATGGTGGGTATTTCTTTTTTTATTAGTACTAAAAGGATACTTTTAATAAGTTTGAAGGAAGTTATACATTACTTTTCTCACTTGTGCTTTTTGAATCTAGAGTCATTTTGCTTTCCCCCAAAATGATCTATAAATGTTTATGAATTTTGCTGACTATCCTTTTAAGACATCAATCAGTACAACCCACCACATTAGGATCTCCCTTTTCTCTTTCTATTTTTCTTTTTCTGATTGAGAGAGGTTTTAGGGGTGGGGGGGTGGGGATTGGGTTGTAAATAAAAGGTCCATGTGTAGAAAAGGTGTCATTGGCACCATAAATTGGTGAGAAAGAAGTAGTCCAACCACTACTAGAGGAAGATATACATCCTTACTCCTTAGTCACCTCCAAAAGTTGGCACCATGCGATTGGGTTCTACAAGTTCTAAAGGCATAACCTTGATTGTTGGCAACTTTTGAAACATAAATATATCCTTTCATTTGAATGCTTTTGGTCTAATTTGTTTGGGATAACACGGAGGAGGAGGAAGTCTCTTTATCACAGACCCATAATTATCGCCAATATTTTTCACATGGCTTGGTGTATGTTTTTTCTGAATTTTATATATATATATATATATATTTATATATTTATATATCATTTGCATATATCCTTTACTAAATGTTTTTAAGTAGGAACGTTTTTTCTTAGCATGTAATATATCCTTTTTTTGCATGTTTATTAGAATCCAAAATGACAGAGGTAATGGGTGAGGTACAAGAAGTGCAACCAAGTCAAACTGAGAAAATGCAATGGAGTACACCTCAGGTGGACTTCTTATTTGACTGCATGTTAGAGCAGTCTAGAATACCTGCAATGAAATGTTCTAGGGGATTGAACGAGAAGGTCATAAGGGTAGTAGAAAGTCAGATGAAGGAGAAGTTTTGGGTCGAATTTACCTTAAAAAAAATAAAGAACGAGTTGAAGCGTAACAAACCCAACTTGACAGTAATGAACAAAATCGTAAACACATCGAGCTTTGGATGGGAAGCTGAACTGAGGAAGCCTTTGGCAGATACAAAAATATGGATAGAGTGTGTTAGGAAAAACCCAACATGGAAGAATTATCAAAAACCCAAAAAATGGCGATATTTTGAAAAGGCTATGAAAATTATGGTGAATCAACTGCTATAGGCAGTTATAGATCTATTTAATCAAAAGTAAAACCACCACCACCATCTCCCGTCGATCTCGGACTAGAGGAATTGAACTCATCAACAAAAGTTTCAGGTGATGAGACACCCATGAATAGCCCACAAGCTAGCAATTTTCAACTTGCCATAAACCGACTTTCAACTAAAGGAAAGTGCAAAGTCCATAGTGATGATCAAATCGTGAAAATGCTAGGCAGCATTTCTGAGTATGTGAAGACCATTATCAATCAATGATGATCAAAACGTGTCATGCTATATTGAATGAAATGTTTAATAATTTTGAGATTATTGAATCCAAGTTGGATCCGACCGGACCCTGTTGTCCCCCCCCCCCCCCCCCCCCCATTAGCCTGTTTAAACCCCCAAGCGGGGTGGTGGTGGTGTTCTTTTTAACACCTGAGCCTGACCCTCTCATCTCTCTCACTCTACGTTTACCCCCCCCCCCCCTGGAGCCACCCACTCCTAGGTAGGTCCCCCTCTCACGATGTCTCTGACTATCTCTCCTTTTCGGTGGTAGCGGCACCGCCTCGTTGCTACCACCCTGCCTGAGTGGCGGCACCACTCGAGTGTCGCCCTCCCTTTTCTTCCCTGCTGTTCATCGACAAACCCAGAGCCACCAACATCGGTGGCTCTAGCTCGCCAGGAGAGAGGGTGCCGAGCACCCTCTCCTTTTCTCCTCTTTGGCATAATCGACAACAGCCTTTGGCTGCTGCGTTTTTTCCAAGAAGGGGAAGTCGAAGGGAGGGCTTGATGCCTCTATTTTTAAAACGATTTCACATGCGAGATTACAAGCTTGCATTGTTCGCTGTCTCAAAAAACAAAACAAGTGTTTTGTGTTTGCATATTCCCAACTAAGTTTTCTCCTTGAACCAACATAACAAAAAGGCTTCGACTATGTAGCTTTCGGTGGTACGCACGTCTGGTCCTTCTTTTTGGTATCCAAAATAACTTGGATATTTCCCAACCTAAAGCACGAGATTTTAAAATTTCTAAATAATGTTGGGGGTTCTTTCTGAGAAACCAATATCCTTCTCATCAAAATGGTACTATTAGACATGCACGACATGTTAGTACTACGATGATTGGACTGGAGGTTTATGATAACCTCATAGTGTGAAAATACATGATGATTAAAAGATAAATGGTGATGATCGCCTTCATAGGCAAGATGCTCAATTTGGTTTAAAAGATTAGAGCATATTAAATAGACTGTTAGATAAAATAAAACCTGACATACCCATTTATTCTTTGGTTCCGTAAAGGGAGAGGATAGGATGGTACAAAAACTCTGATGGATAAGTTGTTAACAACTATACTCCTCGAGTAGCAATGGCTTGGTGTCACCGGTTATCGAAGTTAGGAGACTGGGCTACCAAATATTATCCTAGGTGGTAAATCCCAATGACTTCTGCAAAAGTACGGATGCATCTCCCTGTAACAAGTGGCCTCTAGGGAATTCTCTCTCGGTCATTTGGCCATCCCCTTGGGAGGGTACTCACAGGATAAACATAAAAATAACTAAAATTATTGGGTGGTTTGTTATTCTATATATTTTGATACCCCAAACAACTAGCTGAGTCCGCTTCTAAGGGGATGGCCTGTGACCGAGAGAAATTTCCATACGCATAAATGGCAATAGATGCATTTGAACTTCTGCAGAAGTCAATGGGATCTACCACCTAGAATAATTTTTGGTAGCCTAGTCCCCTAACTCCGATGACCGGAGACACTAAGACATTGCTACTCTAGGAGCGTAGTTATTAACAAGTTGTTCACCAGAGGTTTTGTGCTATCTCATCCTCTCTCTTGACGGAACCAAAAGGACAAATGGGTATGTCATATTTTATTTTAACTGACGACCCCATTCTACATGTTCTGGTCTTTTAAACAAAATCAAGCATCTTGCCTGTGAAGGCGATCATCTTCATTTATATGATTTTCTTTTAATCATGGTGGATTGTCGCACTACGAGGTTACCATAAACCTCAGTCTAATCATCGTAGTATTAACATGTTGTACATGTCTAATAGTACCACTACGATGAGAAAGATGTTGGTTTTTCAAATGAAATCCATACATCATTTAAAAAATTTAAAGTCCCATGCTTTAGGCCAGGGAATATCCAAGTCATTTTGGATACGAAAAAGGACCAGACATATGTACCACCTAGGGCTACATAGTCAAAGCCTTTCTGTTATGCTGGTTCGAGGAGAAAACTCAGTTGCGAATATGCAAACGCCAAATACTTGTTTTTCTTTTCGAGACAGTGAACAATGCAAGCTTGAAATCTCGTATGTGAAATCTTTTTAAAAATAGAGACTCAACGATGATGTACAAATCTGTGTCTTTAAATACATACATGCGTAATCTAAAGTAGGTAAGAGTATGCAAAATTGCATACTTTATAAAGTTATATATGTATATAGAATACATATATAGTAAAGCATAAGTCTATGCACATTACAACGCGATGACAAAGTAAATGACATAAAGAAAGGGCTGATGTGTGAAACCACACATCGAGCTAAATAAATTGCGTAAGCGATGCCTGGTATACAAAACTGTACATCAGGCTAAATAAATTGCAAAAGTGATGTCAGGTGTATAAACCATACATCAAGCTAAATAAATTGTGTAAGCGATGCCCGATGTACGGAACCGTACATCGAGCTAAATAAATTGCATAAGCAGGAGTCTATGCACATTACAGCATGGTGGCAAAGTAATTGATGTAATTTAAAATGGACAAGAATACACAAAATTGCATCCTTAAGTTAAAAGCATATATATATATATAATATAATACATATAAGTTAGAAGTATTCCGACATTTGTTCTCGTATGCAACTTTTCCCTACTTCAGAGATGGTCTGAATCTCTGACAATTTCGAGCATAGGTTCTTAAAGGCTTGTACCTTGGCAAGCGTGTCACATCCATAATGTCAATGTAGAGCGCTAAAAAGGATTCTATTATGCTACATAAAGGATGATATTAAAAATCTTATTTTAGCGGACGAGGTGATAATTGCATCGTAGGGGTCAAACATGAACCAAGTTTGAGTCAACCAGACCGAGATGGTTTTTTACTTGGTTAAAAAGGGGCACAAAGACTGAGTTGGGCTAGGTCGACTACTGAGCTTGACCCGATTTTCAACCGAGTTGGTCTTGATCCCTAATTGACTAGGGACCGAGCTGAACTTGGTTGGTCTTGAGCCACTCACTTCTGGTCGAGCCCAAGGCAGCACCAGTTGTTGCTGCTGTGTGCAAGAGGTAGCAACCAAAAGAATAAGGAGGGCAGAGCAGCTCAGTGGCTCGACTGAGTCGAGCCCAACTCTAGCCCCAGGCGGAAATCGAACCCAGGCTGTCACAACAACAACCCTACTACCATCGCTGCAGCCTGAGGCGGCGAAACAGAGCCACCGCTCAGGTGGCTTTGGTTCCCCGTTCGAACCAAACGAGAGGGAAAAAAAGAGGGGCAGGCGTCAGGTGGAAATGGCTCGACCCCTTCACCTAGCCAACCTAGCAAGAGGGGGAAAGACAGACAAGGGGGGGGGGGAGTTGCCTAACCCAGCTTGCCTTATCAAAAAAAGGAAGGAGGCAGGCACATGTGGCACTTGCTCTCCATCCAGTCAGAGGGGCAAGAGGGAGAGGCATCAAGCCCTCCCTCTAGCTGCCCCTTCTTGGAAAAACGACAGCAGACAGAGGTTGCTGCCGATTTTTCCAGAGAGGAGAAAGGAGAGGGTGCTTGGCACCCTCTCTCCTAGCGATCCATAGCCACCAATGATGGTGGCTCTGAGTTTACTCGTGAATAGCAGGGAGCTTACACAGGGTGGTGACAACGGGGTGGTGCCGCTACCGCCGAAAAGGAGAGAGAGACAAAAACATCGAGAGAGGGGGACCTATCTGGGAGAGGGTGGCTCCAGACGAGGGGATTCCTAGCGAGGGGGGATAAACACAGAGTGAAAGGGAGAGAAAGAAACGAGAGTGTTAGGGTCAGGTGTTCAAAAGAAACCCTCCCTTTGGGGGTTTAAATAGGCTAATCGAGGGGGGGGGGGGATGTCAACAGCAGGGTCGACTACTCTCCCGAGTCTGGGTCGGATCCAACCTCGATCTTAACACTTTTTTTTTTAAGAAACGAATCTTACAATTCAATAATGGTGAGATTATTGTGAACACATGTGTGAGGGCATTGGACTTAATAATAGTCCCTGAAAATGCAACTTTGTTCCAGAATATGGATCCAGAATGTTGGATTGATTGGTTGGATTTCAAATTATCACCCAATGTTTAGGTATGCATTTGCACAAGTCAACACTTATGTTGATTTTTTGATATTGATCATTTTGTTGAATGTTTCTCCATTAAAATATTGCATGTTATGACATTGTTACATATTCAATATACATGTTTATTGCAACCATGTTATTCTTGTTTGATTTTTGTCATGATATACATGTTTATTCACTCATGTTAAATGTTCATAATGTTGAATGTTATTCATATATACTTCTTAGATTTTGTGCATGTTAGTAATGTTAAAACCTCAATGATTTTATTTGTATTTGCAGAAGTACAATGAGCCATAATCAAGAACTTAGTTACTTACTCACCATGGTGGTGTTGATCCTTTCACTACGTAGTTTGAAAAGGTCGTGTAAGGCAATAGTTCATGATTCTATACATAGCGGTAATGATTTTGTGTGTGATTGTGTGTTAGGTCATCGACATAATTGTTTTGACCTTTTACTCATGAAAAAAGACACTTACATCACATTATGTGAAGCTCTTCGCAGAAGTGGATTATTGCAAGATGCCCATGATCTAGATCTTGAAGAACAAGTTTCAGCTTTTTTATTAACAATTGGTCACAATGAGCGAAATAGAGCAGTGCAATATGTGTTCCAACACTCAAGACAAACAATTAGCAAGTATTTTAATTTTGTTTTAAACACATTACTTAGCATTGGTCATCGATACATGGGCCGACACAGTAATGATACCCCAAAAAATTTTGTCGAAGAACCGAGATTCTACCCATATTTGAAGGTAACTGAGATTCTATACATGTAATGTATATATATGTATGTGTATGTGTATACGTATATGTCTATTGACTTACCTTTATTTCTTACAATAGGATTGCTTGGGGGCTATAGATAGAACACCTATTCCTATAAACGTAACAAGGAGAGAACAAATGAAGTTTTGAAATAGAAAATGATAGTTGTCAAAAATATCCTCGTTGTGGTGTGATTTGACATGCGATTTCACTACGTGCTTGCTGGGTGGGAAGGAAGTGCAACCAATGTAAAAGTATTGTATAGTGCACTTGACGATCCTGACCAGCCTCTAGTAATACCCAGATGCAAGTAAATAACTATCATGTGCATAAATTACATTGATTATTGTATATAGATAAATTTTTTTATTTACTTCATAAACCAAATGTGTGTATGTAGGCAAATATTATCTTGCAGATTCTGAATACCCAAATATTGTTGGGTTTTTTACTCCACACAAAGGATATCACTACCACTTGTCAGAATTTAATGCACCTGGTGCAAAACCAATTGAAAAAGCAACAAAGTTATACAACCATAGACACTCCTCATTGCGAACAACAGTTGAACATGTGTTTTTGGTTTGCTTAAAGCACAATTTCTAATTTTAAAGTGCCAAATAAAACATCCAGTTTCCACTCAAGTTAAAATTGTTCATGCGGCATGAATAATACATAATTTTATATTGGAAAATAACCCATATGTGTAATAATTTACAATTGACAATGATGAAGATACGTTGGTTCCTGAATTTGAGGAAGAAAATTCCATAACAGTAGTTACTCGTGGTTGCAATAAGTACATGAGAGATGCAATAACAACTCAAATATGGAATGATTGGCCACACAATAAGTATATTTCATGATTTTATGACATGTTATATAAGTTTCATAATTGCAATGTAAAATGATTAGCAAAATTGATGATTTGTTGTATTATATTGGTGCAACAGGAGGTGCGTGAAAGAGCGACTACACAATGTTCGAGGAGATGTTGCATTTGTTTTGCCATGATACTCTTCTTGATTTTGTGCTTTTTCCTAGTATATTCATGCTGAAGTGATGTACACTTTTTGGGCCTTGGGTGGGTGGTTCACATAGTATGATACTCTCTCACATACTATTATACTCTCAGTTTGCACATTTTGGATTTATGCTAATGTTGATATTTTAATGAATGAAATGTATGTATTTGGGAACATAGGTTGATTCTTAAATTAATGGAATGAACATGAACAAAGTGCAAAGAAGTGAGACTTTTTGGCTGCATGATTATGTTTCTTTTGGGTACTTTTTGTGTGTTCAAAATGATAATGGTCCAGAGGATGTTTGAAGACCATCTCTGATATTTAATTTTTATTTAGTCAAGGGTATATGCAGTGTATGGATGATTTTTAATGCAACACTAGACAAAAATCACCTTGTTTCATGCTTCCTCTACTTGTTAAGAGAGTGCACGTGTCTGATAAGTGTCATATTTGGATCAAGATATTTGAAATAATTTAGGTCTCATATTGTTTTGTAGCATGTACAACATAATAACACAAAATTCTTGCAATTGAATTTTCTTTCTACCTCTTTATTTTCTTAAAGAAACGTACTATCAAAACATTATATTATTTCCTCAATGATCACATATTTTCTCCATTTCTTTTGTCTTTCTTGTCTTTAAATATTTTCTTTCATCTTTTGAATTTTCTACCATATGGACCTGCATATACACATCTTTGGAATTATTTACAGTACATGGATGCACAAGCTTTGACAGAAAATATGCATTTACAAGTGAGATAAAAAATGAAAGATAGTCCATCTCCACATAAATATATAACAAGACTGATTATCCTTGTCCTCTATAAGCTTCCATTCTTCATATTGGTAGCCCATCAGCCTACCTTCCTCAATTCTTGCACCCTTCAATTCTAGCAGACCAATAAATAAGATATAAAAATAAGTCTGTTAACCAGTGTTGTTTTTTATGTATACAAGTACATCTAACAAGCTAATGAAGCTTATCTGTCATCCTATTTCTCATCCTGCCTTTAGTTGATTGGGGAGATTCATTCGAAAAGTCACCATGCAATAAACTGACTTGGCGATTTGGTTGCTGAAATTGTTGAAAGTGGGTTGTAGTTTATGTTGTGCAGCAGAAAAAGCATGTTGTAGCTAAGGTTGTTTGTATATGAAAATTTTTGCTAGTAATAAAATTAATTGTTTTGCTTTCATAAAATTAATTGTGGCTAAGGTTGTCTCTGGCTTTTGATTGCTTTGATATCACTTCCATGTACATGTTTCACCTGCATAGGATTGTATGCATATGTTGCTAAATGAGTTCACAAACTATAATTGCTTGTTCTGAGAGACCAAGTACATCTAGTATTGTTGTCATAAACTATTCATCTCACTTGTTCGTTTGCTTTGTTTATGTGGAGATGGGCTTTTACCTTTTTCTTTTTCTTTTCTTTTTCTGTTTTCATAATTGGATTCTTGAAATTGATGAAATATGCATTTACAAAAGGAATTTGTTCCTTTTACCTCCTACTTTGGTATTGACATTGGATGCTTGGAAGTTTGGAGAAACCATAACCATAGTCACTTGCACAACTACCAAACATCAAAAAATGAAAATGAGAAACAGAATGTGGTCTAAAATCACATTTGGAGTCAATCTCATGTGATTCAAAATCACCTAGTGGAATCTGTGATTTGAAATTACAGGTGATTCCAAATCACATGAACATGAGATGCAGCCAAACATGCTATGAGTATGCAACCGTGCACAAAAAAGAATTTCTATACATTTGGTTAGGTGATTCGGTTTAAGGCATTCAAGTTGAACAATATAAAGTTTTGACCCTGGCCATAGTTAACAGAAAACTATCCTCGGTGGACAGGAAGAATACTCGTAGAATTTTTACTTTCTGGTCTGATACCTCTTGATTTTTAACATAACATCCAAACCAAAGTTTCTCCTTGTTATTAAAAAAAAAGGCAAAGATCTTGACAACCACTTGCTGCCACACATAATGAAAGTTCTTTCCCTTCAAAATGCATCAATCTCTTCTTGTGAGGTGGATCTCAGATATGAAACAATATGCGGCTGTAGCATTTGAGCAGATAGAGGGATCTCAAGCTTGTTCCTCCCTTCATCTGGATGGAAACTTTTTGTTTTTTTGTTGGTAAAACTTTGGTCTCTCCTACCCATCAATAGCGACACCAAGTTTCAACTTGCAGCAAAAGAATGTTTCCATGGCTTTTGAACTCGTGACATCCCATCAACTTGATGACTTTCACAAATGGCCCTTACCTTGATGAACGTACTATGTATAACAATCATAATATTTTAGGAAGGATCGGGTTGGATAGGTTGCACAAGTTTAGTGTGCGGCTGCACTTGATCACCCTCCATCAAAGCGTGTGTTGATGCACCTAATCCACTAAAAGGCGTACTCTGACAATCAAACAAAAATTGTAGCATTTTTAGTTTTACCACCCAAAAAAAAACTACGATTATAAAAAGGTTGCAACAAAAACTATGGTAACTAACCCGACTCCAGAGTATGCGTGTTCCTACCTCCCCTGCTGCCTCTTGAAAGAAGAACCATAACCATCATCTCGAGCACCACTCTCATAGCCAGAATCATCATCCTCCCATTCATTATCGCGTAGATATCGACTTTCTGATCTCTGTTTCTTCTTCCACCACCCGCTTGAAGACTAAATGTTGTTGATGACAATCTTGTGATGATATAAACCAATTTGAAAATCATATTTGAGGAAAAAACCAATTTGATATCTATATTCAGGTCAAAAATCCATATTCAGGGCAAAATCCAATTAGATATCCATATTCAGGGCAAAAATCCAATTTGAGATTCATATTCGGGTTAAAAATCCAAATAGAGATCTATATTCGAGGCAAAAATACATATGCAAGGCAAATATCCAATTCAAGATCCATATTTGAGGCAAAAATACATATTTTGGCCAAAAATTCAACTCGAGATCCATATTCGGGGCAAAAATCCAATTTAAGATCCTTATTTGGAGCAAAAATCCATATTTAAGGCAAAAAATCCAATTCCAAATCCATATTCAGGGCAAAAATCCAATTTAAGATCCTTATTTGGAGCAAAAATCCATATTTAAGGAAAAAAATCCAATTCCAAATCCATATTCAGGGCAAAAATCCAATTTAAGATCCTTATTTGGAGCAAAAATCCATATTTAAGGCAAAAAATCCAATTCCAAATCCATATTCAGGGCAAAAAACCCAATTCCAAATCCATATTCAGGGCAAAAAATCATGATTTTAGATATAATTTCGTAATTGGATCTATATCTGAGCAAAAAAACATAATAAACTTGTTAAAACATGTAAAATGGTGGACGAATCGGGTCATACGATCCAAAACAAAGTAATTCGACCCATTATCCATTATTGTCTAAGTTGTCCGCACATTGTCATCAAACAACGAACATTTGAAACATAGCATTTGAGTACGGTCCAAACAAACGTTGGACTTAGAACAGTTGTTACGAAACAAACATAACTTGTTCTGTTATTTTTGTTCATTTCGTTCAACCCTCCAATCAAACACACCCTCACCAGACCTAGACATGGGACACCTGGAACATGACTTCTCATGCATTCAGCTAGTGTTTCAGGCATTCCCTTGGAGCATTAGTATTTGGGACACTGAAAAAAAAAATTAAAGTAAAACACTTGAAACAAAAACTCGATTTGTTCAATACATCTTTGCATCTGACCAGCAGTGTCCAGTCAAACCTGTTCTACACAGTCCACACTCAAACCCCCCTTTATATAGAATCTAGTCAAAAAAAAGCAAAGAATTGGATTACGGTCAGAGTTGGTGGCTTTGGCCTTTGACTCAACTATAGCCTTCAAAATTCATCTTTAAAAATAATGATGATGGTAATTGATAATGACAATGGAAAATGGTGCTGACGATATGCTTTGCTCAAACATGTTCCATGTCTACTCTGCCCGAGAATGGAGGCGGGGATAGACTTACTTTTGCTCGCCTCGCCTCATTCGGTTAAGGAAATTATTATTATACCTTTATATATATTATAAAATCTTTTATATATATATATATATATATATATATATATATATATATATATATATATATATATATATATATAACCCTAACATAAAAACCCTTTCTTAAATCTCTCCTTTCCTTTCCTTTCCTTTCTCTTTTTCTAACGAGTCGCGCAAGCTCTCATTTCTCTCCTCTTATTCTTCTAATGATAGAAGATGATAGCGGCAGAAGGACAAGGACAGGAAAACTAAGCCCCACCTCACCCCGTTTGAAGCGGGGATAGAGCCCATGCAGGGATGAAGACAGGAATGAAGAGCAGAATTTTGAAATGGAGTGGGGGGGGGTGGAGACCTTGTCCCCGGCCGAAAGAAAAAACTTTTTTAATCTGTATATTCATTTTCAGACGCTGACAACTCTTTTTGAAACTTAGAGGCAGCACCCAAAGAAAAAACTTTTTTAATCTAAATAGTCATTTTCAGACACTAGCAGCTCTTTTTGAAACTTGCAAGTCTGGTGATGCTAGGAAGCTTCTAAAGTTGTATTTGCTTTATTCCAATCTCACCTCCAACTTTTTTTTTATATTTTTTATGGGCCCTTAAACATTAAACACGTGACACAATCTGGAGGCCCTAACTTGACTTTCCTACTTTTCCTTGATTCAAATTATTAGGAGTAACATTTGATTATGGGCGTCAACGGGTCGGGTTTGATTTGGATCTAGGTGGTATCAAACTTGGACCTAGTTTTCAGGTATGGTATCGGGTCCGGACTCATGTCTAATCGGGTCCACTATAAGAAAAATCATACCCAGACCCAATAAGAACTACATGAATCAGACCTGGTAAAACCGTATTTTTGTATCATTTTTACATTAAAAAATTGCAGGTCTTAATCGGAACTTGGGTCGGGTTTGGGTCTGGTATAAAATTTCACAAACTATACCTGGGTCCATGTATTAATCGGGCCTTCGGGTCCGAACTCAGGTCTTAATCAAGTCTTATTATTTATCACTATACTCGGACCCTATAGGGTTTGGTTCGGGTCCGTTTCGGGTAAACCAGGCCGGGTGACACCCCATGTGCCATTACTTACAAATGCATCTTTTTTATTTATTTTTTGTTTTTTTGTTGTTTTCTTGAAAGTAATCTAACAGATGTGATCTACATGTTTCACTTAGTGTGAATCGGCACTTGAATCGCTCGACGATGAGACTTCAAAATTCAACAACATACAATGTGATATACTTTTTTGGGTCATAAAATCATATTTTTTCTTTGAGAAAACATGATCCATAAGCAGGTTCCCAATGTTTTGAGCATTTTGAATCCATCCATGAGATTGGATTGGATCGAAACAACTTCTGCATAAGAGATCCAGAGGCATTTTGTACTTAATGGCACCATTACCAAATGCTCAAGTTTTTTTTTTTTTGAATAATCCAAGGAAAAAAAATACCTTCCAGTTATTAATACCATCAACTCCGTTTTTTTTATAATTTGGTTGAATTAGAAACCCAACTTATGAGCTATTTACAAGAACACCTACATTTTCAAATTTCTATGCGTTTCGAATGGCAATTATCGTTCTCAGGCAAATCTCGTGATACTTTGAAATCTTTTATTTTTACCGAAATAAAAATCAAAATATTTATACAATGTTTTATTTTTATTAGAAAATCTCAAAAAATATCAAAATATTTATATAAATAAGTAATATGCAATAAGAAACATAAAATATAAATGCTCACATATGCTAGAGGAGGTCGTGATGTTGACATGAACCTCAAGCACCAATGCACACCCCTAACTTTCGAACTTGTGACGTTCTGTCAACTTGGTTGAACCAAACATGTCCACATTCGGAATTGGAATTTGGTTCGGATTAGAGAGATACCTGACACAGACCCAACCCGTTGACAGCACTAATGTACCACAAAGGTGCATTTTCCTACTTGAAATGCGGGTCTGGCTACTAACCATTACAAGTTGATGGTTCGTGTAAGGGCCATGATCTAGGGCTGGCAATGCATCGGATCTGGATCAAATCCCCATTCAGATATAAGGCGAACTAGGACAATGAATCATTGGTTATCGCACCAGGATCTTCTGGACTTCATTTCCATTTGTGGAAACAAACCTAACAAAATGGGTCTGATCTTTGCTCTGGATCAGATCTGGATACATACGGGTCTCACATGCTTGGCCATGCTATCACCTGTATCCGGCTAGGATCCATTTTTGTAGGGTCCAAAATTCTCCTTTTTTTGGACATGGTCTGGCACATTATCGATGACAATACTCCACCGTCAACAACGCAGACTGTAATAAACACCCACCCAGGATCCACAAAGGGATTAGACCCAGGTGGGATCCAACCCACTTAAGTTTATGCGGGTTGAATCCAACTGAGGTACGAGTACGACCCTAAATCTATGCCACGTGGCACATCACGGCCTTTTTTATATTCTAATAGTTTTTATATTGTTATTAAATTCGTTTGGATATTTATAACAATTAAAAATATTTTTATATATTAAAAATAAAAAAACATGTATCCGCGTGTCGTACTACTATAAAAATCACGTTTTAATGTTCCCCAAATTCGGGTCGTACTGTATCCATGTGACACTGATCTTGACCTAACCTAGTTTCCTTTTCATGGAAAACGTGGGGACTTACTTCAAGGATGAAGGTAAAATTAAAACCCATGCCAAGAATCTGGATTTGAATACATCTCTTGCTACCAACTCGAACATCCATCCCACTGTAAAATGAATCTGGATTGACATATAGTCCAATCCATATCCATATACTTGACATCCAACGCTCCAGATCCATCACTTTTTCGGATGACGTCATCACTCTCCCCAAAGGCCCCAGGCAAGCGTCACCACGTAAAGAAAAACGTTGACCAAAAGGCTGGACCGTTCTGCTGGTTTTAAAAAAATGCGATTAATAGAAAGACCGACCCATAAATCAAGCCTATGTTGCCGATGGAAATCATCTTGACGGAAAGATGCAAGAATTTTCAAAAAGCCAACGTGGCAGCTAATTGTTTATGGACTTATTTTGTAAACGAGAAATAATTCAAGTAGTCTTTTTCTGACCGGGACGGCCTTTTTCTCGAGTATCTTTATGTTACGCAGAAAACACCTAAAAATCAAGTTCTTACAAGGAGAGGCAACCGAGGTTTAAAATCGGTACTTTTATATGGGAATATTCAATTTGGCAGCAGATAAATTGCAACACTTTTTTTACAAACTCGCATTCTTACTTTCCATCCCAATTTCCGTTTTGAAAAAAATAGGGAGCGAAGTATATGATTGTATGGAGATATTGCGAAAAGATCTGGTGCAATATGATTGCACAAATATTTTTGCATTAAGCACCTGATCACCCTCCATCTTGGGGACATGGTGTCACTTGTGGGGCCCAAGGCCTGATGGAGGGCGATGAGATACTTAATGCACAAATTTGGTGCCATGTAATTGTACCTGATCCTGATCGGTGTTTGTCTTTTTCATCGCCTTCCATTTTTCAACAGCGCCTGCGCAGGAAAAGGGAGGGAAGGAAAGATAAAGAGGAATTGAGGAAACACTCCACGTCTTCTTCTTCTTCTTCTCACTTTCTTTCTCTTCTCGAAAGGGAGAGAGACGGAGAAAATTAATTATTCTTCTTCACATTTAATCCCCCAAAAAATGGTGAATATCTCTGCGGATTCGATCCGGAAATTCGAGGCCCTCATCGATGAAGGTGAATTTCTTCACTCTACTCTTTCTATGTTTTCTTATTTTTTCGGAAATTTTTGCGGAAGTTTCGGTTTTTAGCTCCCTTTGCTTCTTCTTAACTGAACCTTAACACTCAATTTTGCTTCTTGCTTGCCTCTGGAATCCCGAATGCTCAACTTCTCGCTCTTTTGGAACACGTGCAGTCGACGAGCCGCTGAATAAGACGTTTGCGGTAAGTGATCACGTTAGAATTTGCTTGTTTTTGGGTTTTTTGGGCGGGGTTTTGTGGTAGATTGCTTAGATCTCGTGGTTTCAGTGCGAATTTCAGTTTTTAATGTTGAGATTGGCGGAATTTGCTTTCTACCGATCGTATCATGCTCGTTCTTGTGTGTAATTCGACGGTTCGTGTTCTTGGCCGTCTTTTCTTTTTTATCCCTTTTTCGTGATCGTTTTGGTGCGCAATTTTTTAAAGTTTTTTTATTTCCTTTTCAAGTTCAGGTTTCATGCTCTTTGTAGCTTATTTTCCTTCAGGATACTCGCTTTTTATTTTTGTTTTCTTTTCTTACTTTTCAGTTTATACGTTTGGTTGCATCTCATGTGATTTGGAATCACATTGAGATTTAGAAAGTGAATCTCATTTGAACAACTATCAAACATAAATATTTTTTTTTGGCATAGAGCAAGTCTCATAAAAAATGATTTGCGACTGAACCCAAAAGTGAGATTTCTAGTGAGGCCTGGTGAGATTTGAAATCTCTTTAGATTTTTAAAGTGAATCTCTTTTGAGCAATATTTTCACTTTTCAAAAACACAACCAATAATCATTTTCTGTTTTCTTCAAAAAAAAGAAAAATGGCCACTTGTGAGTGTTGAAATTCTTCTAGTTGACATCAAATTTTGATTTTTTCTCTTTCTTGCGTTGCATTTTTCAATTTCAAGTGATCTTTTTTTTTTTTAAATAATTAGAACATAACGTCTTTTCGCTCTATCTTGTTCTAAGTGTAATTGCTTTGATGCAAATACGGCTGGACAATGGGCAGTTCGAGGACCGTTTAGTGGACGGGCTTGAACAGGCTGTTGATCGGCCAGGCCTGGTCATGCCTGCCTCCATTGACTAACCGGGTCAGGCCTAGGACCGGTTCAGGTCAAGCCCAGGTCTAATACAAAGCACATGGCCCAACCATTAGACCATGGGCCTAACTCGGATTGGGTCGGGCCAGGTTGCAAATCATCTTATATTCACAATAACATTTCTCATTGGTTTCCTTGAATTCATGGGTTCATTGTTTGGAGAAATGCATATACTTCTGTTGGTTTCCTTGAATCCATATACTTGACATCCAACGATTTTTGGAGAGGCATGTTTGGAAGATAGAGAATGATAGGAAAAATGCAAGTAGAAAAGAAAAAATGACAACTTTTTTAATCATTCCAAACAAGAGAAATTTTTTGAAAGGAAAACTTTTTAAAAAGGTGTGATTTTTGATAGGAAAAAATTTCTCTACCTTGGGGGTGGAAGAATTTTTTCTATCAGAAATTCTTTTTTTATTAGGGCAACCATTCACTCACAACACATCTCATCCCATGGGCTGCCACAAGAAGAGCTTCCTCCTTCATCTTCTTACTACCCACCACCACCTCCAGGTCTCTCTCTCACACATTTTCTATTCCATTTTTCTCATGCTACACAAACAAGTGAAAGCTTTTCATTTAGAAAAGTTGTCATATCAAAGCTTCTCATAGGCAAAATTTTCTTTTCCTCTGATAATTTTTCTTGCTTCCAAACGTACCCTTAACAAAAAATTTAAAAATTGCAAAAGAATAGATGGGATACAAGATGGATCTATTTTTTGAATCATATATATAGTGAGAGAGAGAGAGTAACCCATGACGTCGACGTTACGTCGGATGAGTGCACGCCGCTGATTGCGCACACTCGTTCTGAGTAAAACAGCCTTTAGTCTTTTTTCCGCCCATGGAATTAGCAGCGGTCAATGACCACCATTACATGTAGGGCTGAACAACGGGCCAGACGGCCTGCGGGTGGCCCGTGGCGTGGCCCGAACCTGTCGAGACTCGCGACTGCCTGGTTTTCAAAAGAAGGCTCGACCTGACAAAATATTTGGTCGGGTTGAGCCGGCCGACAAGCTAACGGGCTACCTAATGACACTCTTAAAGAGCTGCCAGCATGCCTAAGTCATTACTTTATTTGTTAATGAATGACAAAAATGCCACTGAAAAGACAAAATATGACATTGTTAAAACTCTTGAATAAAGTCTATTTCTTTGAATTCAAACGACCCATTGGAAGTGTTTTAAAAAGCAGAACTTAATAGCTAGAAATTGAGCTATTATATGAATTATATGACCTCTAGAAAAATGGTTAATTCTTGCACATTAATATTGAAAAATTGAGCTTTAAATTATAAAGTCTTTGAGAAATTTTTTGTATTTATAGTATATGATTTACAGTTTTTATTTTATTTAAATATGTTTAATTTTGTTTGTAATGAAACTATAAATCATATATTTATTATTTATTTAATTCATTAAGCAAAAAAACATGACTTGTCAGAGTCGTCGAGTTGCATGTGGCTAATCTGAGACTGAGTTCTGAGAATGCAACCAGGTTTGTGGCTGTTCTTTCTTTTAGCCTATGTTGTTAATTAGTTAATTTGAAAAAAGAGTTAGACCTTCAGTGAGCTTTGATTTGGCATAGACTGCATCGTTCTCTTGTTTCTTTGGTTTTGAATCATGAAGATTTGATGAACCTGGTGCTTTTTATCTTTATTTTTTTCTTTTTCCTCATATTGGGCAATGCTCTTAGGACTACCGGAGTTGAGTTACTTCTTGTATCATCTCAACTGACTCTCATCTTGAGTTTCACAATTTGCACAACATTGTTCAAACCAGAGTTATCGGAAGCTTCTTTGATAGGTGAGAAGCGAGCTTCTCAGAAACTTTCTTCGAAAGTGCGATACTTCTCACTTCCAAAACTTGATGGAGTCTTGATTCTCCCATGCTTCTCCTATGGTCTCCACATGCTTCATCTATGCTTCTTATATGTTCTCTCACACCTTTTCATGTTCTTTATGTGCTTCCCCTTATGCTTCCCACTCACTTCTCATGTGCTTTCTCTAAATTGGGCACCATCATTTTTAGATTTTGACAAAAAATTAATTCTTGGCACTAAAATCATGAAAATTAAGAATAGTCATTTTTTTTTTAGTTTTTATTTGTGTTCCATTTCATTGCCATTTCAATTCCCATTTAATTCTCATAATGCTTCCTTTTTATTCCTTGTTTTCTGCTTTCTATAAATTTTAAAATGCGTCACTTCTCTCTTATGCTTCCTATATTGTTTTCTGCTTCCGCTTATGCTTCCTGTATCATTTCCTGCTTCCGCTTCCTAGTCTGCCAACCTTGGTTCAGACAAAGTCCATGATTAAACTTATGGTTTCTTTCAAACATTGAGTTGCAACCCGTCACATGCTTCCATTGTCAAGTCTGCACAAGTTTACATTATCTTGCATGCGTAGTTTGACTTAAAACCATAGCATTTTTTAAGTCCCTTTGACTCCTGTTTGTCTTTTTCTCTTCAAGAAAGGGTGTATCTAGGATACCAAGCTTTGTGACACCCTATTAGGTTTCTCACTTTCTGGCTACATACTGTGTCCTGATTATTAATCTATCCTTGAAGTGCAAAGGGTGTGTGCCACCTTCTTAATCACTGGAATGGAAAAAACATATAAGTTCCAGGGACCATTAAATCAAATCGCCTCGTGTGTAACAAAAGACTTGCGTGTTGGACCATATGATTGTGTCGGGATTTGCCTAGCTTCTAGGTTCACCTTAGTTTACGATGATTTTGATATGCTTATGTTGATTCTTATTGCACACTCCTTTGACGGTTTTTGCAATTCATCAAAAGATTAGAACTTTAAAGGTTATTTGACTATCTGTTGATTTCTTCCATGGTTTCAAGAGTTTGTTTTCACGTTCAACCCTCTGTTTCTGCTGCTTTAGTATGGTTTTGTACCCCTGTTATTTGGTGAAGCACTGTAGTAGTTTTCTTTTGCATTGGCAAAGTTTATATCATTAATGACATTAATTTATCTGTTAGACAAGTTGTTTTGATGGGACATCTCCTACATGACAAACTCACACATTCAATTTTCTTTCAGAATATGCATCAGGGGTATCCAGCAGAGACATTAGTTCGGTTTCTGAAGGCTAGAGATGGGAATGTCTTGCAAGCAAACAAAATGGTTAGCTTGCATTTCATGCTTCTTAGATAAGTTAATGGGGCCTGTTGCTTTTGCTTTTCAAAGAAAAGTCATTACTGTTTTTTTTTTTTGGTTAAAAAAGGAATATATTGGCTGCTTTTGTTGTGAATAAGCTTTTAAAGGTTTTCCCTGTCTTGGTCTCTATGTTCTCTTGCAGTTGGTGGATTGTTTAAATTGGAGAATACAAAATGACATCGACAACATATTAACAGTAAGTTCTACGAAGCATTAATTCTTTGTCAAACATTTGTTTACATGGTACCTTATTTTTATTTTAATTTTGCTTGCTGCACACTCATGTATGCTATATTGCTATGTAATCCTTTTTTTTGTTTCTTACTTTTTAATATTATTACTTCATCCTGAAACAGAAACCCATAGTTCCAAGAGAACTATACAGAGCAGTTCGGGATTCACAGCTCATAGGATTGTCAGGATACTCAAAAGAGGTTGGTACTTGACCTTTTCTCTTTATAAGTTCTAGATTATTATCAGCTGGTTTTTGGCATTTCGTCGTCAGATATTCTTCTGCTAGTGAGATGGCTATCTAGCAGCACCTTTCCTACTGTAACTATGCATCGCATAATGATCTATGCTGTCTAGTGCTACCAAATAGCAATTTTTCAGCTAAATTACATGGAATAGATTTACTCTAAAATGAGCAACATTAACAGTTAAAACTCCAGATGCATTGCCAATTTGCCATTCATTGAAACCTCTTTTGGAAAAGCTGTTTACATGTTAAACATAATGACTTGGATGACCATTTATTAAGGACCCTTTAGGAGAAGCTATTTGTAATGCCCCCAAAATCCTGGACTTGTAACTTTTTAGAAAAATTTTAAAAGCCTTGTAATCGATCATTTATCAGAGTTTTAAATAGCAATTCAGTGAAAAATGGTGTTTTTGAAATAACAAGTCAACGAACCTTGGGCGCATAACTTGCGAAACATTTCCTTTACACAACTGATTTGAAACTTCGTACATTCAAAACCAAATAGAGTAAAAATGTAGTTTTAGTAATTTAGATTTTATATAAAAGAAGAACACGGATTTGAAACTCCGTACATTCAAAACCAAATACAGTAAAAATGCAGTTTTAGTAATTTAGAGTTTATACAAAAAAAAGAATTTTCAAGAAAACCCTTATGCAAAATTACAGAAATATCCTCAGGAGCGAAACGTCAGGGAAAGAGTCTCATCTTAATACCATCACGTCATCGTGCCATTGCTTGTTCTACCGACTTAATCATCACCTGTACCCATAAGACGGGTCAGTTTCATGAAAAATTGGTAGGTGCACAAATATAATAATTTATGACAAATCTAACACATGCTTTATTTCATGCAAGATATGCAATTCAGAATATACAGAAATGAGCATACTAATCTTGATTCTGTATCGTTCTCATATTATTAAATGTCTCCGAAGAGTGAGCAAAATGAGCATAAAGGGCATAATGAGCAAAATATGTTTGCCAGGAAGATTTAAAACCAAACTAACCTATAGGTTCCTTTCGCAGTGTGCAATGGTAACTTTGTTTCGATATTAGTTGTCCTGGGGGTATGCACAGACGCGAAACGTAGAAACAATTGAGACTAATCCGAGGGTTTATTATGTCATGTATTTTCGATACCCCGGGTAGCTAGTTGAGTCTGCTCCTAAGGGCATGTTCGGTGACCGAGAGAGGATTCTTCAAAGACCACTCGTTCAAGAGATGCCTCCAACTTCTGCATAAGTCCATAAGATCTATATAACGACCTCAACTCGTACCCATTAAAAAGTGATAATTTTTTTTTAAATAATTGCAGAAACATTTTCAGAGACCCCGGGGCCTTTACAGTTATAACACATCCACAACCATAAGGAATCTTATACCTACCATCCAAACCAAAATACCAACTTTATTAATTAAATTCATGGAGTCCAAAAGCATGTGCAAGAAAATATAAATAAAGCAAAACATAAAGTCACGTTGTCCCAAGAAAAGAATCTGTCAAGTAGTCGTGCAACTCTCGTAACTCCTCGCAATAGCAGCTCACCTCACTGGGTCTCTAGGTTTGTAAAAACACCAAAGTAGGGTGTCAGAATTAAAAATCTTGCGTACAAGTCCCTCTAATGAATCAAATAAGTAAAAAGAATACAAATAAGAATCATGCAACATTTTAGAGGGATACAATTATGACAAATTCATAATCCATATAATAATTCAAGCAATAAGGAATAATCCCTAAACAATAAAGAACATCTACTAAGCAATAAGAATATTTGCTAAACAATAGAGAACATTTAACAAGCAATAGAGAACATTTGCTAAACAATAAAGAACATCTAATAAGCAATAGGGAGCATCAATTAAGCAATAAAAACATTTATCATGCATTAGGGAACACATATCATGCAATCACCAATACATCACAAGTAAGTGAACAAGTAAATATGCATGATCTAATGCATAATAGGGATATACATGATTTTAGTGCACATGTATGAATAAATTATTATCTTTTATTAGAGTTTTCTTTTATATGTATGTCCCTATTAAATACATACAAACTTTAGTTTCTCTTTTTATTACTGCTACTCGCGGATGCTTAAAATTAGGTAAACAATTCTCGAGGTCAAGTTAGGTTCTCAGTTATAGCTTAACACACAATTTGTATTTTATTACTGGGTTCCACACTCAGCTCTCGGCCGATATCAGGAATCAACACCATCCATCGGAACATTAGAAATCAATATCTAATGCCGGGACACTATGAAAATCAACAATCATAATGCTGCTTTCATGGTATACATTACCCCTAGGCAAAGTGACGAAATCTCCCTAAAACCATGTTTGGGAGGTGAACCTCAATATCTGGTTCAGAGGCACAACAACGCACACGGAATTTTAGTATCCTTGCGGTTCCTCAAAACCGTAAAATCCAGGATTCCCATACTAAATAAGGGACATCGAGAAAACGTAGATTACACTGTTTTTTTCTTTTATCTTGTTATTAATTCAACTTCTTTAATTTACAATTTAGCATGCAAAATTAATAGCACAGGTTCTCAAATCAACATGTGAAGCTCATCACGGGACCACAGCCCGTGGCAACATAGAACAATGCAACTAGAACAATAATATCAATTGTGATTTTTGCCATGCATAAACCATTAAACAAGGAGCGACACATGCTCAAGACTCTCACGGCCTACGATGATCCACTTTGATCATCGATACATCCAAAGCAAAAATCATAAGGAACATGTTACTCATGCATTTATTTCTCATGCCTTTCGATGCACATGCAATATAAGTAAACTGAGGATGTGCAAGAATGACGATACCCATATGCGTATGTTCATATGATCATATCAAATGCATGATTTCATTCATGAATCATTTAGAACTAACACATGTGAACACTCATGCAATATTTAACAGGCAAAAACACATAATGCTTTCAGGATACACATGCACATGGAAGTAGCTCTACATAAAGACATTGATCAAGCATAAGGTATCCATTCTAAGCATGCGAAAGTCCCACTCTTAACATGCGAACATGCCATATTTATCACACTAAGCAAATCTGAAAACTTTGCACATCATACTGAATTTCTGTCCAAGGTCATACAGGCATAAGTAGTATACATGAATTGAAAATTTTGACCATATATCAGGTCAGAACATTTTTTTGGCATAACCTGGACATGAGATGGAAGTCTAATGCAAGAATACTATCAAATCATTTCAACAACAATTATTAAATTTCTGTTTTCTAAAAAAAAATCTGCAGGTATATGGCCCAGCCCCAGCCGAACCTGATTTGGCTGGGCCTGACAGGCCTTGTTTCAGCCCAACAGAAATAGATTTTATTTTATAGATTTTTTTTTTGTTCAACTGTTATTCTGTGTTTTTTTTTGTAGCAATGACCTGCCCAGCAGGCCTGGCAGACTTGGCCAGCCGGGCTCGGTCCTACTGGGCCTGGCAGGACCCGACAGAACTCGGTTCGGCTAGGCTGCCAGACTGCCCAGCTGCAACAACATGTGATAAGAAAAGATTTTTTTTTTTTAAATAAAACACCTACTCAGCCAATCGGCTGGGCCAGGTGGAGTCTGTCAACACCTGGCAAGTGCTGCCAGACCTGCCCTTGCCCAGCTGACTGGCTGGGCCTGGTAGAGACTGGTCTTGCCCAACCGAGCACAACTCGGCTAGGCTGCCAGTCAGTCCAGTGATAAAAAAATATATAATAAGTGTGCTGAAAAACAAAATTAGCATTCACATGTGCCAAAAAAAATACAAATCTATATGGCCCGTATGCATGCTTATTATGATTCATCCCTGTATGCATATATGTACACCGAATCAGAGTCATGCATTATAAGCTTTCGTTGAGGTGTGCATACTTGTGCATATGCATACGCATACTGAAAAAGGTGCAGGATCCGACCCGATCCATGTCACCGTCCATGTATGTAAAGATGTATTTAGTTATCGGGTCTGGATATATATACCAGACCCGACCCATAGTGTAATATAAGCTTAAATACATGTTTAGGTCACGATTTCTTTAACTGAAATCGTGACAGCCGAAGTCGATCTCTCCCTTTTCTCTCCCTCTCTCTTTCTCTTCTCTTTCTCAATACAGGAACACAAGGAAAATTTACATGGTATCAGAGCAAAGATCCAACTAAGGGTTGAAGTGGATTCCGAAGGTGCGGAAAATCAAGGTTTGAGGTTTTGCCTCCTTTTTCTTCATTTCCTTCAGTTTTTTTTTCTCTACCGCGATTCCAATCTCCACTTCTCGTTTTCCCTTTCTGTTTTCCCACCTTTTTCACGCAGTGAATCCCTAATATCACGTGGATTTCATTTCCACGATCTCTTCCTTTAGTGGATTCACATCTCACGTGAATCCCTAATCAGTTCACGTAGGATTCACGTGAATCCCTAATCAGTTCACATCTCACGTGAATCTTGATTTTTTTTTCTACCACGATTTCAATCTCCACCTCTCGTTTTCCCTTTCTGTTTTCCCATTTTTTTCACGCAGTGAATCCCACGTGAATCCCTAATCTCACGTGGATTTCATTTCTACGATTTCTTCATTTAGTGGATTCACATCTCACGTGAATCCCTAATCTGTTCACGCAGGATTCAAAAAAAAAAATTTTTTTTGCTGTCCAGCCTGCTGTGGTACAGAAAATCTGTTCATTCCTTTGCTCTCATTTGTTTTTTTTTTCGTATCATTTTTGTTCTGACTGTTACAAGTGGGATTCACATTGAAAACTCAGTGCTTTCTTCTGACAGTTTCTGGTCGGTCTATCTTTGAGTTACTCAGCCGAAAAAAAAAAAAAAAAAAGCCATCAGCAAACACCTCTGACTGCAGACTGAGCACTCTGTGAATACTCAAAAAAGGGGGTTCCCTTTCTTGTTAAAACTCATTTTCATGGATCTTCATTCCTCTTCATCCAATCTTTCCTCAAGTTTTCTCACTCAACTCGTTTCTGAAAAGTTAACTACCTCAAACTTCTTGATTTGGAAGAGACAAATTATTCCTTTTATAAGGAGTCAAGCTCTCTTAGGTCACCTTGATGGAACCACTCTCGTCTCACTCGAATTTGTTACGAGAGAAGAAAAAGACGACAAAGGAGTAAGTTCAATTGTGTATGTCAAGAATGTTGAGTACTTCAACTGGGAAAGGAAAGATCAATCAGTGGTTGCATACATCACTTCCACCTTGTCCCAAGAGGTCCTTGTTGCCATCCCCGACAACTGTACTGCTTTGCAACTTTGAGAAAAATTGGTTCAAACATATTCACAAGTTTCGCAGGCGAGAATGGTTTTTCTCAAGAGGGAATTCCAGATGTTGAGAAAAGATTTCATGACCATCATGGAATATCTGAACAAGATGAAGACTATCACAGATCAACTTGCAGTTATAGGATGTGCGGTGAATGACAGCGATATGGTACAACAGACTCTGAGTGGATTGGGATCCGACTACAACATGATCGTCACTTCCCTATTATGTCTCCCTGCTCTTCCTACCTTTGATGAGTTGCGAGCAAAATTAATTCAGTATGAGATGACTCTGAAAGGGTTCTCTGAGGAATCTCACGTTCACACAAATTCTCAAGAAGTTTTTGCCACAGGGGTGTCTTATGGTAGAGGATGCGGACGAGGAGGACAAGGGCGAAGTGGACACGGAGGGCGTGGTTTGCTTCCCACTCCAAATATGTTAGCTCATGCGCAGGGGTCAAGATCCATTCCTACCTGCTTCCTTTGTAATAAAAAGGGGCATATCAAGGCGAATTGTTGGCATAATCTAGAGAATAAAGGAAAGGGTCTATAGACAGAAAACAAAAGGAAGTTCTCAAGCAGTGGAGAGATTAAAGATTTGTTGATATCTGCCTTGTCAGAGTTGAAATTGAAGCAGAGCGATGAAGGCACCTGGTTTGTCGACTCAGGGGCAGCGACTCATGTAACAGGTGATGCAGGTAAGATTTCTAATCCCATTCCTTATTTTGGAAAAAGTAAGATTGTCACTGGAGATGGATCCCACCATCCTGTTTCTCATGTTGGAAAAACTGTCATTCCCATGTCACATTCCACTCTTACTCTTTCTGACGTTCTTCATGCTCCTGACATTAAGAAAAATATTGTCTCTGTTTCCAAACTTATTGATGATAATAATGCTTCAGTTGAATTCACTCCCTTCTCTGTGCAGGTCAAGGACCTTCGCACGAGGGAAACATTCGCTGAAGGAAAGAGACGAGGCAATATGTATGTCTTTGAAGAAGCTCCTTGTCATGTTGTCCGCCCTGTCCACCTGAATTCAGAGCCTTCATTAGAGTCGTGTTCATCCTCTTCTGCTAATGTTTTTAGTATTTCTGAATGTAATAAGCCATTCTTATGGCATAGTCGATTAGGACATTGTGGGGGTCATTTCATTGAGAAACTTGTATCTAATAATCTCATTCCAAAAGAAAGTCTAAATAGGGATGAGAACAGTCACAAATGTTCCAGTTGTCTTTCCTCCAAGAGTCATGTATTGCCTTTTCATTCCATTAATAAGAGAGCTTCAAAACCTTTTGAGATAATTTGTTTTGATGTATGGGGACCAGCCCCAGTTGCCTCTGGATCTGGGAGCAAATACTATCTAATCTTTGTTGATAGTTGTACTCTATACACTTGGATATATTTCATAAAAAATAAGTCGGAAGTCTTCTCTTTGTTTCAAAATTTTCTTTCCCTTGTCAAAAATCAAATTTCTGAGTCCATTCAATTTTTCCAATGTGATGGAGGTGGGGAATTCTCATCCCGTGATTTTATCTCTTTTCTTCAAAGTAATGGAATAGGAAGAAGGGTGTCCTGTCCTCACACCCCTCAACAAAATGGAATTGCTGAACGAAAATACAGGCATATCGTTGAAAGTGCCATGAGTATGCTTCATGACAGCAATCTTCCCATCAACTTATGGACAGAAGCCTTCCATTCTGCCGTGCATGTGATAAACAGACTGCCTATGGTTATTCTGGAAAATAAGTCTCCTTATCACTGTCTTTTTGGAACTTATCCTAGTTATTATGATCTGCGTGTTTTTTGATGTGTTTGCTATGTGCATATCGATCAGTCTCTGAGAAACAAGTTTCAAGACAAAGCCCAAAAGTGCAGATTTGTGGGATATGCAGATGACTACAAAGGGTATAGGTGTTATGATCCCACCAACAAACGTATCAGAACCTCAAGAAATGTTGTCTTTGATGAACAAAATTTTGATCACGGAGCTAACACAACGAGTATGCCAACTGAAATTTACCATCTTTGGCTAAGCTCAGAACTTTTTGCTGGCTCCAATGAAACATGTTCCTCAGATTGCGTGCAACAAGAAGAAGAGATTTTTTAGAACACTGGGACGTCGGGGTCACAGAATGCAGAGGAAGTACCGGGCAGATACAAAGGCATTGTCTATTCCAGACAGAGACCGACAACATCAAGCCATTTAGATCAGGTCTCAGCCGCCAATCCTACTCCTTCTCATACCCTCGCAGTTAGAAAATCAAACCGCATACGGCATCCTATTGACAGGTGGGTTAGTTATAACAACTTCTCCTTGGATTTTCAATTGTTTTTAACTGCCATCAATAAGGATGAAGAGCCCATCATGTATTATCAGGCAACAACTTCTATGAAATGGGTAGAAGCCATGAATGATGAAATGCAAGCCTTGCATGAATGTGGAACATGGGAAGTTGTTCCCAGACCACCTGACAAAAATGTTGTCGGATGCAAATGGGTCTACAAAATCAAGTACAAGACAGATGGAACCATTGAACGATATAAAGCAAGGCTTGTAGCAAAAGGATTCACTCAAGAAGCAGGGCAAGACTATGATGAGACTTTTAGTCCGGTTGTAAGAATGGGAACGATTCGAATTATCATTTCCCTGGCTGTTGAACATGGATGGAAGTTGAGTTAGCTTGATGTAAAAAATGCATTCTTACATGGGGATTTGAAAGAGGAGGTATACATGGAACAACCCCCTGGATATCAAGAACAAAATTGTAAAACCCATGTATGCAGGTTAAAAAGAGCCATCTACGGCCTGAAGCAAGCATCTCGCTCTTGGTTTGATAGCTTCTTATCTGAGATTCAGAAACATGGATTTTCACGTTCCATGCTGGACCACTCATTATTTATCTTTAAAAGTCAGTCTGTGACCACTCTATTATTAATTTATGTCGATGATATTATCATCACAGGAAACTCTGCGGACCACATTCAAGAAATAAAAGACTTATTAGGTCAAAGGTTCAAAATGAAAGACCTTGGAGTTCTACGCTATTTCCTTGGTGTAGAAGTTGACAACCAGGCTCATGGATTGACACTCACTCAACACAAGTACACCGTAGATGTTCTCAGCAAGACAGGCATGAAAGACTGCAAACCTCTAGGAACTCCGAGTGTACTTCATCAAAAACTTAGCGCTCATGATGGAGATCTGTGTGATGACCCCACCAGGTATCGCAGCATAATAGGAATGTTACAATACCTCACATTCACTAGACCTGATATTGTTTATTCAGTCAATCAAGTGTCTCAATTTATGCATGCGCCACATACTGGACATATGGAAGCGGTCAAGAGGATCCTTAGATATCTGAAAGGGACTATTGGGGATGGATTGATATATTTACCACAGTCCCATGGCCAAAACGAGCACGAAATTACTGTATATTGTGATGCAGACTGGGCAGGAGATCCCGACGAAAGAAGATCTACATCAGGATATTGTGCCTTCATTGGAAGAAATTTAGTCTCTTGGAGCAGTAGAAAACAAAAAACTATCGCTAGATCAAGCACTGGGGCTGAATATAGATCCATGGTTGTTGCCACTGCCGAAGTCACATGGATCAGGCATCTTCTAACTGAAGTAGGAGAAAAGATCTCCCACACTACCTTGCTCTGTGACAATCAAAGTGCTATCAATATGTCATTCAATCCAGTACATCACAGTCGTGCCAAACACATTGAGATCGACCAACACTTTGTGAGACAAAAGGTTGAAGAAAAGGAGATTGAACCTGAGTTTGTCAGTACTGAAAGACAGGTTGCAGACATATTTACAAAAGGGTTAACCAAGGATCGCTTTTGGATGCTTAAAAGCAAGTTGTTCATAGTCCAAAACCATGATCAACTTGAGGGGGGGTGAAAAAGGTGCAGGATCCGACCCGATCCATGTCACCGTCCATGTATGTAAAGATGTATTTAGTTATCGGGTCTGGATATATATACCAGACCCGACCCATAGTGTAATATAAGCTTAAATACATGTTTAGGTCACGATTTCTTTAACTGAAATCGTGACAGCCGAAGTCGATCTCTCCCTTTTCTCTCCCTCTCTCTTTCTCTTCTTTTTCTCAATACAGGAACACAAGGAAAATTTACACATACACTTTGTATTCATGCATATGCATGTTCTTCATTTAAGTATGCATGAATATATAGATCTACAATCAGGTATCCATGTATTTACGCACTCACATCTCAAATATGCATATATAGGCAAACTTACATTCAGGTATGCATAGATTCATGATCAGGCAAGCATGCTTACACAGATTTACATTGAGTTTTTCATGAGAAAAATAAATTTGCCATGGATATACAACTTAGCATATTGATATAACATCAACGAAAAATCTGTTTTAGCATAAGAACAAGCCTATACAAAAATTATGCATCTCGAAAGAAATGTATGAATAAAAGTGCTATCGCACCTCTACCATTTTTGTCGCCCTTACGAGGGAGAATTTCCACGCAATGACTTTTGAGGAAGAAAGAAAATCTTGATTTCCAGCTGTCCGAAGCAAAACAATAGGAATCAGCCATTGTCTTTTTGGGTTCCCGGTGAGAAAGAACTTAGACTATATTAAAAGGAGGAGCACACCAACTCTATGAGGAATTCTTGGCCTTGTTAAAACAATATGCTTCAAATACCCGATTAATGCTGAATTGGGCCAAAGACTAAACCAAACGATGCCCTACAATTGCGGGCTTGTTGGGTGGTCTCTTCTTTGAGGAGTATGGGTCAATTTTACTTGTTTCAAATTTTTAGAACGACAAACAAAATGACACTAAAGCTTTAATTGACCCTACCCAACGCCCTGATTTAAATAACTCAGAAATCTTTCTTCTTCTCTTTCTTCGACGAGATCAAACGCTTTCTAGCCTCTGGCAAGCCTACCCTCTTGTATGATCGGGCGAAACCTCCTCTATAGATAGGTGAATTATCCTCCTTTCCTTCGTTAACTGAACACCTACCAAGGATGTTGGGTAGGGAAGGTTAGCTTGGAGTGACCTACCAAGCTGGCAAAGTGTTGACTATTCAACTTACCGTGGGAGGTAGGGATGGAATTCACAAACAAATTAGAGAACTTAATCTCTCCCCTCGGGTTGGGTATCAAGCCTATTGCATCCTTCTAGTGCCCATACCCCTCTTTTTTATCGATAGAATAACCATAAGAACTACTGCTTTTGTCGAGGCACGCCTCATGAGTGGCTGAGTTGCTCATGGGGCATGCATGCGGGTTACGGGTTGCTGAAGGGCACTCGTATGTCTCGTCTCCATGGCTGGAAATGGTCGGCCATGGACAATGCAGAGGCCTTGGGGGATGCCTGCACTGCGTGTGCGTGTGTGTAGCAGGGTTGGTATGCAGAAACGGAGTCGCTATACGATGTTCGCCCAAGGGCTAAGGGGCAACAACTATATATAGTGTATTCTTATATGCTATGCTATCTAGCCTCGTGATACTTGGTTGTGGCTCATAGGAGCAGACCACAAGGTTGATCGGTGTAATGCGCTATGGTGGGCTAAATGATATGCCGCGCGAGATAAGAATCGGATCCTGAGGAAGTTGGTGTCTAGCAAAGATGTGGATATGCGCAAGTGGCATTGGTACTCGTCCTACAATGCCTTGTACTGGAGAAGGCTGGCTTCAGCATGCGAGTGTGTTGGAGCGCCGCACGGACGTGAGGCGAAGTTTGTTAGTCGTGCCTCAAATTGTGGAAAACAAAAAGTCTGTGACAGTTGGTATCAGAGCTCGGTTGGTCGTGCACATCGCTCTGACTTTGTAAGGATGGCGAAGGGCGGTGAGACCCGCTTGTACAGTCGGTGGAACCCAATCAATAAGTCTAAGGACAAGGCCACAAAGGATCGACTGGATGCTCTGGAGGCACAGATTGCACCGTTGGCAGTGGTGCTTTTGAGTGTCCCTAACTTTGAGGGGAGGGTTCAAACCCTCGAAGCGAAAGGTAGGCAGTTTGCAGATGTGGTGGAAGGCCTCTCGGAAGACGTTAAAACTCCAGTAGAGGTCCTTCGAGCCGAGGATATAAGCACCCATCTTAATGTCATGATGAGGGCTTGTGGCAAAGGGGAATGGTAATGTGGGTCAAGGGGATACTTCCAAACGTGTGAAGATCCCTAAACCTAAGAAGTACAAGGGTGCCCGTGACGCCAAAGAGCTGGAGAATTTCTTGTTTGATGTTGAACAAGACTTTCGGGTAGTACACCCCGAGTCGGAGGAGGAAAAGGTCTCGCTAGCCACATTTTTACTTTTTTATAATGCTAAGTTGTGGTGGAGAACCCACCAAGAAGACATTGACAATGGACGGGTTAAAAAATATCTGGATCGAAGGGACGGGAGGAGGAATTCAATACTCTGATCTTTCTGGGGATTCATCATTGGCTGGGGGTTTCGAAAAAAAGCATGGAGATCTGCAACTAAGAGGGAGCAGTAGATCGTCGATTGAAGATCCAGGTCAGTCAACTTCTATTGGAACTTCTATTGATTATTTTTTTCGAAAAGAGGCACTTCTAGCAGCAAACTTGGCAGAAGGGCCCCCCTAGGAGGCGCAGGAGATGCTGGGGCCGCTAGTCGGGTCAACCAATGAATGATAGGCCGAAGGGAGGGGCTCATTCGACTAATCAGTGATCCCTGGGCCTACCTAACACAGATGCCCCTGAAATAGGGGATTGGTTGATCGGAAAGTTCAGGCAGGAATTGGACATTCCGTACAAATCTTTCTGATCCGCTAGCAGGTGGTCCTCTCCAATCAAATTTCTTCATTGACATGTAGGGTTAATTCTAAGGTTCCTTATTCCGGTTGCGGAAGTGAAGAGAGCCCACGATGCGATGTTTGATTTCGGTACACACGATTGCGCATTCTTCGCTGAGGTCGGGTCTTCAGTTTCTTCACAAGGACAACAGGGTAGCTGTTTAGTACCTGGATGTGGTTGATCCAGTGAGTGCAGATTTCTGCAGCGGTTTGATCCTGGTTGGGCAGATAGTGGTGCCACTTGGTTAGTTGCAGGACAGCCCGAGTTTCGCTCCAGTGGGAGCTACTAATAGTATAGTAAATGTCCACTGATTTTCACAGATGTTTAGGAGAGTTCTGATTCGCTCTCAGTTTAGCAATCATAGGATGATCGGTTGCCAGTTACTGATGAGGTCAGAGTTTATCGTAGCATAAGCGTTCGGAGACAGAGATCAGAGAGGTCATTTCAGAGAGGTTAGCGCGGCATATAGGAGGCAACCATACTTTCCTCAATCCATTTCAGATGGTGTCGGAGAGACTTGCTGGTCGGGATGTTCGACGATCGTGCTTTATGCGTGTAGGTGAGCAGAGGGATCCGAGAGAGAGACAGAAGCGCTTCGATATGTCCATTTCCCCTAGCCCACCCACCACCCTCCCTTCTGACTCTCAATGAGAATCTTAGTTTAGGTTTCTGGAGGTTCTAGGGAAAGCATGATATGGTTGTTTGGTTTGAATGTCTCGGTAGTATGAAGAGAAAAAGAAGGCCTTAATTGTCTATCCAAAGGTCCGCTTGTGTGTGTATTTTGGAGAATCAAGTGGGTGGGAATGATCCGAGCCCCCTAAGGTAAGGTAACAAAGGGGGTGACTAGGGTTGACCATAAAGAGCTTCATATCAGTAGTGTGTTACCTGACAGCTGTATCTATCGGGTAGTCAGTCTCTTGGTCATTCGCCGGTACCTAATTCCCCTAGGTCGATCCTCGTCTAGCAACGGGAACCGGCTGGTATGGATCAACTGCTTGCCCTGTCTTGATGGGCGTATTTCATTCTACATCCAGTCCCCGATCCTAAAGCAGTTTGTCTGTGCCATCATCCCATCTGGATCTCCATCTATTCGCGTACTGCCATATCAAGCATCTGTTTGGGCTTGATATAAAGCGGGAGGCACTTCCTATCCCGCCCATCAAAGTAGTTGGGGAAGCACTTGATGTAGCAAAAAGTCGATCCGATCCTAGTTGGTTGTTCTAAACTCACCGATGTCAAGCATGGTTTAAGGGTGGGGTTGACTAAAGATTTCGTTCTAGATATGGAAATCAGAACATAAAATCCACCCTTTATTCCCCTTCCTTCAGTGAGGGAAAGCCACCTAGCCCTATTAGAAGAGGTTTTAATATATGTGAGCCCCACCTCTCCCACTGGTTTATCAGGCTCTTCTTCCTTGGATGTTAATTCGGAATGGAGAGTCTGGAACCACCGGTCTTTATCGAATAAACCTTTTTTCTTCGAAACCTGAGGTGGGTGTCCCGCTTGAAGCAAGAGGATTAGACAGATTCTTCATGGAGTCGGCGAGATCGAAGTAGTAGGTTTCCAACCCAGCTGTTTACAGCTTTAGGGCAATGTTCCGTCTCTTTTGAGCCATTATACTCATCGGTTCGCTTAGATATCATATCTCTGAATGACTTATACCCCTAGAGATAAATTACTTCTATCGTGGACCAGGATCATTGCTTCTTCCACCTTTAGCAGTATCCATCTCACTTCTCTGTGAAGACAATTCCCAATCCAGGAGGAGTCTATGCCATAGAAGCAGTAGAAGACCAATAAGATAAAAGCCTCTTCCCTCCATAGAGCTACCTTCAAAGAAGTCTCATCCTTTTGGAAGCAGATGGCCTGTTTTGACTACATGGGTGTCACAGCAGCTGCGCAGTATAACGAATACAACTTCCTACGGGATGAACTCTCAAAGAGGTACGGGCACGTCATTGCCAAGTTCTACGATGAAAAGGCCTATGGAAGAAGGGGACTACTTTGAGGAAATGAGCCGCAAACTTTCCCCAGATGAGCCTCTTCTTGAACCAAGAGTTCCGCTTGCACCTAGAGGCCTGCCATCCGCCTTCCCCTTAAAAGATCCAATTGGTCCCCGGTTCTTCGTCGTCTGTGTTCATGGGTTCATTTAACCACTTCCCAGCCAGACAAAATAGAACTTCTTCATGCCCTCGCAATTGATGCATATTTCTTTCTTTCTATTGTTACTCGATGCATTACGTGATCAGTAGAACGAGTCAATGCTATTGATAGAGGGGAAGGTAGTACCAACACTTTAATAAAAAAAACGCACTCCAGAAAAAGAGGTGGTCTTGGTATTGGATCCGCTCTTCTTTTCGCATTAACATGAAAAAGTCTATGTGAGTTTATTCTTTCTATTAAAAAAGAGAACCCCCCACTCGAACCTTTCTTAATACCACCAAGCCCTCTCGAATCAGTTCTACGATAGAAGCTTTCAACGCACACCCGAGGACAAATCTTTCACTCACTGATAAGTGAAAACATTTGACTATATCGTCCTGAAGACAGATGCGACGGGAAGAAGTGGCATTTAGAAGTGTTGCTGACTTAACATTTAGGTTTTGGCATAACAAAGCTTGCACTGTCTTTTCGCACTTAGGCGCACAACGTGCCGTTGCAAACACTGAGCTAGAACGGTAAGGGGCGCACACACAAACAATGTCGTTGCGTTGCGTGGGGAAAACACAATTGTCTGGCCCTACCGGATTAGGTATGCGAATGCCTTTCCTTCGAAGGGAGGCCCTGGTTCTGAAAGAAATAGCTATGCTATTGACCGACTCTTTTGTAGTTACTTTGAATCCATAGGCTTGGGGGATGGTCGCCTTTTGGTTGAAGGGCGCCCTACTTCCGTACCAAAGGCTTTCGGGGCTGACATCCATAGTCTTTCAGTAGCGTCTTCTGAATAAGGGAAGGGGCGCCTTTCTTCCGTAGCGCCCTTAGAATAACAGCCCTTGGCAGTTCCAGTAGTTTTAGCTGTAGGTAGGGCTTTCGTTCTTCTCGCTCCCTACAAGGGGTTTCGATCTATATGACCTCCGGGTGGTACTAAGTACACCTCTTTCGTAGAGGGTAACCTAACCTTAATGAGTCTGTTCCAGGGCCCCTTTTCTATCAATGAATGGAAAGATCTCCGTGTGCGGTGCGAGAAATAAGGAATCCTAGAAAAGATCGATTGAGACTCTCTCCCTAGCAGCGAATGCAGCCTTTGTAGCCCTTGCTCCACTGCGAGTGCAGCCTACGCGGAGCGAGCTTTTGCGCTTTCGTAAGTGCTCACATAGAAAACTCCGGCGAAGAGGACGCGCACTCCTGCTACGACGCCTACAACTGGAGCTACGCAAGTTGTAACTGCTCATATATATTTTCGTTATTGTAATAGGGATTACCCATTAGGGGTATTTATGTAAATTACCTCAATGTAATAGGCTGTGTCCATTAGGGACACAACAGTCTTTTTTATTTTTCTGTTATTTATTTATTTAATACATGTCCTTTAGCCATAGCTAAAGGGCTGTTGGGCTAGTCCCAACAGCTATAAATATAGTTGTTGGGCTAGTCCCAACAGCTATATTTATAGCTGTTCCCATGTGCATTGTATTGTGCCTATTTAAAGGCACCTTTTTCCCTTGTAAAGTTAATGCTTTCACTAAGCATTTTGCATAATAAAGATTATTATTTTTTATATTTTTGGCCCTTGAGTGGCCACTTGTGAGTGTTCTTAATGATTGACCCATAAGAGATCATTGTTGTTATATATTGTTCTTGCCCATAAGAGGCACCTCTTGTATACTTTTTTGTATTTCATTACAGAATCCACCAGCCACATTTTATGGCTTTGCCCTTTCTAAGTTCTTGTCCCTCTGGCTTGGCCTGACCTCTTGATAGAATTTCCTTGCACTAGAGGGCTGCTGCTGGGCCCTACTAGATTCTGTAAAAGAAGTGGCTTAATTTGGAAATGGTGGCTCCAATCAGTCTGGTGGTTAATCTGGCTAGAAAAGAATGATCACATCTTTACAGGGGCTTCTACTATTCCTTACCTCCTACACGTGGACAGACATTTCTCTTTGGTGTTGAAACTTTGTGACAAGTCATCAATGCTCTTGATTTCTCTGCATAAAATTTTTATTTTTCCTAAAAAGAAAAATCAATGTCATGCTTGGAATAGTGCTCCTTTGAAATGTATGCACTATTTGATGCTCGTGTTTTTGTTTTCTTGGCATTGCCGTCATGATAATTTTAAATAGAATCTTGAGAACTTCCTTCCTTGTGTTAGTTGATGTATATTCCATAATAAAAGATCTGAATAGACTTCACAAATTTCAACTTTCTTACAGGGCCTTCCTGTCATTGCGCTTGGTGTTGGGCTTAGTACATTTGACAAAGCATCTGTAAGGATCCACATATCCTGGGAATTTCCCTTATTTATGTTAGCACACATATCAAATTCTGGATCATGCTGTTACTAGTTAAGTGGGATATTCATTGACATTTGGCAAATATTTCTTGTTGCCAGTCTGTCCTCTAAAACTTGGAAGTTTATGTAAAGGTAGAATAGGACATTATAGAGCAGAGCACTGGTGAAGATGATAATTCTATGACATGTTTGTAATATCAATGCCATTCATATGTATAGATGCAAAGATTATGCTGTTTAATTGTTACTCTAGGACATTTAAATCTAATGATGTATGCCTGAATAAACTGCACTTTAACTCCATTTTTTCTTTTTGCTCCAAGTGTCTCTAATGATGACATTGTTCCAATGGGTTTCAACTTTCTTAATTCTCTAAGGAAAACCATTCTTGAGGGGACAAAATGTTTAATGGACTATAGGATCCCTTCTAACTCATAAAAAGGCAAAAGTGTAATGGTGTTATCCTGGAAAATGAAAATAAATATTATTTTTGGACTTTGCATTACATTTCTTGGATATGCTTACCCCTTTAATATTTGTTAGTTTTCATTGTGAGTTGTGTGAATCTGTAGGGTCCTTATACTGGACTTCTTGTGGCTGTATATGCATAGTCTTCTTTCTTATTAATGTTATGGATGTTGGAAGACAAAACTTGAGATAAATCTGGATTTTGAACTTGGTTCTGAATGAGAAAATAAAAGATAACATGATAACCTAAAAACTTTTGCACCAAATTCTGGATGCATCCATCCTTGTTTGGCATAAGAGTGGTCTATGAAGAATCACAAATTTACATATGTATGCATTGTTGTGAAAAGCACATTAAAGTTGGAGCATAGCTCATACATGAATTTGCATGTGCATAAAGTTTCTGCAGCATGTTATACTTCTTTGCCCCATACTCATGACCATGTCTGATAATATTACTAACAAAATGTCAGTGATTGATAGCAAAGAGAAACCTGCATGTCGTAATAAATTTCTGAAATGAATTGCATACAATAATGAAAACCAAAACAACCATGAAGCATCCAGTACCTTTGATCTTGGGATGAGTAAATGCAAGGCCTTGATTCATGAACCTGCAGCTGTGTTAAGGTGCTACAAGATATAGTTATGAACCATAAGAGGCGCATGATGATATTGGAAACAAAACTTTGCATCTCAAGCACAATCATGAGGGGTTCACTATTCTTCCCTTATGTGAGAGTAAATCAATAACTACAGATTTTCATGCATCTATAATTTCTTCTTCTAAGTTTCCTGAGTTTGCATGGATGCAAACTCAAGCATTTATACACGTTTGGACTTTGGAGACTGCTTTCTAGGTGATCGCTCTTTTCTTTTGTTTTTTTTCTAATTTTTCTGTCATGCTTAAAGGTGAGGTCACTTATAATCAGGTGCTTTAATCCATGCAACTTATCTGCAACAGTTTCCTTGTTTTTAAATCTATTTCCGAGTTTTGTAATTACTTCCTTTAAGTAAGAGGGACAGCCCAGATGGGACATAGTTTCAGGATACACTAATGTAGCTTAATTTATTTAACTTACAGAATTTCTCACTTTTTTTTTAATAATGTGAGGAACCCACCAGGATCAGGCCCTAATTGGCCCTGCCGTGTAGTGGTAAACCCAGGGAGAGCGGACTTGCCCCATAGTGCTTCTCCATACCTGTTGCAGGTTTGATCCCAGGGGAAACCTAGCTCGTGATGTCTGGGGCCTGTAGACCACTAGATGCTCATCCTAACCAACTGGGCCATCCCCAGGGGGCTGTAGAGTTTCTCACATTAATCTAAGGAAACTTGCATATGTTAAACTTAGGGGTGCTCATGAGCCAAGCTGGTACTGAGCTTGGCTCATTCACCCAACAACATGTTCAAGCTCGCTTTCGGCTCAGGCCTAGCTTGGGCCAGGCTTTCGAGCTGAGCTGAGTTCAGTGCAAAAATTGAAGAAATTGAAAAGGTGGTGAGGGGGGAGAGGGGATTTGAACCCACAACCTTCTGAATGGCAGCACAACGCCCTAACTATAAGGTTACCTCATTACTTTTTGAACTCTTAAGCAACCAGAAATACTTTTATCCTAAAAGTATCCTAATAATCACATATTAAACAAGTTTAATCGAGCATAACGAGCTCATTAAGCTGATCAAGCTTAGCTTGTTTGTCTGACTGAGCATGAGCATCAATTTTCGGGCTCAGCTCATTTATTGTTTCGAACGAGCCCGAGCCAGGCTTAAACGAGCCGAGCTCAGACTAACTCGGTTTGTTGTGCTGGCCTAGCTAAACTAGTTTATATCTTTTCTTTTAAGATACGGGCCAGCCCAGGTGACTCACTTCTATTTTACTATTTTTTTGTGTGAACTATGCTGATGAGATGGTTCATGGTGATACCTGTGTTAAAATGTAGCAGGCATTTGTTGATCACTTTGCAAGACCATTGAAATGATGTCTTACAGTGCATGTTTAATAGCTGCTATTTGAAATCCACCATTAGACCATGGAGGTTCATCATCTTCTTGTAATGAAGTATGTGGAATTATTGGAACAAAGTGCAAAAGCACATACAACTCCAATAGTGGACAATACAAGGGCACGGAGGCACAATAAGCACAAAAGTGCATGAACACAAGTCCATTATGGGACAATACAAAGAGCCAACAAAGGGAAACAACTAAAAAATATATTCTTTATTGAATATATGCTTAGAAAAGCATAAGAATAATAAGGGGTGAAGACTTCTATTTATACACAACAAAACCAAGGAAAGAGGGAGACCCTTGGGAGCTCCCAACGGTCACATTTGTGACCATTGGGAGTCCCAATGACTCTATGGTCTAAAAAGACCATAGAGCCCCATTGGTCTCCCTTAATTACATGTGATAAAAAGAAAAAAAGAAAAAATACTGTTTTAATAAACAATATTTATTATATACATGTGAAAAGACAGAAATGCCCCTATAGGGAATTTAACTATTACAAGACAAAAATAAATATATATGTATATATACATACGTATATATATACACACATACATATATTTTAAAACTTCTCAATTTGTCTCATTTCACAAAAATATTATCACCTTGTTGTAGAGATTTATAACAAGTAGCAAATATTCTACAGACCCAATGGGCTGGCTCTATGGGTCATGTTCCTAAGCATTGAAATGGCTAGAACCCATGCCTTTTGAGTTTTGAATATGCTCCATACCTTGCATGATAATGTTTGATGCTTGATACAGATGTAGTGCTATTCCCTCAAAGTTTACTAATAGGAGCGTTTCAGATGGATTGGGTCTTTCTTTTTGAATTTAAGTTCCCTAAGCTTTTCTATATATGTCCATAGTGAAACTTATATATACTGCATGTTTCATTTAGGAATTGAAGTATGCCTGTATATACTAATTGAAATTCTCAACAAGAATGTTAAAATATGTTTTATGTATATTGTTGTATTTATATATATATTATATAGTTATAATCTAGGCTTATTTTATGTAATTTTTTCTTTTGTTCTTTTTGTAATAGGGTCTGCCCATTAGGGGCAGTTTTGTCATTTTTATTTTCATTCTTTATTTGTAATAGGTTCTGAGTCTTCTGACAATTGCAACCTTAATGTTGTTTAAACAAATCAGAGTTTTATTCAGTGTATTGTTATATATTTTAGGTAGTTATGATATTTTAGAAATATCAACCCAGTACATACAAAATAGAGTGGCTAATGAGGCATTGGGCATGAAGTTGAAATTCAGTACTGTCTTTCATCCTCAAACTAACGGACAATCTCTTAACATACGATTCAGACTTTGGAAGACATGTTGCGGGCTTGCATGATGGACTGGAAGGGAGAATGAGATTTTCATACCAGTCTTGCAGAATTCACGTATAATAACAGCTACCACGCTAGCATCGGGATGGCCCCTTACAAGGCTTTGTATGGGAGGCCTTGTCGATCGCCTGTCTACTGAGACGAGGTTGGCGAGCGAAAGTTGGATTCACCGATAGTGCTACAGCACTATACTCAGCAAGTTCAGTTGATACGAGAACGACTCCGAATTGCTCAAAGTCAACAAAATAGTTACGTTGATCAGCGTCGTCGAGAGCTCACTTTCTCGACCGGGGATAGGGTTTTTGTCAAAGTATCCCCGGCAAAGAGTGTTTTTCCATTCGGGAAAAAGGAAAAGTTAAGTCCCAAATTTGTTGAACCTTTCGAGATCTTGGATCAGATCGGTGATGTAAAACCCACAAAAAAATCGGACCCGGATCGGATCCGACTTGGATCCAAACTCGGGTAGGGTTTCTCGGGTTTCTCATACGAGAAACCCCTCCCTCTTGTTTTCTCTCTCACACACCCCCGCTGCTCTTCCTCTCGCCTCTGTCCCCTTTCAAGCCGTCGGAGCCGCACGCCGGCGACCTCACCGCGGCCACTCCGATGTTGTCTCCCCTTCTCTCTATTGTCCACACTCCCCTTCTGTGCTCTCGCCGAAGGATCCCTCCCCAACGCTCTCCCTCTTTGTCACCCCTCTCGCTCGTGTTCCGGCCACCCGACGTCGAGACTGTCGCCGTCAATGACCCCCGTCTCCTCTCAAATAAAGTAATCTCTCTCTCTCTCTCTCTCTCTCTCTCTCTCTCTCTCTCTCTCTCTCTCTCTCTCTCTCTCTCTCTCAGACACCGAGGGAAGGGCGCAGGCCCCTCCCCGCCCTCTCTTTGCCGATAGGCTAGGCTTGCCGACCCTTCTTACTTAGATAGGCAGGGGCGATGCCCCTGCTGCCTCTACCTTCCAGGCAGGGGGCTTTGCCCCTGCCCTTTGTATTTTTCCTCGACGCCCTCTCTTTGCCGGCAGGCTAGGCCTGCCAACCCTTCTTACTCAGACAGGCAAGGGCGATGCCCCTGCGCTTGGCTACCAGGCCGAGCCCGACCCCACCTGGAGATCAGAGAGAGAGAGCAGGGAGGGGGGCACCCCTCCCTGGCTAAAAGAAGCAGGGAGAGAAGAGGGAGGGCGTACCTGTAGGTCGCCGAACGGGGGGTCGTTCCAGCGAGGGGGGCTGACCCGGGGTGGGGGGGGTGATTACCAGCGTCGAGTGGCCGAAAAAAGGGAAAGAGATGGGGGCGAAAGGGAGGCCGTCGGGGAGAGAGAGCAGTCAGGGGTTTCCGGTGAGGGCTTCAGCGAGGTGAGCACCGCAGGGGGGGGGGGTGGAAAGCCAACGAGTGAGATAGAGGGGGTTTGGGGAGAGAGGAGAGGAGAAGCGGCGAGAGGGTTTCTCTTTTGCATAAGAGAACCCTCCCCTGCGTGCTCTTAAATAGGCACGGGGGGTGGGTTATCCAGGTCTGGATTCGGATCCAACCCGGGTCTGATATATATATATATATATATATATATATATATATATATATATATATATTAAAAACATGGGTTTTACAAAGGAGCTACGAGGGCTACACAACTGCTTGACAACTTTACTTAGGGACATTATGGCTCCACTTTTTGATTAATTTATATTCCTTTATATCTTGTTCTCAGACTCTATGCTTTTAATTAATAAAGTTGGTTTGGTTTGGATGATGGTAGTATACGATCTCTTATAGTGGTGAATTGGTTATGACTGTTGTTAGAAAGTGAGTTGGAATACATTGGGTTCAATAATGAACCCATACATATGCATGTGAAGTGCAAATATACCCATTAAAGGGAAACAACACAAGCACATAATGTGCTAACCCATAAAACCCATAAAAGGGAAAAATATGACATAAAGTCATAAGTTGCATATCATTGAAGAAACAATGGACAAGGGGTAAAAACCCCATTACAATGGAGCATAAGCTCCCTCAAAGATACAAAATACAAAGGGGAAATCCCCTATTTATAAGCATGAAAAGGGACCACCTTGGGGGCTCCCAAAGGGGACGTTGGAGAGCCCCCAACGGTCACATTTGTGACCGTTGGGGCTCCCAACGTCACTTTTGGGAGGCCCCCAATGTGGTACGAAATCCAAAAATATAAAAAACAAAAAATAAAAACAAAACAAAAATTACAATGCATATTCCAATTGGAATATGCGTAAAATGCTAATTTACAAGAATACCCTTGAGGGTATTTTAGGAATATATATTTATATATATATAAATAGAGATATGTATATATATATATATGTATGCGTATCTTTATATATATATATAAATATATATATGTACATTTAAGGATCAACATATTTTAACACCCCCCCTCAATCTTTGCGGGGAAACGAAAAGATTGAACAAAGGGCAAGACTCCAAGAGGCTCCGGCAAGGATGCAATGGAACTTGAAAAGGCCTTCCTCCTATTGTCTTCAAATTTCCCGAACTATCCAGGGTACTTCTCTTTGTCCTATCTCCAAGATCCTGTGAAATAACAACAAAGAAACAAGTAAAACAAATCTTTGTACTTTTATTCAAATGGAATATTTCTAACTAGCACAGGTTAGAAGAGATGCAAATTATGCAAAAATGACACCAAAGTTTCAAAATCATATATCATGTTTAAAACAAAATGAGCGGAAGCAAATTATGCAGAAATAAATTACAAGAATGCATAATGCATTCATAAGGTCCAACGTTGGACAAATAGAACTTCATAATGGGGAATAACAAAATGGTCCACTAAGGGACACCACAATAAGCCTACGAAGAGGCATGATATACATAAACATTATTGAATGAGGGCCCAAAAAGGCCATAAAGAGCATATGCATATACTTATCATGAAATAAATTAATACTCAAAGAACTCATTAATGAACATGCTTCAAACATGTAATGAAGTGCCAAACAAGAGAAACAAAGTCTCCAAGCATACTTTAGGCAAAATAAACCCAAGAGTTCACAAGGTTTTAAAATAATTTATGAAAGACATACTTAATACACATTTTGCATAAAAGGGTGGCAAAAACCATAAGCACTTAATATATAGATTAAATGCTAAGAAATCAACTTGATATGCATATCAAAAATATGATTTGCTTGAAAAACACAAGTCATGAATGAAATTTTGCAAATTTCAACAATAGTTTATCCATTACAAACATCTTCCTCATTAGTCCTCCAAAACCCATAAATCAAGTGTATAAGCTACTAGATCAAGAATATAAAGTCATTAAAGGCCAAAGACACACACAAAGGTGTGTAAAAGAACCTCTTGTCTACATATAATAATACTTGAAATAAGTGCATCTACGACAAGAACAAGAGAATACATGCCAACATAGACTAAAAAGTATCTCTTGTCTACGTAAAAAATACACTTAAAACCAGAGTTACCGGAAGCGCCTAGCTGAAAGGGGAAGCGCGCTTCCCCGAAGCGCGCTTCGGAAGCGCGAAACGTCGCGCTTCCGAAGCGTGGGGGGAAGCGTCCCCCTTTAATGGGGGACGCGTTTCCCTTTAATGGGGGACGCGCTTCCCTTTAATGGGAAGCGCGCTTCCCATCACGCTTCCCCCACGCTTCCCCCTCGCTTCCCCCACGCTTCCCCCTCGCTTCCCCTGTTTTTTTCAATTTTTTTGTATTTTTTATTTTTTATTTTTATTTTTTTCGCTTCCCCCTCGCTTCCGAGACGCTTCCGAGACACTTCCCGAATCGCTCCTAAGTGGTCCCACGCTTCCCCGCTTCCTAAAATTTTGAAAGTGCCTCGCTTCCCGCTCCCGCTTCCCGTATCGCTTCCCGCTCCCGCTTCCTCAACTGGCAACCATGCTTAAAACCAAGTATGTTCAGCTACTAGAACAAGAGTAATAAGCCAACCATGGGCTAAAACATAATACATCTCTTGTCTACATATGATAGCACTTGAAATGAGTGAAATAAGTCAACCATGGGCATACATCTTAAGCGACTAGAACAAGGACACAAACGCCAACATAGGCTAAAAATCACGCACCATGGTGTGAATCAACGTGTCTTGTCTACATATAAGATCACTCAAGACAAGTGTGTTCAGCTACTAGACCAAGAGAGCAAAAAGCCAACAAAGGGCTAAAAACACACGAAGGTGTAATAAAATTCTTGTCTACATATGATGACACTTAGATAATGGGCATAAAAGGAAAAGACTTTTGAGGCAATAAACTTGTAATGAAAATAAACCTCGAATGAAACAATATTCCTTTTAAAAAAGAATACTCATAATAACATTTTGGAATAAATGCAAGTAAAACGTATCTTCAACAAGATACTACAACCGATAAAATAATATTCTTTAGAACAAATGTGTGAACATACACACCAAGAACACTTGTGAAAAAACACAAGAACACATGTGCACAACGAGCACAACATACGGAATCACAAATGTGCAAATGCACTCATAAGATTCATAAACAAATAAAAGGTTGGGCTATAATCCCAAAACATCTTGATTTTAAATGTACCTTAAAACATTTAAGGTTTCAAATACCATATGTCCATCACATTTACTTAGAAGCATCCATAATATCAATGGCATAAGAACAAACTAGTGACACACTCATATATCAAATCATTCTAGAGTCCCAAGGTGCCCATAACTCACCTCAACCACCATCTATAATATGGTAAGTGGACAATCTAAAAAGACATAACAACGAGTGTCACACTCATAATTAGAGATCATATACCAAATCATTCTAGAGTCCCAAGGTGCCCATAACTCACCTCAACCACCATCTATAATATGGCAATTTGGACAATCTAAAATGATATAACACGAGGTGCCCATAACTCACCTCAACAAACATCTCTAATAAAACAATAATAAGGCCAAAACAATGATGCATTAAATAACATGTGATGGACAAACATAAATGCCACAAAAGGGCAATAAACACATAAGGAATCATTTTTCAAATAAAAAATTTTTACAAAGAGGACCGATTAACAAATTGAATCAAAGGTCCAATATAATCCATCAAAACAATTTTGCATAAACACGAATTATGCTTAATCTTCAAAAGAAGTCTTGTACACCAAAAAAGGCTTACTATGCAACATAACATGAAATATTAAGCAACATCATGTGTATGAACCGATTTGGAACAAACAAGCCTTAACTATGAAAGACATAAGGTGCAATTAAACGGTGAAGTTGGTGAAGTTCAAAAATAACAAACTTAGGCCAATATAGGCATTCATAAAGATGGTGAATTTCGAAAAACTTATGAAATCTACTATTTCAACTTAAAAATGATAAACAATCATGAAATCTTCATAAAAGAGTATATACTCACAAGAAGATTATAAGGACCGAAAGGCTCCTTAAGGAGAGTTTGAACAAACAAACATATACAACTCCCAAAGAAGGAGAAAACTCCATTAAAGTGGAAGAAATCCCAACAAAATAGATTCATTAACAAAACCTTATGATAAATAAGATTGTACTATGGCTTAAATAAAAAGTAAACATTTATTGAGGAAAAATTTAACACTCTTAAGTTTTATCGAAAAACATGACTTAATAGATTATTACCTACTCCTAATGAAATAAGTACACAATAAACATTAGTGAAGACCATAACTTTTGTAATGAAATATGCGGAAAAGCAAAAGAGTGCATTAAGCACTTACAACATTCACTAATGAACAAACAAAAGGGCAAACACCAAAACCCACAAGAGACAATCACAACATAAAAATATAAATGTCTCTTATTGAAAAGAGAGAGAACTCTCTAAATGTTGAAAACATCCTTAAGAGTGTAAAGATGGAAAGAAAATCACCATATTCCATAAGACCATTTTAAAACTTAATTCAACCGGTATTAAAAAAAAACTTTCTTAATTAAATGTTGCTCATATAAAACGGACACATAATATGGAATTTTTCATATATGCCAAAAAATTTTCAAAAAACTATATTTCACAAGCATTTTAATCTTAACATACCTTTCTTTAAAGACTAAACATTCATATAAAGGTATTTTCATAAACAAGGTTAGGTTTAAAATGTAAATTCAAAGTTCCAACGGTCATAAATTTTTACCGACCCATTAAAGCAAGTTTTGAGCAATCATATATCTAATTTTTCGCCAAACAATTTATCATTTAAAGTTTTTCAAAGAAAAACATACGAAAATGATTCAATGGAGTAGCAAGAAACTCAAAAAAGACATAATGACAAAAATCACACATAAAGAAAAGAACATATTCCATTCTTCATACAATACTCAAAGAAATAGAATGCATACCGAATAACTATAAGAAAGTCAATAGAGAGAAATGAATACTTCACCATTTTTTTTTAACAAATTCTTGAATACCACGCTTCCCGATGCACCAAAGAGCAACTCGATCTCAACCTTGCTCTGATACCATGTTAGAAAGTGAGTTGGAATACATTGGGTTCAATAATGAACACATACATATGCACGTGAAGTGCAAATATACCCATTAAAGGGAAACAACACAAGCACATAATGTGCTAACCCATAAAACCCATAAAAGGGAAAAATATGACATAAAGTCATAAGTTGCATATCATTGAAGAAACAATGGACAAGGGGTAAAAACCCCATTACAATGGAGCATAAGCTCCCTCAAAGATACAAAATACAAAGGGGAAATCCCCTATTTATAAGCATGAAAAGGGACCACCTTGGGGGCTCCCAAAGGGGACGTTGGAGAGCCCCCAACGGTCACATTTGTGACCGTTGGGGCTCCCAACGTCTCTTTTGGGAGGCCCCCAATGTGGTACGAAATCCAAAAATATAAAAAACAAAAAATAAAAATAAAACAAAAATTACAATGCATATTCCAATTGGAATATGCGTAAAATGCTAATTTACAAGAATACCCTTGAGGGTATTTTAGGAATATATATATTTATATATATATATATATATATATATATATATAAATAGAGATATGTATACATATATATATATATGTATACGTATCTTTATATATATATATATATAAATATATATATGTACATTTAAGGATCAACATATTTTAACAACTGTAAAGGCCCTGGTCTCTGAGAATGTTTCTGCAATTGTTTTTAAAAAAAAAAATCTTCTTTTTAGCGGGTATGAGTTGGGGTTGTTACATGAATTGCAAAGCCTTTGAATTTTCTCCATCTTAAAAACTATATATAGTGGCCTATTAGGCATGATTAAACCTACTCAAATGGTAAAACTGTCATTAGATAAGCCAACCAAAAAGAAGAATGAGGTTACAAAATTAGGTGGATGGATATAACATTAGGTGACCACTTAGTGGTAATCCATGTGGTCAGTGGAGTCCTGTGTCTAACATTAGGTTACCCTTCCCCTTCCTCAACGTTCCTCTCCAATGCAGGGTCTTCCATTGCCCCTGCACCGTGACCTTGTGAACGACGCAGCTGGAACCAGTCGAGGTCGACTGGGTGGGTGTGTGAGACAGAAGAGAGAAGAGGGTAATGGGAGAGAGAGGGGTGTTACGAAGTGGCTCTCCTTCGAGGTGGAGAAGTCCTCCCAAGGGATTGCAAAGCAGCTGCCACTTCTGGCGAGAGAGAGAGAGAGGTACCTTGTAAGGAGGAGCAGACACTCCGACGGTAGCCGGCGGTGGTCCGGCGATAGTGCAGATCGCAGAGAGAGAGAGAGGGAAAAAGAAAAAGGGTCTGTCAGACCCTTTTAAAATACTAGGTTATAACGGCGACATTTGTGTCACCATCAAGGCTATAAAGGCGATCGACATCTCGTCGTTATAGAGAAAGACTATAACAGTGACCTTTTTTATGTCGCTGTTATGTATCAATAGTGGCGATATTATATGCCTGTTAAATATTGTCTTAAAAGTCTGTTAACGGCAATAATTAACAGCCATTTAATGTCGCCGTTATAGATTAGGATATAACAGCGTGATTTGTATCTCGCCGTTATGTATCAATAGCGGCGATATTATATGCCCGTTAAATATTGTCGTACAAGTTTTTTAACGGCACTAATTAACGGCCATATAATGTCGTCGTTATAAACAACCTATAACGGCGATATCTACCATTGACGATGTAGGTATGTTTATAACGACGACATATTTAAAGGCTATATAATGTAGCCGTTATAAACATACCTATAACAACGATATATAAAGGCACCGTTATAGACATATCTTTAACGGTGACATTCATGCGGGGCCAAGGCATTGACGGGGATATCTAAAGTTGCTGTTAATGCTCGTTAACAGCGGCGACTTTTTTGTCAACGTTAAAGAGTCGCCGCTATTGACCCTCATCCTTGTAGTGCATAACCCAGCCTGACGTACTGGTCCATGTGCCTCACAGTGGATCATGGGCTCATGCCAGCACCTTTGGCAGGCCTAGTTTGACCTGGACACATGCTGTCAGCTTTTTTAATACGTGTCTCTTCAGAATCTTTTGTAAGCAGGCTCGCTTCCTTTTATATGCATAGCCTCTAATTCCCATTTTCAGATCCTGCTGATCACTCCCTTCTCTTGGTATTCTTTTGTTACTTGTTCATTATTTATTTACATAACACATCCTAGGAACTTTTGTTAGAATAAAAATTCATGTGTGCATTTTTTTTCAATTCTAGGTTCACTATTATGTGCAGTCCCACATCCAAATGAACGAATATCGGGATCGTGTGGTTCTGGTAAGTTTATTTCTAATGAATGTATAACGGTTTGCATTCATTTGTGATTGTGAAAGCATTTCTTTTGGTTGCAGCCTTCTGCCACAAAGAAGCATGGAAAACATATTGGTACCTGCCTGAAGATTTTCGATATGACAGGACTAAAATTTTCAGCACTAAACCAACTAAAGGTCTTCACTCTGGTTAAACTTGTTCAGAACTTTATTATTTTAATTGCCTGGGTCTGATTCTTTCCATGTTTTTCCTTCTACTGTTTGTTCTTTGACTCTAATTCCTCCTTTTCCATTCAAATGATTCCTGATATGTGTAACACAACTTGCATTATATTGTCTTACCTTGTATAGGGAGGATTTCACTTTTTTTTCTGCATGGAGGTATTATAGCCCTTTCTTCAGTTGCTGGTACTGCACATATGCACATTGTGCATAAATGTATCTATATGTATTTGTATGTGTGTGCATGTGCAAAGGTTTGGGGTTGATCTTTTATTTCTGTATCTTATCATTATTTTGCTAATATTGCTATGATTATATCTTATAATATGGTACCTTTGAAGAGAGCTATTGGTTTGGAAAAGATTTATATGCATAAATGTTAGCCTCTTCATTAACATCAAAAGTTAAAACTATCCTTTATATTAATTTCCCGTGGGTTTATGTTACATCCATTGTGTGGAACCAGTTTATGATGGATCTAGGTCAAGGCATGAGATTAATATATCTGATATACAGACAAATGTGTGCATGCACGCATGCACACACACACACACAATGTGAAGGTTCACATGTACATGATTTTCAGGAACCAAAGTCATCCATCTTATGACCCATCTCGAGATACCCAAAATAAAATGCCATAAATACACTCATGAAACACATGCACTATATTCTGTTTTAGGTGTCACTATATTCTTGTTTAATTTCGTTTTTAGGTGGAAAAACAATTAATGCTCATTCGGAGAGACCTGCCACTTACCCTCCATCAAAACCTGTAGTGTTCATGTGGTGGGCCAAAGTTGATATGCCAAGTGGCTGAGTGTATTTCCTTTTCAACCTCCAAGTTCACTAATGCCCTTACACGTCCCTATAGTTAGCAAGTTCCAACATTTGTTTCCTTTGTAGTTCATGTCTCCTTCCTGAAAGCTGTAATCTCAATACAACGACTTTAAAGCTTCTTCAAGATTTGGGTGTATCTATTACTGTATGAATATCTGCATCAATTTCATTTACATACATGATACTCTTAACATGTTAAACTCATAGGGTATGTGGTCAATTATTCTGATAACAAGTCATGTAATGTTTTTCCATCTAAATGCAGCTCCTAACAATTATATCTACTATCGATGACATGAACTACCCAGAGAAGACGGGTACATACTACATTGTTAATGCCCCATATATATTTTCAGCATGTTGGAAGGTGTGCTTTTCTTTTTCTTGTAGTCGTTTCACTATTGTTCCTTCTGTTAAATTCTTTTATAATCTTTTTTTTGTTATTTGCATTAATATGATCTTGGGAGGATAAAACATGTGACATGCCAATTACTATAAATTTGCTATTTTTTCCTTGCACTTTTCATTGTTACTAGGTAGTGAAGCCACTTTTGCAGGAGAGGACAAGGAAGAAAGTACAGGTGTTACAAGGTTGTGGTAGAGATGAACTGTTGAAGGTAAGGTTGCGTTCTCTATGATTTTATCAAAAATGCAAGCATCAACTGTCGTACAATACTTGTTATATAATGTCTCATTTTCTTCTCAGGTACATTTTTATGTATTAAATTGTAACAAGAAGAAAAAAAGAACTTTGGGTTTTGGTTTCTCCAAAAATTCTCTGTTGGATCTGGTTGGTCATTAACCTGCAAGCGAATAGACAACCCACCCATGCATATATTTCTGTGTGCTTATGCAACAAGCTTGGGTTTCATGCTTAGTTACCCTTTTGGCAAAACATCCATAGAAATATTCTCTGCAGAAAAATCCCATGCTAGATTTTCCATGTGTAATCTGTATGCATTTAAATGGTTTCTGCTTTTCTAGTTTTCATCTTGTATGAATATGTGTGCCTCTTTTTATTTTTCTATCTAATATCACTATAACATGATAATATTTAAATTTTAAGCTAATACTTAGTGTCAGTTGATGTCTAGAATGTGTCGTTTAATGTTTCTCTGGACTTTTAAGAGAGATTTCCTTTCATTATTCTCTAGAGGACTGAAAGTGCAGGTGCTTTGACATCATTTTTTATACGCAACACAAGTCTGTAATTCCAGGGTGATTGGTCAAGCCTCCTCTTGAAATGACAGCCTGCTCTGGAAGTGCTTGTTGGGAAGAATTAGAATAGGAACAGTTATGGGAGATGGATTCCCGATGTCACTTTTTGTTGTTTGGCTTGAGAACTCAAGGAATCGAGTAAGTAGACATCAAAGCCTGCCCTGCCAATTCCTTTGTTTGTTTTATTTTGGATTCCTTCACAAAGAGGAGATAATTTCCAGTTCCTTCTTGGGCCAAAATTCTGATTCCCTTCAAAACCACCAAAAAGGTTTGCTTTGGATCTTTTCCTATATACCTGTTCCTTTTTCATTTCTCTCACTAATCTCCAAATAAGATAAAGAAATAAAAAATTGGTGACCTGAATCCTTGGATGAATCACTAGATGCCCTCAAACAAGAGGATTATTCCTGATTCCATCCCAAATAATTTCTGTCCAATTTCTCCCAATTTGTTTCAAACAATTCCCTCTAAGTGCCTCTTTCCAGGCATAGCCTCTGGAGAAAAGAGAAGGAAAAGAACAAAAAGATTTGAGCAGTGCAAAGAGTCATTAGTCAATAGTGAAAAGCAAAAAAGGCATAGTGCTTTAATTTTCTCTGATTAAAAGAGAGAGAGAAAGAGAGTTTCAAAAAGAAGGGCAAAATATACAAAACATAGTCACCAGAATTGGTCTTCACAATATCTTGGCGTGACAGCTTCCCAGGATATTACAGGATTCTCCATAAATCTTGAGATACATTTAAAAAAAAAAGAGAAAATACAGAAAACGGTGCAAGAGATGGGAAAGAATCGATGTTAGTCAATATGTTTTCTTTGTAGAAACGTAGAGAGAAGGTAGAACATGGGAAAAATAAAGAATTAACAAAAATGCATATAATTCATAGAAGCACCAATATAAGTAAAAGTCTATCATGAAATTATCATGATAATATCATGAGACTGTCATGATGATATCATGATATTTTGTAAATCATTGATATTTAAAGTGTTCCTATAATTTTCCTTTTTAACTGTTATCTATTATATCACAATTTCTTCCATATACCAGGGGTGTCTATGACTAATGTAGAACAAATTGTTCCTCTTTAGTTCTGATAGTCTTCTAACCAAGAGATGCTCCTAATGAACCCATCTTAGGCCCAAAATTCCAATAGTTGACTTTCAAGAGGGCATCACAAGGCATGTGAGATGGCACCATTGTGAAATGTACAACTCCTCTTGGTTCTACTTCTCCAGTCATATTAAGTGCAACCAAATTTATTTCAAAATCTTTCCATCTTCTAATGATCATTTCATGGATTCATGCCCTTCTGGTAATGGCTCAGAAACATGTATGTTTTAAAATGCAGGCAAACTTATCCCAGATTTTCCAATGGCATCGATGATTCTAATACTTGTTTGTCACGAAGCATATCTTCTGCGTCCACTGATATTCAATTTGTTTAGTTCATCTTGTAATTGATCATTTCACAGGATTTGCACCCGGAATAACTTCTGATTTTGGCTCAAATGATAAATAATTTTAAAAAAGGACAAGGTGCCAGGTGGGACTTGGATCACATTGAATATCATGACCCAATAATCTTATCCATTTATCCCATTCGAAGCACAATATACATTTGAAATGATGCATTTAAGATACAGATCATCAGCAGTGTTATTTTTCCTTTAACAATGCTCCAGTTGTAGTCTCTTTATTCCCACTCTTCCTCATATCTTTGGATGTTGAAGCCCTTCCTGAACTGATTTAATCTCTCCATTTGGAGCACATGGCCTGGTTCTGTTCAATGAAATGAAATCGTTAACTATTTTTGATACCTAGTAATGAATTCCTGTCGAAATGTGGACATTCTCTAGTCTCTTTGATTAGCTTTGTACAGTAAGTGACAATTTTACCCTTCTAGTTGTTTATGTTGAAAACTAGGTCATGTTTGTTCGCGACTTTAGTCCTATGCATGGAAGTACCATTATTTTCAAATGAAACATCTGACTATATCACATAGGTGCGGGTGCAGGTATGGGTGTGGGTGCGGCGATACGGCACTTTAAAAAAATTTGGTGGTGGGGGTGCGGGAGGGTATATATATATATAAAATCTCGGACAGACCTGGCTCTGTATACCCAGACTGATTCAAACCTGGGTTTACTTTGACCCAGGACTGAATTCGACTGAGTCAAAGCAAACACAATAGACCCGGGTCCAATTCAGACCTAGGTCTGCTTTGACGCAAGACTTAGTCTGACTTGGGTCAGCATAGGTCCAGGTCCAATTCAGATCTAAGTTGCTTTGATCCAAGTCTGAATCAGACTTGGGTCTAAATTGATCCAGGTTAATCAGACCTGACACCTTGACCCAGTTAACACCCGGCTGCTTGCTTGTGCTGGGTGTTGTAAACCTATAAAAAATAAGAAAAAGGGAAAAGGAGGAAAAGAGGAAAAGAAGATAGAGAGAGCCTCCATGTGCAGGCAATAGAGGTGGAAGAAGAGGAGGAGATGGAGGGGGCGGAAAAAGTGGAGAAGCAAAAGGGAGCAGGAGAGTATGAAGAAATGGAGGAGGCGGAACAAGAGGAGAGTGAGATGAAGGAGGATGAGGAGGACCCCAACCCTCTGTGTGTGTGTGCAACCCCACCCACCCACCTCTCTCTCTCTCTCTCTCTCTCTCTCTCTCTCTCTCTCTCTCTCTCTCTCTCTCTCTCTCTCTCTGACGTGTTTGCCGCATCGGGTACGGGACGCGACGCGGGTGCGAGGGCCCTTTTGCTGAGTCCCTATGACATAGCATCTGACTTTTATGCATTGCCATCATTATGTTGCTGGCTTGATATTTTTAGATTTTGTGTGATGACTGTATCTGTGTATCACTAGTCTTTCCATTAAGCACCTTCCCAACAAAAGTTGGTTGGCTTGGGTCTCGGATGTGTGTCGTGTCGAGTTGCTTCTCATGTCAGACTTTTCGTCTAAACCATGCTATGCATATCTCATTCAGTCCGCTGAGCCCAGCAAATCTAGAATCGTTAGACGAGTTCAATTGGTGTGTCTCAACATTGTAAACTCTGCATTTAAACTACAATATTATCCAGCAGTCAACTCTTCTTTTAATGATTTACTTTTGTGTTGTTTCTGTAGGTGATGGACTATTCATCCCTCCCTCATTTCTGTAGAAGAGAAGGATCCGGTTCATCTGGGCGCTCCAATGCTGATGAATGTTTCTCCTTGGACCACTCCTTTCACCAACAAATGTATAACTTTATAAAGCAGCAGTCTTTAAGATTGCATTCCACAATGCCCATGTCACAAGACTCTCTTCATGAGGATTTCCCTGAACCAGACCGTGAAGGATCAAAGATTGCAGAGACTATCGAGTCAGAATTCCAGATACTTGAGGGTCAAAATTCGCATCACTGTTGTCTAGATTGTCTTAAATCAATGGTGATCGAGAGGCCTACTGCCTTACATGGCCATCAACCCAGAACCATCTAGATGCACTGGGAAACTCTTTGGATTTTGAAGAACTAAATTACATGAACAGTAGAGAGTTGGCTTCCATCCAAGCGATATGTGTGTATCATTCAACCTATCATAGTTTATGCTAGAAGATTCTAACTTGGTTAATATAGTCTTGCTTCTCAGTTATCCCCCCAGCTTGCTTATCAAAAAACAGAAAAGTCGATTAAATGTAAGAGAGGACTTCGTAATCTCATTTCATAAAAATTTTATGTATCATCTTTGTTTCTTTTTTATAAGATCTTCAATGTGAGAAATGTAAATCTATGAAAGAAGAATAAAGAGGAACAAACCATTATGTTATCTCATGAATGTTCTTGGGCAAAGAGGCCTTTTGAATTACTATTGTAGATCAGAGAGTTCCATGCTTGCACGTTATGCCCCAGTTGCTGACAGTTACATTTGCCAATGTTTTTGAATGCTAGAAGCTCAAATTTGGAACTGTAATGGCCCCAAAATATTTTATAGAGACTTTTGAGTTACCGGTTCTTTGAGCGTTCGAATTCCTCCCATGCAAGCCGTAGCTCCTCATAATCGATCTGAGATTCACATTTTAATTTATATTCACATTTTAATCGATCTGAGAATCTCTGACCCAAGGACGCAGAGGGGCCAGATATACGTGTATCTCTAATCCTCCGATCTCCATTCTATCAATAACTAAACTTGAGATGCTTACGTAAGTGGAAATTGAAATTCGGTGCTTTGGGGAGGCATTTAAAACAAATAATCAACGACTCGAGTCAGTAAGGTTGGTAAAGGAATCAGGCAGCTCATTATTCGGCTTGGGTTGACTCATCAGTTCATATAGCTTGTGAGCCGAGTCGTGAGCCGCCTATTTAGCTTAAATAAGTCTGAGCCCGTGTGTGTGTGTCTATATATATATATATATATATATATATATATATATATATATATATATATATATATATATATATATATATAGAGAGAGAGAGAGAGAGAGAGAGAGAGAGAGAGAGAGAGAGAGAGTAATGTGTTTCTTAGGCCCTCTTTTTCGTTAGGTATCATTAGGCCTCTTCAAAAATGGTAGTTTTAAGTATTTTTCTCACGTCTAACACCCAGGATGTGATCTATAGGTTTTTGTTTAGTGGGGGCCGACTTTTGGATCGGCGGAATCTGACCTGTAATACAGGTTTTTTCAGTGATACGAAATCAATGGCTATGAAGGTACCAGTTTTTTTTGGCTCAGAAAAACATGTTTATCGATGAGGCAAAATGGGACAGAATGAGAAATGGGGCCTAATATGTTCAGCTCTCTCTCTCTCTCTCTCTCTCTCTCTATATATATATATATATATATATATATATATATATATATAAACATATTTTTTCGACCAAAAAAACCAGTACCTTCATAGCCATTGATTTTGAATTACTGGAAAACCTGTATACAGGTCAGATTCCGGCGATCCAAAAGTCGGTTCCTACTAAACAAAACCTATAGATGACATCCATGGTGTTAGATGTGAGAAAAAATACTTAAAACTATGATTTTTGAAGGGGCCTAATGCGACCTAACGAAAAGGGGGCCTAAGGAACGTATCACTCTATATATATAGTAATGTGTTCCTTAGGCCCTTTTTTCGTTAGGTCTTGTTAGGCCCCTTCAAAAATCATAATTTTATGTATTTTTTTCTCACATCTAACACCATGGATGTGATCTGCAGGTTCTGTTTAGTGGGAACCAGTTTTTGGATCGCCGGAATCTGGTTTTTTCAGTGAAGGTACCAGTTTTTCCTGGCTCATAAAAATATATTTTTTTGCCAGAAAAAATGATCCAAGAGTCAATTCCCACTAAATCCAGTATGCTAAACACTTAAAACTTATGGGGCAGTACAAGACAGAATGAGAAATGGGGATTATGCCATCTTCCTTGACTACTGGATTCTTGAAGTTATGAATTGCATGATATCAAAAATAACATGTGATCCAACTTTGTGATTAGCGAGGACTCCATCCCATCCTGGTTTCATGGCTCGGGAGACTCTAGTGACTATATTTTTATGAGTAACTTGGGATGGTGTTTTCTTGTAACCATTGTTGGGGTTTTGTCTAAAAATTATTGGGTTATAACCTAACTTAGCTTTCCTTCGTTTACCTAAGTTAGTGTTTTTTCATTTCTTCCTAAAAATTTAGTCTCTTAAAGAGTGTGAGAACTTTCTTTGAGTTTATATAAAGTAGAGTTGCTCTTACGAGCAAGGCTCATTAAGGGCTTGTTAATTGAACTTTGAACTTTAGACCTTGAACTTTTTGAGTTTAGGTTTCGGTTTAGTTTGATTTGCTTTAGTCATGATTATTCTTAGATTTTAACTAATCCTTTTGGCTCTTGGGATGGTTTTATCCCCAAACCTTTGAGAGGCCTCTTTTATGAGCCTTAACCAACCGTTTTAAACCAAGACCTAGTCAACCCTAACATTGGAGCTGCCCTTGACCCAATTTGATGTTCTTGCATGCATTTCCTTAGTGGTCTAACATTTCATGATCTTCTATCTTAATTTTAGGTCATTGAACACTGACTGCACCCCCTCTTTTTGAATGGTTTTGACCATGGTAGTATCATTTCTGACTCTTGGAGTACCCCTTTTATCCTTGAAATTAGCCCAACTTGTAACCCCCTCTCCCATTCACATCATCACTCACAAGCTCTCTTCTCTCCTTTGTCCTTTCTCTATCCCATGAGCTTTATGCTCTTTCTTTTCTCTCCTATGAGTTCCTTGCTTTCATGCGCTCTCTAGAGCCCTCTCTCTATCCCTAGTGCTCTTCTTATCTCTCTCAAGTGAGTTCAGACCCCAACTTAGTCAAGGGTATGCATAAGTTGAGCTAGGGTCTAGCCTAACCTAGTCAAAAGGCTAATCAAGGTAGTCTGTGTCGAGTTGCTTGGTCTCACCCAATGCAGGGCATGGGAAAACTTTCACGAGTAGGCAAAATCTCAGTTGCATCCTGAGAGTGAAGTTGCATGAATACTCATTGCACCAAGGACTAGGTCCTAAACGAGACAACTATCACTTTAAAGATAGTGCATCTAAAATGTGCCTCCAAGAGTACCTGATTCGAGATAATTTTTCAACAATTTTAAAGTGAGTATGCAACATGGTGACTACATCGAAAGTTACAACGAATGGTATGAGGTACACATTTAGTTTGGTACATCTAGCTAGATACTTAAGCATATGCCTTATGTTTTTTGTTATTATATGCCTAGTCTATCTATTAGAGTCATTGAAAATATGTTACTATATTTTCATTGTAATGACCCCAACTAATCCTCGTAAAAATAATAATAAAAAAATTTTACAATTGTGAAAACAAACCCAAGGATCTGGGGTCTCGCAGATTTAATATACCAACCCACAAACAAACTGTGCATTGAATCAAAGAAGAATGAATCACACTTTATTAATCAATAATAAATGTCAAATAGACCATGACAGTAAAATCATATATCACAAGGAGCCACTCTGTCAGAGAACTAAGAACTAGTCACATAAGGCTCGCAGTCTCCATCTAGCAAGTCAACCCATCACTGAGTACTCGAACCTGTAAAACATTTTTTGAAAACAGGTAAGAACCAAAGTTCTTTGTATGAATTTTTCAAAAAATACAACCAGTAAAGAAATGGCATAAACCAAATTCATGCATAAATTTAAGAGAAATATCACAATAACAATTTACTACAACCAACTTACCATTCAAGCATTTAACCAAAATATCATGGAATAACAATTATCATGCGAAACAGAATAAGCATGAATGAATGAACTAATAATGAACAGTAAAGATACATGATTCAATGCATATGCATGAATAACTTATTAAGTTACTTATCAGAGTTGCTTTTGCATGCATGTCCTTATTAAATAAACACAAATTTGGTTTCTACTTTTCCTTAAACCCGCGGATACTCAAAATGAGCACAAATTCTCGAAGTCTAAGTTAAGTTCTCAGTTGTAGCTTAACACACAATTTGTATTTTATTACTGGGTTTCACACTTGTTCCTTGACCGATATCAATAATCATCATTATCCATCAGAACATTATGAATCATCACCTAATGTCGGGACATCAATGAAAATCCTCAACCATTGATGTCACTTTCTTGGTACACCAAAACTACAGTTGAGTCAACAACACTCCTAGACAAAGTGGTTGAAATCTCTCTAAAACCATAGTCGAGAGGTGAACCACCACATCAGGTTCAGGGGCACAATCACACACAGAGTTTTAGTATCGTCAAAGTCCTCCATGACCGCTATCCAAGATTCTCACACTGTGAAAGGGACATCAAATAAGAGATTAATTACATTTTTTGATCTCTTTTACTTTTTTTAAATAGTTTCAAATTCTTTACATAAGAACCGTTTTGCAAATCTACATGCAAAATCAACTTCGAGCCATGACCCACCACAATTTAACAGTGTATTTAATTTGGAAAACCAATAATTTTCAGAAATAAATTTTGTAATGCATAAATAAAATCAACATAAGTAGAGCAACACATGCTCCCGGCCTAGAAGGCCCGCAGTGGTTCACATTTGACCACCAAAGCATCTCAAAAGTGATTTATACATCTTTTGTAAAATTTTAATAAACATACAACATACGCCTTATTTCAAAACATGTCCACAATAAACATTCAAACACACAACATGAATGCACATAAAGCCAAACGCATACGCATGCGAACAGATGCTTGCAATGCACATTATCATGATCAATTTTATGCATAAACACTCAAACATGCATATGATTATATATATGTAAACATCAAAATAAACTTCAAAATTCTATGTGTATGATATGCATATTTGCATTATGGTATTCGATTATATGAGCATACATAACCAGTCAAAAAAATATAGTCGGATACATAATCCTGCAGTCAACATGAATACGGGTCAGAACATGGCAAAATTGTTTATATTAACATACACGACACAATAGCAAATCTGATCATATTGTATGTCAACACATATTGGCTAATTTGATCAGATTGCTTAGGCACACATCTATCGGCAGCCTATCCAGATTACACATGCACAGAAGCTGCCAAAATTGATTAGATTGCACCAGTATAAGGCCTTGGCAAATCTGATCAGGATGCACAAGCACACACACTATCAAATCTTATCAGATTGTACACAGCGCACCACTCGACAGTTTGGTCAGATAACACATGTGCAATTAGTGTCAAATTTGATCAGATTGCATATGCACAAACAGTGTCAAATCTGATCAGATTGCACCTGAACAATCAGTGGAAAATCTGATCAGATTTTTTCTACACCAACAGTGCCAAATCTGATCAAAATTGCACACATACCATAAGGTAGCAAACATGATCAAATTACACACACGCAATATGGTGCAGATCTAATCCAGCATCAAAAAATAACATATATCTGAGTTGATAACAGTCAACAAAGTAACATAATCGAATTTGATAACAACCAACAAAATAACATGTAATTAAATTTGATGATAACCAACAAATAACAAGAAATCAAATCTGATGATAGTCATCAAAATAACACAATTAGATTTGATAACAGTCATTAAAAAAAATAATGTATAATCAAATATGATGATAGTCAAAATAATAATATAAAATCAGATTTGATAAGAGTCCTCCAAACATATATATACTCAAATCGACAGACAATCATCAAATCCAACACAATCAGATTTGATAATAGTCATCAAGATTAACACATAGTCAAATCTGATGACAGTCATCAAATACAGCATAATCAGATTTGATAACAGTGATTAAAAATAATGCATAGCCAAATCTAATGACAGTCATCAAATATAACATAACCAGATTTGATAACGGTCATCAAGAATGACACATAGCCAAATCTAATGACAATCATCCAATACATCATAATCAAGTTCGATATCAATTGACAAACTAGCATGTAGTTAGATATGATACTAGTCAACAAAATAACTTGAAGTCAGATATGATAACAATCCAAAAAAATAACATGTAATCAATCCTGATAACAATCATTAAAATAAATTGGAATCAGATCTAATAACCAACAAAATAACCTAAAATCAAATTTGATGACAGTCAATATAATAACATAAAATCAGATTTGATAATAATCAACAAAATAAATCATGGTAAAATAAATCTGATAACAATCATTAAAAACATGTTGCAAAGCTGATCCGCCTACACTCACATGACATGTGAGTTAGTCTGATCAAACTACACCCACACCCATAGTGCCAATCTAATCAGATTGCTCATGTTCACATACATTGACAATCTGGTCATATTTCACAACATAAGCACGATAGCAGTCTAATCAGATTGTCCATGCAACACATCGGCAATCTGATAAAATGTTGTCAGCATCAAGAACATATTGGCAAGACTGATGTAGACATCAAAAAATAACATATATGCAAATCGGCATGTCTAATCAAACTTCCACAAAAGCATATAGGCAAATCTAATCAGATTGCCCATAGAGACATATTGGCAGATCTAGTTAGCTCAAAACTGAACCCATCAATATATATATATATATATTTAGAACATAAACAAGATTCATCAAATATCAAGGTCGATATATAAATACACACACACACACACACACACACACACACACACACACACACACATATATATATATATATATATATATATATATATATATATATATATATATATATATATATATATATATATATATATATATATATATATATTAAGCATGCTTGACTAAAAGAAGAAATCGATAGCATGCATTTATGTATATCGAAAATCAAAGGTTAACATATATTTAAACAAAGAAAAATCGATGGCATGCTCATATCAAATAAAAATATATGAAATTGTAACTTAATACATATATCTATACATATTTATCATATTTTGCTTTCTCATCTAAACTTACACATGAGCCAGATTTAAAACAATTTTTTCCCGTAAGAAACTAAAGAGAAACCCATACCTTAAATCGAAGCGTACAAAAAGATCAGAAAAATGATGAATATGAAAAGAAAAACTGGATTTCTTCCTCTCCTTCCTCTTCTTCTTCTTTTTCTTCCTTTTTTCTCTCTTTCTTTCTTTTTCCCTTTTTCTCTCTCCCCAACTAGTTTGGGGTTCTCTCTAACTCTCTCCCTCTCTCTCTCTAGAATCATGATTCTAGAGAGAGAGATAGAGGAGTCCAGCTCGTCTTATATGTTTTCTAGAAATTCTTATCCTCTTATTTTTTTTATTTTCTTTATGTAGATCTTATCTAGAGGGTGACGTCCCCTCTAGAGAACTCTATTAGAGAGTAGAGTTCTACCTTTCTACCAAAGGTAGAACTCTACCTCTTCTAGATAACTTTCCTTTTTAATTAACTATTTTATTTTATTATTTATTTAATTTTAAATATTATATTCTAAAAATATTTCAGAGGCGTCGCCTCCCTGTAGAAGTCTTCCTATAGCAGAGTTCTACTTCAGGTAGAACTCTACCTACTCAATTTAAATTTTAAATTGATTTTAAAATTTTAAATTAGCCATATATGGATTTCGAATCCAGATCTGAATCAAGGATCCAAATCCATATGGATCCAACCTAGACCAAATCTTAGTTAATATGGATTTTAGACTGGGTCCAGATCCATATTAACTTGGATCAAACAAAGCAAATTTGGTTCGATCCAATTCAGAAAAAGGCAAAAATAAAGGCGGATTATTTTTAAAAAATATGATTTTCAGGCAAACTGTAGCTCAATTTCAAAAAAACACGACACCAATGTGCTCAAAATTACGAGACACATCTAACAGTATACATACTTGATTTTTGCCTAAATTTAACCTAAATTTTGCTCGAATTTAAAGGTTAAAAAAAATCTCAAACTTTAATTGACTCATTTTAGTCTTGTTAGTGGGCTTTGGGCCACGCCCAGACCAAGCTGATGTCACCTATATTTAAAGATATTTTCCCATGATTTTATCATTTTCACTAAATACTTAGTTTAAAAGTCAAAATTTTTGAATTTAAAAATCATGAAAAAATACACGATATTACATTCATATTTTAAAACCACTATAATATATATAAAATATGAGTGTTTTTCATGGTTAACAGTTAAAAAATGACTAGATGCATGATCTTTTAATTGGACCCTACAATGGATTTGAATTTTATTGTTTGGATCTTTTCTTGGATCCGCATTCATATCTTAATCCTTTTTAAGGTATTCGATTTTCTTGAGATTAAAGTTAATTTGTTTTGCCATTAATAATGATGAGAACTGATTTATTGAAGTGGTGTACTCACTTGAGGTCTTTTCTGAATTTTGCCTTTAACATATATTTTTTGGATTATCTTGTTTTTGTATCCATTTTAGATCTTATATCCATTTGATATTGAAATTCACCTAGTCTCATTTTGTAATATGACATATAAAAAGATGCATTTTATTATTTTATGGCTTTTATCGAATCTTGCATTAGGTCCATTTCATTTTGACTTCTCATGTATTTAGATTTGGACCCATGACTGTTGGGTTTTGCCTATCATATCCAATTGGGGTTAAAATCATGTCATGAGCATGTTTCTATGTAGTATAATTGTTTAAAAGTAGATTGCACCCAATCGTGACCCATTTTGATCATAACTCATTATTGTTGTCTTTGGATCCAATTTAGATTCATGTTTTGTGACTTAGATATCAAGTACTATACCATATTTAACTAATGTTTTGGATTGGATACACACATTTTATGGTTGTGTACAACTTAACTTGCACCAATATGATAATTGTTTATCTTATGTGATAAACAACACATAATATTTGGATTAAACTAGTAATATAATCTCTATTAAGAATTTTAGATCTATATAGAATTCATGAAATTTTTACTTGGTATATATGAATGCATCATGCTTGAATGATGGTCATTGATAAAGGATTCATTTTAAAAATATTAGACTTGGATAAACCTCTTTCATGAGGATATATGGACTCATGAGACCTTAGGATAAAATCCTAAATAAAAATATAATTTTGACATGAAATCCTAAGTTTATAGAACCAAGTCATGATGCTTTTTTGACTTAATGATTTTATCCAATTTTGGGGTTATGAATCTTGATGAAATTATTATATAATCATATTGACATCGATTTGATTTCTTCTATAAGTGATTTGTTTGCACCTTGAAAAAGTTTAAATTTTATAAATTTTATTATAAATAAATAAATTTGATCAATGCACAGCCCAAGATTTGGACCTAATCTAAAGATCAATTACAAAAGATCATCAAAAGAAAATAAAAATTTGTTGTTATGGCAAACCGAGTCTCCTCATGAGAGAAAGACCATTCTAATTGAATGGTGTCAAGACAAGCATGCTCGATGACATCAATGATTTGGATAGAGGGTGGTACATAGATTTTGAGTCTACGATTCAATTATGTATGTATGATACATATAAAATCATGGGGATAGACAAATAGTTTACATAAGAAACTATCTTGGAGCTAATTTATATGGTAAATGGGTGTGTTGAACTTAATTTCACCTCTAAGTTATGTTTTGTATACTCATCGAGATGAATCTGTCAGCCTTCCTACTAATTAATATTTTTGTTTAATCTGACATTTTTATATTATCAAAGAATTATGTGTTTGGAGGCAAGAGATTATTTGCTAACAATTTATCAATTTGAATCTAGCTAATAAAACTAATGTTATTGGTCAATATATTTTAGTTACTTTGACTCATGGCATTGCTAATATAGTATTTTAACTTTGAAGGCATAAGTTTTCTTGGATTATTAGCATATTTGTTAGCATTGTATCATTATTATAGAAACTAAAAGTTTATGATTGACTTGATCCAAGTTAAAAACTTCATTTATAAAATGCATAAGTTGAGATGCCCTATATACCAAGATAATTGATAGATGTTTGTAACGAGATTAGCTATTTAGTCAAATTTTATTTTGGTCTAAATAATGAATTTATTATATCTAATCATAAGAGCCAAATTAAATTTGAAAGTATGGTGAATTAAAACATTGTTAAAAAAAATTATCATTATGAGTGATAGAAATTTGTTCAAAATAATCTTTTATAATGTGATGATATTTTGAAAATGATAAAACTCATGGGGTAACCATGAATTTTAAATTTTGCCACGTTTAAATCTCCTTTTATTGAAAGGTGAATCCCATTATGAGTTGGTCAGTTGTGAAAAATCAAGAAAATAAATTTTTAGCATTAAAAAAATACTTTTCTAAGAAATCCAATATTTTAATTTGAATTTTTTTATGAGCCTATTTAAAAGAATATTTGACTTGATGAAGTTTTTAAGACTCTTGCATAATTTTCAAAGTTAATCTTAAAGATTTATGAAAATTAAGGCGGAGATTGACATAAGATTCCCATGAAAATCTTGAAAAAGGGTATATTTTGTGAAAGTCTCAGTACATTGAGAAATTTTTTAGACAATATTTAATTCTCCAATCATAATCTTGTTGCAATTTAGTAAGATCATGGTATTATTCTATCAAAGAAATATATTTCAAGTAGAGCATAATGATATTATAATCTTTTGTTTATATGTGGGATGTGTTAATCATGAGCAAAAGTGTAAAATGCATGGATAATACCAAATGATTACTTTAATTAAAGATATGAACTTAGTTAATGTTATACTTGGTATTAAATTGTTTAAACCTAAGTATGGTCATGCATTTACACAATCATACTACATTGAGAAATAAAATCATTATCATTGTAAGCCTCTCGTAATTTTGTTTAACCTTAGTGTCAAACTAAGTATTAACATTGAAATAAGCATATCTCATAAGATTATTGTTGGCTATCCCATGTATGCAATGAATAACACTGGTTTTGAGGGTTAAACCCATATACACTTGTGCACAAAAAATAGTTTGTTGCATAAGTAAGTTGAGCCAATACTTTCAAAACCCCACACAAAAGCATTAAGATGTTACATATCAAATCATGAAATATTTGAAAGAAACTCAAAAATATGAGAAAAACCCATTGTGCATGATAGACATAGTAATTTGAATTGGAAATCCAATTCCAATGAATCATATTATTCACAAGAGGATGTATATTTATCTTTGGATCGAAAGTAGCTCCTAGGGATTCAAAAAACAAATTATAATAGCCCATTCAACAATAAAAGCAGAATTAATAACACTAGCTTCAGTTAGTATAAAAGCTGAGTGGCTAATAATCTCTTGATAGATACCTTAATAAGTTATAAAATTGTGATTGCTAGTCAATCAAGCTTTATGCAAATACCGAAGAACATTTAGAGTGAATTTAGACTTGTAAAAGTCTAAAGCACATTTATGTGTATAGATTGTTCGAGTAAGGAGTAATCTTAAAGAAGTGAAATCTTTTTAAAACTTAGTGGATCTGCTAACAAAAGAAATTTCTCAAAAAATTGTCTTTAGAACATCAAGATGATGGGATTAAAGCCTAAAAAAATGGTTACCTTTGATGAGAATCCAATCACGTGATATGAGTCAAACCAAGTCTAGTAGTTCAATGGGAAGAATAAGTCACTAAGTGATTGGGTTGAATACTTATAATTTTATCATTCTTGATGTCAAGTGCTAAAAACTTATGTAATAAAGTTGAATTCAAACTGAACTTTTAATGAGATTTGTAAGCCTTATGGCTGAGGTGTTTCAAACAGGTTTACACCATTGATGTACTCACCTATGTGTGTGTGAAGGTGGGAGTCACCTTCTACAGAATTTGGGTTTTTCTCTCTAGAGCACTCATGAAACTGGAATACAATACAAAACCCTTAATGTGTGGCTTCTATATATTGGTAGACACTTTGATCACCTGAAGTAAAAATGTGTATTATTGTATCTGAAAAGTTAATTAGAATTTTAAATTCAAAGTTAACACTATTGGGATCTCAAACTGTCTATAACTAACACTAATGTCGAGGTTCAAACCTAAAAAGTACTTTCATTTATGTATTGTGCCTTTGTGAATAGCCTCTTGAATCTTTCCATAATTTTGATCCACGTGGAGGATTGTTGGGGTTTTGTTTCAAAATTATTGGGTTAGAACCTAGCTTAACCTTTTTTTCCATTCATTTACCTAAGCTAGTGGTTTTTCATTTCTTCCTAAAAGTTTAATTTCACATTGAAGAGTGTGAGGACTTTTCTTGGGTTTATATAGGGTAGAGTTGCTCGTATGGGTAAGGCACATTGATAGCTTGTCAATTGAACTTTTGACTTTAGACCTCAAACCTTGAATTTGGATTTGGGTTTGGGTTTCAGTTCGAACTGATCTGACTTGGTTTAGTTATGTTCATTTCGGCTTGGTTTGGTTTGGTTTGGTCTGATCATGGTCATTCTTAGACTTTGATTAATCTTTTTGGCTCTTGGGGACAATTTCATCTCTAAGACTTTCATCGACCTCTTATATAAATCTTGACCAACCATTTTTTACCAAGACCTAGTCAACCGTAATGTTGGAGCCTCCCTTGACCTGGTCCAATGTTCCTGCATGCATCTCCTTAATGGTTCAACATGTCAAGATCCTCCCTCTTAATTATAGATTGTTGACTATTGACTTCATCCACCTTTTTAATAATTTTGACTATGTAGGGTCATTTCTGACCATTGAAATATCCTTTTTGTCCTTGGAATTAGCCTAGTTTGTAACCCCTTCACCATTTTATGGGATGTGAAGCTAAAGTAACTTCTTGAACTGGGCTTAGTTTATGTTTCCTGAGACTTAAGTTGGTCACTAATGTTCCCCTAATACTTTTGAAATTTCCACTGCCAGGAGGAACACATTGAGGCATTTTGGTGTCGCCCTTAAATCCAGTATTTTCTAATTTTTTGCGTTATCCTAAGAAGTAGGAAATCTGAAAACCATAGAAATGCTAGAAATTTTAAGGCACATTTGATTGGGTCCATATGATAATTGATCTCTAACCGGTAAAATAATTTTTTTTCATGTCTAACATTAAACATTGCATATCTGGAACTCGAGTTGGACTTAGATCTGGTATGAAATTTTATAAACCATATTCTAGCTTCATATGCTAATCAAGATCTATGGGTTCGACCCAAACAATAAATCAGACATCTTTCTTTATTACTAAACCCAATCTGTTATGGTTCAGGATCGTCATACCCGACCTATTGAGACCCTAACACCGTACATCTTAAATTTTGACAGCCATCAGTTGTTGCCTACTCTTTATGTGACACAATCTATTTATCCTGAACGGAGCCTTCAGAATGGGGCATGTGCAGTGCAGAGCTATACTGAGTAGAAAATGCATCGAGTGTAGGAACATGCAGTATGTGTTGGCTTGATCAATGACGTGCGGTGGTAGCATGACATGCGATAGGCAACAATATCGCCATTGGTGTGACAATGTGTGGTGGCACAAACATGGAGCATTGTTTGGTTAAGAAGTATCAGAGGATGTTGCCTTTGGAGATTTGGTTAAGGACCTCTCGACTAAGATGAGCAGCTTCTCATGCAGATCAAACAGTGTGTGGGGATTTGGTTAGGGCTAATTCCCCTAGGGATCACCTTATGTAACGACCTCGACTTAATCCTCATGAAAAGTAGAATTTTTTTTTAAATAATTGCGAAAACCAAACCCAAAGATTCGGGGTCTCGCTGATTTAACAATTACCAAACCACAAGAGATAGTGCATTGAATCAACGAAAGAATAATCAACTTTATTACTCAATAGAATAAATATCATAATAGCATAAATAAATAGTATGTAATATAGAGTTACTCTGCCAAAAATTCAGAACATGTCAAGCTAAACTCGCATGCTCCATGTAGCAAATCCCTTTATCACTGAGCTCCCGGTCCTGAAAAACATTTTTGAAATGCAAGGTAAGAACCAAAGTTCTTTATACGAATTTCTCTAAAAATCCAAATAGAAAAAAAAGATCATAAACCAAGTTCACGCATAAATTCAGAGGAATATAACAACAACAATTTCATAATTGATTTACCATTCAAGCATTTAAAACAAGTACCATACAATACCAATTTTTATACAAGACATAATAAGTATGAATGCATGAACTAATGTAGAATAGTAAAGATGCATGATTCAATGTACTTGCATGAATAACTTATTAAGTCATTAATCAGAGTTTCTTTTGTATGCATGACCCTATTAAATGCACATAATTTTTAGTTTTCACTTTTATTAAACTCGCGGATACTCAAAATGGGCACAACAATTTTCACAGTCCAAGTTAAGTTTCCAGTTGTAGCTTAATACATAATTTGTAATTTATTATTGGGTTTCACACTTGTTCCTCGACCGATATCAAAAATCTGCACCATCCACCGAAATATTAGAAATCGGCATCTAATGTTGGGACATCAGGAAAATCAACATCCACTTACGCCACTTTCCTGGTATACCAATAACAACAGCTGTGTCAACAACACTATCCCTTGGCAAAGTAGCTGAAATCTCTCTAAAATTGTGGTCGAGAGGTGAACCATCACATCGGGTTTAGGGGCACAATCTCAAACAAAGTTTTTAGAATCCTCACAGTTTTTTCAAAACCGTCATCCAAGATTCTCATACTATGGAAGGGACATCCAGAAAGAATTTATTTACAATGTTTGTGTCTTTTATCTTTTTAAACAAATTCAAGTTCTTTGCACAAGAACTGTTTTACAAATCAACATGTAAAACCCAACTCGGACCTTGGCCCGCCACATTTTAACAGTGCAACTAATTTTGGAAAGCCAATAATTCCATAAACAAATTTTGCAATGCATAAAAATAATTTTGGAGCAACACATGCTCTTGGCCTATATAGGCTACAGTGGTTCACATCTGACCACAAAAGCATCTCAAGTGATATATGCATTTGATGCAAAATTCGTAGTGAACATGCACACACTTGTTCAAAACATGTTAACAATGCACATTCTATCACATACAACAAGAATGCACATATAAATCAATTTGCATACGCATGCAAATTGATGCTTGCAACCCACATTAACATGATCTAATTCATGCATAAGCTCTCATACATGCACATGATCATATTTATGCAAACATTAAAATGAATTTCAGAATTTTCAATGTGTATGACATGAACATTTGTAACATGATAATTGAATGTATAACATGCACAATTAATATTCAACACATGTATATGTATTTTGTCTCATCCAATACCATGACATGCAATCAGCCACATGTCACCATTGTGCTAAAGCAAGCAACAACATGCTGCCCGCAGCATGTTGTGCCTCCAAAAGAGTATAGAAATGTGTTGTGAAGAGCACATTGTGGGTGCACAAAGGGTGCAGCGTTGCTACCCCAAACAGATTGCTAAATACAGTTGAAAATAGGTTGCATTCAGCAGGGTTATAGGCAACCCAAAAACATCATAAACAAAATAGTTTGGTTTGCATAACAGCGAAACAATTTGCTGTGTAAAATTAGCAACCAGTCTGTCGTGCATAGCTAGCACAACAGTAGATCAAAGTTTGATATGCATACAACAAAAATAGTATTACATGAAAATCTGCAAAACAAATTTGTTATGTCACATCAAACAAGTTTCGATGTGTATAGCAACAAAAACATAGTTTATGATGCATACAACAACACCATTTGACAGGCATGACAACAACAGTTAGTATGCATAATAGTAAAAACAAATTTGTATAACAGCGAAACATTTTGTTATGTATGACAACAAACAATTTGATAATAAAAAATTTATCAAAACAGTTAGATAATCATAGCAGCAAACAGGTTAACATCCATATCAGCAAAGTTGTTTGAAACAACATTAAACAATTTGTAGAATCGTGAAGCCAACTGATGACAGTCCACAAAGGGATGTCAAAACATAATACAAAAGGGATACAACTGATGACAGTCGGCCAACAATCAGCCCCTAGCATGATAAAAAAAATATGCTCACACAGTCCATGGTAAGGCATAAAAAATTTTGGTTATCAGTCTAATAAAGATAGGTTTAATAACAGTCCATAACACTGTCTATCAAGACCAAGCATTAGTAAAAAAATTTAGTCCAATAATAGTCCACACTAAAGCATGTTCAAATCTGATTTTCTTTAATCAAACAAACTGAAATTTTTTATAACAGTCCTCTATATGGTTTAACAAGTTTGATTATCAGTTTGAAAGGAACTAAATTTTTCATAGCTTTCCACAAATCTGCGTGCATGAGACACTTGGTAGATCTGGGCTAGATCTGCACACATATAGATATGTTGCAGATCTGCACATATACCATGTGTTGTAGATCTGTAACTGATCTGCAGACATGAAAGTATACATATTGCAGGTCGGTTCACAACAGGAAAAAAAAAAAGAATACAACTATCGGTTGCGCATATGATCCATTGACGAAATAGGCTAAGAGCATGAACCTGTACAATTTTTTTTTTGTCACAAAGACAACAGAAACAGTATATGTCGATTTCACATGAGAGAAAGAAATATTAGCACATGTACTTAATTTTCATCATAAGCATACGAATTTATTTTCTTTTATGCATGAACCATGAGATCATATAATATGCCTATACAATGATCACTAAGATCGATTGGTCTGAATATGTTTACACATATCCATACCCTTTTTTTTTAACATAAGTGATTAAAAAAAAACCTAGCCTATGCCAAAATCGGTAGGGCTGAGAATTCATATATATATATATATATATATATATATATATATATATATATATATATATATATATATATATATATATATATATATATATATATATTCAACATAAAAACAAGATTTAGAAGCACGAAATTAACAGCACATACGTCAACTCAAGAATACCTCATGTTAAACCCTTGATTAAACCTAGAAATCGTTTGTAAGATTACTTCATCCAAGGATTTACAAAACCAAAATTTTAAAACATGATTTTAGAAATCAAAATTTATTTTTCCCTTGAAAATCTTACATGAAATTGATTTAAACTCGTTTCTCACCATTCAAACCTAGAGAGCAACCCGTACCTTAATTTGGAAATGAGACTAAACCAAAAAATCATCGGAAAGGATGGATCGATTCCTACTTCCTCTCTCGCTTTTTTCTCTTTCCTTTTTTTCTTTTCTTTCTCTCCCATGAGTTTACTCTCTCTCTCTCTCTCTCTCTCTCTCTCTCTCTCTCTCTCTCTCTCTCTCTCTCTCTAGAATATCAAATTTAGCCCTTTTATAATCTAGAGAGAGAGGGAAAATCTAACCCTTTTATAATCTTTCTAGATATTTTCTTTTCTTATTTATTTATTTGCAATCTCTAAAGATGCCTCTAGAGGGTGACACCTCCTCTAGAGTCCCTATCCTTTAGAGGATAGAGTTCTACCAAATTTAGAACTCTATCTCTCTCTAACTTCTCCTATTAATTCTCTTATTATCTTATATATTTATTTATTTTTTTATATTAATTAATTAGAAGTCTATCTAAAGGGTGACACCCCCTCTAGAACACCTTTTTGGGTAGAGTTCTACTCCATGTAGAACTCCACCTTATCCAATAAATAAAATTTTGAAATTTAATTAATTAATACTTTTTATTAATTATTTAATATTTAACTATTAAATAATTAATTTTTAGAATATTTCAAAGGGTGTAGCTTTCCTCTGAAAGTCCTCTCATAGCGAAATTCTCCCTCAATTTAACCTTTAAATTGATTTTAATATTTAAATTGGTTATATTGGATTTCAAATCTAGATCTAAGATTCAAATCCATATGGATCCCAACTTGGACCAGATCCTAGTTAATATGGGTCCAAATTCATATCAATGTGGATCAAATAGATTGGATACGATCCAATCCAATCTAGAAAAAATAAAAATAGAGGCGGGTCATTTTTGAAAAATGTTTTGGGTCAACCGTAACCCGATTTCAGAAAAACAAAATACCAATGTTCTCAGAATTATGAGGCACATCTAATGATATATTTACCTAATATTTTTCTTTGAATTTTGTCTGAATTTAACCTAAATTTTGCTCAAATTTTGCTCAAATTTAAAAGTTAAAAATGAAAAGTTTTATAATTAGTAATCGTGGCATTTTGGCCTTGTTAGTAGGCCCTGGGCCACGCCCAGACCCAACTGACATCACCTATATTTGAGGTTATTTTTCATGATTTTTATCAACTTTATAAAACACTCTGCCAATTTTCATATTTTTTTAATTTAAAAGCTATAGCAAAACACATGATATTATACCTTAGGTGGTTCCAACCGAGTATGGTGACTCAAGGCTAGGCGAGTGAATGTCTATGGGCAAGCGAATGAGTCTGGGTGGTATTCTTCGCTATGACATGCAATCATCAACTAGTCTTTGGATTGGGGGTCGAAAGGCTTTGTCCTTTCAGTGGCAAGGTTATGCTAGGGGCATGCTCATGGAGTCACGATACGCTCCATAGCACCTCAGGCTCAGTCGTTTGTGCATTGTTTGGAGGTGTTAGCCGGTATGAGATGGCTATGCACGTAAGTGGCATAGATCAAGTAGAATATGCATATGGAGATGCGCTTGATCAGCATCAGCTAGGCATCTGTGCACGGGGTGGTGTGCAGGGCCAATAAAATGATTTGGCACATAAAAAGTGTTGGTGTACGACCTTTGGCCATTAAGCTAGCTAGACTGGGCAATTTGGTGCATCGCGAGTTTGCAAAAAAATCTATATCCATAATAAATTGGCATTAAAGCAAAAAGATTCACTAAAACCTTGTTGTTCAGTGAGCTTGGCACTAAAGAGGATAATGATGATTTTAATTGTTTACAAAAATTTGTGCAGTTGAAGTGTGGTTGACCGAGCGCAAAAGCAAGTTGTTGGCAGGGTGGTATGGGTCATCTTGTTGATGGTAAGCAGAAGTGTAAGGTTGTTGTTTAGTTGGCTAAGAGAACGTGGATAAGCCTACTAGTTATGTGTCAGGCTCGCAAGTGAAGTGTGACTTTTGCCTTGTGCATGAAGAGAATGCACATTGAATTCGGTGGATGAATTTGCACCTTTGAGTATGGGAGACTCAATTGAACTTTTATGTTCTCTTCTGAGATTATGGGTTAGCGAAGTACCCATCTTGACCATAATGTTCGTTGTTTTGTTCTCTTGAATTTGACAGTTTCTCTTGGGATTGTGTGTGAAAAAAGTCGTTATTCATGGCTCATCGATTTGGTTCCTTCGAGAATGTGTTTGCTAGCTCTGAATAAGAGTTGTAGTGTTTGGTCGTGAGTTGTCCCTTGTGTGGATGAGTGATCAGGAAGATGCTTTGAAGGATAGCTTTGGGGTGATACGCAAGTAAACGTTCTTCACTTGAGGACTGGTTTGGACCATTGGAAAACCACAAGTTGGTACTTTAAAGGAGTTGATATCCTTGTGGCATGGGTTGGTGGTCGCTCTTCTTTGTGAGGACCATGAAGGGCTTGGAATTGCCCTTGTTGGGGTTGAAAGGCGCCTCAACCATGAGCGTTAAGATGACAAGTTTGTCGTGCGGACGAGAATGACTTGCTTGTGTATAAGACTACACTAAGGTCTCACGAGTGAAGAATGCTTGATCTTGATGGAGTGAAAGATCATTGTCTAAGCGATTTGAGGTACGTTAAGAAATGAGACTTATTATGTTAAAGGTTGCAACGATAGCAGATGGAAACCAGAACAAGTTGAGTATGGTAAATAAAAGAAGACTAAAGATAAGTGTAAAGAGAAATAGACATATTAGTAAATGTTGTATTCTTACCTGCACCGACATTGTCGAGGACGATAATGGTTTGGGTAGGGGAGAATGTTCTGAACCAAGACTTCAAAATGAGGCATGTGCAATGTGGAGCTCTACTGAGTGGGAAATGCATTGAGTGTAGGAACATGCAATATGTATTGGCTTGATCGGTGACATACGGTGGTAGCATGGCATGCGATAGGCAATGGTATCATCGTTAGTGCAGCGATGTGTGGTGGCAGAGACATGTAGCGTTGTTTGGTTAAGCAGTGTCAACGGATCAGATGATGTTGCCTTTGGAAATTTGGTTAAGGACCATGCCATGCGCGTGCACCATGCAAGTGCGCCATGTGCATATGCACCCACAACTAAAGCGGCAGTGTATGTCTGTGCTCGGTTGGTAGTTGCAAGCCAGTGTGTCCATAGTTGGATTTGCAACAAACTACCACGCTTTACATAGTCTTGTCCTCAAGACTTCTCAAAGTTTTGTGGGTTATGGGCTCACTCTGCTTCACATTATACGGTAGGGGCTGCAACCAGACATATCCATTTTTAGAATCCTTTTTTGTAGTGGGGTGGTGACTAATGAACTTTCTTATCAGCAGGATGGCACCTAAATAGTAGTTCCTTACTACTATTACTTGTTGGATGAGCTTCTCATGCGTAGCGTTTGGACGCACTGGGGAGTGTGTGTGTTAAGGCTAATTCTTCAAGGGATCACATTAGGTGGATCCAACTAAGTATGGTGACTCGGAACTAGGTGAGTAAATGCCTAGGGGCTGACGAATGAGTTTGGGTGGTGCTGCTCTATGACATCCAATCATCAATTGGTCTTCGGATTGGGAGCCGAAAGACCTTGTCCCTTCAGTGGCGAGGTTATGCTAGGGACATGCCCATGGGGTCACGATACGCTCCATGGCATGCGAGACTAAGGCGTTTATTTACTGTTTGGAGGTGTTAGCCGGTATGAGACAACTATGCACGTAAGTGGCATAGACCAAGTAGAATACGCATTTGGAGATGCGCTTGATCAGCTTTCGCTAAAAAATTGTGTATGGGGTAGTGCGCAGGGCCAATGAAATAATTTGGCACATGAAAAAGTGTTAGTGCATAACCTTTGGCCGTTAGATTGGACATCGCGGGTTTGAGAAAAATTTTATGCCTGAGACACTTTTAGTCTAGTTTTATTTTGGCCATCAAAATGGTACCTTGCATCTCAACAAAAGTAACAAAATTAAGTAAAAGATCAAAACTGCGCTAACACTGACCATTCCAAAACTGGTGGTGCTGAAACCTCAACCGCCCTTAATTCATGGTATTCACTTGCCATTTGCTAAACTAATTTTAGCTAAACCTACCTTCCTTACACTCAACTACTATTTCTCTACTTACCTTCCTCCCTAGTGCCCCCACTATATATCTCCTTGTCTCGTCTCTTCCATACCATCACCAGCTCTCTCTCTCTCTCTCTCTCTCTCTCTCTCTCTCTCTCTCTCTCTCTCTCTCTCTCTCTCTCTCATCATGGAGCCACTTACTATAGCAGCATTAACTGGAGGTGTGACCGTGTGATCGGCCAAATTTGGATCATCATGATGTGATTCCAGCCTGTTTTCGACATTGTTTCTCAGCTTATCGATTGCCTCCAGCACCCGCACTCCCGACCTCTGAGAGCTGTGACTGCTGCTACAATTATGGAGACTCTAGAAGCATTGAGCAGACCCCGTGAAGCATGATCTTCTACCAATTGCTCGGTGGCAGCTCTGGAATCTATCTTTATGGTCAAATGCCAGAATCGTTTCAATCTGTTCTATTTCTTGGTGGTGTGCATGGAATTCAGAGGGCAGGTTTAATGTTGTCAAATTCTTGAATCATGGATTTTCTTAGTTTTTCTAATAACATAAGCAGCATTTTGTAAAGTGCCACCTGAATAAAGTGATTATAAGGAAGCTATCCATAAAACTTGCATAACAGTCCACTTCTTTTGGAATCCATGTACACTTTCAAATTCATTCTTTCCATTGCACCTTGTAAATCAACTTCTAGGATAACTTTGGATGTTTTAAACATAAAGTTCGTGATCTTAGTTTTCAAAAATCTTGAACTTGTTTTACATGATGCTAACCCATCTTTGTAGGCCACACAGATTGGCAGGCACCAGGTTGCTTTTGTTTGGCAGTGTTTGTCTTGTTGGCTAGGTACAACGGGCAATGGTTGATGTGGGCATGATGCGCATGCAGTGTAGAGGGCATCTAGCATAGGTGACATGCATACATCCCAGGAGATAATGGAGCCAATCTTGCTTAACCTTGCAGGAGTCGCTCACAGGGACTCAAACTCAGGGTAGGGGGAAACCTTATCCACGAGCCTAACACCATGTGGGCAAAACCCTTGGGGTTCTAGTATAGCTCAATTACACAAAACTATTTGTTATACAGAAATGAAAATATTGCTTTTTCTACACCCAAAACCCAGCAGATACATATCAAGATATCACACCACCAAAATGCATATAAACAAGGGAACCGTAAATACTTAATCCCCCAAAAATATGTGCAAACCAACCTTCCCACCAGGAAGATAAGATGGCATCCCAACGGCCACAGGTTTCTTCTTCCTGCGAAAAATACCACTCAAGAAAGGCAGCATTATCTTCTTCAATGTTGATGACCTCTCCATTTTTCGGCTGCTGTTCGCAGCTTTTTCCGGCCAGCGTGCTCTCACTGCCGCAATGGCTGGCCCCACATCCGAGAGCCTATCCACATCATACTCCTTTTGGTCCATAGGCACTCGTGGAGCAAATTCAGCAGAGCCCCACTTCTTCGGCTCACGTTTCCGCCATCTTTTCAGTTCCCCGTCTACTGCCTTCTTTGCTGACTCAGCAATCTCTGCCTTATTGAGAGCTTCCTCTGTTGCAACCTGTATCTCTTCAATTTCCTTCCTGATTGACTCCAGCTTCTGCAGTGCCTCCTTCTCGCTCGCCCTAACTGCTTCCACTAGTGCCATGGCAGCAGATACTTTCATCCCAGCCAAAGTGTTTGCATCATTCACCTTCCTGTTCAACGAACCATATTCTTCTATTGATATCATGATGTTGGTGCCATGTTCTGATGTTGATGCACGGGCAGCGTCCATCTTTTCAGACAATGACTTGATCTGATCAAGAGCATTGCCTTCAGCTGCCTTAGCTTCTTCCACCTCTCTTAGTGCAACCACAAGTCTCTTCTCTGAATCTTCAAGGGCTATTCTAGTAGCTTCTGCCTCGCTCTTGATCTCTTCAGATTCTTGGCTCATTTTATCTGCCTCCGCCTTCGCTTCCTCCGACTCTAAAGACAGCTGCTTAATAGTTGACAAAAGTTCATCGGATGCACCTTTCACTTCTGCTTCAGCAGCAATTGCCAGAGAGAGCTCAGCCTTTGCATTTTGAAGCTTGAACTGCAGTTCTCCAGCAATATTTTCAGCTTCTGCCTCTTTTAGCTTCAATTCTTGGTGTTCTTTCTTCACATTCTCAAGTTCCATCTTCAAAGACTCCAGTATATTTCTTTGAGTTTGTTCTTCTTCTGCAACTCCATGGAGAGTTCCTTTAGCTTCACCGAGATCTGCAATTATACTTGCTAATGAATTTAACTGAGATGCTTTCACTGAATCAAGCTGCTTCTGGGTACTTCTAACTTCATCCATTGCCACTGTCAATTTGGTCTCAAGATTTCCAGCACCCTCAGCATGGATCTCCTTTTCCAGTGCTTGAAGTTTTGTTTGGGTTTGTTGTACAGCTGGTCTAGATGAGTTTTCCTCAAGGGATCTTGCAATGGCAGCATGCTTCTGCAGGGTTTGCATGTAAGCATGCTTGACATCAGTAAGAGAGTTGTTAGCAGCAACAATTTCCTTGGTCAGTTTACGCGCATACTCTGTGTTAGCTTCAATGGCTTGTGCTGCCTCTGTTGCTTGAACAATAGCAGAAGCCTTAGCATCCATTGATGCAGAGAAATCCTGCCGCATCCTACTCAGCTTTTGCTTGGCCCCATCAAGCTCAGCCATAGCACTTGAATAGCTCTCCCGTGCATTGATCAATTCGGTTTGCCATGAAGCATCATTACTCATTGGATTGCCAGAGTTTGCAGCTTCAAGTTCTTTGGCTTGAATCCTGGATGCTTCTGTGGCCTTGATAGCAGTTTCCTTGGATTCATTTATGCCATTGAGCTTGCAGGTCAGATCGTTGACAGTTTTTTGTGCCCTCTCAAGCTCATTTAGCGCTCGGGCTTTTGTTGTTTTAGCACTCTCTAGCTGTTCCTTGTACTTGTGCAGTTCCTTCTCAGCCAAATGAAGCTCTGTCTCCTTTGCAGCGCTTTTCTGCTCACAACACCCAGAAAGATTATACAAAGTCAGTCAGCCCTTTTGGCTTCCTAACAAGATTGTTTAATCAACAAAATTTATGCATGCAACAAACACTTGAGTAACTTTAAAGATTACCTGATCTTTTAAAGGACATAGATAGACTCCTCCGAATTTTACCATATTGATTGTGAACAATATGTTTTTTCAAAATACAATCTGATTGGGGATCGCTTTTAATGTACATTTAAAAGAAATAGAAAAACACAAATTGCAGGAAGATCTATCAGAAAAAGTTCTGCATTTTTTAGTTTCAAGCAGAAGAAAGGCATTACATGATTATACCAAACCTCAGCATCTAAATGCATAGGCATCCATGTCAGAGAAGTTGGCAAGCAGGCTCTACACAAATTCGCCAATCTTTAATTCCTCAATGAATTCAATTAACCACAAGTGTGCTGAGAAGATAGCAAACAATGACTATCCATTAAAATACATGAAGACCCTAGCCAAAAACTTAACCAACCTTATGCAAGCAGCTCAAGCCAATCAGAGTCAAGTTAATTTATAGTTTATATCCATATTAGGAAGCTATTTGATTGAAGTTCCTTCAGAGCCTGAGATGAACCACTGTGTACGTAATTAGATTTATGGTCTTCTTACCATCTCATCAACTATTTGAATTTTCTAACTAATTTTTCTAGTGTTTCAACATTTCCATTAAGATGAATAGATCTTTCATTAAATCTCAAAGACTAAAGGTCAGCTTCACCCTCATCATAAGGACAGAGAAAAAAAGTTACAGTTAAAATAAATTAAAAAGATCAAACAGAATTCTTTAATTCAAACAATACCTCGAGATCAGGCGACTTGGGCTTCTTCAGAGCAGGTCTCTCTGCAGAGAAGGTTCCTTCACCAAACAAGGTGACTGCAGCTTTAACAGATTGGAAGGGTGCACTTGTGTCGATCTCTCCCACCACTGCTTTAGAACTGGTGGTAGCATGTTGGAATGTTTTAACAAACATTCTCCTTTATGGATTTGGAAAGTAACTATGCTCTGCAAGCATAATTGTAGCATGAGAATAAAAAAAAATTACCAAGAAGAACAAAAAGAAACAAAGACAGAACAAATAAACAAATGATGAATCAAGGTAAAATAATGAGCTAAAATGTTTAAAATTCCAAAACTATATGGACTTGGAAAACAACAGCCATCAAAGAACGTCTCCCTTCAGTTATCACTTTGAAATCATACAGATTTAATGATGTCAGCAATGCATACACTAGCACAAGGGTCCCCTAAAGTGCATCTGAGTAACTCGAAAGATCTGAAAATAGTAGAAAGACAGAACCAACAACCAACAAACCACCCCTATCTTCCCACCCCATCCAACCAAAACTCAACACGAAAAAAACACATGCACACACACAAAACTGCCAAGGATGCCTGATCTCAAGTACAAAAGGGACCTCACTTTTTTTTAGGGATGTAGATCATGTTTTGAATCCCTTAGATTTAGTGTGGCCCCACATGGAGATCCTATCCTTGGATCTATGATTTGGGTTATGCAAACGTCCGACTCCAAAAATCATTGGATATCCTTCCACTTTGTCAAAGCATGATCTTTTCTGCATTCAGCAATCACCATTAATACGAGTGACAAGCAAAATAGATATCTCCTATTCATTTGTTATTTCCTTTCACATGGTCCCACAATTGAAAAATACATTGCAACTTCTTCAAAAATAGTGTGACAGCGAACACTATGTAAACATTGCTGAAAGTAAGGAGAGGGGTTAACTTTCAATATGAACAAGCAAGAAACCAATTAAAATATCGAATTTAGGTCAGCTTCCAGAACACTGTTGTTAAATTACAATATCACTGTCCTAATTTCAACAGCAAAAACTAAAATGAATTACACCAGCAGCTGATTTTGGGGAGTTGAAATATACAAATCAGGGAAACCTTAAGGGAGCACTCATTTTAGATGTCATTCATGTCACCTAAGTATGGGTGCGGGTACACTGTATGACATAGGTGCAGGTACAGAAGGCATGATACAGGAATTTAGTACAGGTATGATGGTACGAAAAGTATGACACAGGTAGAGCACAAGTACGAAGGCTGTAGAGGTACCCATGGTACAAAAAATGTCGATAATTTCTCAAAAAGCCATAAGACTCATAGTAGGAAGTTATGACCTCTTAAAGCTGAACACATCATGTTTCTCAGATGCAACAAGTGTTTCTCATGAGAAATCCTTCACTTGAGGTTGTATCAATCGCCTCCTACATTTTTTTTCCCGCTTGAAGCTTCTTATATGTGTCTGCAATGTTTCTCTCATAAAAATATTTGTCAAGACTCTTTGACTGCATTGTCATAATGACTAATCTCTTATCTTCTTGCACCATCTTTCATTCCTTTACTGTCAAAAATGCAAATGTAGCAAACCTCCACCTTGTCTCTCAAAGAATTGGCCACCCTCTAAAGTCCTGCTTGCAAGAAACCTAATTACATTTTCATGTCACTACCAAAAGGCACGTGATTCTGCCAACTATTGATCATTATTGTTCCCCATGAAACAATTAAAGTTTGGGAGTCTATGCACCAGTAGGGGAGGATATTGTGTTGTCTTGTCAATTAAATACCTCATAATCAATGTGGCTTATAAATAAGCCTTTTCTTGTAGGTGTTGACATGTCAACAAGCAGATTCTTCCAGCTCACATAAGAACCTCTTATTTTTGTCAGAGTTTGGCTCATGCAAATATGAAGCATATTTTGAAGGAAGCTGCTTCTCACAGAGAGAGAGGAATCAGTTGGATCAAACTGTATAGCTTTGAGGTGATTGGTTCAGTGCTGCAGAGTAAATTATAGGAGATATTTTAGTTTCATGAGGTCCACCATAGAAAACCACGAACACTTTCCAGTCTGAATACTGAAGCCTATGGTGGAGAATTGATGATGAACAGTTTCCAATAACCTCACTCAAATTGGTGAAAACAATACTCATAACCATATTCACCAATATTTTGAAATAGCATGATATTATTGGGGGTTTTGCAGCAGCAGATAAAAATTTCAAAATATCATCGAATGTTATCCCATAATATCACAATATTCTAAAAAATATATATTTTATTTGTTTTAAGCACATACTTTTCTGATTTTTTATTTCTTTTATTTTTAAGTGCTCTTCTGACCGTTTCTTTATATTTTCATAAGAAAAATACCGCTAAAACCTTTTCTTTCTTATCTTTTTAAGATTTTCTTTACATTTTTTTATTTTTAAAACATCTGAGATTTTCTTGGAAAAAACTCTTGAGAAAAAACCTAGCTGAGAAAATCCCAAGAATAAGATTGGTGACTATGCTCATAACTCACTAGTCAAAACTGAACGTAATCTGATTCAACAGATTTCAAGATCATCTGCTCAAAGTAACCACTAACCAAACGACAGAGAATGGTTTCCATCATGGTCCTAGATTATATAATCTCCACAAGAACAGATCAGTTCCATCAAAAAGATGCTTTTCTCCTTTAGAAGTCTTATGAAGTTCAATTCAGGCAACATTGTCAACACATTAAATCGGCTCCACCTGACCTCCCTCCATAAGTAGTTCATGCGTCTTCAGAAACATAGTTGGCCCAATCGTCAAACAAGAACTCCGATGATAAATATTTGTTCTCTTCAAAACTCAATTCCTGGAGAAATTTCGCTTAAGGACGCCCCATAGAAAGGCAAGAAATTGCGACCTCAATAATCAACTAAATGCAAAGTCGGCATGTAACCAATCAACGTAACATGACAAGTCTCAGAATTAAGTCTTGGAAATTAGCCTGAAATCCCCCAATTCCATCAACCGAGACACATTACAACTAGGCTAGGAGTCAACCTTTGGCATCTTCATAACTCATAAACACGATTAACAACGCCAGGATGGAGATGGTGGAAGACGAGAGTAAGAGAGAAGTTCCAGGGTTTGATTTCAACCCGTGAACCCCTGGTTGGACGTCACGACGCCCCGAGATACACCGCATTCCAGAAATGGTCATGCAGAAATGCGAAAATTGACACGCAAAATTGCAATCTTTGCTACGGAATTGGATGAAAAAATAGGCAAAACACAAAATTTTACTTTAGCATTATCAAAATCTCAGAATGATTAAGAATGACGAAACCTGAGGATCGATTATCCAAAAAAATCCGTTCAAAAGGAAACCAAAATCGCTCCTTACCTTAAAAAATCAACGGAAATCCAGCCGGAAAATGCCGTCCGGACCTCAAAATCCTTCCTTTTCCCCTCTGTTCATCCGTTCCGATCGAATCGTCAAAAACCTGGAGAACGGCCAAGAGAACCCCGAGAAACCGAGTGGAAGACAAAGAACTGGCGAGCTTCGCGCAAGCCACGCCTCTCTCCGGCTCCTCCTCAGGCGAACAACCGGCGGAAAAACGGCCGGAAACCAGCTCGATCGTCTCCCTCCGACTCTTCCGCCCGCTTTGGAGCCCCCCCTCCCCCCCTTCCGTCTAAGAGGAGCCCCCTGGACGGAGAGGGAAGAAGACAGCGGACAGCACTCGCAAAAACCGGGGCTTCCGTTACGGTTCCGTGAAGACGCCGTAACAGGAAGGCGCTCGGGAAGATTCCGGTGACGCGAGAGCGGTTTTCCGGTCGCGGTTTCCCGTGTCCAAGATTGAAGGTATTGTAATGAGAGAGAGAGAAGCGGGGGAAGTTTTGAAAGTTCGGAAGCGGTTTCAGGGCCCCCTCTTTGGGAAAATGTCCAGCTACGGAACGCGGTCACTGGAAAATGTTTACCTCTGGAATTCTAAAATATCACGGTTGTGCCATCAGATTCATTCTTTAATTCAAGGAGCCTCGGTCGTGTCTGGCGCCCCTGGCGTTCTAAACCACGCCCCTGGATTTGGACTTATTTACAAGGATAGTGTGTAGTTTTTTAAAGGTACTACGATAAAAGTTTGGGCTAGTTTTGTCATCTGCACTGCCACAGGGAATTGCCTTTGATTCCGAAGAAGTGGATGTTGAACATACTAGACTCGCTTCTCAATGCCTGAAGAATGTTCTATTAATTCTCATTGCACCAATCTGTCACAGAGACACGATGAAAAGACACGAGAGACATATTTTTGTGCAGCTCTCTGTTAGAAATGGTGTATAATGGGATACGACACGAGTGAAAACTGAAGTGAACCGTTTTATATCGTTATTTGACACATTCGGATTTTTTTACCTTTTTTGATAAGCAAGCTAGGGATAACTTGGGGATGCAAAAGGATCGGATCTGGATCAGGTTAGAACTGCTAAAAATCATAAAATGTCCATACTAGATTGGGTGTGTATGAATCCCTAGGATTACCCCATGAATTCGAATCTGAAACTCCTTTGTTACAACAGTATGCAGCTATCTCATTCCAACCCTAAATCACACACAAGGAATCGGCTCTGCACCTACACCCATGTAACTGCTGCACAAATTCATCAACTTTTTGGACAAAGGCCAGCAAGTTACCAATTTTGAAGATTTGTCTTTTTGTATTTTTCAGGACCTAGTGGGATGGGGCTTAGACTGTTTGACGGGCAGTCTAGGTTCAAATTCTATGGGCATCACCCCCTTGCTTAAGCCGAAGCTTGGCGACTCTCTGGGGTTGAGAGGTAAGTTCTTGTAGTTTTACGCCGACATGGACAGACACTGTAGTATGGTAGGCTGAGCCAGCGCGACTAGGTCTCTATGCCTGGGGTGGTTTCTCCCAGTAAAAATTTAAAAAAAAAAAAAAAATCAGAGGGAACGTAGAATTCCAATATGTGAGAACTTCCCAAATCTCATCTAACCACCAAATCAGGTCAGATAAGAAAAACCTTGAAAGTCGATAAGGGTATAATCGTCACATACATCGGTTCCGACTTCTGCATCTTTGACGGAGTTTTCCAGACTTTGTTAAGTAATTTTTTCTCACCAAAAAAACGGGATAAAAATAGGAACAGAAGAATGGATCATTTCAGGCTCATGTTAAGTGACGAAATTACCCCTGATTTTTAACGGCTTGACTTGTGGTTGATTTTGTATGCGCTTTGATGTTTCTTCTGCAGCAGGGCTCTGCTTTTCTGGTAGGAGCAGTAAGTGCACGTCCCGTTGTGTAGGTCGAATCCCAATGGTATGATTGTATAACTGGGAGGGGTCGGTTTAACCCCAGATTGCTTATAAAAAAAAAGTCTGAAAATCAGCTCGACTTGTGAGAAGCTCGGCAAGCCAAGCTAAGAGTGGTAAGCTCGGCTCGACTTGGCTCATACAAGCTTTTTGACATATTATATATTTATATATTTTATATGTGTTTAATATATATAACATGCATAGTAGATAGGTTATATATATATATATATATATATATATATATATATATATATATATATATATATATATATATATATATATATATATATATATATATATATATATATATATATATATATATATATATATATATATATATATATATATATATTATACACATTATATATATATGTATGGGTTGATATTTGGTGCTTTTGAAGGCACCAAATTATATGAAATTATTGAGTTAAAAATCATAGGTTTAAGTTTTATCAACTCAATCTGAAGACATAGATGTGGCCAGGAAGGATCAAACCTTGGATCGATCCAAAAATATAATTTTTTGAGTTATGAAATTTTAATGCACTGTAGACTGTTCATTTTTTAATTTTTAAGCCCTTAAAAAACCTGCTTATGTGTTACAATGATATGATTCAAAACTAATTTTCCACAAAACAAACATTGTATATTACATATATAAGATTTAATTTAAAAAAAAAAACCATAACTTATGATTTTCAGCTAAATGGTTCCATGTAATTTGGTGCCTCCAAAGGCCCCAAATACTAACCCATTATGCATATATTATTAAGCTTTAAAAAAACACTTAAAAACATCTTTTTAAAAAAACCAGCCTGGTCGTGATTGGCTCTTAATGAGCTGGGCTTGACTCAACTCGTGATGAGCTAATCAGCCGAGCCCGACAAGGGGTGTACCCTTAACGAGCAGAGCCTGACCCACTCAGCTAATTTACCAGCCTTAGAAGCAGGAAACTCTCTGTCTCACTCGGTCCAGTGGGTCTATGTCAAAACTCAAGGTTACCACAATAGCAGGGCGTGATCAACCAGCTTGGCTTCAGTTGGCTGATTCAAGGAGTTGAATTCTATGCAAGACTTGACTGAGTTAACCTGAATCATTCTTGTTGCAACCAATCTGGGCAATGACTCACCCGATTTGACCAAGATCAGGTCTGCAAGATTTGACCGGTTCGTCGGTGCATTCTAGGACAGGTGGAGTTACCTACATGAGTCTGCCAAGCCGGTCATGTTCTGGGTGTTTACCGAACAAGACTCAGCTGGCTCAACCGACCATTATGTGGTGAGCCTTAAGTTAGTCTCCCCAAGCCAACCAAGACTCACCCCTTTCAGCCCAAAGATGACTCAGCCTGTCCTTGATTTAGATTTGTCCAAACAGGAGAGAAAATGTGTCTTGAGAAAATTGGGCAATTTCTCTCCCTGTTTGGGAGTCATGGATGAAACGGAGATTCCAGATATCCACTGGGAAATTTCGAACTGTATTAATGTAGACAGCCGTACACCATGTGTTTGGTTCCGTGGAATTGAGAAACGCATTCCAAAGAAGGTTTAAAGCAATGTTGTTAGAATAATCCTCATCGACCCTGAATTGATTTTAAAAATGATTTAGGGAATCGACCGATTCTGATTCTGAACTAAATGGAACTGAATCGACCAATTTTTAACCAGCAGGACACTTTTCATAAAAATATTTCAATCAATTTTTTTAAACATATTTAAAAATAAGCTGAATCAGCTTGAGTCTGTATCGATTTCTGGCCAATAAGATACAAATCGGCCGATTCACAACGATACTGACAGCATTGGTTGAAAGGGCAAGCTGGCAATGACATTGGGGTCAAAATGTTGGATTGCATAACATTGTTATTATAAATCACAAATGATTCTAAATCATATGATTCCAAATCACAGGGTGGATAATGTGACCACATGGGAAGTGAGCAAAATGGCTCCAATGTGCTTTCTAATTTCATAGTCGCATTTTCTCATGTTTGCTTGCATGTTTGAAATGGGATAAGTGAGAATCATTTTCTCACCATCATGAGAAAATGATTCTCGTTTACAAGTAAGCAGACGTGACTGTAGCATCTCTATTCCATGGAACAGTTCCACCAGGCAACCAGCCCATGCAAATACTTATAATTTTTTTTCGGTTTATAACTCAGAAGAAACCGTACTCGGCACACGAAAGCTTACCTACATGAAATAAAAGGATCCACGTTTCAGAAAAGCATGCGGGGGACTTCAAGGCATTAGTTTGGCATGTCTATTTATCATTTTTTGTAGAATTTTGGTGGATGATATGGGAAAAGATTTTCCCATTCTTGAAATCTGCTTTGGGTTAGGACCCAAGCAGTGGAGAAATGTTGGTGAGACATTTTCATTGCCTCATAATTAGAAGGCATGCTAACTGATCGGAGGGAAGAAATTGTGGAGTAGGCTAGGTCATAGCCTCTTAGGTGGGGGTAGTTCAGCCGAGGGTTGCAAATGGGTTGGATTACGGCTGGACAACCGGTGGGCCGGGCTTGAACACGCTGTTAATGGGTCGGGCCCGGTTCTAATACAAAGCCCAAGGCCACCTGTTTAGCCCATGGCCAAATTCGGGTGGGTTGGGTCGCATTACAAGTCATCTTATGTTCACAATATTCCTCATTTATTTTGTTGAATGCATTAGTTTTTTAATAAAATTTTGAAATATACAAAAAAATAAATGTGAGTCAAGATGGATCGATTTTTTGAATCACATACTCGATCCTCTCTCTCTCTCTTTGCTGCCTTCCTCCTCTTCTTCTCATTCCTCATTTATTCCCTTGAATGCATTAGTTTTTTCGCCTCAGCTTCTTCTTCTTCTTTTTCTGCCTTCTTCCTCCACTACACTTCTCTCTTCTTCTTACCCTCTTTTTTTTTTCCTTCTAGCTCTATTTTCTTAAAACTAGGCCTAGTTTGGGTCGGGCCTTCTTTTAAAAACCTAGGCCTAGGCCTGATCCATTCATGCCAGCCCACAGGCCATCCGAGCTCCTCAGTCCATTGTATAGCCTTAGGCTAGATCTTTATCTGAATCCAACCCGACTAAATTAATGGGATGGATTTTGGAAGATCATCAAATCTTTGGAATGTGGTTTCATTGCTTTCAATGTATATATATATATATATATATATATATATATATATATATATATATATATATATATATATATATATATATATATCGCTTATGTGACTATTTTTTATCATGTTCATTGTTCAAAGTGGTTAGGCTTAAGATCTTTTTAGAGAAACTAGGAAATTATTGTTGGACTTCGGTAGGATCGTCTTGAAGTGTGCATTTGCAGAGAGAGAGAGCAAAGAAAGAAGTGAGTTTTGGTATTTACGACATGGTTTAGGTGGCTGTGTTTCACTGTCGAAAATGGATTTCTTGCATATCGTCAGTAATTCACTCTTATAAAGAGCAAAGGCGGGGGATAAGTCCTCATCCCCTCGGTAACCGTTACCCAGCCAAAACAACATGCATTATGATTTTGCCGCATTAAGGAAATTGTTTAGGATATGGCATCCTATGCATCTCATGCGTTAACAAAGAGTGCGTGCACCTCTCTCCTTAACCCATGAGACCATGCATGTTAAGGTGCATGGCCATACGGGTTATGTATGACCAATATCTCTCACTTGGCCATGTAAATTGAATCATGATGCAGAATTACTCTAGTAGCAAATAACGAGACAAAAAACAAAGCTTATATCAGGTCTCATGCATAGCATAGCATGCATCAAGCTTCCAATAGCTTGTGCATAAGAGACATTTAGCCTTTCTTGTCCTTTACTCAGGCAATCTTCCTTACTTAATTTTACACTTTTTACTACAGGTGTTTTAAAAGGTTTACAATCATTTATTCAAACTTTTTTGAGTATATGATTAATATATACTTCTTGACATAAGCTCAAAAGTTTGAAATTCATATCTCGAGTGATTTTGATTTCAAGAATATAAGATGTCTCTTCCATATCTTTCATCTCAAGTTGAGAATTTAAACAAAGACTTGGTTTTGATAATCATATCATTGTTGTTCACAGTAAAAAAAATGGCATCCACATATAGTGAGATGAGAGAATAGAGAAATCGCTTTCACTTTTTCAAACATAAACACAGTGGTCAAATCTATTTGCCATAAATACTAATGTAGTAAGTGCCTTGTATCACTTATGTGATGATTGCTTGAATCTGTATAGAGATTTTTTCAACTTATACACTTTATCCTCTTGGCCTTTAACAACATAGCCTTCAGGCTATTGCATAAAAATGGTTTTCTTAAGCTCATCATTTAGGAATATAGTTTTAACATCCATCTGATGTTAATCTAAATCATAGTGAGCTACAATAGCCAAGATTATTCTCATAGAGGCAAATTTTGCAACAGGTGAATATGTATCAACAAAATCTAACCCTTCTTTCTGAGAAAATCTTTAGTTACCAATCTAACTTCAAATTATATATACTTTCATCATATTTGAATTTCTTTTTCAATATCCATTTGCATCCAATGACTTTTCTTTTCTCAGGTAAATCAATCAATTCTCAGACTAGGTTTTACCCAGTTTGTTGGTTCAAGTGATTTTATTATTTCATTATATGATATGTTATCTCTCATGTGATCAAGTTTTATTGAATAACATAGCTTCTCCCATAAATAGACATAATAGTCATCCAGGTACGAAGGAAGAACTCTTGACCTTTTGTGGCCAACATGAGTTTGATGTGAAGAAGAAGGATCACTAACAGTTGGTTCATCATTACCTAACTGTTCTTGTGAATCATCAGAGTCATATATAAGATCAAATAGATCATCTTCATTTGATTCAGGAATAACTGGTTTCATGTTTTGCTATTCTGAAAAAACATTTCTATTTTCAATTAAACCGTTATCAGGATGACAAAATCTATAGCCATTGGATCCTTTTGGATATTCAATAAAAGTACATTTTATAGATTTGCTTTTTAGTTTATCCCTAGATTGATCTATATCTTTTATATGGGCTACTGAACATCATCGTCGAAGATGACTAAGGTCTGGTTTTCTTCTGGTCCATAACTCATAAGGAGTATAGATTATGACCTTACATGAAACCCTATTCATAATATATGTTGTTGTATAAATAGCTTCTCCTCAAAATACTTTGGGTAATGAAGCATGAGACAACATGGATCTTACCATGTCAATCAAAGTCATGTTATATCTTTCAGCCACACTGTTTTCTTGAGGTATTTCAGGTGTTGTATTTTGAGTTTTTTACCTTATAATATCCAAATAAATTCATTTAAGGTGTATTCTCCTCCTCAGTCATACCATAAGACCTTAATCCTTCCTTCAAATTGGTTTTCAACTTCTTAATGCTATTCTTTAAATTTCTTTATTGCCTCATATTTATATGTTATAAGATATATATAACTATGTCTTGAATAATCATCAATAAAAAATATAAAATATTATATTTTTTGTGAGTTTTGGTCCTAAAAGGACCACAAATATCTAAATGGATAATTTCTAACAATTCAGATGCTCTAATTACTTCATTTGAAAATGGTTTTTTTGTTATTTTCTATAAATACATTATTTACATTTATAAAAATATGTCTCTTCAAAATTATGCATTCAATTTAATTTGACAGGTTTCTTCATTTTATTTAAACTAATATGTCATATTCTTTGGTATTATACATTCGCATCCATATTAAAAACACTATCAATATAAACAAAAGAAGATTAAATTTTATTCATTTCAAAAACTTGTAGTTTGAACAAGCCATGGTCTTTGTCAAAGACCCTCATAAAACTTGACTCGATCATGTTTTCCCACAGTCACCTTCTCATGGACAAACCTGAATTCAATTTTTTGACGAAAGATGGTCGAGAAACAGGACGCACTGGTGTTCACAGGCTAGGCCCACTGAAACTGTCCAGTTGGGGCAAACCAGAACGAGAATATTTAGTATGGATTCTGTAGAAGGTCCAAACAAAAAAGTTTTGCATATTTTAATTATGAATCTAGGAAAATAAAAAGTAAGTAAATTGGAGTTTGTATGACTTAGATATGATCCATGTTGAGAAACTATGTTTTGATGATACATAATAAATATGATATGCTTTCATGATGCATATATATGATACATGATAAATACATGATATGCTTTCATGAGATATGATAAATATGATATGCTTTCATATGTGAAACTGAATATGTTATATTATGACTGGATATGATGTGCTATGTATTTAACGAGTATTTGATGCAAGGTTATTTCACTTAAGAAGAGTGAAGACAACTTGATCAAGTGCAACTATTTGATGCAATCATACTACTTTGAAGAAAAAGCTTGATGGGCCATACATTCATAAAGATTATCCAAGAAGATCGGCTACCTCAAGATGAAGATTTTTTTCTTCTTTAGAGTCATATGTAACAGAACCTTCAGAAGCATGCATATTTCATATTAGACTATATGCTTTGAAATCATACAAGCCATTTATTTACAAAAAGTTAAGCTTTCATAAAAGGATACGTTATGTATATTGTAGCATTTCAAAAACACCTTTTTGAAACAAATCATTGTACTTCCTACAAGCATTTATGAAAAAGACATTTTGACAAGATATAATAGCTCATGATTTCAAAAGCATTAATTGTACTTTCTTACAAGCATTTATGAAAAAGACATTTTGACAAGATATAATAGCTCATGATTTCAAAAGCATTAATTGTACTTTCTTACAAGCATTTATGAAAAAGACATTTTGACAAGATATAATAGCTCATGATTTCAAAAGCATTAATTGTACCTTCTAACATGCATTTATGAAAAAGACAACTTGAAAAGATATAAAAGCTAATGATTTCAAATATGAAAGAAAAGGACAAAATGAATTAATTCATAACACACAAACATTTACGAAAGAAATTTTGGTTCATAATATATAAGCATTTATGTAAGAAAAGACAAATTATGAAAAGATGTATTGGTTCATAATACATAAGCATTTATGAAGAAAAGACAAAATGTGAAAAGATGTATTGGTTCATAATACATAAGCATTTATGTAAGAAAAGACAAAATGTGAAAAGATGTATTGGTTCATAATACATAAGCATTTATGTAAGAAAAGACAAAATGCATTAGTTCATAATACACAAAATTTTGTGTAAGAAATTTTGGTTCATAATACATAAACATTTATGTAAGAAAAGATAAATTATGAATAGATAATACACAAGCATTTATTTGAGAAATGACTATTTGTAATATAAGTATTACTCAAGCATTTAGTGTACTTCACAACCATTCATTTTAGAATTGACGATTTGAGAAAATAAATATTATTTTATTAAAATAAGAAATGACCATTTCTTTCTGTAAGCATTAAATGTCACCTCAAAAAGCATTTGAGAAATGATTATTTATTTATAAATAAAACTCATACTCAAGAATGTCGACTTACTTAAAGTCATCATTCCTTCTGTAAACATTAAATGTTATTCCAAAAAGCTTTTAAGAAATGACCATTTATAAATAAAGTACTCAACAAACATTTATCACACTTACATACATTTATTATAAGTGACGACTTGTAAGAAAAATATTAATATACTAATATTCATTAAATTGAGTAAAGACAAAACTACATGATAGAATATATTCCAACGTTCAATGTACTACAAACCATTAAATTGAGTAAAGACAAAACTACATGATAAACTACACTTCAACGTTCAAAAATACTACAGAACATTTATTATGAGAAAAGACCTAATACAAAAAATAACTCATTTAAAATACACCAACGAATAGTGTACTCCAAAAATGCTTCGTATGGAAAGAAGACTTTTTGAAAAAGCAATATAGTACACTTATCTTTTTCACACTAAGTTGTTTTTGAAATGACCTGACTTTTCATATCCCAAAAGGACAATCATTTCAAAAAGACAACGACTAGTTTTCTAAAGACTATATATATACAAACACAACAGTGTGAAAACACAAGCAAGCTTTCAACGAGAAAAATTCTTGCTCGACACTCTGAGAAAAGAGCTTAGAAAAAGAAAGAGAAAAAGAAAGAGAAAAAGTCAAGAAAAGCTCTCAGAAAAATACAATAGTGTGTAAGAAAAGAAAAAGATCATTCTGAGAATCTTCATACGTGCATTCATACTCTGTATATCATTCTGAAGGTTCTATAGGAAAGTGCTGTAACTTTCTGATCTCTGTTGTATCCCTTCTCTGTTGAGAGAAGTAGACCTCTGTGAAAGAGGGTATTTCCCTTCTCTGTTGAGAGAAGTAGACCTCTGTGAAAGAGGGTGTTTCCCTTCTCTGTTGAGAGAAGTAGACCTCTGAGGAAGAGGGTGTTTCCCTTCTCTATTGAGAGAAGTAGACCTCTGAGGAAGAGGGTGTTTCCCTTTTCTGTTGAGAGAAGTAGACCTCTGAGGAAGAGGGTGTTGTACTATTTATCCCATAACACGGATTTTATAGTGGAAGGCTCAAGTGTTTTACTTGGAGACTGGATGTAGGTCAGTAACTCGGCCGAACCAGTATAAATCTTGTGTTTATTGTGTTGTGCCTTATTGCCTTATTTTTTATTTTATCGATCTGCATCGTATTTCTCTATTCACCCCCCCTCTAGTGGAATTTCATTTGGTATCAGAGCAGGTTCTGCTGGTTTCGACATAACAAGTCTTCCGACACAAAAATGGCATCAACTTCTTATGCTCGTAATATTGAAGGTCAACACTCATCTCGCCCTCCTTTTTTTAATGGCACTAACTATGGCTACTGGAAATGTAGAATGACCATATTTCTCAAGTCTGTAGATTTTGCTGTATGGAAAATCGTAGAATGTCCATATTCTTCTCCTACAACAGACTATTCTTCATGGACTGATGAAGAAAGAAAAATGGCAAACCTAAATGCAAAAGCCATGAATGCATTATATTGTGCCATAGATCAAAATGAATTTAACAGAATATCTATTTGTGATTCAGCTTATGATATTTGGCACTCTCTGAAAGTTATTTATGAAGGAACAAACAGAGTAAAAGAAGCCAAGATCTCATCTTTGGTTCGTAAATATGAACTATTCAGAATGATCAAAGATGAAACCATTACTGAAATGTTCACAAGATTCACCAACATCACAAATGATCTTAAATCACTGGGAGAAATTTATTCCCAGACTGACAAGGTAAAAAAGGTCTTGAGATCTCTTATTTCAGATTGGGAGAAAAAGACTACGGCCATTAAAGAAGCCCAAGACCTATCTAAACTCACCTTGGATGACTTAATAGGAAATCTTATGGCCTATGAAGTCTATATGAAAGAAAGAAGGGAAGAAAAACAACCTACACAGAAAAATCTTGCATTCCCAACTCTCTCAGAGGATGATGATTCAGAAAAAGATTCTGAAAATGCTCTTCTTACCCGAAGATTCCAACGCTTCATGAGAAAGGACAGGTTTTCCAAAAAAGCTCAAAGAAAAGCAGGATAAAAAAGAAGAGACTATGTGCTATCAATGCAACAAGCCAGCTCACGTGAGACGTGACTGTCCTCTCCTAAAAAGAAAATCCAAAATCGAGGAACCAAAGAAAAGGTTCTTCAAGAAAAAGGCTCTACATGCTCAATGGGATGATTCAGAACCATCCATCAGTGAAGAGTCAAGTGATGATGAAGCTGAAACTGCAAACATGTGCTTCATGGCAAACAAAAGCTCTGTAAGTGAAATTTTTGACTTTTCCTTTGAAGAACTTCTAGATGCTTTTCAAGAACTATTTGAAGAATCTAGAAAAATGAGTCTCAAAAATAAAGTTTTAAAATCTGAAAATTTAGAGCTTTCCCAGAAAAATGAAAAACTCAGTATTAAAAATTCTGAGTTGAAAAAGAAAAATTTTATGCTTACTTCTGAAATCTCTTCTACTAGTTCTAAGACTAAAAATCTTCAAGTAGAAATTTCAGAATTAAAAAGTAAAACTGAAAACCTTATGAAAACGGTTTTCAAGTTTACCAAGGGAAAAGAGAACTTAGACAAACTCCTATCCTCTCAAAAATTCTCTTTTTACAAGAATGATATTGATTACTCTCATTATAATAAACCTTCTTGTTCGAATCAAAAGACTACTTTTGTCAAAGGTTCTGCTGAACCTAAACAGGAGTATTATAATTGTAATTTTATGTACTCCTCTAAGATTATAGATAAACCCAAATCAAAATGGATATGGGTTCCAAAATCTAACAAAAAGGGACCCGATCGGGTACCAAAAAGAGTTTCTACTTGATCTATTGCAGGCATTGAAAAAGAAGAACAGATGGATATCAGACAGTGGATGTTCAAAACATAAGACAGGACATCCAGATTTTTTTGTTGTTCTTCATCATAAAGAAGGAGGAACTGTTACCTTTGGAGATAACAACAAAGGTTTGATAATTGGTATTAGCAATATTGGTAATATCGATAAACTTCTTATCAAAGACGTTCTCCTTGTTAAAGGTTTAAAACACAATCTCTTAAGCATCAGTCAAATGTGTGACATAGGATATAATGTCAGTTTTAAACATGATGCATGCCTCATAGTGGATACAAACGAAAATATTGTTTTAAAATGTATAAAGAAAAATAATGTATATGAATTATACTTAGATAATATTACTGAACATTGTCTCATAAGCAAATAATGGCTCTCAAAATTTATGGCATATGAGAATGGGACATGTTAACTTTAAATATATCTCTAAAATGGCTAAAAATAACTTGGTTAGTGGGTTACCTAAAATACCATTTAAAATAGACTATTTTTTGTGATGCTTATCAATTAAAAAATTGTCAAAATCATCCTTCAAATCAAAGAATGTTGTGTCAAGTAAAAGACCTCTAGAGCTTCTTCTAGGGTAGCTTCTCTTAATCATAATAAATATGCTTTTGTCATTATTGATGATTACTCAAGATTCACTTGGGTAATATTTTTGAAAAACAAAAGTGATACGTTTTATGAATTTGAAATTTTATGAAAAAATTACAATATGAAAAATCCTCTTCAATTGTTAAAATTCGTAGTGACCATGGAGGAGAATTTGATAATGATCTTTTTGTAAATTTTTGTAACTTGCATGGTATTTCTCATAACTTTGCCTTTCCTAGAGCTGCACCTCAAAATGGTGTAGTAGAAAGAAAGAATAGAACCCTTCAAGAATCTGCTAGAACTATGCTTCAACATAACAATCTTGCTAAATATTTTTGGGATGAAGTTGTTAATACTGCATGCTATATTTCAAATAGAGTACTTATTAGACCTTTGTTAATAAAGCTCCCTATGAATTATTCTATGACAGAACTCCAAGAATAGACTACTTTAAAGTCTTTGGGTGCAAATGCTTTATCCTAAACACAAAAGATAGCCTTGATAAATTTGATGATAAATCTGTTGAAGGCATATTTCTAGGATATTCAAGTCATAGTAAAACATATAGAGTTTTCAATAAAAGTACTAATACTATTGAAGAATCTATGCATGTCAGTTTTAATGAATCTATTGGTCAATATGTTCATAATAAGACTAATGATGATCTTAAAAGTACAAATTTTCTTTTAGATAACACAGCTGAATCTAATGAAGATGATCATCAAAGAACATTTGCTGAAATCAGAGATCATCCTCAAAAGCAGATTTTGGGAGACCTGACCAAGGGGGTTCAAACAAGAGCTCAGTTGGAACATATTGCAAATATGGCATTCATTTCTCAACCTGAACCTAAAAAGATTGATGAAGTCATCATAGACGAGTTCTGGATGCTAGCAATGACTGAAGAACTTAATGAGTTCCAAAGAAATGATGTATGAGATCTTGTACCAAAACCAAAAGATCATCAAATCATTGGGAGAAGATGGATCTTCAGAAATAAGCTGGATGAATCAGGTAATGTTGTAAGAAACAAGACAAGGCTAGTGGCTCAAGGATACAATCAGGAGGAATGTATTGACTTTGATAAAACATTTGCTCCTGTTGCTAGACTTGAATCTATAAGAATGTTTTTAGCATATGCAAGCTATATGGATTTTAAACTATATCAAATGAATGTTAAAAGTGCTTTTCTAAATGGTTTTATAAATGAACAAGTTTTATGTAAAACAACCTCCAGGTTTTGAAAATGAACAATTTTCTGATCATGTTTTTAAACTAAAACGTGCTTTATATGGATTAAAACAAGCACCTTGTGCGTGGTACGAGACTTAAAACTTTTCTTTTTTACACTCTCAAACTAAACACATTCAAATTAGACACCACTTTTTAAGAGAACAAGTCTTAAACAACATAATTAAACTTGAATTCATACCAACTAATCAACAATTAGCACACATCTTCACTAAACCTTTGAAACATGAAGACTTTACACGAATTAGAAGAGAATTAGGAATATGCAAACTAAGTGACTTATAATTAATCACATTTATTAAGACAAAAACTTCTTATGAGTTCTATTAAAATCTTATTTTTCTTCTTATCAATGTTTTTTTTATATGTATTTTTTTTTTCACTATTCAAAGTCAAACTATATTCACGTATACTCTAAACACTCATAAAAACACATTCATCATGACACATTCTTTATGTCTTTCAACTTGTCATCTTTCAAGTACACATCAATAATAACTCCTTGTCCTATTTCCTTTTCACTCATATCCATAAGAAAAATTAATATTAAGTAAAGCTATCATGACTCTGTTCACATCACTCATCTCATAACACCTTTTATCACTTTTGTCTTCTTGTGAAAACCTCTCTTACGATAAGCTATCCGAGATTCAACATGATATTGTGTTCCTCACTTATGTTATTTTTTCAAGTGATATATCCTTTTTCATGACTTCCTTTCCTCCTATTAAGACACTTCACTAAACTTTATGGTAAATAAATCGAGTGTTTATCCTTCTTATTTTCTTCACCACCTTTTTCAAAATCAAACTGTCATATTTCACGTAAAATCTTACTACATCATCTGTTATATCATATCCTAAGTATAATCTATTATCGTTCTTTCATCCTTCACACCTTTTATGAAAAATTATTCGAAAAACTTGTCTTTCATTTTTTTATTCTCATTAGTACCTTTAGTACCATCTTTCTCTCTCTCTCTCTCTCTCATACGAATTGAGCCTCCATTCTTTTCAATCCGTGATTTTGACTCCTTTACTAGTTTAAAACTTAACTTTATTCTCTAAAAACTATGAACTTCCTCCAATCGAGTTTCTTTAAAAATATGTTTATCAAATAAACATTAATTCATGTCAATCATAACCTTATTTTATGTCTTTCATCTCATATCAATCATGAATTTTTTCTTGTTTTTTTTATTCCTATCCTACTCGAAAATCCATATATGTCATCTCACTTTTTTTTATGTCTACTCTTACTCCTTCCATGCATATCCATAAAAATACTTCTTATATAAGCAATTATTACTCTTCACTCATGAATATCTTTTGTCTCCTCATTTCATCTCTCGAATACATTTTTTATTATATATTTTAGATTTTTGAATCTGACTCCTCCATGTCTATTCTTATTTTTTAATCTATCATTTATCAATTCTTATTTTTTTCAAAAATATTTTTGACTCTTTCTCTTTTTGTCTCATCATCTCTCTTACCACTATTCAAAGTCAAAGTGTGTCCTTCTCATATTTACGTATACTCATAAAAATTACAAATATGAAAACACATTAATCATGACACATTTTTTAAGTCATTCTTTTCTTTCAAAAATGTCATATCTTTCAAAGTACACATCACATGATCACCCTATGACCTATTTCCTTTCATGTCTATCCATAAAAACTATTTATATATTAAATAAGCAATCATGACATTTCTTTATCTCTTTCAGCTCATATCACTCATTAATTATTTTTGTCCTCTTCTCTATCCATGTCTTATTTGAAAATCCATGTCTGTCATCACTCTCTTCATACGCCCAACTTAAAATTTCTCATTATGTCTTTTCAGCTTGACTTTATCTCTATTCATCTCTCTCACATGAATTGAGCTCACTTCCTTCTTTACTCTGTCTCAAAACAATGGATCGCCCCATGTATTTTTTGAAATCCATTTCTTGACTTGTTGTCTTCAACTCTCAACTTGCTTCAACCTGGTCTATAATATTAACTCTTCGACTCTGATCCCTCCTTTTTGTCAATGACAAAGGGGGAGAGAAAACCTACCTCTCCTATGTAGGAGAAAAACGTTTAACTCTTTATCTCATACACATGAAGTATACACAAACTTTTTCATGTTAATTCTGGTGTTTTTTATGATTACTATTTCTATGCATTTTTTATTTCTGATATCATATTTAAATCATCATAATATATATGGCTTATTGACAGGGGGAGCATATATTGTCATCATCAAAAAGGGGGAGAATGTTGAGAAACTATGTTTTGATGATACATAATAAATATGATATGCTTTCATGATGCATATATATGATACATGATAAATACATGATATGCTTTCATGAGATATGATAAATATGATATGCTTTCATATGTGAAACTGAATATGTTATATTATGACTGGATATGATGTGCTATGTATTTAACGAGTATTTGATGCAAGGTTATTTCACTTAAAAAGAGTGAAGACAACTTGATCAAGTGCAACTATTTGATGCAATCATACTACTTTGAAGAAAAAGCTTGATGGGCCATACATTCATAAAGATTATCCAAGAAGATCGGCTACCTCAAGATGAAGATTTTTTTTCTTCTTTAGAGTCATATGTAACAGAACCTTCAGAAGCATGCATATTTCATATTAGACTATATGCTTTGAAATCATACAAGCCATTTATTTACAAAAAGTTAAGCTTTCATAAAAGGATACGTTATGTATATTGTAGCATTTCAAAAACACCTTTTTGAAACAAATCATTGTACTTCCTACAAGCATTTATGAAAAAGACATTTTGACAAGATATAATAGCTCATGATTTCAAAAGCATTAATTGTACTTTCTTACAAGCATTTATGAAAAAGACATTTTGACAAGATATAATAGCTCATGATTTCAAAAGCATTAATTGTACTTTCTTACAAGCATTTATAAAAAAGACATTTTGACAAGATATAATAGCTCATGATTTCAAAAGCATTAATTGTACCTTCTAACATGCATTTATAAAAAAGACAACTTGAAAAGATATAAAAGCTAATGATTTCAAATATGAAAGAAAAAGACAAAATGAATTAATTCATAACACATAAACATTTACGAAAGAAATTTTGGTTCATAATACATAAGCATTTATGTAAGAAAAGACAAATTATGAAAAGATGTATTGGTTCATAATACATAAGCATTTATGAAGAAAAGACAAAATGTGAAAAGATGTATTGGTTCATAATACATAAGCATTTATGTAAGAAAAGACAAAATGTGAAAAGATGTATTGGTTCATAATACATAAGCATTTATGTAAGAAAAGACAAAATGCATTAGTTCATAATACACAAAATTTTGTGTAAGAAATTTTGGTTCATAATACATAAACATTTATGTAAGAAAAGACAAATTATGAAAAGATAATACACAAGCATTTATTTGAGAAATGACTATTTGTAATATAAGTATTACTCAAGCATTTAGTGTACTTCACAACCATTCATTTTAGAATTGACGATTTGAGAAAATAAATATTATTTTATTAAAATAAGAAATGACCATTTCTTTCTGTAAGCATTAAATGCCACCTCAAAAAGCATTTGAGAAATGACTATTTATTTATAAATAAAACCCATACTCAAGAATGTCGACTTACTTAAAGTCATCATTCCTTCTGTAAACATTAAATGCTATTCCAAAAAGCTTTTAAGAAATGACCATTTATAAATAAAGTACTCAACAAACATTTATCACACTTACATACATTTATTATAAGTGACGACTTGTAAGAAAAATATTAATATACTAATATTCATTAAATTGAGTAAAGACAAAATTACATGATAGAATATATTCTAACGTTCAATGTACTACAAACCATTAAATTGAGTAAAGACAAAACTACATGATAAACTACACTTCAATGTTCAAAAATACTACAGAACATTTATTATGAGAAAAAGACCTAATACAAAGAATAACTCATTTAAAATACACCAACAAATAGTGTACTCCAAAAATGCTGCGTATGGAAAGAAGACTTTTTGAAAAAGCAATATAGTACACTTATCTTTTTCACATTAAGTTGTTTTTTAAATGACTTGACTTTTCATATCCCAAAAGGACAATCATTTAAAAAAGACAACGACTAGTTTTCTAAAGATATATATATACAAACACAACAGTGTGAAAACACAAGCAAGCTTTCAACGAGAAAAATTCTTGCTCGACACTCTGAGAAAAGAGCTTAGAAAAAGAAAGAGAAAAAGAAAGAGAAAAAGTCAAGAAAAGCTCTCAGAAAAATACAAGAGTGTGTAAAAAAAGAAAAAGATCATTCTGAGAATCTTCATACGTGCATTCATACTCTGTATATCATTCTGAAGGTTCTATAGGAAAGTGTTTTAACTTTCTGATCTCTGTTGTATCCCTTCTCTGTTGAGAGAAGTAGACCTCTGTGAAAGAGGGTGTTTCCCTTCTCTGTTGAGAGAAGTAGATCTCTGTGAAAGAGGGTGTTTCCCTTCTCTGTTGAGAGAAGTAGACCTCTGAGGAAGAGGGTGTTGTACTATTTATCCTGTAAGACGGATTTTATAGTGGAAGGCTCAAGTGTTTTACTTGGGGACTGGATGTAGGTCAGTAACTCGGCCGAACCAGTATAAATCTTGTGTTTATTGTGTTGTGCCTTATTGCCTTATTTTTTATTTTATCGATCTGCATCGTATTTCACTATTCACCCCCCCTCTAGTGGAATTTCATTCCAATCAAAAAGGTGCACTACTACAATCCTCAACAATCACTCACGAGATTGTTCTCTCTGTTCTGAGATGGTTTTGTCGAATAAGACAATGGAATCAAAAAAATCACTAAACATTAAACTTGTAGGTGTGTGTGATAAATTTTCGACGAGCTATTCCACACCAAGTTTTGGTATTGATGCCAAAAGTTATGATGCAAACAACATACACTGGTTCTGTCAAACAAAGTTCTGTGAATCGAACTCAAGTCATATACTTTTCAAACAACGGTTTATTAAACCAGTTTTAGTTTTTAGAATTTTCTGTTCAACCTGCATCCACAAACACTTTAAAGGGTGATTTCTATAATGTGAGTAGCCCTTCCACCTTAACGCCAACTTTGGTTAGTCTATGCAAGGAGTATAAAACAGAACCACAAGCATAAACTATCTAGCAAAAAAATTTATTCAATATCCAATTCTTAGAAGATAACCTTTTTTTATCAAACAAGATATATAAACTAGACTAAACTGAGGTAAGTTTAATTAAACCAAATTTACAGACTAAAGAAGAATTCTAAACGCTTTCAGAGGCTCACAGCAACAACAATTAATGGCGAACAACAGGTATATTACTCCCTGCCAACTCAGCAAGAAGACAATGGTCAAGATGGTGTCACAACTGTTGGCACAGGTTTGACACAACACACTCCCACGACTTTGAATGTTTCAAAACAACTTCCTCAATAATGTGAAAATGTTGCAGCTGGTGCACACAGTGATATGGAAATTTTGTTTTGAACTTGGACAGCTACACGATCTCAGCACACACAGTTTGACAACACGATTTTTTTACAGTACCCAAGGACACACATAGATTCTCACTCAATTGCACACACGCAACTCTAGTTTATGCCCAGCAGCTTCACACGTAGTTCTCCTTCACGCCTAGCAAGATCTATGGTCTGCACCACGGTTTGGCTATAGCAGACTTTAGTAAAATTGACCCTAGGTAGGATATGACCATGGGAGTTCCACCATGATTTTTTCTTCCATAATTTTTTTTTTAGAAAAAAGAGAAGACCTTACACATTTTTTCCAGCCTTCTTAAAAACTCAACTCAGCTGAGTTAATGTCACGAGAGTGTTTCCAAAACCACCTCTCACGTGACCAATGCAAATGCACCATTTGAAAATGGCCTTTGCCTCACCTTTTCAACAATCAAAATGTCTTTAAGGCCTTACATGAGTTTCTCAAAACTTCTTAAACCCATACACGCCTTTTCTTGGAGCTTCGTAACCATACTTCACATTTTTTAAGCTAGTCAACTATATTTAAATAAGGTCCATATTGGTCAAGCCTCAAGGGCACCAATATGGACCCATATTTGAAGGATTGGAACTTTTGCGAGATCCAATTTTTTAAATGGATCTCAAACTATCTAAATAATTTTAGATCAAAAATAAATTTTCAAAAAAATAAAAAAATCTACCCAATATCCCCATACATTCTCTAGTGCCCTAAAATAATCCAACTGGATACCAAAACTATTCGGATCTGTAGAATTTGATACCTAAAAATAATAATAAAATAAAAAAATAAAAATACAAGAATGATTCCATCATTCACAAAAATTGGAATCATAAAATAAAATAAATTTTCTAAGATGATTGAAGCAAATTTCTCAAAAAAATATATGTTAAATGACCAAAATACCCCTCAAGCCCAAATGGACCCGAAATAGGTTATTTGACATGGGGTTGCAGGTCTTTTAATGTGGATCGTGTCTTTGCTCCTCGTTACTATTTGGATGCTTTGCATCATCTCCTCCTCAGTTGAAAGGCTTCGTCCTCGGAGCCGTGTTCTTTTTAAGCAAAGCTCCATAATCCCTACAAAAATTTAAAATAAAATCAATGCAAAATATGTCATTAGGAGTAAAAATAAACTATGCAATGCAAACAAAATTAAATATGTGCAAGAATAAGTATGTATGCAATGTAAATTTCACAAAATCCTTTTGATCATGGACCACACACTGTACTTTTTAATCATTAATGCATTAAAATTTTGATAAGATAATGCAACAATAATTGGATATTCACGCAAATATTCATGTAAACACATTCAAATATCCAAAGATCCAACAAAATTATACACATCAATATTCTTTCTAAAATTCAATGCATAAAGACTTTCTGGAAGAACGAATTCATCCAAGACATGATACTTAACAATTTTGCCTAGAGTTAATGCTCTAATAATTTCAGAAAAAATGGATCATCAACATACAAAAATTTTCTATTTAGCATTTCACACAAAAAATAAAATCTCTTTCTAAATTAACTGCAAGGTGCACTTTCTTTTTAGTGTTAAAAATGAAATGCATTGAATAAATCAACAATGTGAACTTACTACATGAGTTTTCTCTAGATGCAAAGGCAGTATGCAAATCATTTTTAACCTTAATCAAATATTGATGAGCCCAAAAAAAATTTGGGGATTTCAAGCTTGAATTATTGAATGTGTTTGACTTACATTTAGGAATAAAATAGATAATTGTACTCTATAAAGGCTTAATATGAGAAGTCTCTTTCTCAACTCCTAAATGCTTGACAAAGCAATTCTCTTGGTGTTCCCTATTATTTTCAATTTTATCAGGATTAGAACCTTCTTTCTCTACATCTTCCTCGAAGATGAGTTCACTAATGACATATGTGAGGTCATTGTTGACAATTATGAAATCCACACATTCAGATGATGTGATCATCTCTTGTATCCTTCTCTTCCTTTCTTTTTTCCTTTCTAACCTCTATTTCCCCTTTTGAAGGAAAAAATAAAAGACAGAAAAGAAGAGAGAAGAGAAAAGAAAAGAAGAGTAAGAGGAACTCTTTTGCGAAGGTCTCACTTGACCTTGATTTTGAAAAAAAAATTAAAAATTTACTCGCCTCCATTTTGAAATATTTGCAGAAAAAAAGAGAGACGGGATTCGCTCGTCGGTACGAGGTTCGACCATTCCTGGCGCCTTTACCAAAGGTAATCGAACCACAGATCGAATTTATGCCTTTTGCTTTGCCTAAATATTATCTAAGAATTTGTTCTAAGTCTAAGAATGCACAAAGAATCATGCTTGTGTAATGCAAATGCAGAAATATATGCTTTCGAGAAGAATGATTTAGAGATTTTGGGATTTTTCAAATGATCTTGAAATAAATTTTGAGAATATGGTGAAGAAATGGTTTTTGAAAGTTAAAAATTTTGAATCTAACTTGGATTTTAAAATAGATCTGGAAGAAGAGACTTGAAATTCCAAGTCTTGGAGTGATCAAAATTTGGAAAGATAAGCCTTCGGATGAAGAGAAAAGGAATTTAGAATTGGAATCTTGAAATCTAGATGAATTATGGAATTGGATTTGGAATTGGAAATCAATTTGGAAAATAGAATTGGATTTGAAAATCTGAATCCAATATGGAATCCCAGATGGAATTTGGAAATTTTGAAATTGAAATCTGGAATCCTAGATGAATTTGGATTTTGAAATCTGGAATCCTAAATGAAATTGGATCCGAGATCTGGGATCCAATATAGAATTAGAAGATGGATTTGAATTTTGGAAAATCCAGATGAGATTTGAAGATAAATCTAGATTTTGAAAATTCAGATAGAACTTGAAATTGGATTCAAGAAATCCAGATTAAATTTGGATTGGAATCGGATTTGAGAAATCCTGATTGAATTTGAAAAATGGACTTGAATTTAGCACTAATCTTAATCTCAAAAGTGATTTGAAGATTAAAACTCAGAGGTTTTCAAAAGAGCTTGGTGATTTGAGAATTTGAAGTGAAGAATAGAAAATAAACTTGTTTTCAAACTTGAATTTTTGAAATCAGATGATGAATCTGGGATTTCAAAGTTGAATTGAACTTTGAAATTCAATTTGGAATATTGAATTGATTTTGAAATTGAGTCCTGAAAATAAATCTGGAATTTCAAAGTTGAATTGAACTTTGAAATTTGATTTGAAATGAGAAGTTGAATTTTGAATATTTGAAATTTCAAAGTTAAATTGAACTTTGAATTTGGAATATTGAATTTTGAAATAAAATAGAATTGAGAATAGGAAGATGAATTTGAATAAGAATTGAAGATTGATTTGAGAAATGAAGAAGATATTTGAAGAAAAATCACTTGATTTTTGAAGAAAAATTGAAATAATTTGAAAGAATGATATAATTCTACCCTAAATGATGAAATAAATTAAAAGATTTTGAAAATTGAATTTGCAAAGCATATTTCATTCTTCAGAAGAATTGAAATAAGATTGAAGATATAATACATTTCTGACTATGGTCATAAAATGTATTATATAATAATCAATATTTAAATTCAGATGAAGAATAAAACACATTTTGGTGCCTTTATAGAGTTTGAAATGAAATTAACTTTCAATATATCCTGACTATGGCCATTGATATATATTTTAAGTTAATTTCAAGTTAAACTCTGATAAAGGAAGAAAATTCAGAAAATATGATGATTTTTGAAAAAGACCCAGTGTGTATCCAATGTTATTCCATAAAAGATAAAAATCTTAAGCATTGTCCACATTTTGACTATGACCATCAATGTGAATCATTTGCTTAGGATTAATTACTTTTATTAGAATGGTGCGCGTGTCATTCGTGACTCACCATTGTGGATTTTGAGAAATAAGATAAAAATGAGATGAAACACATGATTTAGATGCAGTGGTGATAATGAAAAGAAAACAAAAATCAGACTAAAGGAGTCTAACCCAACTACTTGGTAGCAGCAGTAAGCAGGGTGAAAAGGGGTGACTGAATAATGGGTGATAAGGTACAATGACAATACAGGGATATGCTATAATGGAGTGCAGGGTGAAACTGGACTGTGAGGGTGACTGGAGGTTTTTGCTGCAGGCAGCGGGGGCGGGGCAAGGGAAAACATGCTGACACATATTGATAAGATATGCTCTGGCTTGCTGCAAATAGCATTGTAGCAGCATAGTGGGAGGTGACAGATGCTACCAAATGATTTTGATAAACTGTGGAAAAGAAAAAAAAATGAGCATGCCTACGAAGGAGATACAAAGATGGCCATAATGTATAGTAGTGGGAAAAAGGTACCAAGAGGAGAAGGATGCACATTACAGGGTAAAAAGAGATGAAGTACAAGGCATAAGAAATGGGAAGCCATACCTGTAAATTGCCTTCTACTGCCATAAACTGACTTACAGTGGCCTTGTTTTGGCAATGCTTACCCATGAAGTCTGATACATTAACCAGAAGATGTAATTTCTGACTAGCAAATTCCTCACAATGTTAATCTGTTTCTAATACAAACCAACTAGGCAGCCCCTAGTCGGCACATTGATTTCCAACAATGTAGCGAAAATGGATTATCAAAGGCAAATCAATTTCTCAAACTGGTTATGCATTATATAGTGATTCGAGCATTCTGTTTTGATGAGATGCAAGCAACTCCATTCTTCTGGCACACCGAAGCATTGCTTCAGCTTGGGGGCTTTCACCATGATACTTTTACTTAACATTGCACATCGAATGTCAGGAAATGATCGGACTGGAGACAAGGGCTTATGATATCAGCGTCTGTTATTAAAACCATTCGAGAAAGTTCAATATCTCAGAAAATGTGCGAAGGGAAACATTTATAGCTAGGAATCTCTTTGCTTTGGTGGTATGGTCCCAACATAATTCATACTATGCAGATCATCTATTAAGGATGGAGGCCTTACGATTTCAAGGAGAATACTGACTCTATGATGTTGAATTCAAAAAAAAAATCTTTTTTTTTTGTTTACAACTTATATGAAGTACAATGACCAATGTATGAACCATGAGATGCTCATTGATCAGCAAGTGGAGATGTACTCTTAAAGTGTACAGTGGGAAAGGCTCGGTGATTAGTCAATGTGAGTGTATTGCTAATACATGAACTGGAAGTGTCCAGTGACTATTGCTTCCAATATTACCTTAAAATCTAAAGTCGCAGGAGTTATAAGATGCAGAAATAGTGTGTGTGTGTGTGTGTTTCAGGGGGATGAATCCCATGAAATGCATAAACTATGAAATAATCTCAAAATAACAGGATACTTGAATAATGTGTAGTAGTGCAAAAAGACAAGAAAGGAATGGAATATATAACAGAGGATTGAATAAAGATAAATGACGCAAGTGGCATCCGGCTGCAACTTCCAGGCAGATCTGAAGCAAATAACAATAGTTGTGAAATCTGGCTGCAAGAGTCCTTCGTTGGATTAGGCAAATTACTTACCATAACTCATGTGTGGCTATACCCAGCCTTTGGGCATGTGATCTAAAACTTAAGATGCCTACAATAGGCGAAAATCACCATGATGTGGAACTAGGGTGCTGGAAGTAAATTCATCAAAACGGTGAAACCCATCAATGCTATAGAGAACAAATCAATAAACTTGCCATTAAAATGCAAAATCATGCATACCCACAAGCTAAAATCAAAAAGAAAAAAAAATGGAAACGTTGGGAAGAAGGAATCATGGGAAGCAAGGAGAATTCAACATAACAAGCATAAGAATCAAATAAAACCAGAGGATCTAAGAAATGCAAAAATTTCAATAAAGCTAATATACAGTAAAAGGGAAAATTCAATAGGATTTAATAAGGACATAAAATTGGAGGATGAAATATAAGATTGATGAAGGATTGTTACACAATGGATCCAATCTGATACTAAATCAGATCGGATGCCCTTATGACGGCCTTCTTTGGATCCGTACAGGCGGCGCTACTATATGCAACCTTCTACAGCCTTATGTTGGCAGTTTGAAGGGGATTCTCTTTAGATTCTTACATATGCATAGATGGGGAGCAGCTACCAGAGGGATGCACTGATGATGTTCAAATGTTACAGAAAAATACATGCAGATGCTGGCTAGATAGGTACGATGCAATGGCCAATGTGAAAATAGCAAATCAAGTGTCAATCGGAGGTCAAGATGGATGCGGAAAAAAATGCAAACAAAATCAAAATGATGGTGGATTAAAATGAAAGTAGGAAATCAAATACTCAGGAGGAATGATTATGATGCAAACTGGAAATCAGAATTTAGAAGGAAAAAACAAGGTATAAATAAGCATGTCGATGATCCACAAGAAAAATCAAAAGGGAAAGATTGAAACAAAATAGAATTAAATTGGAACATTATAAGATGGAGACAGGGATCGAGGAAAATGCAGCGAACATAGATCATAGAATCTCAAACAGATCGATGAGAATGTTGATAAATCAAGGTTTTAGGTAGATTATCTCTAGCAACAGAGATATAGTAACGAATTATAACAAAAAAAAATGTTGAATGTTAAACAAACTGAAGAAAACAAAATTTGCAACACAGGAAAAAGGTGTTGCAATCTGAGGATTTCGTTGATATAGCACGCAGGTAGATCAATGTTGCTATAGGCAACACGATATTACCTGTGGTGCTTTCAAATGGGGCGACGAATGAGAAGATTAATGAAATCAGAAACAACAAAAAAGCAAGAAAAGGGGAAGGAATGAAAGAAGAAGAAGAAAGAAACGATGAAAAGCGAACATTATTGTCGAACGAAATTAAAATAGAGGAAAGAACCGATGCTTACCGGGTTCGTTGATCGAAGTAGGAGCTTTGAAGGAGAGAAGAATGGTGCTCTGCTATAGGGATTCCTTCAGAACCGAAATGGAGAAGAAAAGGGTTGGGAAGAAGAAGAGAAAGGCAGTGGGGAAGAGAAGAAGGAACTGGTGGAGGGGTGAAGGCAATCGAGATGAAGCGTGAAAGGGGGAAGGGTGAAGATGGATGAAGGAAACCCATCCCCTGATGTTGTTTATATAGGGAACGGCAGAATGATCGAGAGAAATTGAGAGAGAGAGAGAGTCTCTGCGGTTTTTGCAACGGAAGGCCGTTACTAGATTTTCAAAGGGGATCCTTAGTTTTTTCAAATTTTTCAATAAAAGGCTTTTTTCAAAAGTTTTCTCAAAAAGGGTTTTTTTTAGCAAAAGGGTGTTTTCAAAAAAAACGTTTTTGGTTAAAAGGGATCTTAAAAACTAATTTTTTTTTCGAGTTTTTGAAAGGAAAACCCCAAAAACATGAGGATTTTAACTAATTGGACCAAAATGAGGCATTTGAAGTATTTTTGCAAGAAGAATTTTATTTTAAGATATAAAAATTTTCAAAATGAGGTTTTTGAGAAAAGTAGGGTTAATTTCAGAACTAGGATTTCAAAATGGCTCAGGGTTTGAGATTTTTGGTAAAACTTTAGAATTCGGATCTCGAATTGAGATTGGATCTTGAATTTGAGATTGGATCCAGATAAAATCTCTGAGAAAATACAAAGAATTGGATTTTTTTGATTTTTTAAATAATAAGAGATCCGGGATCAGAATTGGATCCGGGTATCCGATTTAGATCAAAAATTGGGTCAGAAATAAAAATTGAGTCTGGATTCTAGCAAATCCGGGAAATAAATAGAAATTTTGATTAAAATTGACCCGATTATTCAGAAAATGGAGCTAGGGGCAAAAAGGGATTTTTTTAGATTTTTTTTGGAAAATTTGGGGTGTTCACAGATGAGACTTCTTCTTTGATGTCTTCATTGAATTCTTTGAAGATTGGATTGTCATAGATGAGTTTATCCTCGCATAAGGATAAACAATTTTTGTGATCCTCAATGAACATAGAGTTGTCAAAATTGACACGAGAAAGTTCTTCATGATATTCCATTTCAAGAAGCAAAAAAATTTGGGACAACTCTTCAAACACCTCATCATCATCAACGATAGGTTTGCCAATGATCTCTCACTGAGTGCTTTAAGTGCCTATGTGATTGGGTTTTAAAATTTTTCTTCAAAACTGAGCGCTTAGATGCCTATGTGATAAGGTTCTATTTTTTTTCTACAAAATTGTGTGATTAAGTACCTATGTGAATAGGTTCTAAAATTTTTCTACAAAACTGTGTGCTTAAGTGCCTATGTGATTAGGTTATGAAATTTATTTATTTTTGTTTAGGATACAAATGGATTTTCTTTTCTTTTTTTTAAATATGTTATGCTTGCTTGAAAATCATGTGATAAAATGTATAAGTAGTTAGTCCTGTTGAATGATATATATATATATATATATATATATATATATATATATATATATATATATATATATATATATATATAAAGTTGCAGCCTGGTATGCATCTGAAAATAAATTTTTCTATGGTAGTTGAATACATGTATGTGCTTGTTATGACTGAAAATTACTATCATTAGATTTATATATTAAGCCTTGTGGATATGAAGAACTATCTGTCCAGTTGATGTGTATGTATTTAGCTCTGTAGTGCCTTAGAAAAATAAAAATTTTCTATCATGAATACATTGCTGCCCTATTCGTAGATAAGAAATAAACCATGTCACAAATACGTTAGGTTGCCCTCTAATGGTTGAGAGAAATAGGTTTATATATATATATATATATATATATATATATACACACACACACGTATGGAATCAATCCTAATTATGGTAAGTGTGGGGTGCACATTGGTTTTCCTTAGAGCTTTGTATATGTGGCCCCTAGTAGATCATGTATAAAGTCTTGGGCTTCGTAAACTTAAGGTTTACAAAGTTTTTCCAATTTTTTTTTATAAGTTGGACTTCAGGAAACAATTTTCTCAAGTTAGAGTCTACTGTTGAGTGCAATAAGGTCTCGTTGAGGGTGCAACAAGGTGATTGCATTAATTTCACGAAATAGATTTTTTTTTGCTCTTAAGCTCGAGATTTTAATGTGACTTGTTGGGCAAGGCTATGAGTATTTGAAGAGTACATTGAAAACTAAAAATTTAATAATAAATTTTTAATTTAACCTGAACAAGTTACACAGATTGTGGTTACACCTTGAAAGATGGGGTAACTCATCACCTTGAGTGACTATTTGCTCACTTTGAGGGTGAGTCTGGACCAACCTCATGGGATGTGTTGAGTTTCCGACAGACTTCTTATCAGCTGGTAGTGGCGTTGTCATTGTGGGCCTCGCTTTGGTCACTAAGGTGGACTGGTCCCCAACCATGGAGGCTTAGAGAAAGAAGACTCCTTTTTTGTTGGAGGTCCAACTACATACGCTAGCGGTAATGCATTATGACCTTTTTCATGGAAAGTAACTCCTTGACAAAGGATTCTAGGCCTTAGTGATGACAAAACCGAGTTCTCGTGGGGTTAAAAATAAAATATGTAAGACACCCATTGCTGAATATATACCCCCATGTAGATTGACGAGCCTATAGCGGCCCGAGGCAGTGGTACCCTCGTGGAGATAATATTATTGAAACCTAAGGGAATTATTATGTGCATTGGTATAATGCAAAAAATGAACTTAATTGAAAGATAATGAAAAGATGGGCATGCATTTAGGTTTTGCATGGTTGGGGTCACCTCTCAAGTAGGGGTTGTGTCGAGTCAAATTTCGTAGGGTGTCGGGGTATGAGACTCGTGTTGAGCCTTGGATTTTGTTGCAGTCTAGTTTGGCTTGGTGACCTACCCATGTTCACTATTGCAAGGTGGGTGGTCATGTTTCTTGCTTAGACGTGTGGTTTGTCTCACCCCTGCTTATTTCTCCCTTTTTCAGGTACCCATAAGTAGGCAGGCGTGGTGGAAACAGATATGGTGAACTGGAGTATACCTAGAGCTGGATTGTGGACCCTTCTCTTCCTTGGAGTTCTCTGTGTATTTTTTGGATTTGTTATCAGAATTGTTTTGTGAATATAAATTTTGTAAAGAGATCATGAAAGTTCACCATTGAATTTTGTAAATACCATTATATACATCAATAGAATTATTGTTTTCTTGAAAATGGTTTCCTTTTGCTGTGATGAATTCATTTTAAAAGATTTTTTTAAGATCTAAAATGTTTTTTATGTTATGCTATGTGCTCTATTTAATAAAAAATGGCCCAATTGGGTTTTTAGGAATAGAGGTTTATAGGAGGGGAAAGTTTGGGTTTTTGCAATGAGGTGGCAAATGGGGCTGCCACATGGCCTCATTTCTCTTTTTAAGGAGACACTTGGGGTTGCATGTGTTTTTCTTGTTGCAACTCTCTCTCCCTCACGTCATTCTCTCCCTCTCACTCCCTATCTCTCCTCCTCTCTTCTTCTCTCTCTCTCTCATGTCTCTCTCTTCTACCGCAATTCCCCCTTCTCTTGTATTTGTTTTTTTGCCTCCTCTCATCTGTGTCACTCTCTCTCTCTCTCTTGAGAGAAGATTGAGCTGCATGGATTTTTGGGCTATTTTGGTTATGGTTTTCGGCATTGGGATCGATCTTTTGGTGTGGTGATTTTTTTGGCATATTGGAGTTCCTTTTTATCGTAGTCTACCATTTTTTTTTCTTTGGAGATTTTTGTGCATATTTAGGTTTGATCCCAGACCCACTGGAATCTAGGATTGCATGTCATATGTAGGTTTTATTTCAGTTGGATTTGTTGTTCTTATTATAGATTTTGTACATGTAATTTCAGCATGTTTTGCACAATAAAAACTTGCTCTGATTTGTTGTTTTTATTATGAATTTTATATCTCTAATTTTAGTATACTTTGCACAGTAAAAATCTGGTCTGATTTATTATTCTTATTATGGATTTTATACTTGTAATTTCAACATGTTTTGCACAGTAAAAACCTTGTCTGAATTGTTGTTTTATTATGGATTTTATATTTGTAATTTCAACATGCTTTGCACAGTAAAAATTGAGTCTGATTTGTTGTTCTTATTATGAATTTTATACCTATAATTTTAGCATGCTTTGCATAATAAAAATCTTGTCTCATTTGATGTTTTTATTATAGATTTTATACCTGTAATTTAAGCATGTTTTGTATAGTAAAAATTTGGTCTAATTTACTATTTTTAATATGGATTATATATCTATAATTTTAGCATGTTCCGAACAGTAAAAATATGATTTGTATTTACTATTTTTGTAGGGTTCACATACTATAGTTTTAGCATGTCATGTGCAGTCTAAATCTAGGTTGAATTTACTATTTTTGTATGATTCATATAGATGTAGTTTAGCATGCATATGTAATGTAAAAATCTGAATTAAAATTATTATTTTTATATAATTTACATATACATAGTTTAACATTCTATGTGTAGTGAAAATCTGGATTGTATTTACTGTTTTTATATGATTTACATATGCATAGTTTAGCATGTTGTATACAGTGAAAATTTGAACTGGATTTGGTAAATATAGTTACATATCAAAATCTGTTTTCGAAACAGAAATTTATTTAAGAATTTTCGCAAGTTCATGCATTGAAGATTTATTGTTTTGGTATAAGCATGTGTTCTAGTAAATGTTGATGTAAAGTTTGGTCTGAAGGACCAGTTTATGCAAAAATGCACCGAATGCATTGAAATTGTGTTGTGATACACATGGTGATATGTGACATGATGCATGATATGTGAATGCATGTTATGTAATCATGCTATTTATGTCGAAAGTTTTAAGTATGATAATGTGATGCTATGATGTACGATGTGTATCAATGAATAGTATAAAATTTAAGGGGGTTGACCCGAGTGTAACTTAGTTTATGAAAACTATGGGTGTTGACCCAAATTGAACCTAACGTATTAGGATTCATGAAAAAGTTAATATCAAGTTACACTAATTTTTGTCACGCTATGAACAATGAGGTGATGTATACTCATCAAATGTGAATGAGTTAGCCTGACATATGTGAACAAGCGCCTGCACAAACCCCATGAGAGTAATTTGTTGTTGACGATAATCATGCTTAGAGTCTTCTCATGGGTCAAATATGAACTCTTTGCCCACCATGGGGCCTTAGGGGACACTAGACTTCGATACTTGAGGTGGAGGTGCTGCTGTAAATATATGTCTAGTAGTGCACTATGTGGACCACAGGGAGAGAGACAAGGTGTCCCAGACTTTGTGTCCTAGAGAGAGGAATGGAGAGGAAGTTTCCCGAACTCTAGTGCAAGCATCTCGGTGTTTCCCCTAGGGGTTTAAATGTACAATCAAATGGTTGAATGAACACTCCCTAGGCAGACCGAAGATGCCCATAGTGGCCCGAGAATTGATGCACTTGTGGAGGTAATCAAGATGGTAACTTAATTGTGTGAATGGTTTCAAGCATGCCATATAATCAAAAGCAACTAAAAAGAAAAGATATAAAATATTCATGCAACCACGTAAGTCATGACATGTGCATAAGTTTTAACTCTTGTTTGCCTTAAGTATAATACACTAGAGGCAAAGGTTATCTCACCCCTTTTACTTTACTCTTATGTTTTTTAGGCTCTCAATTGGTGAATAAAAGACACAACACATAGAGGACTCATGGACATCAGGAAATTGGATCTGACTACTTTTGTGGGATCTTGTATTTTGGAATTTTGTGAAAAAACTCTGATGTTTATTTGAAATGATAAGAATGAAATATTTTGGCATTTTAAACAAGTGTCTTATCTCATGAAATTATGTAAAGGCCGCTAATTTCTCAAAAAAAATTAAATAAATAAAAAATGATTTTTGGCAATTATTCAAGGAATTGTTATAAATTATTATTTTTGACTAATTAATTTTCTATTATTGATCAATTTATTAGCAATTATTTATTGACAATATTTTGGTATTTATTTAAGTTATTTTAGATTTAATTGGAGAATTATGAGGTTCTGTGTGAAGCATTTAGATCTTGACCTCAATGGAGATCTAAGAGGATCGACCTATGCAAACGTAAGTTTGAACAATCCGAATAAACATGTAGGATCCATTGGATCTTAAGTCATCTAGGTTTGGAACTTCGAATGATTCAATTCAAGCCAAATGGGTTGGGGTAGGGTTTAGACCCATATTGGGGTTTAAACCAGATAGGGAAAGATTTGGATCCACTAGAGTCCCAAACCAATCTTCCTAAGGTAAATAAGATTCTGAATCCATTTGAGACCCAAATGGATCTCACTAAAACTAAAATAGGAATTTGGAACCATTTGAGACCCAAATAGTTCGCACTAAAACTAAATGGGGATTTGGATCCATTTGAAATCCAAATGGATCTCACTAAAATAAAAAAGATTTGGGTCCATTCAGGATCCAAATGAGATATATTAAATATATATATTAGAATTATTATATATATATATATATTAGAATTATTAAATATATATATATTGGATTGGATTTGATTAGACCCAAATGAGTCTCATCAAATCCAAAACCCAATTTCCAACCCTATTTCCCTCTCAATCTCAAAAGAAATTCAAAACTTGAATTTCCCCAAAAAAAATCAAAATAAATCAAAATCACCATCCCCCACCCACCCACCCACCCACGGCCCAAAAAAAAAACTATAAACCTCTCCCCTCCCTTTGCTTTTTTACATTCACGAGCGCCCCCCCCCCCCCCCACACACACACACACACTTTTTTTCCCCGAATTGTGCTCTCTCTCTCTCTCTCTCTCTCTCTCTCTCTCTCTCTCTCTCTCTCTCTCTCTCTCTCTCGTTTGTTTTTCTTCACGACAGAATAGTTGGGCCAACCACCTCTCCCTGCCTCCTTCTCCTTTAGATTCTACTAACTCCCACCACCACGGGTAGCTGCTAGACGCCCTCAACTGCCGTTGATCCCTGCGCCTCTTTGAGCCTACACCACCCAATGATTTATGCCCCCTTGCACCCTGTTGTTGCTCCATCACCTGCCATCATCATTTCGACAACCACCCGAACACCCCAGTCACAACCATTTTTTTGGCAAACAGTGCCCCATGCATCCTTCTTTTCTTTCTCTGGTTGTAGTGGTTGGACAGGAGGCAGTTGTTGTTGTCACTCCTTCGTCCTTTGCTTTTTTTACGATATAGCGGCAAAGCAGCTGCCACCACTCCTGTTTTTGTTGCAAATGAGTGCACCTCTGCTACTGCCTGATGTAGGCAGCAACCACCATCACCTTTTGTTCTGACCAATGGCTCCACCATCTGCCCTTGTTGCTGCCTAAACCACCACCTTTCTCTCCTTCTTCCTTGGTTTTTCTGCCAACACTGCCGCCCATCGTCTGCTCATCGAAGGCCGGCCAAGCGATGCCCCCTTAGTTGCCTTCCTCTTCATCATCTCCTTTGTTTGCTCGATTCGAGCTTGGCAAGACTTGGCCTTGCCAAGCATCGGAGGAGTCGCCTCTTCCTCCTCCTCTGCTGTTGTGTCCACCAAAGTTTTGCAATCATTGTTGCCACCTTGTTACCCGCTTGGAAGTGTGAGACCATGCGTACTTCTGTACATTCGACATAAAACATGGGGGGGGGGGGGGCAGGTTATATGTCCCCCTCCCCCCCAACATGCACTGTAGCTACAGTGCGTGTTTCGAGGTCCCGACTGAATGTTGTGTGGCGCTCAGTCAGGTGTACGGTCACGTCGTACATCCTGCAGGTGAGTATACAGCATGACCGTACACCTGATTGAGCGCCATGTGATGCTCAATCCAGTCCCCGAAACATACATTGTAGCTACAGTGCATGTTCCGGGGAGAACACACAACACCCTCTCTAAAACATGAGGCACTCATTAGGCCTTGCCTCCATTCAGACCGACGACGAGCACCATCTTGAAAGGAAAATCTTTATAGGTATTTTTGGGATTTTTTGCTTTCCTTAAAATTGCACAAATTATGAGGTAGGGATTTTTACGTTGTTTTATTAGGCATTATATAATATTAAAATATATATAGTACGTAAATTACATGGAGCATATTAATATATATATTTAATATTGGAAATGCATCGAATTATATAGACTTATTAAAATACTGATAAATTTTGTAAACGTGATTTTCAATGTTATTTTACTTATGATAATTCACATGCATTTTTTTAATATTATTTTATGATAATTTGCATGCATGCTTTTTAATATTATTTTATGTATGATAATTCACATGCATACTTTTCAACGTTATTTTGTGTATGATAGTTTACATGCATACTTGTCAATGATATTTCTATATAAAATAGTTTGCATGTATGCTTGTCCATGATAATTTCACATAAAATAGTTTACATGCATGCTTATCCATGATATTTCTATATATGATAGTCTACATGTATACTTGTTAATAATATTTTATGTATGATAGCTTACATGCATATCTTTTAATAAGGTTTTACGTGAGATGGTTCACATGCATGATAGTTCATAGAACTTTACTTAGAAAATGTACCAACATGATAGTAAATGTGTGTTTACTTGTGGATTTTTATATGTGTGGAATGATGGTTTATGCCACTTTCTGAAAAGATAGATATTATGCATGAAATGTCTATGGCTTGTGATGGAGTATCTGGTTCAAGGAAACAATTATAAATTGTTGATTGTGGTATAGTACCATAAGGCATGCATTGGCATGCATGTATGAGGGGTCGTTCTTAAAGAGTAAGGGAATGTTGAGAACCCAGTTGAGTGCATGAGGTGCACCAATTCATGAACCAAAACATCTACACATAATTAATAATGTTGTCGCCTTCACAAGCGAGATGCTCCTTCGAGTTTCTACTTAAGCAAATTGAATGAGTTATAAAAGCTTGAGACTCATTCGTACCTTGGAGAGATACTTAGGCTGATGAGCCCTAGGATGCCTAGGTATAGCAAGCATTGGTATATTAATAGACACATTTTAATTTAACAAAATTTAAGAACTCATTTAGTGTTTTACCTTGAAGAGGGTAAGGGTACAACCTCGAGTGATAATTTTTATGGGAGAAAGACATCTCAATAGCCTTCAATCACTCGTAAGTTAGGAGATCAGGGCTATCAAATGTGTCCTACATGATAGATCATCAACTACTGCAGTTAGTCCTAGATGCATTATATATTTTACTGTATGCCTTAATAAGGTTTATCGTTTGCTTATACCCCGGAGAGGTCGTGACTTTTTATGAAGATCGTTCCCCACGTGCTTTGGGTGAGTGGTAATAAGTGAAACAAAGACCTTATTCACACATATTATACTGAAAATATGTCATGTTAATCCAAATAATTAAGTATGATTATGAACATGATTTGAATTCCACTGCATATAAGAGTGGGCATTTGCATTGTATTGCATGAGTAGACATTTGCATTACATTACATGATTTGAACATTACTGCTTAGCATTTATAAGTTTCACATAAGCTATGTTGATAATAGCATGATCTACTACATCGAATATCTTGCAAATTCCATGTCTATCAAGATTAGTTACGTGAATGCCTAAATTAAGGTGATGTGATTTGTATGGCTTTAGAACATCCTTTATCTAACATGATGATTGATTATCTAAATTACTGAAATATGATATCATGCGATTAAAATAGTATGTTGTGTTGCTTTCAAATATTCTGAACATTTAATATATGTTGTGCTTCAAGGATATTTGAATTAATGTAAGGTATTTTCATGAATTATAATGTATGTTTTAATATTATACGATTCTTTGTAATTTGGTGTATACCTACTAGACTAGATGAATCTCAAATCCTTAATTATAACATTTTTAGGTGATGATTAGCTATAGTTGTGATGGGCGGATTGGGGATGGCGGCTTAGAACCAGTTCACTATCTTCTTTTGTGTCCTAGTTTTTTATTATTAGAACTCATTAACTTTTCAAACGTTTATGAAATATGTAAGGGTGTTTAGGAACCCCTTCTTTTTAAATGTTATTCATAATCTTTTTTTGTTTTGAATGGTTTGTGGATAAAAATGCTAAATTAGTTGCTCTATTGGATCAGAATCCAAGTTCAAATCAAAGATTAGGTTCGATCCATTAATGTGTTTGGGTACTCACCTGTAAGTTGTCCAAGGTTTGCTAACTTCATTCTTTTGAACAATTTTTTGTTGTGCGATCAATTTGAATCGGAAAAGTAAACCAATTTTTTTCCCTAAATTTTTCAAGTTAGAAATTTTGGGGCGTTACAAATTGGCATGAGATATGCGGTATGCCCAAATTCTTTGTCTTCAACTATGCTTTAAAAAAATCTCTAAAATTTTGGGCATCATAGAGAGTATTTTCATGTCTCATTATGATGTAAGTGCTCAAAAACATGTGATATAAGGATGAGTCTCATGATTCTTAATAAGATCCATAGAATAATTTGGCTAAAGTGGTTTAAACATGTCTTTTTCTTATGGACTCACCTATATGAGTATGAAGGTGAGGGTCACCTTCTATGAGATTTAGGTTGTCTCTAGAGCACTTATGAAATAAAATATTGCATAAGACCCTTAATATATATATATATATATATATATATATATATATATATATATATTGATGACACATATGATTACCTCAAAGAAATAAGTGTGTGAATGAACCTAAGATGTCCATAATGAGAACTTCAAAGCTTAGATACTTTTACATGTACACACTAAGTGAAGGTTCAAACCCAAAATGTGCCTTTATTTATGCATATAACTTTTACAAGCAGTTGCATGTTTTTTCTTTTATAATTTTGACCCATATGGGAAATTGTTGTTTTGGCTCAAAATTTATACCTTTTTTAACTTAACTCTTTGGCCAAATAACCCTCTCTTTGCCTAAGTTTTTAGAAAGCGAGTTTTAAAGGAAAAATTTACTTTATAAAATTGGTTTAGTTTCACATTGAACATTTTTTAAAAATACATTGGATTTAAAATATATCGAGTTGAAAGAGAGGGGATTGTCAATTGAACTTTGAACTTAAACTTAGATTTGGTCTTGGATTTGGAGTCAGCCTGACCTTGAATTGACTTTGACCAATCTTTTTATCCCTCCTTTTTTTTTACTATGTTGGACCTTGTAAAACCTTTTTAAAAGAGATTTATTGCATTCTTAAAGGAGATTTAACACCAAAAATAGTTCAGGAGGTTGACTAGCCAGTCAAGGGTCATTTTTAACCAATATTGTGTGCGCCACTAAGCCTTAATGGCTAGCTCAACATTTTGGATGTTAGTGGGTTTATGGAGGGCTTTAAGAGCTATTAGTGGGGTGCATGCAAGGCTTTAAGACTCATTATAAAACATGCTAAATATTATGGTTAATGGACCTCTGAGGACCTGTTGACTAGTCATCCAACTCAAGTCTATATATACCTTTCACGGTCCATTGTCTATGTGTGACTTAACATGACTTGGCTAGTGTATACTCCCTTCTTCTTCTTTTCACTCTTGTATCAAAGCTATTTTCTTTATTTTTGTGGGGCTACTCAAGGTAAACGTGTCATGGTAGTCGGTTGCCTTAATGCAAAAGGTGATAGAGAAAAGCACGAGAGGTGTGGGCTTTGTTGTATCGTAGAAGCAAAATTGCAGTTCACCCTTCTGCACCTGAACTTTTACCCAGAGGGGCAACTGTCGCTTTTAAGATAGCACCATAGTGCACGCTTCCAAACCAGTTCAGTTCTTGTCATCACCATGGTCGCCATTCGAATCGTGCAAATTCCAACAAACAATACTTATGGCTTAGTTCATTTTTACTTTTATAAAATGAAACAAAAAAAAATATGTACATGAGCCCTCTCCTTGAAAATTAAGGTAGAGTATAGGAGCTATGAAATTCATACTAAAGAATGATTGTGATATGAAACCCAAATCTGACCGAATTGGATTCATAATTGAGTTTTTTGAAAAGTATATTTTTTAAATATAAATTTTTGTGTTCTAAATATTTCTCTCAAATTAATGCATTTTTTGTTGATTTTTTATTTTCAAAATTTTATTGAAAAATACATGTTTTAAATGGAGTTGTGCTAACTATATATATGGTTGATTCAAGGTGATAAATCTCAAACCTAACCTATATCATTTCAAGGGTACACTTAAAAATATGTGCCTAATACTCCAGTTAGTCAGATCGAATCAGTATCAAGATAAAATTAAATCCCAACCCTAGCCTGATGTTACTTGAGTGGGTTTGGGTCGAGCCGAATGATATTTGGGTTAGGCACTTTTCATTCTCATACTTGAATATTAGTGTTTGGGTTGGATCGGGTATCAAACTCAAAACCTCGTAAGGAAAAGTTGTTTCACTAAGTTCTTTTGGCGGAAAACACATAAAAAAGAGTGCTCAAATAGGCTTAGTCTATTGTTTTTGCAATGTAGAGTGGCTAAGAATATTCAAGGCATCATTCTTCACTGCAGGACAATGAAAGAATTTTTAAGAGCCATTGAGGCTCAGTTTGTCAATTCTAATAAGGATAAAGCAAGTACCCTGGTGTCCAAATTATTATCTATGAAATATTTTAGAGACGATAACATCCGACATCATATTTTGAAAATGGGTAATATTTCATCGCAATTGAATTGCATGAAGCTTGTCATTTTTTACTCCTTCTTAGTTCATTTGGTTTTTACCTCATTACCTATTGAATGCAGACCTTTCAAGATTTTTTACAACACATAATGATGAGTGGTTTTTTAATGACCTTTTATCTAAGTGTGTCAAAGATGAAGAAAGATTGAAGGGTGAGAAGGTGCAGAGTGCACATATGGCTTCTCTTCAGGCAAGGAATAGACTTGGGGCAAATAAATATTCATTTAAGAAGAAAAGCATGAAGAAAGCCTCTGAGGAGAGTTTTGACTCTCAGGCGAAAGTCAAATCTCAGGGTGGTGGTTCTTCTATAAAGTGTTTCTTCTGTAAGAAGAAGGGACATAAGACAATGGAGTATATAAAGTACAAGAAATGACATGAGAATAAAGATAATGAGTCATTCATTTCTCATGAATGCAATTTAATTCATGTTCCATTGAATAACTGGTAGATTGATTTAGGTGTCACTATGCACATTGCCAATTCTTTGCCCAGTTTGGTGACCGATTCAAATGATTCTGAGACCGGTTCAGAGCCCTTTTGGATTGGTTCCAAACGGTCTTTCACCAGTTCTTGCAAGACCAGTTCTTGCAAGAAGAGACCATATTTTCATGAACCAGTAAAAGAACATGGGTTTTCTCATTCAATTTTAAGGGTTTAGATGCTTTTGTGCATATTTCGGACCGGTTCAATGCCTTTGTTGGCCAGTCCAAGGTATTTTGTTATTGATTTCAAATGTATGACCCCAGGTATTACCTGGAACTGCATGCCTTTATCATTTTATTCATGCTTTTATGTGTAATTTGATCATGGATGCATGACATTGCATGTGTTTTATATTGTTTTGTATTATCCATGATATTTAAGCACGAGTTATGATTAAATTTATGATATATGTGATATGTTTCATCAAATTTTCATTTATGCATATGAGATATAACATGAATTTATGTTTTTGAGACATAGTTCATTATAAATATGCATGCATGTATGGGCATGCTTTGCATGTTGAATATAAATACGGTAAAAGATCTCGATTAACGGACTCAAGTAATCACCAAAGTGATCAAAGTTGTGTTGATTGAGGATTTTTTGGGTTGTATGAAGTTGAAATTCAATATTGCGGTTGTGTGTGACTTTAAACAATGATTTTGCCCAAATGCAGATCATTATGTTTCAAAGTCGCAAAATGTGTAATAATAGGTGTGTATATTAGCCTATGAAACATGTTTGTACTCAAAAGGTACAGTGCTGAATTGTCTCTAGTTACATGATCTACTAGTTTCATCAATTGAAGTCAATTACTTGAGAATTGAGAAGACAGAGTATCTCAGAGTATTATTGTTTTCACCAAAATGAAACAATAATTATTCTATTAAGCTTTCCTTAGAAAAGGTCAATAAGTTTTAGATACTAGCACCACAACAAAGCAGTGGATTAGCGACGACCACATTCCGTCGCTAACGGGCTTAGTGACAGATTAACGACGACGAGGCGACGGTCTGCTTACGTCGCGAATTTTTCGACGCTAACTGGCTATGGAATAAATTCGTTGCCAGGTCCGTCGCTAATTGCGACGGAATAACGAGCGATATATTCAGTCGCCAATCCATCGGTACTAAACGACGACCTCGGCTTGGCGACGGATTTACGTTTGTCGCTACGCCGTCGCTAGATTTATATGCATAGCGACGAATGTTTTCGTCGCTAATCCGTCGCAAACACGAAAAAAAATAAAAAATTTATTTGAAAATTAAATACAGAGAACGGTACACTTTATATTTCCTGTACAATTTATATTTCCTGTAAATAAAAAACAAACCACACAAAAAATTCTATACAAAAGGAATCTACAACAATTAATCGTTCCACCTTAAAATTAACAAGTTTAATTATTTACAATTCAACAATTACAATTAGGAAACAACAAAAAATAGAACTTCTTCAACACAGTTCTCTAATTATCGCCAAGATTTTGTGCGTCTTCTTGTTCATTGCCTTTATTTGTCCCTTCAGCTCCGCTACGCTGATTATCGCTAGCAGCCTACATAAAAAAAGAACAGTCAGTATTGATAAACAAAATATAATGAAATAAATTACACACTATATGTGATTCTACCATGTGCTCATATGTGTTCTAAGACAATAAAAAAACTTTATATGTGATTCTATCATGCTCATATGTGCTCTAAGGCAGGCAAAAAATTTATATGTGATTATATCATGCTCAGATGAGTTCTAAGGCAGCTAAAAAAACTCTATAAGTGATTATACCGTGCTCATATGTGCTTTAAGGCAGGCAAAAAGCTATATATGTGATTTGATCATGCTCGTATGTGTGCTAAGGCATTCAAAAAATTGAATATGTGATTATAGCATGCTCATATGTGTTCTAAGGCAGACAGAAAAACTCTATATGTGATTCTATCATGCTCATATGTGCTCTAAGGCAGGCAAAGCAAAAAACTTTATATGTGATTCTATCATGCTCATATGTGCTCTAAGGCAGGCAAAAAACTCTGTATGTGATTCTATCATTAATGATATATGTTCTAAGGCAGTAAAAAAACTCTATATTTGATTTTGGCATGCTCATATGTGTTTTAAGGTAGTCAAAAAACTGAATATGTGATTATAGCATGCTCATATGTATTCTCAGGCAGTCAAAAAACTGAATATGTGATTATAGCATGCTCATATGTGTTCTAAGACAGTCAAAAAAACTTTATATGTGATTCTATCATGCTCATATGTGTTCTAAGGCAGGCAAAAAACTTTATATGTGATTATAGCATGCTCATATGTGCTCTAAGGCAGGCAAAAAACTCTATATGTGATTCTATCATGCTCATATGTGCTCTAAGGCAGACAAAAAGTTATATATGTGATTCAATTATGCTCATATGTGTTCTAAGGCAGACAAAAAACTGAATATATGATTATACCTGAGAAGGACCTGCAATCAAAGATCCCCTATTCAGCACAAGATTGTTGATCTCATCTCGGAGAAAGAGGGCGACAGTGTCATGGAAGTACTCATTCATTGTGTCCTTAATGATCTGGTGTACATCATCACCGGAAAGAATAGGTTGCTGCTTTGAGCTTATGTCAGCGAAAGAAGTTTGTGAGCCGTAACTGGAAGAAGCAATAACTGGTGAAGTGTTTAGATTACTCCCAAACCCGAACACGTGACCTTTTTTGGGTTCACCTGCTGCAGTCACCCATGCTACAAGATCAAATGATGGATGCTGAGTAGCGTCATTGTCATATCGCTCTACCATCTGTTGCTCATATGCCTCCTACAAAATAATGTTTAAAGTATGCATTAATAATTAATGATAACATTATGATAGCTTGCATATTGCAATAATTATTAATAGAATAAATACATATCGTTGTCATTCTCGCCTTCTCTGATACGAACACTCCCGTGGTTTTCCGTTTATGTGTTTCAACAAACACATCTTTATATGGTACAATGTCTCCTTTTTTCTGCTTCCTGCGAAGTTAAAGGACAAAAGATTTAGTTCACAAGTTTGCAACAATACTTATAAAATTAATATTATATATTGATGAGTTACCATTTTCTTCAGGTGGCTCCTAAATGTCTTAGATCCACCTGTGTGTAGATGGGCTTCGGGCATTTTCGCTCGATTTTGTGTAGCCTTCGTAGAGTGATTTTGAAATGCATCTCCCGCCCACTTATCACACATTTCATCCCAATAATCTTTCCTGATAGTAATAGGGCCATGGCCCTTCCACTGTAGTGGATCATCTATTACGCCAGATGTTTTTTTTGCTGCAGTCTTCATATTGTGCAGCATGTCTGCAAATCGATTGACAGCCACCTTCTGTCACACCTTCCTTGCATCATTTTCTTCCACCGTAGTTGCGAAGCGATTCAAAGCCTACAAATATTTTCATAAAGTTAGTAGACATTACTTAAAAAAATTAAATATAAAACACATTAACTATGAGGAACAACTGTATACCGTGAATGAGGACCATAATCTGTCTAACACCTCCTTTGGGTACTCTTTCCATTGAGCAATCGGTCCTGGTAGATGTTGAAGAAATGAATTCCTAATCTTCCGTACTACTTCTTGTGGCTCAAACCTCGTGTTGTACATGAATTGGTACACAATAAATATCAATATAAAATATTTATAAGATATGCAATAATTGAAAATGAAATACTTACGGTCAATTGTCGATATACACTATTCGAATGAGTCTTCTTGTGCCAGACTAAGAAGACTCTGCTTCTTATGTTGGCTCATGACTTGTGTGATCAACTGGTGTAGGTGGGTCGTGTACAAGCGAAACATCATCTGTAAAAAAAGATGTTAGAAATTCTCAGAATGCGCATTTAAACTAATCAAGCATCCAATTAGTTATATGATATACCTATCACACGAGCCCGTGAAGATGAAGGTTGGGCCTGGCTACTACTGGATGAGCGACCACTGTAACCTCCACGAACCATATTTCTAACAAATAACATATGTCATAAAATACATTCAAATAATTCACATCAAGTATTACACTATTTTCAAGTCATTCGCATCAAGTATTACAATAATTCAAATCATTCGCATCAAATATTGCAATACATTCAAATAATTCGCAACAAGTATTACAATGCATTCAAATAATTCACATCAGGTACTGCAATGCATTCAAGTCATTCACATCAAGCATTGCAATGCATTCAAATCATTCGCATCAAGTATTACAATGCATTTAAATAATTCAAATCATTCACATCAAGTATTGCAATAATTCAAATCGTTCGTTGCATAAATTACAATACATTCAAATAATTCAAATCATTCACATCAAATTTTGCAATGCATTCGAATAATTCGTATCAAGTATTACAATACATTCAAATAATTCAAATCATTCACATCAAGTATTACAATGCATTCAAATAATTCGTATCAAGTATTACAATACATTCAAATAAAATTTTTAATCATTCACATCAAGTATTGCAATACAACTCATTCATTCGCTATGAGGTTCTACAAATCGATTATTCTTACAAATCTTGCAAGAACACCTAATCTGACCTGTGGGATCTATTGTACTAACACTTGCCATTGCAAATTCAATAAAACTGTCAACACCATCCATATATTCATGCGATAACTCATTGTCCACTATCTTACGGTACATCCACTCACGGTTTGCAGTCATTTTCTTATGATGTTACGAATAATAGCCTAACGAATTAAAAGAGAACAATCAGAATGTTATGATGAACAAAATATCAAATTTATCATGCAATATATGATGTCATACAATAACAAGAATTTTGATGCATGCATTGATAACTTAATATTTTCATGTGCAAACTATTAATGACATGATACAATCATTTGAAACATACTTTCATTATACAATTTCACATGGAAGTCATAATCAAATTGAAAGTAACTACATGCAAGCATGAATACAATTACATCAAACATTGTAATACAACATAATCATTCATATCAAACAAATGACAAACATGTACCTGCAGCAAACACACTTCAATATCTCACTAACTACTACCATGCCTAGCATGGACTCCGTACTCCAAAAATAAAAACACTTCAATATTCATACATTAAAATCATGCTCAGCATGATCTCCGAACTCCAACAAAGCAACCCTAAATATCAACAACTAAGTGAGTGTGTGAACAATAAAGTGTTACATCTAACAAATTAAATAACATGTGATACGCTTGCATCACTTACTCACCACGGGTATTTACCCGATTTGCATTATTTTTGTCACTTACTTACCACAGGTGGCTGAGCATGAGTTGGTTCCGTTGAAAAATCTGCACAAAAAAACGTTGTTTTAAAATGAAGTCACCACGAAAAAAAAAAGGTTGTTCCGGCAAGGGGTCGACTCCCCTGCTGTTCCGACAGGGGGTCGACTCCCCTGCTGTTCCGACAGGGGGTCGACCCCGTTACAGAACATAGGGGGTTAACTGACCCCCTGTTCAGGCAGGGGGTCGACCCCCATCCTTTCTACCAGTAAGTCGACCCCCTGCCGGGGTCGACCCCCTGCCGGAAAGGTAGGGGGTTATCGGAACAGCAGGGGGTTAACCTCCTGCGTTTTCGGAACAACAAGGGGTTAACCCTCTGCCTGTTTTGGCAGGGGGTCGACCCCCTGCCGGAAATCGTGCGCGTGGGGGGGGGGGTCCTTTACCTTTCTCCGAGCGGTGGGACCGGCGAACGGCGGAAGTGGGACCAGCGAACGGTGGGGCAACGAACGGCGGGAGTGGGACCGGCGAACGGCGAGAGCGGCGAACGACGGGAGCATCGAAAGAAGAAAAGGAAAAGTTGTCTGGGATTAGGGTTATTCGAAAATTAGCAACGGATTAATTTCGTCGCTAAGCCAACGTAAATCAAATTTACGAAACGAGCGACAGACTATATTCTGTCGCCAAGTCCGTCGCTACGTAGCGACAAACTATATTTTGTCGCAAACATCGTCGCCAATTGGTGCGACTGTAATGACAAAACAGTATGTCGTAAAATCCGTCGCTAAGTAGCGACGGAATGGGCGACAGACTATATTCTGTCGCTATTTTCGTAAGCTTCATTAATTATAGCGACGGATGTTCGTCGCTCGTTAATCCATCACTAACTAGCGACGGAATATTCCGTCGCAAAAGTCCGTCGCTAACAACATATTTTCTTGTAGTGTAGTTGGTGAGGAATTACCATTAGAGAAGACAGAGTGGAGGTTTTATTTTGGTCATGGTACCAGGAAATGAAATGTTAAAATAACATTTTTTTATTTTTCAATTTATAACCCAAAGAAATCACACTGGCCCAGCCTTCCATACCTACGGTCGTTGTGCCGTAAGCATAAAACTTTGAGGTTAGGACCCCTGCCTTCGAGGCCTATGTTGAGCATCGGTTTGCGCAGAGGGCACCTTAAATCTAGGGAAAAGCATACTATAGAAAAACTGCTCATTTCTTATCAGAAATCTCTGAGTATCAGAAAAAGATTAGTTTAGTTGATACAAAAGGTAAGAGACAGCTGACTTGGTCCTGGTTGGCTTAGTATCCAAACCAAGGTCATCTCAGGTTTGACTTAATAAGCCATTTCGCATCTAAGAAAAAGATAAAAAGAGAGTCCCACTCTAGGGGTTCAGGAGGTCATGGACCTACACCAGCATTCAGACATGGATGTTGTCTGGGTAAGATCATGTCACATTTGCCATAATTCAGTCGTTTTACACCTGAACCAGATCATGTCTTGTGGACACGTTATGGGTGTGTTTGAATGACCTAAGATCTGATCCCCGGTTTTCTAGTTTCAAAATTCTCTCCAAACATGACAAGGAATTTCTTCAGAAAACCTCTAAGCATATCTGCTGGTACGTACAACTTGTTAAAAATGATGTTAAACGTCAGTAGTGTGCTGTTAGACTCTCACTGGGTGTTTGGTATTAAGTTTTGCATTCAAAGACAAACCCGAACCTGACTAAAACTCATAGTCGATTGAGTGTAAATACTGGGTTTTAAGCTAGTAGGATCCGGGTTTGGTTATATATTTTTCATCTGAATCCGATTAATGGTAATGCCTACATTCCTCTTTTGCCTTGGTCAGTCTCCCCTACATGCCTACACCCACCCAACGTAACTTACTTAATTTCCCTGTTTGGATAAACTTAAACGGAATTCTACCGAAGTAGGAATTAGCACAGGAAACCCAGTTCTTAAAACCAAAATTTTAACTGCGGCTTTGCCTTAAAATCTCTCTCTCTCTCTCTCTCTCTCTCTCTCTCTCTCCAAATAAGGGGGTGTTGCCGGTGGACCCCCTTTTTTCCTGGCCGGAGAAGTGGAGGTCGGCATGACATGATGCTGAGACTATCCCGAGCGTTGCTCCAACGCCGGTGCACGCACACTTGGGCAGACTCTCCAAGCCCGAATCTAAAGAAGATCGAAGAATCGAATAGGCTCAGGAGAGCAGGGCGGAAGGGGAAGAAGGATGATCTCTTCGTCCCCGTTCCAGAGTCCAAGTATTATCTTGACACGGCCACCATGCCCATGATCCTCACGGCCGTCGCCATCGCGCTATTTGCGAAGATTTTGATGATGGTGCGTCTTTTCTGCCGCGTAGACCCCACAAATTCAATGTCCCACATTTTCTTTCTATGAATTTCTGATGATGGGTGTGTGGGTTTTCGTGTTGTCGTTGATCATGGCGCATCTAATTCTTAAAAGAATTCATGTTTCAATTATTTTTGTTAGTTTTCCATGTAAAAATCTTTTTTTTGATCTCTGTTATGTGAATTTGTGATAATGGGTATGTTAAATTCTTTTATTTTCTTTAGTATGTGTTCATTTTTAGCGTAATGCCTAATTCAATTATTTCACAACGCTTTTAAGGTGTAACCCTAGCTTCTATGATGATCTTTATGAATTTCTGATAGTCAATGTGGTGCCTCTCTTGTTTTTTCTTTATGACGGTTTTGGGAGCTTCAATCGTTTCGCTAGCTTTAATATGCCACAACCCTAATATTGATATAAATTTTGCTGAATTTCTAGTAGTGGCTGTTCTTGTCTGTTAATCTCTTCTTTGGACTTGTCAGAATCTTTAGAGAAACACCGAATTCAATCATTTCACTACTTTTTTGCCTTTTATTCTCATTTCTGTGATGCTGAGCATATATCTTTCCTGGGATCTTCCTTGATGACAATTGACGTGGATTCTTTGTGCTAAATCTTTTAAACCAACAAGAGTAAGTGTAAAACTGAAGAACATATTGAAATGGAAAAATACAAAACTAAGCTACATGGATAAATGTTTCTTGATCAATGTAATGAGAATGGTATGACTCTTTATCTGTTAAGGTCCAATATCGTCTTGTTTGTTTAGATAGTAGAAATTTACTAGGAAGTTTCCTTTTCTGCAGTTCAGCCAGTGGATTTAGTTTATTCCCTGCTACGGCAGCAGCTCAGTGGTCTTCATCAGCTTGTATTCTAGAAATTTTGAACCCTTTCAACTAATTGAAAATCTGCCTCTTTTTTCCATGGATGTGGTACAAGTCCTAATTGTCAAGCCCAGAGGAACAGAACCAGAAATGCAGAAAATGCAACCAAAATAGCAGAAACTGAGATGACTCATCACATGGGAGCCAGGCATTGATCTCTGACCATGCTCTGTTGAGACAGGATCATAGACTGATTGATTTCAAAATGATTTGTCTCTGAGCATATTATCATGTATTTCTAATATTTTCTTTCTTTAGTTTGGAATTTGCCCATGAATTTTGGGATTCTAGCCCATGCATATCTTAATTTTCAAAAACCAAAAGGCCAGCCCATTCATTTTTGAAATTACAGCCTATGCATGTCCTTTGTTTCCCAAAAACGAATGACCTAGCTAACGTTTTACCTTCTCCTTATGGCCTTTCCCATGAGCCTACTCTTTGTGCAGCCTTTGGGAGGACGGAAACCATTAAAGCCTTCCAAATTTGTTCAAGTTTGTAAATAGACAATTAGAGTGTTTGCTAATTTTATTTCTTTTTTATTTTTATTTTGCTTTTTTATTTTTTTAATAGTTTAAATGTATTTTTTTATTTTTTAGGGAATTATTCTTTAAATATATAAAAAGTTAAAAATTCTCAAATAATCTGAGTTAATCGAGTTGGCCCATTGAATTATGATGAGTCATGGTTTGGACCCCAAATGGTTTTTCCCAAGTCATTGTGTGGGCCAACCATGTCAAAATCAAGCTGAGGATTGCTCCTACAGATAGGATGCAATTTACAGTTGCACTCTATCATGCTCACAATCAAACGGGAGATTCCTCATAATAAGTTGGGAATGCATGTCCAATAGATTATGCCTAGGACAAAATGACTCTCTCTCCACAAAGGCAACAAGTCAACAACCCACGATCACCCTGTTGACCTTATGGAAGTATTAAATGTAAAACCGACAAACCTATGAAATTAGATGTCCTCTAAATGCACATGGCTTTTAGAACAAGCAAGTAAGCAAAAGCAGAAACATACATTAAGAAGTAATTCATTTAAATAAACATGCCAGTTTTCAACAACAAAAGATGCCTACATAATATTTTTAATAGTTACAGATCTCCAGCTCTAGATTTAGTTGACCTTTCTCTGTACTTGTAATTTGGATCCTCCTTGCTACTTTGATCAGTTTTGAACTCTGAACTGCATTTTCTTGTCTATAGGTCAGAAGAATTCAAAAGATTTTTTTTAAAAGAGTGTAGCACATATAAGAAAACCGAGTTTGAGGACTGGATAACCACTTAGAAGTTGTTATGGATTTAACATGGTTTCTTGAGTTATATCCATGGTCTTTTCTGACTTAAGAAGTTAAGTGCTAGGGAAAGTTGCTTTGTGACCACCTTTTTTGCTTATTTCCTTTTTTATTTCTTTTGTACATGTCAGTTCATTAAGTCTTCCTTTTCTTCCAAAAAAAAAAAAGTGTATTCATGCAATGCGAGACCATCTTTCAAAGGTTAAAATAATCACCCAAAATTAATTTTTAGTTGATAGCTTTTTGATCTTAGTGTACGACACATTTTTTTGTTTAGAAGTTAACTAAATCTTTTAGAAGAAAAAGAACTATATTTGTCAAGAATATATTTTTGCCTCATGTTTCACCATCAATTATTGCTAAGAGCTGTTAAATGCAAGGGCATTAAAGCACGTGCACAGGTTCAACAGAATGACACATTCCAGGAAGGATCTGGATATTGCAGGGAGTAACTTTGTGTCTAATATCTATTGGGTAATCTGGGTGTTTGGCTAGATATTATTGGTTCAGTTATGCTAGTTTGGATTTTCCATGATTTGTTTGTTTTACTATTAGATAACCTCTTCTAGGGTTTGCTCTCTTACGGAAGTGTCATTATTTTTCTGATTTGTTCACTTTGCTGGTTTTCTTTATAGTATGATGAGAATAAAGTACAAGAAAGGCTTGAACGTAAAATACAGAAGGCACCTGCTGGGCAAGGAACAGTAAGGATGCTTACACGTGAAGAATGGGAGGAAATCCAGGAATTAAGACCAAGGACTCCTTTTGAGTCCAAGCTTGCTCGTCCTAATGCACGCATAAGAACTGGAGAACCATTACATTTGGTGAGTTTTCTTCTTTGGATGAAACTAATGAATAATTTTTCTGTTGAAATTGGGTTAAGAAAAAAACTTCCCACCAAAATGTTAGTGAAAACAAGCATGCATTAATCACTTGATTTCGGTGATGAAATGTGTTATTCTAGTAGTGAGAAAGAAATACATGACTCGTCCCACCTTTTATCATGGGTAAGCAGATTTGGCGATGTGTCTTAATTTGGTGTCAAGTCTACATGATGAGTAGGGCTGGTAAATGAGCTGAAAGAGCCAAGCATAAAATGTTCAAGCTTGGCTCATTTTTGTGGTGAGCCAAGCCGAGTTCAAGCTCATAATGAGCCCGAGTTCGAGCTGGCTTGTTTATAGAAAATATACATTGGTTTGGAGCTGGAAGAAATCGGATTACAAAAAAATACATGTAAAATATATCTAAAAATATTTTTTTAATACCTAACAAGCTTATACGAGCTGAGCTGAGCTGAGCAAAGTACCTATTGCCAAGCCTATTTTACGAGTTTAAACAAGCTCTTTACGAGCTGAACATGAGCCGAGCCACAAGCGTCTTGGCTTTTTTCCCAACCCTAATGATGAGTCCTTTTTGTAACCCAGCTTCTATCATTTTTGTGATTTTCTTGCATCAATAATATTTGAAAGGCATGGACTTTTGTAAACTGCAAATATGTTTCACATCCCAAGTTGATAATTTTAATGTTTTAGCTATGTCACATGAATGTCATATTCTATAATGATATCATAACTCTTAGTAATCGAATGAGTCCAAATTAGTGTGCCTAGGTTACATTCAATTGATGTTGATTGCTTGCACCTGGACCACTTATGTTCTGCTTCCCGGCCTTTTTCCCAACCTCTACTTAATGTTGAATCCCTCTTTCCCATGCACATCCAGTCAGAGCAGCAAATAGTGACCGACTGACATCAGTCTGAAATGTTTATTGACCTATTGACCCTTTTTATGAAGTTGAAATCTAAATCTCTGGTCAGTTGTTGTCTTAGAAGGTAGACTCCTTAATGCTCATAAAAGATGCTGCAGATAACTTGTTTGAAATAGTGACATTGTTTCACATCCAGATGTCAAGAATGTCTTGTAGGTGGCTATTTCTTTTCAATATAGTTCCTTAGAAGCAATCCCAGCACAGTGCCACCATTGATGGTTAGTTTCCAGTCCACTCTGTGCTATGCTTTTATCCATATTGAGACAATCCCATATATACATTGCAATGCTCAAATGCAAGTTATTACAAATAACTGTTAACTGGCCACATCCATACGTTGCTAGTGTCTTGTAGCTGCTTATTTTATTTAAAAATATGTTTATACTTTATAATGAAAGATCGACCTGCATAATGCCACCATTAGTCAGTTATCTTCAAAACCTACTCTGTGGCGTGTTTGGCCTTTCTTGAGGTCAATCCTGTATAGAACTTGCAAAAACCATGTTCATTGATTGACTTTTGAGTCGTCTTTAAGTATTAATCTAAAAATTCGGACAAACTCGTATGTGATTCCTGCTATGTATTTATCACCAATTTTTGTATGCACAAATGGCACCTTCGTGTTCTAAAATTTGCTCTCTCCACAACAATATCATTGTGAAGGCTTCAGACTTAAGAATTGTAAGATCCTATGTCTTGTCAACTGTCGATCAGTTCAAGTCTTTAAGCATTTGGCACAGGAGTTAGGGATGCCCTGGCCTGAACTTTGTTCTGCCCACTCTGTTGATGTTCATGTTTGGGCAAACTTTTGAGAATAAAAAAGTGGGTTTGATCAAGAGATTTGCATTTTGAAGTATTTAAGTTACTCATGGTATTGGTTAATGACTTCAACTATAGATTTTATTCCTTCATACCTTTAGAATTCTTTGATGCACTTTTAGTATCCAAATCTCTTTCAAAACAATCTTCTCCATACCACTTCTCATAGAAGGGAGAGTAGCCTTGGATGTGAATGTTACTAAATTATTTTGTGTGGCAATGCTGATTTAACTGGAGACCTTAAATTCTTCATGTTTACTATTTAGTCCTTGACATTTTCTAGTTGTTACTGACAAAAAGAGCAGGACTTTATTCAAGCATTCTTCATTTTTTGTCGAGGCATGAATCTATGCTATTTAGCATACTTTCTTGTTTTCAATCTTTAAAAGCAACTCAACTCTTCTTTGTAAAACTTAGAGGCAAATTTGATAATAGATACAAGCAATTTTTTGCAGGAAGACATCAAAGATTGGACTATCGATGTCCTCACAGATGCACTTACAAGAGTTGAAAAGAACATACGCCATAACCGGAAGGACCAATGACCGCATTCAGTTTGAAGGACAACCCACTTATCAAGTCGTGAGAAGACTGGTTAGAGATGCAACATGAACAACAATTGGAACGGATGAGTTTTCGTGTGCTTGAAATACCACACTGTTTGTATTACAGGAGCCGTTCAGAAAGCATGTAAAAACTAATGAAATACATGTACCCTTTTCTGTCTGAATGAAAACGATCACTATTCATTTTTTGGTGAAACTCGTCTTGCCATTGATCTTTCCTTTTAAGCTTACAGTGTGGTGGCTGAAAACACGTTTTTTCTCTTTAGCATGTTGCAGGGGCATGCTTTTGTTTGATTGAATTATTGGCAAAGAAATTTAACTGAACCTTTCGCTTTCAGTTCTGGAATTTGTTAAATTCATCCCCCCCCCCCGCCACCACCACCAACTAATATTGCCTTTTTAATATTAGTAGGGGTCTGCCTAACCCCAGCTTTCTCTGTCGAAAATAAAATAAAATTAGGAGTTTTGCAAAAAGATGGATCTCAAATCAGCGGGTATGTTGGATTTGAAATCCTCGCTTTTGTGAGACAAAGAGGAGAGTGCCACAGATTTGACATCCGATGGGGGAGGGGTTCGATCTCAAATCTGAGATCCGAGGCATTAAAACACTCACTATCATTCATATACGTGATGAGGTTCGAGGCACGAATCATCCTCGCCACGTTTGGACCAACAAGCGCATTTTCAAAGGAAAATACCTAGGGACACTTGAGATTTCCTACTTCTTGTAAATTGCACATATTTCAAGGTAGGGAATTCTTACACCTCTCTACATAGGATTCTAATATTAAAATATACTTATGAGTATTTTTCATGTTTTAAATAAGTAGATATGCCTACTTTTGTGCATTTACTATGATATTTTCATGTATAACAACTCGCATGCATGTTAGTTTCAATACTAATTTCCTACGTGATAATTCACACACATGCTTATACATGATGTCTTTACGTAAAATAGTTTGCATGCATAACAATACTTTGAAAATGTACCAGCAGATGCCCTTTTTTGGGTCTACATGCAGAAAATGATGAAAGATGTTACTGAAGAAAAAAAAGAATAATATGTATGAAATGTTTGAGCCACATGGTTCAACGAATCGACTGTATATCATTTAATGGAATGTTTGATTTGGGTACTATAAAGCATGCACTAACATGCATGAGCGAATATCGCTCTGAAGGAGCATGAGGTCACTGAGAACCCAGTTTGAGGTACAAGGCGCTCTCGTTCATGAAACAATAATATGCATACACATAATTAATATTGAGATCACCTTCACTTGCAAGATGCTTGTTCGGTTTCGAGACTCGAGCATAATGAATGAGTTATAGAAACTTGTTACTTGTTCGTACCTCCAAGAAGCTAATGAGCTTCAGGATGCTTAGGTATGGTAGACATCAGTAATTTAATGAATAAATCTTAATAAAAAACTTGATAACTCATTCAGTGTTTTACTTACCTTGGAGAGGGCAAGGGGTACAACCTTGTTACTTTTCGGGGGCAATAGCGTCTCCTAGTCTCCAGTCACTCATAGGATATGAGACCGAGGCTATCAAATGTGTCCTAGGTGATAGATCTTCAACTTCTATAGTTAGTCATCCTACTTTTTTTATATGCCTTAGCAGAGATTTCTCTTGGTCACTGACCTCCCACTTTGGGTCGGCTTCAATGAGTCACCTGAGAAAAATACAATTCCTAAATAAAATACTCCTAGAGTGGTCTGGGTTGTTGCATCGGATTTCCCCCACATGCCCGAGTGGATACTAATAAGAGAAACAAAGTTCTCTTTACTCTTACATATTTGGTACTGAAGATATGTTTTATTTATTCAAAATGATTAATGATCATGATGTAAACGTTACTTTATTTGTTGCATAAACTGTATGACATGTTTTACTGTATGCTGTCATGATATTTTAATGTTATAATTCTCGTAGAGTGGTATGTATCTATCAGGCTTTCATCAGTTTGACCCTTTTAAAGGATTACGATGGACAGTAAAGGGACCAACACTTTTGAAGGATCTGGGGCCATACTTAGGATTTAGTATGTTTTGATTATAAGCATTTGTTAAGTTTTTCATTTGTTATTTTGTGAAAAGAATTTTTGTATGTAATATAAATAATTTTAGGTTTTATAAATGGATACTTTGATCTTATGTGGATTCACACCTGTAACCTGGCCCAAAGTTGTTTAAACCCTTGCATGATGAATGTCGTTTGAAAAAAATAAAAATTTTAAATTTTTGCTAAATTTTTGAGTTTAGATTTTTGGGGCATTAAAGACAGGCTCTCTAGGGTGCTTGAGAGTATTTGTATATTCCTTTCAAGACGTTGGTAACTTGCAAATAATAACATAAACTTGCTTCGGTTTTAATCTTATGAGCGATAAAAAATAGGCGGCACATGGCAAGTTTTAAATTACATCTGGTTTGTTATGACATTTAAAAAAATTCTCTCTCTCTCTCTCTCTCTCTCTCTATATATATATATATATATATATATATATATATATATATCATGACTATCCTTTTTTTTTTTTAGATAATCATACGAAAAACCATTAATTTTCGCTGTGAGTTACTACCAATGTCATTAAAATTGATCTGAATAGGCCTAACAAGGATTCTAAAAGGTTCGATTCTGTTGGGTTTTTTAATATTCTTTTAATGGGTTAAAAGAAATAATATTTTATTTTTATTTTCAAATAACACGTGCCATTTGATGGTGAAAGATAACCGATTTAGCTCCGATTTGATTTTTTATTTTATTTTATTTTATTTTATGTTTTAAGAAACTGATTCACCTAGCGAACCTATTTTAACAACATTGGGTACTACCATTTACCCAGCCTTGTGTTACACCCCGCCCACTAGGGGCGTCAACGGGTTGGAACCTCTCTCAAAATGGGTGGGTTCAGATTTGGATCTGACTAAAAGGTGGTGTGTTGGGTTTGAATTCGGGTCTGACCGAATCTTTCATGAAAAAAACATATTCAGGTACGATAAGGATTGCATAAACCACATCAAGTCTATAAATAGTCAAATAATATATTTTAACTTGTTTACATTAAAAAAATTATGGATCTTAACGACCCAGATAGTTAATAATGAGAAGCTTAGTCAAAAAGTAATTAACACCAAAAGTCTAAACCAAAGTGGATGTAGCTTTGAGTGTGGGGCAAGAAAAATATACCCATGTTGTTAGTATCGGTCTCCGCCCTGAATCATTTGGCCACCGATTCAGCAAAATAATAAAAATTTATTACATATCAATCATAATGTGACACATGTTAAAATATTTAAAATAAAATTTTTGCATTCATTAAAAAATAACCGATGCGATGAGCATCGTGTAAATTTCCGGACGATACGATGCGTACGCAGTTTATTTAATGTTTGTCATACATTTAAAATTTCTTATTTTTGTTTAAAAAAGACAAACAACCCTTGATAACTTTATAATTTGAGTTGTTGATTTTATCGCGACTTTTTGAAGCTCATGCAAAATCACAATAACTTCAAATTTGTCAATAAATTAAATCTATAGCATTTAAACGCCTTTTTTTAGGCTAATGAATTTATTGCTGATATTTGTTACTATGGATTAACTCGTAGGCAGAAATCTTGTTTTTAGAAAAACATGGACAAGTAAAAATCTCAATGATATTTTGAAAGATCTAGACTTTCTCCAAAATTGGAAAATTTGAGTACATATCAAATACAAATGTTAAAATATATAAAAAGTTAAGTAATATGTAAAAGTTATAAACATTATATTTTTAAAATAGGTATTATATTGAAAATATCGGTTTGATGGGTATAATATCGGCCTTTGAATCAGCGATATTTGCGACTAATGGTGATTTTCACTTAAGTTGGCTTGGCAAAAAAAGAAAAGAAAAGGGAAAACCTGAAACTCAAATAGGTATACTTCTTGAACTCTTTCCCCAACCGTATACCAACTAAGCTTGGGTCCAGACCCAATCAAATTAGGTGATACTCATTGGACATGGGTTGGGTCGGGTTTTCTTCTTGTTTGCTGGCACTAGATCGGTAATGGTTAGGTTTTGGTCAAAACCAGCCCGATTAACATCCCTCGCTCCTAGGGGTGCAAATGAATCGGATATGGATGGATCATGGCATATACGAATCCAAAAATAGCAGATCTGAGTCCGAATCTGGATCTGGAAGTATGTGCTAATTCTGGATCCAGTAAAAACTATTAAAAACAAATATTTTGCATGAAAAAATGCAATCAGATTGGATTTTGATTCAAATCTGACTTAAATTACTGATCAAAATCCAATTTTAAGCGACATCTCGATCTTACTTCAAGGACCTGAATCAGGAAATAATATGTCAGGATTCGATCGGATATCCGATTATGTCCAATCCGTTTTGATGCATACTCTCCCCTCATCCAATCTAAACTGGTTGGATTTGGGTTTGATGCAATTACATTCTGACTCCGACGCAACCCGATCTCACCCGAATGGATTTCAAGCCAAATGAGGAACCTTTTAGCAAATCCTGGATTTACATGTGAACAGGTCGGATATTATTTGGACTTGGGCCTGATTCATTAATATTCTTTACCAGTTACTACTAAATGGAATTAAGCCTGTCGGATATCTGTCCCATACCCGACCAGTTGACGTTCCTGCTCATTTGGGGTGTCAACGTTCAGACTTGGTTTGGACCTAGGTAGATCTAAACTCGGATCTGACTTTAAGGTGCTGGTACTGGGTTCAGACCTAAGCCCGATTTAACCCATTATAAGAAAAACCATACCTGCGTTCTATAAACATTACATGAACTTTCTTTTTATATCTTTTTTACATTGAAAAATTACGGGTCTTCATCCAAACTCAACTCAGACTGGTTCTGTTATGCAATTTCACATACTGTACCCGATCCATATACTAATCGAACTTGTTGGATCAGATCCAGATTCAAATCGGACTTCCTTCTTTAACACCAGACTTTGGCCCTATAAACTTTGGTACGGGTCGGATCTGGGTCAAACCCGACTAATTCACACCACTATAATACCCATCCTTTCTCAAACCGGTAGCGGACTACAAGTCCAAATGAATTATCAATGCATTTGGATAATTCATTATTCAGACCCGAACCGTTTGTACCGATGACTCACACGGCCTTGGAGTCGTATAAAGGCGCGCCGGAAGGAAAGGGTTTCAGAATTCCCACTCGGTCAGAGGACGATTTTCCCAAGCACTCCACTGTCCTCCGTCTCACCGATCGTCGCTCATTTCGTGATCGGAGAGGTATCCGATCCTCTTGAGTCAGTGAACGAAGTAATCCCGAAGAAATCGATCGTTTTTGTCCCTGTTTAAGGTAAAAAAATCTGTTTGAATTTCTCTTTTTTCTACTTGATCGTCTGATCGTCTCTGTCTGGATCAGATGATTCGCGTTGATCCATCAGTCTTTTTCTTCCATCTCTTGTTTTTCTTCTTTTCTAGATCGAACTTTGATGATTTTATGATCGAAACGGAAGATATCTAGCGTTTGGGATCATCTTCTTTATCTCTTGCGGTATTCTATCGTTTAGCCGTTTTTTTTCTTTTCCTCCATTGTTTGGATTTAGTAAGTGTATAGAAATGAGCATCGTGTAAATTTTTACGTTTGTATGGAATTTCTTTAGTTTAAGAACCATTTTTTGTAGTGGTTTATAGCTTATATTTGTTATCTATGGTGTTTTTTTGTATTTTTGAATTTGTTTGAATGCTAATACAGTGTATAGAAACGAGGATTAATTGATTTTCTCAGTTTTTGCAGAAATATGGGAAAAAATTTATTAAAAAAAAACTATTTTTTCATTTATAACTCAGACTTGTTGTAAACTATGAAAACGTTTGTCTGATTTTATTTGATGGAGGTCAATTATTGATATCTAGTTAAACCTTCTTCGGATTTTGGGATCTTCTTGGTTAAAATTATCGTCATTTTATCAAATTGCTGTAGTTGAGTAGAGGGCAGTGCATGGTAAAAGATTAACTGTTTCTGATATGATGAAATTTAGGCTAGTTCTCACCAAGCAAAAGTGAATGCGTGAGATGCTTGTGACTTCACAGTTTAAGAATGCTGGTTTACTCTCAGTGACATGGTTAAATTTAGCTGATTTCTTGTTTGCCTCTAGAGAAGTTGGACTTCTTTGTTGGTTAAATTCATGATCTACTGAGACAAGAGAATCACACTTCAGGGCCATAATTTACTATTTACTCTCTTGGGGCAAATTTAGCTTTGATCGACTGAAAAAGGAAAATGACTTTTTTTGGTATTAGAAAGGATGATTTGGTAGACACTCTTTTCCCGCGGGAAATATATCCAACAATCTAAAAGAATGAATTTTTAAATACTTTGAAATGAAGAGACGGATTGAACCTGCTGTTAAATGTAAACATATATGTATACATATATGTATATATTATGTTTACATAGCATTTCTATATATTCGTAGTTCTGGGGTATTTTGGTCTTTTCTCATGTACTGCAGAAATAAGTATTTTTTATTTTCATTTTTCTGTTTTTATTTTATTCTTTTTAATGTAATAATTTCCAGCCTTCATGGGCTTTTTGGGAATTAACAAAGAGTCTTGAACCCTACCCAACGACTCTCTATGAGCTCCCTCTTGTATATAATGGGGTCTACCCCCTCTCATTTTGTATTATTTCTCTAAGGGATTATTCTCCAATAATATTCATTATTTTTATGTGTGTTCTCAGCCTTGGTGGCTTATTCTTGTGTTTTCATACGATGGCCCTTAAGAGGTCATATTCTCTAAGTGTTCTCTTGCCCATAAGTGGCACACCAAAGCATACACTTCAGTTCGTGACATGGTATCAGATCTAGTCGACTTCTTAGTGTTATTCAATTTTTTCTCGAGCGTATTTTGAGGTGGCGTGAAGATTGGGCCTTACCTCATAAAACATGCCTACCATCCTTCTTGAAAATTGGCCTTATGAATGCATAGAGATATTGATGCTTTAAAAGGAGTTCAAAGTTTGCTCGAGTATTTATTTATCTTCCTCTTTCTTCTTTCTTGCTTTGTATTCCTTGGTTTTATAGCAAAAAAAGAAGTGGTGCCGGTAGTTTCAATAAAATTTGATGGAAAGAACTACAATTTATAGGCTACTACCATCAAAAGAATCCTTATTGGTAAAGGATTGTGGGAGTATGTTAATGGTTCTGCAATATAACCACAATTCACTCTCACCAAATCCATAAAAGAAAATGATGAAACCATCAAAGAGGGGGTTCTTAAAGGAGAAGAAAAGAAAAAAACTTTTGTAGGTTATAAGAAAGCCTTGAACGAATGAGAAATTGCCCATATCAAGGTACTTTCTTTATTTATAGGAAGTATGAACGAAGATACATGTAAAACTATTTTGGAGTTTGAAAGAGCCAATGAGCATGACTCTTCATTAAACAAATATATACTCATTGCGATATTGCATTTCGATGGGAGCTTCAATATAAGATTCACAATTGTAGACAAGGTGACAAGAGTATTAGAGAGTACTTTAGATCTTTAAAAATGTGGGATCAAATGGCTAAGTTAGAGCCCGTTTGGGAAACTCCTAATGATGCTCAAACTAGAAAGAAGCAAATAAACAATGAGCAATTATTTTAATTTATGAGAGGGTTGCGACCCGAGTTTGAACAAATGAGAAGCAACATCATACATAGAAGACAAGACAAGCTTCCTCTTATTTAAGAGGTTTTAGCTCAAGTATGCATGAAAGAAACTAGATTAAGGTCTCAAAATGAAGCAAAAGAAGCTAAGGATAATGTGTTGGCCGTTTCAAAACCGGGTGCCAAGACTCATACATACAAACCCCCACACTTTTATAAGAACGATAACTATGAAAAAAATCATGTATACGAAGGAAAAGGAGATGGAATAAAAAGAGGAGGTATTTTTTTGCCATAATTGTGGGGAATCGGGACATATTAAACCATTTTGTTTGGAATTCAAGAACAAAGATGAAAAGAAGGTTGCTTCGGTTGGTACTTCACAAGTTGACCAAGATTCTTCAAGTAAATCAATTTCGAAGATGTCTCTTTCTCAACTCGTTGCAACCTCTACCCAAAGGACAATCTGTGACCGGTGCTGCAGTCTCTTCTTTCTCTCTTCCAGGTATGAGTTCTTGGCTTTTAGATTTGGGTGAATCATTTCATATTACATATGATAAATTTATACTTTCTAATTGTTGAAATTCTATTAGTAAAAGATATTTTTGCACTACCGATGAAACCTCTCTTGATATTAATGAAATCAAAATTTTTGAAAAATATTCTAGTTTTAGTATCCTCAAATAAGATTTGTTCCAAAACTAAATTTAAATTTACTTTATGTTTCTCAAATCACTGATCATGGATGCAAAGTCTCCTTCACTTCTAACCAATGCTTAATACATGATCTTCATTCCGGGAGGCAGATTGGGAAAGGACATAGAGAAGGAGATTGTAGTATATGGATCAGTTAAAAATTTCTATCAAGACTTTTTGCCTTAATGTTAAAAAATTGGATAAAGTTTTGTGGCATCAAAGACTATGACACCCTAGTATGTATAAATTATCCAATATCCTCATCTGCGAATCTTTTGTAATGAACAAATCTCTTGTACCGATTGTATTCTTGCAAAAATGAAATCAATTTCATATCAATAGAGGTCTTTCTCTGCTACTAATCCGCTTGAATTAATTCATTCTGATGTTTGGGGTTTTGCCTCTGTTGTCTTCAAGGGAGGATTTGCTTATTATGTTATTTTTGTAGATGATTACTTCCGCTATACTTTGGATATATTTTCTCAAACATAAATATGAAGTATTTGAGAATTTTAAAAATTTTCATAAGTTAGTGACAAATCTTTTAAAGTCCAATATATTTATTTTTCGTTCTGGCTCTAGGGGTGAATACATGTCTTATGACTTTCAACAATATCTAAGAGAAAATTAAATACTTCGCCACAACAAAATGGTTTGGTGGCCGAAAGAAAGCATCGACACATAATAGAGACCAGAGTTGCCAGTCGAGGAAGCGGGAGCGGGAAGCGATACGGGAAGCGGAAGCGGGAAGCGAGACACTTTCAAAAATTTAGGAAGCGGGAAGCGGGGGACCACTTAGGAGCGAACCGGGAAGCGTCTCGGAAGCGACATAGGAAGCGTCTCGGAAGCGACATAGGAAGCGAACCGGAAGCGACCTAAGAAGCTATAAATTTCTAAATTGTAAATTATAAGCTACAATGTTCTAAACTCTAAGTCTAACCTTAAAATTAACATAATCCACTACTTCACTTCATCATGCAAGATTCAAAATAAAAGTATACCAAAAAAATATTATAAGACCATGACAAAAAAGTAATATAAAAGTTTTTAAGTTGGACAACTCCAACTGCATCATAAAAAAAAAATAATAATTCATTGGAGCTCTTGGAGGTAATGGAGCTCTTGGTTGTACATCTTTATGTTTGGATTTGGAAATAGTGCTTGATTGTTGTGCACTATCATCCAAATCTCTCCATCGCATATCCTCTAATCTCAACGTATTTTCTTCTACAATAGCAAGTTCTGGATTGATATCCCATTTTCGACTAGGCCCTTCTTTATAGCGATTGTTGCACCTTTTATAACAAGAATATAAAATATGAATGTTAATAAACAATCAATGATAAAAAAAGAGAAAAAAAAATACCAAAACAAAAGTATAACACAGTTTAATTATACCTGTCAATCAATCGAAGATTGGAATGAATATACACTAAGGTATCAACACGATCTTCATTGAGCCTATTTCTTTTAACATTGTGAATGTAACTATAGGTGCTCCACACTCTTTCTGCAGAAGATGTGCTAATAGGTTGAGATAAAACCTTAATGGCTAATGCTCTCAACTCCGGTGTATCACCACCATAAAAACGCCACCAATTAAGCACTGACATTGTAGGATTCAGTGCATCTATTCGTGCTGCATTTCGGCTAAATCTTCCACTTCTTGATGCAAAAGCCACAAGTTGTGACCTATAAAGTGTAGATAACTCTTCATTTCCAGAAGATATGACTTCAAGCGCAAGCATTGCACCGTCTAAGATATCATTATCCTTTTCTGCAAAAAAAATGTTTAGTAACTATAACAAGAGAAATGCAAATGAAATAATAAAATAATTAAATCATTTAACTTTAAACTTTATTAAATAGATAGAATTAATTTTTTACCAGGAGAAACTCGTTTGTCCCCTCCTGTTGCTGGGATTTTGAGATACTCAGACTCATAATATTTTGGAGTAAGCATGTGGGCTAGACTATGGAGAGGCACATTCATTCTGTCCCATCTATTTGAGACAATCTTATGAATCTTTTCATATAAATCTGGTTGTCCTTTTAGATTGTCTTTGATTTCCCCCAACATGTTGTCCATGCCTTCATACACTTCACCAATTATAGGGCCTTCCTGATCACAAAATTTAATCATCTTATAGATGGGTTTTGTAATCAATAATGCTAAACGTACAGAATCCCAATATTCTTCATCAAAAACAGTTGTTTCTGTTGTAACAGCCCTTTTTTTCATAATTTCATCCGTGCATGATTGCTTCCAATCACTCCATCTATCTGAAATTACTGTGAGCCTTAAGCTCTCCCTCACATCAAGCAAGCGTTTCAAAGTAGTATAATGTGAAGCAAACCTTGTTTTTGCAATCTTTATTAATTCTAATTTTTCATTGCTTCTAAAGATTGCTAGTGCTTTTGAATGATTTGTGATATACTTCACAATTTCTTTACTCTGCAAATATGTTTCTCCCAACCAATGAAACTCATGTGCCAAATCCTTGAAGATCAAATTAAGTGTGTGCACAACACAAGGTGACCAAAAAATATACTTGTACGTTTGTTTTAATTCTTCACCTGCTAACTTGCAATTTGCTGCATTGTCTGTAATCACTTGCACTACATTAGAAGGCCCCACAAGTTTAAATCCCGTCTTCAAAAACTCGGCAATGTTTGCAGCTGACTGTTGCACATTAGAAAAATCGCTTGCATATAAGAACATCGAGCCAAAACAGTTTGAGGCAAGTATATTTATCAAGTGTTTGTTCTTGATATTTGTCCAACCGTCTGAGACAATGGAAACTCCAAACTCCTCAAACTTTTCTCGAAATTCATTTAACTCCCTGTGAACACACTCTTTCTCACTGTCAAGCAACGTTGTTCGCGCTTTTTCATATGATGGGGGTTTATATCCGGGCACTTTACTAACTGCAGATATCATCTCTTCCCAATATGGTGATCGAAGCACATTGAAAGGTATGCCATTTGCACACAAAAATCTGATAATTTTGTGATCTACGTCATCTCTTTCTACCTTTTTAAAGGTATCATGAATATCAACTGTTTTTCGGCTTCCACTAGATGATGTAGTCATACTAATAGGCTTCTTTGGAGTATCAATTCTTGATCTCCTCAACTCAAATGCACTTGATGAAACCTCCACTCGACGAACTTGCCTCTTAATTTTTTTTGCCAATTCTGCATTTTTTGCAACTTCAGGGCAAAAGGCAATCCCAACACTTTGTCCCTTTGGAGATCCCATGAGATGTGCAAAAACTCGAGTATATGACCCATGATAAATATTTTTGCAGTGCCTGCACATAAAAACTTGGGTTCCACCTTGCTTTCCTTGCCCACTCTTCTTTTGTTTCAATACATGGCGCCATAACAATGTTGTTTTATGCATGCTAGGTGGTTCATCATCTTGGTCATCTTCAGAATAGTAGTCATCCAAGTCATATTCTTCTTCATCTTCCTCATCAAAACAATTTTCGTTTCGGTCCTCAAACTGATATGGACAAGCAGAAGACCTCTTCTTGCCCTTCCCAACACCACTAGATGATTCATGCTCCAAATTGTACAAAGAATCGTCATCGTCATCAGAATTATCGTGATCATAGCTTGAGATGGTCATTAATGAAGCAAAGAACATGCAAATATATCTGCATCATAAAAGTATCAGAATCAACCTAAAACACTTAAAAAAAGCTATTATTAACAGTAAATAATGGAGAGTGAAGAACACAAAGCATGGGGATGTAAACAAAAGACTAAGCTAAAAAAGGGGGGGAAATTACGTGCAATCTGACTATCACTGAACTAAATACTCAAACAGGCACTTCAAGTTCTAATAAGAAACAAGCAACATAAATAACTGAGAATATAGAGAGAGAGAATAGTTTGATTGAACTGCTAAATCAGATCAAGAACATATAAATCCAGTTTTCTTTCAGGACTCCACTAAAGTTCAATACCCGACTCATTGGGAAATTCTCCAAGTACCCATCAACTTAATTTTGCACAAATGGAGAACATTAAAGTGCTACCAGCCTTGGCAAACATTGATCTCTGAGACAATAGACTTAGAACTGAGGTTCTAAATCATTACAGTTATCTTCTTCATGATAATGTTCATTTACTATTTGTACCAAGCACCAGCTCACATCCTCCAGCAGCTCTCAGCCTCTCACTGTACATCGGACTGAAGAAATAGCTTTTAAAATGTGGGAACAACACACTCAAATGCTCTCTAATAAAACAATAATATTGCATATTATACCCGTTATACACCAATTAGCAAAAAAATTATTCATCAGTGTAGAATAGTTAAGATCATTAAAACCATCAACAATATCATGTTATCTCTAATGATACTTCCACCCCATCCGGTGCACTGATTTTCTTTGCCAACTGATGAAGTATAAAATGAACTTCCACATACATTATCACCATCATATCATAAACAACTGAAGAGTTAAATAAGAAGCTACAGCACATAATGGCCAATGCAAATTAACAATCCAGCTATATCAGAAAATTTTTGTGACGAATGCATACCATCTGTTTAGATAAGAAGTTAATATTACATTGCTTACGCTATCAATAGACTAGTATCATGGAGACAATAAAAAACAACCCACTGCTTCATGCAGAATGAATAAAAAAAACGGCTGCGATAATGAATCAGAAACTAAAAAAACTATAAACAAACCCTTGATCTACAGAAACAAAAAAACCCTTGATAGTTATGAGAAATAGACGAGTCAAAAACCACAGTGGTTGTCAACATCGTCTGAAAAAAGGGAGAAAGGGGGGAGGACATAGGGCCACCCTCTGTCCCTATCGCCCACTGTGAGGAAAAGAGGGGGCGGAAGATAGAGGGTGTTCCTCTGTCTCCACCCGGCACCAGCACCAGCACCAGCACCATGAAGAAGAAGTGCGAGACATGGGGGGTGCCCTTGCCTCAGCCACCAGCAGCCATGAGAGAGTCACAGACAGATATACACCCTGAAAAAAAAAACCCTGCGATAGATCTACACCGAGAAAGAAAAAACCCTTGATCACTTTCCCCAAAACTACCCTATTGGATCCCACTGGTGGAGGGGAGCTCGCACGACAGAGAGATAGAGAGAGTGACAGAGCGTGAGAGAGGGGGATAGCGTACCTGAAGGTGAACATCTTCATCTTCGGAAGTCGGTGGAGGCCACCGGAATTTTTTGAGGTCGCCGGAACTCGGAGCTCGCCGAAAACTCGAGAGAGAGAGAGAGAGAGAGAGAGAGAGAGAGAGAGAGAGAGAGAGAGAGAGAGAGAGAGAGAGAGGAGTCGGAACGCGTGAAAAAACAAAACCCTAAGCCCCTTTTGATTTTATTTTTTCACGGGTTTTATAAAATACCCATTTTAACCTCGGTAAAAAATATATATTCATGTGTAAAAAACAAAAATTAAGGGCAAACTCGACCTTTCCATAATAGCGTCCCCCTTTAAAGGGGTACGCGTACCTCTTTAAAGGGGTACGCGCTTCCTCAATTGAACCTGCACTTCCCCTCGCGTTTCGGAAGCGCTGCGTTTCGCGCTTCCGAAACGCGTCCCGGGGAAGCGCGCTTCCCCTATTCTATAGGCGTTTCCGGTAACTCTGATAGAGACCACTAGAACTCTTCTCATATCTAAAAATATTCCCAAATATTTTTGGATTGAAGTAGCTCTCACCTCCGTATATCTTATAAATAGGTTACCTTCTTGAAAAAATCTAAATCTTTTACCATATGAAAAAATTTATGTCTCTCCTGATTATCCTAAACTAAGGGTCTTTGGGTATAGATGCTTTGTTCTCACCCATAAGAATGATAAATTATTTCCTAAAGCAATTCCATGTATATTCTTAGGATATGGAGAAAGCCAAAAAGAATTTGGGTGTTATGATACTAAAAATAACAAACTTTATATGTCTAAGAATGTCATGTTTCTAGAACAAGAAAATGATTTTGACACTGTCTCATCTAAAAATGAGAGTGAATATAAGTTTTTAGAAATATCCTTACTAAATGAAGACATTAATGAGATAACTTGTAACGAATCTCAAGCTTCTGAGCCCCACGATCGTCCAAATGTCATTTAATATCAAAGAAGACAAGATAATGAACAACTGAATGCTTTTGAAAAGTATTCAACCATAGAAGAACCAAAAAACACAATAATTAGGTACTCAGAAAGACCATATAGAGTTGCAGATAGATTTGTGTCATATAAATCTTTTGAACCTCATTCTAGAGCTTATTTAGCAAAAATTTATTCATACTTTGAACCTTCCACATATAATCAAACGAAGGTCTGTCCTGAGTGGCAAAATGCAATGAGTAAAGAAATTAGAGCCTTAGAAAAATCTCAAACTTTAGAATTGTCTGATATACCAACCAACAAGAAATGAATAGGATGTAGGTGGGTTTTTAAAGTCAAATCCTATGTCACATGGGTGCGGGTGCGGGTGCGACACGGGTGCGGGTGCGACACGGGTGCGGCGCAATTCCAAAAAATTTGGACACGGGGACTTGGCTATATATATATTAAAAAATATATATTATAAATATATGTAATTATATATATAACAATAAATTAACACATAAAGATTGTAAATTTTAAAGCAAAAATAAAAAAACAATTCTTAACAACACAAACTTACCAAAATATAACACATAAAGAAGCTTGTGAGTGATAAACAACAAAACTTATCATAAATCTGCCTCATCGTCTGAATTAGAGGGAAAAACATGATCGAGGTAGTCCATGTTAGAGTATGTAAATTATGTTCTCCCTCCAAGTCAAAATCTTCTGGATTTACATCCCAATTCTTGGATGGTCCACAACTGCATCAAAAAATGACTATATTAGTATCTAACTTAAAACTTTGAATACAAATATTTAAATACAAACTTTGAATACAAAGAAAAAAAAGTACCTATACTCTTCTTTGGTGCGGCGATAAATTAATCGTAGATTTGAGTGAACATAAACCAAATCCTCTGCTCTTTTACTAGTGAGTTTGTTTCTTTTAATGTTGTGAATTTGAACATATGTACTCCAATTTCTTTCACAACAAGATGATGTAGCAGGTTGGGATAACAACTTCATTGCAAGATGTTGCAGATTTGGTGTCTCTGATCCATATGTTGCCCACCAATTAAGGGGATCTTCCTCGTCCCTTGCCACAAGTGCTGCTAAAGAATCAAATCTCCCAGTAGAAAGCTTGCCAAACTCACTATTTACAACCTTAAACATGTGAGGATCATTAAAAAGTCTTCCCAAATATATCATTCTATTTCTTGATATCTCAGGATCTTCATTTGGAGAAACACGACCAACACCTACTGTCAACCATTTTTTTGCATAGTATTTTGGATTGAGAGAGTGTGCCATGCAATGCAAAGGTGTATTGCTTTTATCCCATCTTCTCACTAAAACTGAATGCACATGATTGTAAAATTCTGAATCATCAAGTACAATATCTTTCTTCTCATGTTTAAAAATGATACTTTGAACTTTTTCAATCATATTGTCCTACATTTCATAAATTTTATGAAGCATGAGTACATCTTTGTCAACTTCTCTCAACATTTCCCAAATAGGCTCTGTAAATTCAACAAAATATGTAATTTTATCCCACCAAAAATCATCACAGATGCATTTTTTGATAGCTTGAGCCTTGACATCATCTTCAGTACGATAAAAATCCCAATCTTGATCAGCCACCATCATCATCAATGCATTCTTGAGTTGCTTAATTCTTTTTATCATAACAATGAGAGAAGCAAAACGAGTTTCAGCAACTTTCAGTAACTTGAGATCAGAATGCCTATTAAATATAGAAAGGGCAAGATGATGATTTACAACAAAATTTCTAATATTTCGAACATCCTGCTCTATTTCCTCAATCCATAAGCACATTTTATGTGCATGGGCATCATCTTTTGATGGATTGCATATACTCTTAAGTGCCAAATTTAAACTGTGTGCTGCACAAGAAGTCCAAAAAATATGTGAATATGTATCTTCACTTGCCAAATTCATTCCTGCACGACTGCAAACTGGAGCATTGTCAGTAATGATTTGCACCACACTTTCTTCACCCACTTCTTTTATCACTTCGACAAATAATCTCTTTAAAAATTCAATATCTTTATGCTCTCCAGATGCATCAACAGTCTTCAAAAAGATTGACCCATTAAGTAAACAATGAAGTTTATCAGTGGTCGCCTTTGTATATCAGTCCACCCATCAGAAACAATCGACACTCCATGTCGTTTCCATGCAAATTTTTGAGTCTCTAACAAGTCTTCAATTCTATTTTTTTCTTCTACAAGAATGACTGTTCTTAGTTTTTCTGAACTAGGAGGCACATAACCACTCAAATTGCAATTAGCCAAAGATGTAATCATATCTATACAGTATGGACTTCTAGCTACATTAAAATGAATTGAGCTTGAGTAAAAGAATCGACCAATCTTTTTATCAATTTCTGCTCTTGCCATGTTTTTGAATGACGTTTGTATTGTTTTATTGCTTTCCATCTTTCTTTTCTTTAAAAGCTCTTCTTGTATATCACTAGCACAAATTAATCGAATCGCTTCTCATCTCTGCAATTTTCTTCTTTTCAGCTTCCTCTTGTTTTTTTTTTAATTGCTTTAACATGTCTTTGTCAACCCCAGAACATGCCCTAATTCCTTGACCACGAATATGCAAAAGATGTGCTTTCACACGCGTATAAGAACATGTGAAAACAGTCTTACATAGATTACAATGAAATTGCACATTCCCACCATCACCAATACTAGCTTTTACCCCTTTTGTCACAAACCTCCAAAGTGGTTGAGAAACTTCTAATTCAGGGTTAGAACTTGAACCAAATGTATTGGCACTACCGCTAGAACTCGCCATTATATCTTAAAAGTGAAAACTGAAAAGAAAATAAGTAAATAAAATAAAGTTAATAAACACTTCAAAATAATAGTAATAGGAGCTCCAGGTTCGTTCCCCCTGTGCAAATCAGGTTCAAACCAGACCCTCCTTTGCAAACCAGGTTCGAGATAGGGGGCCTGCCCCCTATCTAACGCAAAAAGGAGGGGCAGGGCAACCCCCTGCTGAACCTTATCCGTGCCAGGGGCTTCACCCTTGCCAAAAAGCCAAAGGCAACAGGGGAAACGAGGAGAGGCCGAGCCCCTCCTCGTTTCCCCTATTGTTTGGCGGGGCAAGGATCGGCCTGTCAGCCGAGCCCCCTCCTTCCCCCACTCTTACTTCTTACCCCTGTGATAAAAGGGAAACAATCTATGAATCAGAGGCACAGGGAGGGGCTGAGCCCCTCTTCTGCGAGCAGAGGGTGCAGGGATGGGGGGCGAGCCCCTCTTCTGCGAGCAGAGGGTACGGGAGGGGGGGGGGGGCTGCCTGACATAAGTGAAACAAAGGAGGGGCCAAGCCCCTCCTTTGTGACTGTTCTTAGTTTTTCTGAACTAGGAGGCACATAACCACTCAAATTGCAATTAGCCAAAGATGTAATCATATCTTTACAGTATGGACTTCTAGCTACATTAAAATGAATTGAGCTTGAGTAAAAGAATCGACCAATCTTTTTATCAATTTCTGCTCTTGCCATGTTTTTGAATGACGTTTGTATTGTTTTATTGCTTTCCATCTTTCTTTTATTTAAAAGCTCTTCTTGTATATCACTAGCACAAATTAATCGAATCACTTCTCATCTCTACAATTTTCTTCTTTTCAGCTTCCTCTTGTTTTTTTTTTAATTGCTTTAACATGTCTTTGTCAACCCCAGAACATGCCCTAATTCCTTGACCACGAATATGCAAAAGATGTGCTTTCACACGCGTATAAGAACCTGTGAAAACAGTCTTACATAGATTACAATGAAACTGCACATTCCCACCACCACCGATACTAGCTTTTACCCCTTTTGTCACAAACCTCCAAAGTGGTTGAGAAACTTCTAATTCAGGGTTAGAACTTGAACCAAATGTATTGGCACTACCGCTAGAACTCGCCATTATATCTTAAAAGTGAAAACTGAAAAGAAAATAAGTAAATAAAATAAAGTTAATAAACACTTCAAAATAATAGTAATAGGAGCTCCAGGTTCGTTCCCCCTGTGCAAATCAGGTTCAAACCAGACCCTCCTCTGCAAACCAGGTTCGAGATAGGGGGCCTGCCCCCTATCTAACGCAAAAAGGAGGGGCAGGGCAAGCCCCTGCCGAACCTTATCCGTGCCAGGGGCTTCGCCCTTGCAAGGTTCGGCCTCTCAGCCGAGCCCCCTCCTTCCCCCACTCCTACTTCTTACCCCTGTGATAAAAGGGAAACAATCTATGAATCAGAGGCACAGGGAGGGGCTGAGCCCCTCTTCTGCGAGCAGAGGGTGCAGGGATGGGGGGCGAGCCCCTCTTCTGCGAGCAGAGGGTACGGGGGGGGGGGGGGGGGGCTGCCTGACATAAGTGAAACGAGGTTGGGCCAAGCCCCTCCTTTGTGAATAGGAGGCACAGAGAGGGGTCGAGCCCCTCTTCTGCGAGTAGAGGGTGCAGGAGGGTCGATCGACATACCTGTTGAGTGTTGACGGAGGGGGAGACGGTGGCTGCCTGTGCGTACCGTCGCCGGAGTCTGGATCGCCGGCGTGGGTGTAGGAGAAAGCTGCAGGGGCTGAGGGGGAGAGGCAAAATCGAGAGGGTAAGCCCCTCCCCCTGTCGATAAACCCCTTTTAGGGTTCGACTGCAAAAGAAATTTGGATCTGGATCGGGTCCGGACCCGACCCGAATCCAAAACGTAATTTAAAAATCAAAATGGACATTTTTGGACTCGGTCAAAGTTGACCGAGTCCAAAATGTGGACGAACTCGGCCTTGACTTGTTGACCGAGTCCGACTCGGCGTTGACCGAGTCCGGGCCGAGTCTGAAGCCGCACCCGAGTCCGCACCCGTGTCGGGGCGTGTCAACTCGGGTGCAACACCTCCTTAGCCGAGTCCGTGTGACATAGGTCAAAACTAAAAGTGATGGATCCCTAGAGAGACATAAAGCTACATTAGTCACTAAAGGATATGCTCAAGAATATTGTATTGTCTATGATTAAACATTTGCTCCTGTAGCACGCATGACTACTTTTAGAATTCTCATAGCCATAGCCTTTATTAGGAAGTGACCAATTTATCAAATGGATGTTAAAAATGCATTTTTAAATGGTGATTTAAACGAAGTATATATGGATCCACCCCTTGGATATAATCTTCCAAAGGGAGAAATTCTATGCCTTAGAAAGACTTTATATGGCTTTAAACAAGCTCCAAGAGCTTGGTATAATCGTTTTAGTTCTATTATCCTTAGATAGACTTTGATATACTTCCTGTTATACTTGTTAAAATATATGTATATATATATATATATATAAGACTGATAGGGGTATTTTTCATCTTTTTACATAGTTGTTTTAGAAACAATTATTTATTTTTAGGTTAGTTTATTTTATTTTATTTTTTGTATTTTCTTTTTTTATTTTATTTTTTATTCCACACAAAAGGGGCATCACATAGAGCCGTTTGGCCCCCAACGGTCACAAATGTGACGGTTGGGGGCTCCCAACAACTCTATGGGGAGCCCCCAATGGTGCTCCCCTTTTCTCTTTTTTCATTGTGTATAAATAGGGGCTTCCCCCTCTTGTATTCTCTAGCTTTAAAGCTCGTCTCTACTAAAGCTCTTATTCTTTTTTATGTGCTGCCTATTAAAGGCTTGTTGTATTGTCCCATAGTGGACTTCTCTCTTGCTCTCTCTCTTGTATTTGTCCTTTGTAGGACATTGTGAATGCTTTAAGCATTCTTTATATTTTCGCATACTTCATTACATGGTATCAGAGCCATACGATTCTTGAAAGTTGAAAGCTCTTCATTCTTCCTCTCATACTTTGTTGGTACAATAGAATCCAAAATCGACCTATCCTTCAAGATCAATGGCAAGAACTGTTAGAAAGTGGCTTTGAATACATTAGGTTCAATAATGAACCCATACATGCACATAAAGTGCGAATAAACCCATTAAAGGGAACAGCATAAGCACATAATGTGCCAACACATAAACCCACACAAGGGGCAAAAATGTGACTTAAAGTCATAAGTTGAATATTATTGAAGAAAAGGGAGAAGAGGGGAAAAACCCCTTACAATGGAGCAATAGCTCCTCCAAATCTTAAAGAAATACAAGGGGGAGACCCCTATTTATAACACAAGAGAGGAGCCACAAAGGGGGCTCCCAAAGGAGTCGTTGGGAGCCCCCAATGGTCACATTTGTGACCGTTGGGGGCTCTCCAACGACTCTTTGGGGAGCCTCCCTAGGTGGCGCAAACCCAAAAAAAGTAGAAAAATAAAAAAAGGAAAAATAAAATTAAATTACAAACATATTCCGAATGGAATATGCGTAAAAATGTGAAATGTCTAAACTACCCCTATGCCTATAAATAGAGAAATATATATTTTATATATATAATTAGGATAATACATATGCATATATACAATATATGAATATGTATTATCCTTTTTATATATATATAAAATATATATAATATCACAAAGGTTGAATGATACATTTTAACACCCCCCCTCAAACTTTGCGTGGGGGAACGAAAAGATTGAAGAAAGCAAGAGGAGGAATCTCAAGACTTCAAGAGCCTTTAGTCCGAATGCCATTGAAAATGCAAATGTCTTCCTCCAACGTCTTTAACGATGAACCCATGATCTATCCAAGGTACTTCCTTTTCCACTTATCTTCAAGATCCTGTGGAACAACAACAAAGAACAAGTAAAAAATATCTTTGCACTTTACTCAAATGGACCATTCCTAACAAGGTGCAAAATTATATTTATGCAAGATCACATGATAAAATAATTATTTTAGCATGAGGAAAATTTAGAAAAATCAAGATCATATATCATGTTAAATGGTGAGCGGAAGCAAATTATGCGGAAATGAATTGCAAGAATGCATAGTGCATTCATAAGGTCCAACATTGGACAAACATAACCCCATAATGGGGAATAACACAATGGTCCACTAAGGGACACCACAATAAGCCTAGGAAGAGACATAAGCTGCATATGCTTTATTGAATGAGGGCCTAAAAGGCCATAATGAGCATATGTATATACAATCATAAAAATGAATTAACACTTAAAGAACATCATTAATGAACATGCTTCAAACACACTTTAGTCAAAATGAACACGGATACAAATGTTCAAAAGCATGATGAATATGAACTTCAATAAGAGGGACTTTATAATTTTAACACACATAGATCAACAATTGAGATTTTTATATCTTTTAGGGAGAAGATCTATGTCACACAAATGTCATATATAGGAAGCATGATTTGACTAAGTATATTAAAACATCCACCCAATATTATTTGAGACAAAAGACTTATTTTTCACATCAAATGATGCCGAAAAATCATAAGCACTTAATATATAGATTAAATGTCACCAAATCAACTTGATTTTAAAATATGCATATCAAAAATATGATTCACTTGAATATCTTAAAACACAAGTCTTGAATGAAATTTTGCAAATTTCAATAATAGTTCATCCATTACAAACAACTACCTCATTAGTCCTCCAAAACCCATAAATCAAGTGTATAAGCTACTAGATCAAGAATATAAATATAATGCCATTAAAGGCCAAAGACACACACAAAGGTGTGCTAAAGAACCTCTTGTCTACATATAATAATACTTGAAATGAGTGCATCTACGACAAGAACAAGAGAATACACGCCAACATGGATAAAAAACATCTCTTGTCTACGTAAAAATACACTCAAAACCAAGTATGTTCAGCTACTAGAACAAGAGTAACAAGCCAACCATGGGCTAAAACAGAATACATCTCTTGTCTACATAAGATGACACTTGAAATGAGTGAAATAAGCCAACCATGAGCATACATCTCAGCGACTAGAACAAGGACATAAACGCCAACATGGACTAAAATCACACACCATGGTGTGAATCAACGTACCTTGTCTACATAAATAACACTCAAGACAAGTGTGTTCAGCTACTAGACCAAGAGAGCAAAAGCCAACAAAGAGCTACCAACACACGAAGGTGTAATAAAATTCTTGTCTACATATGATGACACTTAGATAAGGGGCATAAAAGGAGAAGACTTTTGAGGCAATAAAACTTGTAATGACAAACATATAAATAAAACCTTGAAACAATGTTCTTCAAAAAAAGAATACCCATAACAATATCATTTTTGAAATAAAATGTGTGAATATACACACACCAAGAACACTTGTGCACAAAAGCACAAAACATAAATATGCAAATGCACTCATATGATTCATAAACAATAAAAGGTTGGGCAATAACCCCAAAACCTTGATTTTAATATACCTTAAAACATTTAAGGTTTTAAACATCATATATCCATTACATTTATAAGAGCATCCATAAGATCAATGGCCAACATTAAACAAGTGACATACTCATATACCAAATCATTCTAGAGTCCCAAGGTGCCCATAACTCACCTCAACCACCATCTATAATATGGTAAGTGGACAAACTAAAATGACATAACAATGAGTGACACACTCATAATTAGAGATCATATACCAAATCATTCTAGAGTCCTAAGGTGCCCATAACTCACCTCAATCACCATCTATAATATGGCAAGTGGACAATCTAGAATGATATAACACGAGGTGCCCATAACTCACCTCAACAAACATCTCTAATAAAACAATAATAAGGCCAAACAAATGATGCATTAAATAACATGTGATGGGCATATATAAATGCCACAAAAAGGCAATAAACACTTTAGGAATCATTTTTCAAAGAAAAGAGGACCGATTAAAAATTGAATCAAAGGTCCAATATAATCAATCACAATAATATGCTTTATAACAACAATTTTGCATAAATCCGAATTATGCTTAATCTTCAAAAGAAGTCATTTATACAAAAAGACTTATTATGCAACTAACACAATTTATGAAATATTAAGCAACATCATGATCATTATCAAAAGACTCAATAAACACAACATGAAATACTTAAGTTATGTCATGTGTGAGAAAGGAATTAGAATCATCCAAGAAACAAATCAAGCCTTTATAATTTGCAATTATGTGTATACCAAGATGTAAAATGGCAATAATCTTAAATGTGAAAATTTGAGACAACATGTACCAAGATATTGTGGAAGCATTTATAATGATAAAAGAAACAATCTTACAAGTTCATTAAGAGATGAAAACAACCACAAGCCCTAAAGAAGGCAACAAATCATCTCTTTATTGAAAAGAGAGTACTATGTGAAAAACTCTACGAAGAGACAATGCGCATCCAAGCATAAAATTGTCTATGAAAAGACAATACTCATATGAGCACAAATAATATAAAAAAGATGTGCACGAAGGCACTCTCACAACACTTGAATAAAATACGCAAAAGCGTAAAAATAATAAACATGCACAATGGCATGTATTTTATATAAAGAACCAAATGCTTGAGACTCTCAAGCTTTAATTATGCGATTATATGCTTGATAAATGCAATTTAAGATAAAGAAGACCATATTATGGCCAATGTAGGCATCCTTAGAGATACAATCAAGAGGTTTTGAAACTTTATATGAAAAATACAAACAAACATGTTTATAAAGTTCTATCTTTAGAAAAAAGCTCAAAAATTAATAAAATCTTTTATACCAAAGGATGCAATAGATACATTATGCATTCTATATAGTGTGAGAAGATTTTAAAAGATCTTTCCTAATGAACACAATGATTCATATAACATATTTATCACAAATAATTTTTCAAAATCCTTTAACTAAACCAAAACCATTGAAAACATCTTTAGGAGTTCTCATAAATAGTTATCATTAACAATAACTACTTAGGATTCACAACAAAGATTTAGATGTGAGAGATTCTTATACAAGAATTATATCAAGATTTTTCAAGAAAGAATGCACTAAAATCCATAAACAAGAGAGGAACTCAAAACCAAATTAGACTTTATATGAGAGAAAAGATTTTTTAAACAAAGATCATTAATCAAGAGATCATATATAATCTTTAAAAGTTAATTTATGAAATACTCATGTAATCATCATAAATCCCACATAATTGAAGACAATTTTAAGAAAGAACATAACTTACTATTTATATGCGATGAGTAATCGATACACATATAAACAAGAATTCTATATTTGAATAGCAAAACAAGTTTACTAAATTTAAAAGGAGATATTTTAAAAAGTTTTTGAACATGCGAAATGTGAAAAAGGTGATTCAACTATTATAAACATTACATATGCAAAAAAAATAGTTTCACAATGCATAATATGTTAAGAAAAGAGATACATACCGAAAACTTAAGAAAAAAGAGAAGGACAATGAATACTTCACCATTTCTTGAGCACCACGCTTTCGGTTGCGCTAAGAGACAACCCCATCGTAACCTGGCTCTGATACCATGTTAGAAAGTGGCTTTGAATACATTAGGTTCAATAATGGATCCATACATGCACATAAAGTGCGAATAAACCCATTAAAGGGAACAACATAAGCACATAATGTGCTAACACATAAACCCACACAAGGGGCAAAAATATGACTTAAAGTCATAAGTTGAATATTATTGAAGAAAAGGGAGAAGAGGGGAAAACCCCCTTACAATGGAGCAATAGCTCCTCCAAATCTTAAAGAAATACAAGGGGGAGACCCCTATTTATAACACAAGAGAGGAGCCACAAAGGGGGCTCCCAAAGGAGTCGTTGGGAGCCCCCAACGACTCTTTGGGGAGCCTCCCTAGGTGGCGCAAACCCCAAAAAAGTAGAAAAATAAAAAAAGAAAAATAAAATTAAATTACAAACATATTCCGAATGGAATATGCGTAAAACTGTGAAATGTCTAAACTACCCCTATGCCTATAAATAGAGAAATATATATTATATATATATAATTAGGATAATACATATGCATATATACAATATATGAATATGTATTATCCTTTATATATATAAAATATATATAATATCACAAAGGTTGAATGATACATTTTAACAAGAACTACATGATGTGGGCATCAACAATGTAGAATAATCTCAAAGGAAAGAAACTTTGGGGTCATGTAATGGCTTATATTCCGGAACCCCAATTAAAGCTCACCAAGATCGAAGGAGATCAAGAAAAAGCTCATGAGGGAGATGCTCACCTAAAAGCAATTGAAGAACAAAAAACAATCACAAAAAAATCCTAGCGTGGTTTATGAATGACGTTGAACTCAAGGTATGTGCAAATATAACTAAATTTTGCCGAGCCAATAAGGCTTGGTTCTTTATAAAGGGTATGTATACCCAAAAAGACCTTGCAAGAGCTTACTTGTTGCAAGAAAAGGTAAGAACCACTAAGCAAGAGGATTTGAGCATTCAAGACTACTATAGTGCTCTAAATCCACTATTGGATGAATTGGTTTTCTTAGAAACTAAGTGGGTGGCTATGGAGGATGTTGAAGTTAGACAAAAGCAAATGGAATAAGAAAGATTGTTTCAATTTTTATTTGGGCTTCGTCCCGAATTTGAACAAGATTCTCACTCCTTCATAGATCCACTCTTCCTTCTTTGGAAGATATCATTGCCGAAATCACTCAAGAAGAAACACGACTTGGCATGAGTAAAAGTATAGATGATGTCTTTGTCGTATCTAAACCCGGCAACAATGTTAAAACATATAAACCACCACATTTTGGAAAACAAGGAAACTATAATGGAGGTAGAAAGATGATCGTGTATCATCATTGCTACGAGTAGAGTCATATTAAACCCGCTTGCCCAAAATTAAATAGAACTTTCAAGCCTAAGGTGGCTTCCGTTGAAGAATCCATCACCAAAAAGGAAGATGAAGGCAAGAACGGAGATCTCAAAGAAACTCTTGGTCAAATATCCATAGCTCTTCAACAAATACTCAAGTCTACCTCCTCTACATCGAGTGCTGCCATTGCCTTTACATCACCACCCGATACATATTCTTGGATTCTAGATTTCGGACCATTTTTTCATATGACTCTTCATGAAAATGCTTTAACTGACTATGCACCAATTCAAAAATATCTTGTGTTTCTATGGCCAATGCAACTTTCTTAAAAATAAAAGGTATAAGAACATTAGATTCTAATAACTCCCATTTTTTTTTTGTTCCAAAAGAGTGGTTCTAAAATTAAATCTAAACTTTTTTTCAGTTTCTCAAATTGCCGACCATGGATGTGAAATATCTTTCTCATCTAAGAGTTGCTTTGTGCATGATCTCCAATTCAGGAAGTGGATTGGGCAAGTCCATAGGAAGAAAGAAGACCTTTACTATATGAATCATTTGACTCTTCCTACAAACTCTTTTTGTACTTATGTCCAAGATAAAAATATTGAAACTTAGCATAAAAGGCTTGGACATTCAAGTTACTAAAAAATGTATCTTTTACCTTTTGAAAACAAATTTTGTAAAGAAAAAGATATAAATTGCAAAGATTTCATTTTTGGGAAAATGAAGTTTATTCCATTTTCAAGTAAAACTTTTGTCTCAACACGACCTTTTGAATTGGTGCACTCGGGTGTTTGGGGTTCATCTCCGGTTATATCTAAAGGTGGTTGTTCATATTACTTAACATTCATTGATGACTTTACTAGATATGTGTGGATTTATTTTTTTAATCTTAAATTGAAAGTTTTTTCTTTCTTTAAAGATTTTTGTATAAAAATTCAAAATCAATTTCAAAGTAGCATATCCATTCTTAGTTCTGATTCGAGTGAAGAATACATATCTAATGATTTTCAAGATTACCTAAAGCATAATGAAATTTGTCATCAAAGATCATGTCTTAGAACTCCACAACAAAACGAGATAGCAGAAAGAAAACTTAGGCATATTATAGAAACCGCTAAAACATTACTTATTTCAAAAATATTCCTAAGAATTTTTGGGCCGAAGTCGTTTTAACTTTTATATATTTAATAAATCATATGCCTTCATCAAACTTGAAAAATATCTCTCCTTATGAAAAACTTTTTAAATTTACATTTGATTTCAATCGCCTTTGTAACGACCCCAACTCATACCCCTTGAAAATGTAGATTTAAAAAAAAAAAAAAACCTTTGCGGAAATCTTCCCAGAAACTCTGGGCCTTTACGGTTTCACTCTCAATTGGATAAAACAACCAACCACAATAGAACTTACAATTATCATCCATACCAGACCAAACCAAACCAAACCTCTAAGTGATAAGTCTCGAGACAATTGCATAAATGAAAATCAGAGTGCAATAACAACTAAATGAAATGAAAAAGAAATAAAAGAAGACTGAGTCACGTTGTCCATCTGTGATCTGTTCAGCAAATGCGTGACACCCGTAACTTTTCCAGAAGCCAATCGCTTCACTGATCACCTGCGGCTGCGAAAAACCACATAAAGAGGGTGTCAGAAATCCGAAGAATTCTGCGTACGAATCTCTCTAATGAAATAAATGAGCATAAAGGACACATATAAGATTTCATGCAATAGTTCAGAGGAATGCAATTATGACATTTACTTAGTTTAATTAAGCATTCATGCTGTTCCCTTGCGACTTACAGTGTACAGTTGCGCTTAGAGTCTGTTTTGCTTTTGTTGAGTCTGATGTAAGCTGCCCGGTTCAGGTGAATCAATACCCCGAAGGGGCAGCCCGTATACTTGAACTGTAATAGCCTGCGGGCAAAATTGTGAATAAAGTAAATGCGTTGAGCTTTCTTTTGTTCACCCTCGTTGTGATTGCTTCTTGTGATTGCAATTTCTCTCCCTCTATTCTCTCTTACTCTCTTGCACTCTGATTACAAGCTTCCGCGACCGGCAAGCAAGCTGACGAGTAGGCTTGCGGCGGTGAGGAAGGACCGTCGCGCCGCGCTGGCCCATTGAAGGAAATAGGCCCGTGACAAGTGGTACCAGAGCCCGTTCTCGTGCTGGGGAAGGGACTCCGGAGTCGGTGTCGACAGACACGTCGTCAGACTGCGATTTGTGAGCAAGACATCGTGGCGCCTTATCAACACTTCGCATGATGAAGCGATTTCACGTGCATATGAATCATTCAATGGATTAAATGATGTGGTGGCGAGCCTGCAAGAGCAGGTGAACTTACTAATGTGGCAGGTCACTTCATTGACGACTACAGTGACCGATCTTGAGTTGAGGAACCGTACGTTGCAGCGGGCGATGGCCCTAAATGGCGGAAATGGTGAAAGACCATCAAGGATTGATGTACCTAGACCCGCAAAATTCAATGGTTCTCGTGACAGCAAGGCCATTGAGAACTTCTTGTTCCAAGTAGAAGACTACTTGGATATCCAAAATGTGACCCTCGAAGATCTGAGGATCAAGGCTGCAGCCGCCTTGCTTGATGGGGATGCTATCGCTTGGTGGAGGCGGAAGCGCAATGACATGGAGATGGGTCAATGTGTGATAGACACCTTTGATGACTTCAAAGTAGAGTTGCGCAACTACTTCATGCCAAGAAATGCGCAGAGACAGGCTTACCGGATGGTTCGTGAGCTCAAACATACTGGTTCGTTGCAAGACTATGTCAGAACGTTCCAGAAGCTTATGCTGGAGATACCTAACATGCCAGAAGATGACATGCTCAACTGGTTCATTGTGGGGCTTCAACCATAGGCACAGTCTGAAGTTGAAAGGAGCAACCCCCGTATTTTGGAAGATGCATATGTGGCGGCAGAGCGCTTAGTTGACACTCAGCGCAAGCCTTTCACCCCATCAACCAAAGTTGGGAAGAAGCCTGACCACGTAGGCAAAAAAGATGAGCAGTGCAACAATAAAGGTGAGGCGTTGACACGCCATCAATCCGAAAAGAAACAGAACTACACTAAGCATAACAACAACAACAAGGGTGCGGTTGTGACATGTTGGTTCTGTGGTGATAGACATATCGCCCGGCAATGCCCAAAGCGCCTTGTAAAGGACGACGGGCAAGCCAATGCTGCACAGGAAGAATGCAGCGATACTGAATGCAGGTCAGTAAGAACATGCAGGTCAGTAAGAAACTTATGTACGTAGAAGTCATTATGAATGAAAAGTCTACTTCAACAATGGTAGACTCGGGGGCCACACACAACTTTGTCTCGCGGGAAGAGGCAGAGCGGTTGAGCTTGAAAATTGGGCCAAAGCAGAGGACTATCAAATCAGTAAACTCTGAGGCCAAGCCCATCCTTGGTGAAGCAAGAGATGTGGCTACTCAAGTGGGGAGTTGGGTCGATAAAGCCAACTTCTCTGTGGTGCCCCTGGACGATTTCAAGGTGATTCTGGGTATGGAGTTTCTGCGAAGCCAGAATGTTATGATGCTGCTAAAGTTTAACACGTTGACGATCATGGGGTCAAACCTGTCACACACAGTGCAGTGCATTACGCAGAAAGACAAGTCTTCCGTGTTATCGGCAATGCAACTGAAGAAGGGTGTCAAGCATGGGGAGCAAACATTCTTAGTTGCAGTGCGTGCAGATGAAGGGAAGGTAGAAGCAGCAGTGCCGCCGACCCTAGCTCCACTATTGGAGGAGTTTCGGGGGGTGATGCCCCCGGAATTGTCAAAGCGTCTTCCGCCAAGACGCGAGGTCGACCACAAGATTGAGTTGACCCTGGGAGCGAAGCCTCCTGCAATGGTTCTATACCGTATGGGGCCAGTTGAGCTGAAGGAGCTGCGCAGGCAGCTAGACGAGATGTTGGACGCATGTATTGTTCGTCCATCAAAAGCCCCATTTGGTGCCCCAGTCCTTTTCCAGATGAAACATGATGGCTCTAAACAGTTATGTGTGGATTACCGTGCCTTGAACAAGATCACGGTGAAGAACAAGTACCCATTGCCATTGATAGCGGACTTGTTCGATCAGCTAGGCAGTGCCCGTATCTTTTCCAAGCTAGATCTGCGATCGGGTTACTGGCAGGTGAGGATTGCCGAAGGTGATGAGCCGAAAACAACTTATGTCACCCGCTATGGTGCTTACGAATTTCTAGTAATGCCATTCGGGTTGACAAATGCTCCAGCCACGTTCACGACTTTAATGAACCAGATCTTCTACCCTTACTTAGACAAGTTTGTGGTAGTCTACCTGAATGCTATCGTGATCTACAGCAGCAACATGGAGGAACATGTCGAACACTTGTGAACAGTGTTTCAGGTGCTGAAGGAGAATGACCTCTGTGTCAAACGAGAGAAGTGTCTCTTCGGGCAGGAGGGGATCAACTTCCTTAGCCACATTGTGGGGCGTGGTGTGCTGCGTATGGATGGGCAGAAGATAAGGGCCATCCAGGAATGGGTTTCGCCAAGCAAAGTGCCAGAATTGCGGTCATTCCTCGATTTGGCAAACTATTATCGGCGTTTTATCGAAGGTTATTCCCTCATTGCTGCGCCCCTCACAGATTTGTTAAAGAAGAATCGGGTATGGCTCTGGACAAGAGCGTACCAAGATGCCTTCGATGACTTAAGAATGCCTTAGTGAGGGAGCCAGTGCTGCGACTGCCTGATCATTCGAGACCCTTTGAAGTCCACACTGATGCCTCAGACTTTGCCATTGACGGAGTTATTATGCAAGATGGTCATCCGATCGCATATGAGAGTCGCAAGCTGAATGATGCAGAGAGGCGTTACACAATGCACGAACGTGAGATGACCGCCATTGTGTATTGCCTCAGGACCTGGCGGCAGTACCTTTTGGGTGCCGAGTTCGTCGTCAAGACGGACAATGTAGTCACGAGCTATTTTCAGACACAAAAGAAGTTGACGCCTAAACAAGCTCGATGGCAGATGTTTTTGGCTGAGTTCGACTTTGCCTTGGAGTACAAGGTTGGGAGGACCAATGTTGTGGCGGATGCCTTGAGCCGTAGGGCTGAACTGGCAGCTGCGCGCGTGGAGTCTTCTGAAGTGCATTTGGAGGGTGCATTGCTGAGCCGCATCCGCGAGGGTACGCAGCAGGATCCGACCGCACAACACCTTGTTTCTCTGGCGCAGGCAGGGAAGACTCGGCGATTTTGGCTACAGGATGGCCTCCTCGTAACAAAAGGGTGACGCATCTTTGTACCACGGTGGGGAAGCCTTCGCCGAGAGCTACTCAAGGAGTGCCATGATACACTATGGGCCGGCCATCCTGGTCAGGAGCGGACCTTAGCACTCCTTGAGCGCGGCTACTATTGGCCGCAGATGAGAGACGACGTTGAGGGGTATGTGCGGACATGCCTCATCTGCCAGCAAGATAAGAGGACAAACCAGAAGGCTGCCGGTCTCCTTGAGCCTCTACCAATTCCAGAACGTCCTTGGGATAGCATCTCCATGGACTTTATTGTTAGTCTGCCGAAGGTAGAGGGCCTCAGTTCTATTTTGGTTGTGGTGGATCGTTTCTCAAAGTATGCCACCTTCATCCCAGCTTCCAAGGAGTGCCCTGCAGAGAAGACTGCAGAGTTGTTCGTAAAACATGTGGTGAAGCACTGGGGCATACCAAAGAGCATTGTGAGTGAAGTATTTCGGCTACTTGGCTCTGAGCTGCTGTTTTCAACAAGCTTCCATCCGCAGACAAATGGGCAGACAGAGCGTATTAACGGGATACTGGAGCAGTACCTTAAGCACTTTGTTAGTGCCAATCAGAAAAAATTGGGTGAAGTTCCTTGATGTGGCACAATTTTGTTATAATCTGCAAAAGAGCGAGTCTTCAGGCCACAGTCCGTTCGAGATAGCCACGGGGCAGCAGCCACTGACCCCGCACACTCTTGCCACACAAGAAAATGGAAGGCCATCATTTGCCTATCAGTTTGTTCGCGACTGGCACGAGCAAAATGAGTTGGCGAAGGCATTCTTACACAAAGCGGCAAAGAGAATGAAGAAGTGGGCGGACAAACACCGTCGGCCCGCAGGGTTCCAAGTTGGGGACCAAGTGTTGGTGAAGTTATATCCTGGTCGCACAGGCATCTTCCGCGGGCGGCACCGCGGACTACTCAAAAAGTATGAGGGACCCTTCACCATCACAAAGAAGGTGGGCAAGCTGGCATACAAGCTGGAGTTGCCCCCAGACTTCAAGATGCACCCGGTGTTCCACGTGTGCAACCTCAAGGAGTTCCATCCAGATGATGGAGACCCAGAACGCAGTGTGCCACAACGTGTTCTCATCATGCAGAGGGCCCCGGCAGCACAACGGGCCGAGAAGCACCTCAGTCAGATCCTTCGCCACAAGGTCAACTACTTGGGACAAGCGAAGAAATACTTGGTGCTGTGGAAGGAAACAACAGAACCAACGTGGGAGCCTGCATTTCGAATGAACAGCCGCTACCCGGCTGAAGTCAGGGCTTACCACGAAACAGATGGCGCCGAGGACGGCGCATGATTTGAAGGAGGGAGCATGTTCCCTTGCGACTTGCAGTGTACAGTTGCGCTTAGAGTCTGTTTTGCTTTTGTTGAGTCTGATGTAAGCTGCCCGGTTCAGGTGAATCAATACCCCGAAGGGGCAGCCCGTATACTTGAACTGTAATAGCCTGCGGGCAAAATTGTGAATGAAGTAAATGCGTTGAGCTTTCTTTTGTTCACCCTCGTTGTGATTGCTTCTTGTGATTGCAATTTCTCTCCCTCTATTCTCTCTTGCTCTCTTGCACTCTGATTACAAGCTTCCGCGACCGGCAAGCAAGCTGACGAGTAGGCTTGCGGCGGTGAGGAAGGACTGTCGCGCCGCGCTGGCTCATTGAAGGAAATAGGCCCGTGACATATGCATCAAAGAGCATTTATTAAGCATGAAAGAACATTAATCAATAACAGGAACCACAATTTAAGTAAGCAGGATATTTAACATGCATTAGAAATTAAACATCATGCATCCACCAACATGTAACAATTAAGAGAACATGTAAAATATGCATGATCTAATGCATAACAAGAATATGCATGATTTATGTGCAATGCATAAACACTTTATTTTCTTCATTAAAATTGTTCTTTCTATATGCATGTCTTATTAAATGCATATAATTTAAGTTCCTCTTTTTAATTATCGTTGCTCGCGGATACACCAAACGGGTAAAATTCCCGAGGTCAAGTTTGGTTCCCACGGTAGCTTAACACCAAGTTATATTTTATTACTGGGTTTCAAACTTAGCCCTCGACCGAATCACCTTCGGAACATTAGACCTCCACATGTAATGTCGGGGACACTAGAGACCCTCCACGCCTACAAGTGTCATTTTCTTGGTATACCAAAACAACAACTGTGTCGAACACACCACCCCCAGGTAAACTGACAGATTCTCCCTAAAACCGTGGCCAGGAGAAAGAACCTCAATATCGGGTTTAGGGGTCAAGGTAAAACACACAGAGTTTTTGTATCCTCGTGGTCTCCCAAAACCGAATCTCTAAGATGCCCATTCTTTCGATGGGAGATCTCAGATCATACATTACACTGTTTATTTTTCATTATCTTTTTATTTAATGCCAATTATTAAGTTTTGTAATTTAGTATGCAAAAACAAGGGCAAAAGCTTGCATCTACCCTGCGAGAGTCATTACAGGACCTCCGCCCGCGAAAAAGCATAGAACAACGTAAACACAATGCAATAAAAGATAAGTATGATCTTTACGATGCATTTGAAAGTAGTGAAGGAGCACCCAACGCTCGAGGCTCTCCAGGCCTGTGATGATTCACTTGGATCATCGATGCACCATATGCAAGAATTATACCATAATGCATTACTTCTAAATGCTTCTCAATGTACACTCATTAATGCCATTTAAAGATATGCTTAAACGATAATATGCATGAGCATGAATTTACAACTTTATATTCATCGTATGCTTTCCTTTAGTCTATGCATTCATGTAATTGCATATTTTATCTTCCATGTTCCCATGACATACATACTTCCGTGCAATGCCACATCTTAAGGTGTATGTAAATATTCAAGCTTAAGTGCACGTGCCAACACATCAAATCAGTGCACATGTGCATAAGGTGCAACATTGCAATATTGCTTGATCTAACTTAATATATCAAACACAAGAGATAATCTTATTACGCTTTTTCAGGCAAACAACTAACCCACATTTGAATTTCTAATATATATCTATTATTTATATATCTAAAATTTTCTTTTGACGGCGTGACACAACCAACCCACTCGACTGGGTCCATCCAGCATGCAGCCAGACCCACCCAGTCGGCTGGATCAGGCACTCAGCCTAGCTGACCCAGTCGGCTAGGGCTGACTGTCGGCTGGGCCTAAACATGCGACGTAAACAGAGTTTTTTTAAAAAAATCTTCTCTTTTTTTTTCCAGAACATGCCCACCTATGTCACACGGACTCGGCTAGGGAGGCGCCACACCCGAGTCGACACGGGTGCGGCTTCGGACACGGCCCAGACTCGGTCAACGCCGAGTCGGACTCAGTCAACGAGTCGAGACCGAGTCTGTCCTTGTTTTGGACTCGGTCAATGTTGACTGAGTCTAAAAATGTCTATTTTTAGGGTAAAAAACAAAAAAATGATCTTTTTATATATTTTAAAAATATATATATATATAGCATGAGTCTCAAATATAAGCCCCAGAAAAAAAAACACTCATGTTGGTGCCAAACTTTAGAGGGAAATATCCACATATATGCACACATGATATATATATATATATATATATATATATATATATATATATATATATATATATATATATATATATATATATATATATATATATATATATAGCTGAGTCCCCGTATCCAAAATTTTTAAAATTGCGCCGCACCCGCACCCATGTGACATAGATGCCCACATAGCTCGGCCTGTCAGGCCAGCCGAACTGGGTTCGGCTGGTCTCGCAGCCGGCGTACAGGAAAAGAAAACTCTTATTTTTTTGTAAGCTACTGTCAGCACCCAGCCGATTGGCTGGGTTTTTATCCAGTCCAGCCAGCTGAGTCGGCTGCGCCTGTGCAGGGCACAACAGAGCACAGGCTGAGCCTGCGCATCACCTGCCAGAGTCTGGCAGTCAGCTGAGTATCACTCGGCTGGCTGCCAGCCGGCCTATGCCCCAAGACACATTGTTTTATTATTATAATTTTTTTTTAATGTACTCTTAAATAACTTTCAGAACCTCAAGCATGCTTAACGCAATACAAACAGATTTCAGTATGCATGCACATGAAAATTTAACATAAAGAACCCATGCCTAGAACGAGTATACTCAAATTCGTAAGGCATATCACCCGGTTATGCAATAAACATCTTTTCTTTCATAAAAGAACATACCACCAGCATGCTTCTACAGAAATTTTATTCCTACTCATATTACTTGTACATGCATCCAATATCATATGCATATTATGCAATAATGTAGGAATCAAATTCACTATATAACAAGTGTTAAAAAGCTCACTTAACATGACCTAAAATTCTGTTTTTTGTTTAGAAAACACATACACAGAATTTTTTTATATGAAAGGGACCGAAAATACCCATGTAAAAGAGGATCTATGGATCCTCATTTATGTATTCATGAAAGAACACAAATTTATTTCTTAACCATGGATTTAGATCATGGTGTAGCATGAGAATCGAATCAGTATTCGATTTCTCACTTATGTCAAAAGAAGAACCCGTACCTTGCAAAAGATTGAAGAAAGTACGAAAAAAATAATGGTGGAGAAGGCTTGAATGGGTTGTAGAAGAAGATCCTTTTCTTCTTCTTCCTCCTTCCTCTCTTTCCTCTTTTTCTCTCTTTCTCTCTCTCCTTTTCCTCTTTCTTTCTCTTTTTCTCTCTCCTTTTTTTTCTCTAAGTAAAGAATGGGAGAGGGGGTGATGCCCCCCCCCCTTTCTCCAGCTCTCTCTCTAAGAGAGAGTTCCCAAAAGGTGGAACTCTCTTTCTCTTAGTTTCCTAATTTTTCAAAATACTACCAAATGTTGACTTTTTCATATTTGGTAGTTTTTCTAACTTTTTTAAAGCTTTTAAAACTCTATTAAGTAAGTATGAGGGCTCTCTCTTAAGGAGTCCCACTCAGCCCTAAACCAAAATTTGGAATTAATATTATTTATTTAATTATTTATTAAATATTAATTAATTAAAAATATCTAAAAACTTCCAAAAATAACCAAATTAACCCTAAAGGCTTCTTAGCCTTATTTAAACCCAAAATAAAGCTTTATATACAATTTAAAGCTAGAAAAATGTTGGGCTTGGATTTGGATCCGGATCCAAGATCCAAACCCATACTAAAAAAAATTGGAATAACACTTGGATCAAATCCAGATTTACGTAGCACCTAAATAGGACCCAAATCCATAAAATTTTGGATCCTAGGTCTTGGATCCAATTCGATCCAACTCCGAATCCATTTCGACAAACTGCTCAATTTTTAGAAAAACACGATTTTCGGGCCAATCAGGACTCGAATTCAGAAAAGTAAAATATCATCGCGATCAAAATTCCGAGACGCATCCAACGATATATTACATGAGTACCAAATTCTGAATTTTGCCAAAAAATAACCCAAATTTCGCTTGAGTTTTAAGGTCGAAATTAAAACTCTTTCTCACGCTTCGTTTGGCTTGCCTTGACCTTGTCGATGAGACATGGGTCAAGCCCCGACTCAAAGACTTCAGTCTAAAATCGAGCCTCAAATGATTTTTCTTCCAGACTTAGCCAATTTTGTGTCAAGATTATAAAATGACTAAGTGCTAAAATACGAGATATTACAACCTTCGTATTTTTTTTTGCAAATGATTTGTCCTCTTGCATAAAAGAGATAAGTTGTCCAAGATAAAAGTATTGAAACTTTGCATAAAAGTCTTGAACATCCAAGTTACTCTAATATGTATCATTTTCTTTTTGGAAACAAATTTTGTAAAGAAAAAGATATAAATTGCAAAGATTGCATTTTTTGGAAAATGAAGTCTATTCCATTTTCCGCTAGAACTTGTCTCAACAAGACCTTTTGAATTGGTGCACTCGGATGTTTGGGATCCATCTCCGGTTATATCTAAAGGTGGTTATTCATATTACGGAACATTCATTGATGACTTTACTAGATATGTGTGGATTTATTTTCTTAATCTTAAATTGGAAGTTTTTTCTTTCTTTAAAGATTTTTTTAAAAAAATTAAAAACCAATTTCAAATTAGCATAATCATTCTTAGATCCGATTCGAGTGAAGAATTCCTATCTAATGATTTTCAAGATTACCTAAAGCATAATGAAATTTGTCATCAAAGATCATGGCCTAGAACTCCACAATAAAACGGGCTAGCTGAAAGAAAACATAGGCATATTATAGAAATCGCTAGAACATTACTTATTTGCAAAAATATTCCTAAGAATTTTTGTGCTGGTCATTTTAACTTCCACATATTTAATAAATCATATGCCACTATCAATCTTGAAAAGTATCTCTCCTTATGAAAAACTTTTTAAATTTATATTCGATTTCAATCGCATTCATATTTTTTGTTGCAAATGCTTTGTCCTATTGCATAAGAGAGATAAGTTGTCTCTAAAAGCGATTAAATGTGTTTTCCTTAGATATAGTGAAAATAAAAAAAGGATATAGATGCTTTGATTACAAAAATAATAAACTTTATGTTTCAAAAGATGTGACCTTAAAAGATGAAAATGGTTTTGAAATACTTGATAAGAAAGATGAAATTGACTATATGTTCTTGTATGATCTTTCCCCAACAAAAGATATGCATGATAATTCTTTGAATCATTTTGAAATTATGGATGATACACATCATGAAGTATCTAATATTGAAACATCACCCAGTAGTAATGACATCATTGATAAAAATCTACATGTTTATACCCGGTGTGAACAAGATAAACCTATGAGTGCCCTAGAAAAATATTCTCAAAATAATGAATCTATAGAAGAAACCTCCTTTAGATGATCTTCTCGAGAATCTATTCCACCAAATAGGTTTGTGTCATATGAATCACTCACACTGAATTATAGGGCTTGTCTAATAGCTTTGCCTTTATATCATGAGCCCGCACATTATCATCAAGCAAAAAATATACCTCATTAGATTGAAGCCATGAAAAGTGAACTAGATGTTCTCAAAATGGCTAACACTTGGGAAATAGTTAAACTTTCTTCAAACAAAAAACCTATTGGATGCCAGTGGGTTTTTAAAGTTAAAACTAAAAGTGATGGATCCTTAGAGCGATACAAAGCAAGATTAGTCGCTAAAGGATATTCACAAGAATATAGTATTTATTATAAGGAAACCTTCGCACCTGTAGCAAGAATGACTAGTGTTAGAACCTTAATAGCTGTAGCATCAACTAAAAAATGACCTATATATCAATTAGATATGAAAAATTAAACGAAGAAGTATATGTGGATCTTCCATCAGGGTTTAACATTGGACAACGTCAAATTCTTAAACTTTTAAAAGCATTGTATGGTATTAAGCATGCTCCCCAGGTTTGGTATGATAGATTTAGTGATGTTATGATTAAACTGGGTTTCGTTCATTTATACTAACACTGCTTTCTTTATAAAAGTGCAGGAGCTAGTATTGTTGTTCTTTTACTTTATGTTGATGATATGATTATCAAGGAAAATGATCATGTTGGTATTAGTAATGTTAAAAATATGTTAAAAGATAGCTTTGATATGTCTGATTTGGGATTCCTAAGATACTTCTTAGGAATTGAAGTCGCATATTCTCCTCGAGGATACATATTTTCGCAAATGAAGCTTGTTGCAAATATATGTACTAAATCTGAAATTTCAGATGACAAGAATGTGGAGACTCTTGAAGTGATCAATGCAAAATTAAGAATAGCGGATGGGGTTCTTTTAGAAGATCTTACACCCTACAAAAAACTTATTGATTCTCTCACTTATCTGTCTATTACCAGACCAAATATTGCATATGCCATTCACTGAGTTAGCCAGTTTTAGCATGCTCCTACAATTGTGCATATGAGTGCCGTGCTATGGATCGTCAGATGCATAAAAAATACCATCACTAAAGGGCTATTTTTATCATCATCCTCATTAAATTTACTTGCTTATACTGATGCAGATTGGGGAGGTAACCCTAATGATAGAATCACAAGTTCTGGTTTTTGTGTCTTTTTAGGAGATTCCTTAATTGCATGGAGATGCAAGAAGCAACAAAAAGTCTCGATGTCCTCTATTGAAGCCGAATACATGACTATGACAACTACTATAATGAAACTTGTATGGATTCGAAGTCTTCTCAAAGATATGGGTGTTGACATCTCTAGTGCTTTGAAACTATGTTGCGACAACAAAAGTGCAATTTATATCACCTGTAATCACAATCTTCCATGAGCACACCAAACATATAGAGATGGGCTGCCACTATGTTCGTGATGAATATCTAAGAGGAACAATTGTCCTACCATATGTCACATTAGAATATTAATTGGTGGACTTTTTCACTAAAGCACTTCTTGCTCCCTGTTTCATTTTTCTCCTTAACAAACTTTCGGTCATCTCCCCGTAAAGTTTGAGGGAGGATGTTAAAATACATGTGTGTATATATATATATATATATATATATATATATATATATATAATACCTGATAGGGGTATTTTTCATCTTTTTACATAGTTTTAGAGACAACTATTTATTTTTAGGTTATTTTATTTTTTGTATTTTATTTTTTCTTTTAATTTTTATTCCACTCAAAAGGGTTCCCACGTAGAGCCGTTGCCCAATGACTCTATGGGGAGCCCCCAATGGTGCTCCCCTTTTCTCTTTTTTCATTGTTTATAAATAGGGGCTTCCCCCTCTTTTATTCTCAAGCTTTAGAGCTCCTCTCTAATAAAACTCCTATTCTTTTTTATGTGTTGCCTTTTAAAGGCTTGTTGTATTGTCCCATAGTGGACTTCTCTCTTGCTCTCTCTTTTGTATTTGTCAATTGTAGGACATTGTAAATGCTTTAAGCATTCTTTATATTTTTGCATACTTCGTTACAATACTGACATTGCTTTGTTTGTTAAGAATTTCGTTGCAGGTATTGTTATTTTGTTACTCTATGTTGATGATATAATTATTAATAAAGTAGATAAATAGGGAGTAGATCGAGTTAAATTTATTCTTAAGCAAAGTTTTGAAATGACTGACCTTGGTTTTCTCATATTTTTCTTAGGGATTGAGGTTGCATATTCTCCTAGAGGGTATCTGCTATCTCAATCCAAATTTGCAATAGAAATCATTGATAGGTCTAAAGTTACTGATGATAAAATAGTATACTCCAGAAGTGATAAATGAAAAGATAAAAAATGATGATGGAGAACCTCTGGAAGATCCTACTCTATATCGGCAGATAATTAGAGTATTGACATACTTAACTATTACTAGAGCAGACACAACACATGCAATTCACATGGCCTATCAATTTCGACTTTATCCTACCTCTACATGAGTGTTGTGATGCGTATTATTTGATATTTAAAAAATTTGTCTTCTAAAGTATTATTTTTATCTTCATCTTCTATAATTAATGTAAAGTCTGCAAATTTTTTATGCTTAATTCCGTTATTTATACAAAATTCATCGACGATGGACAAATCGATGAGCTTTTGGATGTTAAAAAGGGTTGGAGCTAAATCAAACACATTATGGATCTGGACCTCGATAGGAGATCCAACTATAAACCTCCCTTTCTTTTAGGTTGTTTTTTTGGTTTGGATCTTCGAAAGATCCAAATCCAAAACATCTTTTCTTTGGCTTTTTAGATATATGTATATATATATATATACATTTTTATAGTGGAGGATTGAGTTGGGTCCTACTTGACCCAACCCAGTCCAATTTGGTTTCCCAACCCAAAAGTTGGGATGAATCTAGGTTGGATCCAACCCAGAGTCAGGTTGGGATGTGGATACCCCTGTCGACACCCCCCCCCTTCCTCTCTATGCTTACCCTCTCCCCTCGCCGGAAGCCTCACCCCCTCATAAGTCTCTCTGTGTGTGTGTGACCGCCCCCTCATCCCTTTCTTTTTCCAGCAGGGGGTGCCGCCCTCTTGCCCGCACTCCCTCATCTCTTTATTTATGGCAGGAGGGCGATGCCCGCCTACCTCTCTCTCCTGCTCTGCTGAGGCACCACTTGCACTTGCCTCCTCCCCCTTTCCCCTTGCTCTTTTATCTGGCAATGGCCTGTCCACTGGCCTCGCTCCCCTTTACTCGGTTTGGGATCGGGTGATGCTCGGCCTGACTGTCGAGCCCTCACCCCCGTCCTCTTGATGTACTCGAGCAACAACAATAGTTGTTGTTGCTGCTGTCTCAAGTCAAGCCGAACCGAGCTGAGCTTGGCTAAAGCTGAGCTCAGCCTGATTCGGTCCAGCTCTCCCGGGTCGACACGGGGGTGTCGAGTTTGACTCGGTTCTACCAAGCCAGCTCGATCGGATCTTGTCTTGCTCCCTCGATTCTCCTTGACTTAGCCCGGCTGGCCATCGAGATGAGCTCGACTTCTTGTATCGAACCCGACTCGGTCTAGTCGGTTCAAACTGGGTTCAAGTTTGACCACTGCGACACGATTGTTGTCACTTTCGCTAAATTTAAGAACTTAACCTCGTTTCTTACGCAGTGCAATAAAAACCATTTGCAACGCACCACATCGACGCAACAAATGAGACTCCATATTTTTTTGACACGCTTATCGAGGCACAAACAATTTAATAACCTACGCTCGAAATCATCAGAGATTCAGATCATCTCCCAAGTAGGGGAAAGTTGCATGCAATAATGACGACAGAACACTTTTGATTATATATATACATATTCTCTTAACTCAAGGACGCAGTTTTGCGTATTCTTGTCCCATTTTAATTACGTTATTTACTTTGCCGTCATGCTGTAATGTGCACAAGCTCGAGCTTTATGCAATTTACTTAGCCCGATGTACAATTTCGTACATCGGGCCTTATGCAATTTATTTAGCCCAAAGCATGATTTCACACACCGGGCTTTGCTTTATGCTATTTACTTTGCCGTCGCGTTGTAATATCCACAAGTTTCTTCTTTAAATATATATGTATCCTATATACATATATAATTATATAAGTTACGTAGTTTTGCGTACTCTTGTTCTATATTTTAATTATGCACACATCTATTTAGAGTATGCAGTTTTGCGTACTCCCGCTTATTTAAAGACATGCATATTTGCACAATCTTTGTTGAAACTCAATTTTTAAAAGAATTTTCATGTGAGGTTTCAAGCCTGCATGCCCCGATGTCTCGAAAAGCAAAACAAGTATTTTGCGTTCGCATATTTGCAATATCCAACAATTATATACGTATCTTATCTTACATATAAAGCAAGGCTCACAAGTATCAATGTTGTCACGTCCGTGCTTATCGGACAAACTCCCTAGCATTGGAGGGTTTTTCTAAACACCTTTCCAACCAGGTTCGAACTTTAAAATAAGTGGAAATTGGCATGACTCAGGAATGAGTTTTCTCTTCGAACCAATATAACGAAAAAACTTCGACTATGTAGCCTTCGATGATACATACGTCTGGTCATTCTTTTTTTTATCCAGAATGACACAAATATTTTTTAGCTTAAGGCGCGGGATATCGTGATTTCCAATGTTATGTTTGGGTTTCTTTCTAAGAAACCAATATCTTTCTCATCGTTGTAGTACTATCAAACATGCTAGTACGACGATGAATAGACTAGAGGTTTACGATAACCTCGTAGTACGACAATGCACCATGTTAAAAGAAAATCACATAAACAGAGATGATCGCCTTCACAGGCAAGATGATCGCCTTCACAGACAAGATGCTCAATTTGGTTTAATAGACCAAACCATGTTGAATGAGTTGTCAGATAAAATAAGACCTGATGAACCCATTCATCATTTGCACTGTCATGAGAGATGATAGGAGATACAAACTCCGATGAACAAGTTGTTAACAACTATGTTCCTTGTAGCAATGACTCGATGTCTCCGATCATTGGAGTTAGGGAACTGAGCTAACAAATATTATCCCAGGTGGTAGATCTTATTGACTTCTACAGAAGTTCGGATGCATCTCTCAATTATAATTGGCCTCTGGGAAATTCTATCTTGGTCACGAGACCGTTCCCTTTGGAGCGGATTTAACTAGTTGTCCGAGGTATCAAAATATATGGAATAATAAACCTTCGAACGGTCTTAGTTGTTCCTATGTATTGTCTTTTGAATACTTACAGGTCATAATTATCGAAACAAGATTATCATGTTCACTTTGCTTCGCTTGAAACTGAATGCTGTGAAATATTTAATTCATATGTTAGTTTTGTTCTGACGTCTGATATCAATGCACCTACCAAGATTTTATGAGTGTAACGACCCCAACTCATCCCCTTTGAAAATGCGATTTTTTTTTTCTAGAAGATGCGGAAACTTTCCCAGAGATCTGGGGTCCTCACAGTTCCACTATCCATTGGATAGCCCAACCACCACAAACGAAGTTGCAATTATCATCCATATCAACCAACTAAAACTCTTTTATTAATGAGTAAGAAAATTTCAAAGATAAGGTTTTCTTCAACTGAAAGTAAAGTAACAATTGCAGAAATTAAAAGAACTAAAAGACAAAAGAAAGAGCCACTATGTCCTCTACTGAAGCTGACAAGCCCAAGTATAACTCATCCATCCCCAGATGCATGTCCAACTTCACTGTTCACCATTTCTTGTGAAAAACCATCAAAGTAGGGTGTCAGAACCGAAATTCTGAGCACAGCTACTTCTAAAGAAACTAGGTGAGAGAAAGAACATGGATAAGATTTCATGCAGTGATTTGAGTGAGTGCAGATATAAAATTTTCAATATTCAAATTATCCATAACTACCAATAATTACATATACCCATCAGTCAAGAATAGTAAAACAGTACATATATCAGGAACTAAATAATTAAACCTTGCAGCATGATTTCAAGAAGTAAATCATATGCTACTACCAAATCATGTCATGATATCAAGAGTGATTCAAACATGCGTGATCTAATGCATAACAGAAAAATACATGATTATGTGCAATGCATGATTTCTTCTGTTATCTTGCATTTAAGTTTCATCTTTCCATATGCATGCCCTATTAAATGCACACATCTTTAAGTTCCTCTTTTTAATTACCATTGTAACGCCCCAAATTTCAAACTTGCGAACCTTTTCAGAAAAACAGGCAAAAGACTAGAAATATCTCTTTCCTTCAGAGTTTGTTTATGAAATCAGCGGAAGATTTTTCTTTGATAAATCATAAGGCAAACTGACAACTTTGGGCACGTTAGCTAAAAGAACCAAAACTGACAAGATTCGGATATCCTAAGGGAAATCCGATACAAACCCAAGCGTCCAGGACGCGAGCTAAGAGCAGGAAGAAGAAGTCTTGACGCCATCTTGCAATCGCGCCATCGCCCGTAGTGTACCTAATAATCACCTGTACCCATAGAATGGGTTAGTTTCACAAAAAACTAGTAGGTGCACAAGAGAGACTACAAGGAACTGAATTAAGTACATTTAATTCAGTAGGTTACGCAGTTTAAAGCAGATATGCAGTTAAACAGGTAAGCAATACAAGCAGGTGAATAGTGCAAACACGTAAGCAGTACAAGCGAATAAGGCGTGCGAGCGAGTAAGTAGTGCAAGCGAGTAAGCAGTGCAAATGCGTAAGCAGTTTAACGCAGGGAAGCAGTTCAAAGCAAGTAAGCAGTGCAACTGACCAACGCAGCATACAATCCATTTGATCGTAAGCTGAGAACTACTACGCAACAAGCTTGTCCTCGTTCCTAGAACGAGGTCTCTGCATCTAATCACCATCAGGACATCGTTTGTCGCTCACTACTTCTAACAAACGCGTCGTCCTGAACAACCTTAACCTATTCTCATCTGTCAAAGTCTTACGCGGCTAACCGTCACCGGTTATGACGCACTAAGGCATCATACTTCCTCAGAGAAGCTCACCCTTCCGTAGAAGGTCCAAAACATGATCACTAACTCAAATCACTAACGATCTGATTCTCACATCTGAGTCATGCATGTAATCATGCTAAAACAGAAAGCCGAAACTATGAATTCATAGTTGGCTATCACAAACAATCTCAGAAGATCGTCACAGCTCATCATAACTTTCTATGGTAAGCAAAAACACAAGATCCACATCGGATCGCTCGGTCTGGGAGGTATACGACCTGACAAGGAATTACCGCCCTAGAGGTTATACCTGATCTTGGACCCTACACTTCCTCACAGGAGTTCACCGTCTTTGCGGCTACCCGTTCGTGGACAGTGTACATCCTCACAGAGAATCTCCCCGTCTAGCCGGGTCACCCGATCGGGGAAATGTATAACCTCACAGTGAAACCTTTGGGAAACCGATCCCCAACAGATGCCATATCCAATAAAAATCATTGCGATACACGCATCAACACAAATGACCGCTCTCGGGGTCGCACTTATACAAACAACAAGATCAACGCCGAATCACCTGGTCTGGGAAATGTATAATCTCACAAGGATTTCCGCCCTAGATGGTGTCCTGGTCTTGGACCATACACTTCCTCACAGGAGTTCAACGCCTTTGCGGCTACCCGTTCGTGGACAGTGTACATCCTCACAGAGAATCTACCACTCTAGCCGGGTACCTGGTCTTGGTCATACACACCCTCGCAGATAATCCTTTGGAGATCAGGTCCTCGACAGACGCCCTACTTAGTGATACATGCATCATTAATCGACTGCTCTGAACCATTGACCGCCTCGGGGTCAGTAGCCACAATATGAGCACAAGCATGCATATCAACAATATGCATCGTATCACTTCACATAGAAGCATATAATCCTATGCATCGTATGATTGCCACGAGGAATATTGCAATCCTCAAATAGGCCCTCAAAGCATGTGTAAACGACACATGAGAACGCGCAGATATGACAATTCAGTTGATTCTATGGGCGAAGAGTAACTAACTCTACCCGTCAGCCAAACAAAACAACCGAATAAGACAAGCACTCATAACAATGCTCGTAAAACATATAATTACCATAAAATGGCTCAGTCCATGAACAAGTAATTAAATTAATCGTAAGGCATAAACCATTACATCACAAGCCATTCATAAGCAATCATACGGCAACAGTTATATCACAATATGTAAGCAGCTTATAAGACAAGTGGTCACATCAATCTTAGTTGCCACCAGTTCGTAGATTACGAGCTGTATGCAATCACATCAATCATAAGAGATGCAAGCCAACAAGTGCTACGCTACAATAAGCACCAAACAGTTCGACCAAGGGATAAAGCAAGTCACGTGCTAATATGTAGCAACTGGCATAATGCTATTATTATAAGTATTTAACCAGTATGAGAAGCTCCTTATTACTCCGCAAAGAACTGCGTAAGCAGTTTAACCAACTAGAGTAACGCCTTGAGAGGCGTGCACAGTTCAACGAGTAGCATACTAAACTATCGAGCAAGCAAGCGAATTAGTAGTGCAAGCGAAACAGTAGTGCAAGCGAAGCAGTAGTGCAAGCGAATGAGTAGTGCAAGCGAATGAGTAGTGCAAGTGAAGCAGTAGTGCAAGCGAAGCTCACGACTCAACGACCAGTGTGAACAGACCTTATGTTTCGATAATTACGAACCTGCGGGTACGCGCAGGCAAAACGTAGAACCAACTGAGACTAGTTCGGGCGTCTGTTATTCTATGTATTTTCAATAACCCGAATAGCTAGTTGAGTTCGCTCCAAAGGGACGGCTTTAGCCGAGAGAGGATTCCCCAAAGGAGGCTGTGCCACAGACGCATCCAACTTCTGCAGAAGTGTTGAGCTAACTAATGTAGCCCCTTTCCCCTAACTCCAATGACTGGGGAGGCCGGATCGTTGCCCGTAGGGTGGTTGTTAACAACCTGTCCATTGGAGTTTGTACCTCTCTGTCCTCTCCCTTGACAGACACAAAGAAGCGAATAGGTACGTTAGGGGTTGCTTAACTAACGACCCATTCTATGCTGTGGTATTTAAACCACTCGAGCATCTTGCCTGTGAAGGCGAATGTGAGGCCATTTATGTGATTTCAACATTTTGCATTTAGCGTTGTTCGAGGTCGCACGACCGTCTCATCCGATCATCGCAGTACTAGACGTGTCGTGCACGACTACAAGTACTCTAGGATGAAGGGGGTATAGCTCCTCAATAGAAGCCTCAACAGGAGTGTTTCACAAAGATGTAAAGTTTATCTACTTTACTTTATCTTTTGAAACAACAGTACCTTGTGCCAACATGATGCATGTGATTATCTCGAATCACATCCGCTATCGGGGTATCTACATGTCTCGCATGACTCGATACCGGCCTCGATAGACGGGATACGAGTTTCTCAACAGAACACCCGCTAAGAAGTTCGCTCGAACCCCCAATTCGGGATCACCCGAGATATGCCAAAAAGGCGAGCAGAACCAGCCAGTCACATCCTTCCAAATGCTTCGATTTGGAGCAGTCTTCGATGCTTTTGCGCAGTTCCCTGAAATCTCAAGTCGACTCTGCAGGACTGCACACACGAAGAGCTAGGATCCTTGCGAGGTATCCCTCTCCTTAGACGAGGATGTGCCGCTCGCTCCCGACTGAACTCTTGTCGCAAGAGTGAGAGGGGTAAATGCCCCTTGCATCCTCCACGAGGATGCCTTTAAGGCATACGCAAAGATCAAGAACTTGCACTTCATCTGCAATAGCAAGGCAATACCAACACCTATGCAAAGGCAAGAGCCTAGGCGCAAAGCGCGACAGCAAAGTAAAGACCGTAAGCAGGAGTGCGACGCAGAACCTTTGCGTGATGCACGACGGCAAAGTAAAGGACAAGGATCGCGAAACCGCGTCTTTGAGTTACATACGTACTCATATAAATATATATGCATATATATTTATTAGATTGTCGTTTTTAGTTAATTGAACTCAATTCAATTGTCTAAGTCTTCTGTGCAATCTTCCCCTACCTGGAGAGGTGACGGTCCTCGTATGCCAGTTGTGTAGGTAAGCACGAGCTCAAGCCATGAAGAGCGAGCAGGAACTACCGTTCAACCTGGAGGTCTTAGAACTTTAGTATGCTAAACCATAAAGAAAACAACAGGAGGTGGGTCCGACAAGACCCGATGCGAAGCAAAACAAGGGACTTCGCTCCCTGCAGACACGCTGCGGAAGCAGAGGCCAAGGGCACAAGCCCTGCTTAGCGCGACAGGAATAGGGGAGGAGAGCTCTGGCTTTCTGCCAACAAACAGAGGCAGGGAGGCCTGCTCCCTGCCAGGCAAAGCAGACCAAGAAGACAAGCAGGGAGCAACCGCTCCCTATTTGTAGAAGACTCAGGTGGCTAGGGTCCAGCCCCCGCCGACCTGCCAGAGTACGAGGGGGGCGGAGCGGAGCGGAGCCCCCTTGTCGGAACAACAAACGAAGGCAGGGGCGGCAAAGGCATCACCCCTACCTTCCGACCAGAAAGGAAGGTGGCGGCAGAGGGGCGTCGCCTCTGCCAGTCCGCTGGAAAAGAAGGTGTCAACAGGGGCATAGCCCCTGTCGGCGGTCAAAAGAAGAAAAAGAGAAGGGAAGGGGGGGGGGGGGGTTGCGCCCCTTCCCTGACCTCACCGAGCGGAGGGTGCCGAAAGGTTGGTGCCCTCCGATCGGTCAACAAGAGAGAGCAGGGAGGGAGGTCGCGGCCCTCCCTGTCAAACGAGAAGAGAGAGAGAATAGGGAGGGGGTCGGGCCCCTCCCCTGTCAAATGGGAAAACAAAGGGAAGGGGTTACGCCCCTTCCCGGATATCAGCGAGCAAAGGGAAAGGGGCGCAGCCCCTCCCTGGCCAAAAGAGGCAGCAGGGAGGGCTCGACCCTCCCCTGCCGTCAAAGGTAGCAGGGAGGGTTCGACCCTCCCCTGTCGTAATGAGACGCAGGGTGCAGGGAGGGGAACTCGACCCCCTCCCCCATAACAGCACATAGGGAGGGGCTCGACCCCTCCCCTGCTAACAGAGGCATCGGGAGGGGCCTGGGCCCCTCCCTTGCAAAACCCATCGCAGGGAGGGGGCTCTGCCCCGCCCCTGGGGTTTTAAGGCAGCAAGGAGGGGGCTTTGCCCCTCCCTTGCGATTGAGGGAGGTAGGGAGGCGGCTCAGCCCCTCCCTGCGCAACAGAGAAGTGAGGGAGAAGAGACAGACGAAGAAGGAGAAGAGGGACGAAGGGAACATACCTGGAGGGGGTCGCCTGAGGAAAGCTCGTCTACGTGCGAGCGTCGCCAGCGATGTCGCAGAGGGGAGACTCGAGCAAGCTGGTGGTCGCCGGCGGCGGCAGCGGAGGCTGTCGGCTCCCTGCAGCACACGGGATGAAGGCGGTGGCCGGCGGCAAGTCACCGGCGTCGGTGGCCGCAGGGACGAACGAGGGGGAAAGAGTCGGTCGGGGGAGAGAGACCGAGAGAGGAAGAAGGGGGGCGTGGGTTATCTTTGAAACCCCTGCCTCCCTGTGTTAAAAACACGGGAGGCGGTGCCTCCCTTCGGGTCCGGGTCGGGTCCGGGTCCGGATCCGACCCGAATCCAAACTAATTTTTTTTCGTTTATTACAACCATGGCTCGCGGATACACCAAACGGGTACAAACCCCGAGGTCAAGTAGGTGCCCAGGGTAGCTTAACACACAATTTGTATTTTATTACTGGGTTCCAACTTAGCCCTCGACCGATATCAGGAAACAACACCATCCATCGGAACATTAGACCTCCACATCTAATATCGGGGACACAAGAGACACCCCACACCCATAAGTGCCACTTCCTTGTTACTATAAACTCACAACTGTGACTAACACACCACTCCCGGGTAAAGTGACAGACTCTCCCTAAAACCGTGGCCAGGAGAAAGAACCTCAATATCGGGTTCTGGGGACAAATTCACGCACACGGAGTTTTTGTATCCTCACAGTCTCCCCAAGACCGGATATCCAAGATTCTCATACTCCAGATGAGATATCCCAGAATGTATATTACACTGTTCTTATTCTTTATATTTTATTAAAGCCAATTATTGAGTTTTGCAGTTTCACATGTAAAAATAAGGGAAAAGCTCGCATCAACCCCTGCGAGAACCATCACGAGACTCCAGCCCGTGGAAACACATCGAACAGTGCAATATAGAACAATAATATAAAATATGATTTTTGCGATGCATTTAAACAATTAAAGAAAAAGCAAACCCAAGCTCAAGGCTCTCCAGGCCTGTGATGCTTCATTTAGACCATCGATGCATCGTATGCAAAAATCATAACAACTTGCAATGTATGCAATAATACCAACATGATTCCAAATGCACATTCATTCATACCATTTTAACAATGTGCATGAGCTTCCACAGTCATATGCATGTGTTCACCATCCATGTGTAAGTGCTTTCATGAAATCACTTAACACACATGCATTCATTCATGATTCACAAGTATATGTGAACATTTATGCATGATTGTACATGTCAAACACACATCGATTTCATGTATGCACATGTACTGGAAATCAATGAATAAATGCACGATAATCAAACATGTCCCATAAATGTAGACATGAAAATTTTCATTCATAACATATGCTAACATCCACACACATGAACATAACCCGGATCTAGAATTTGAAATTTCAGGGTTGTACACATTCATATCATGTATGCACCTGTACCAAAGCAATAACATATTAACAAAAATCAAATATTTCTCATGTTACAATTTCTACAACACAAACACCGATGCCCCGGTACCTTTAAACCAGTCGGGCAAAAGCATCAAATTTACATTGACTTATGTATTAACTTTATTAACTCAGGGTACAAAAGGTGAACCCCTGGTTCCAGACATAGCAATTCAAGTGCCAACCGCAATCGACCTATAGGTTCGGTTATTAGTTCACTTCTAGGAAATATACATTTTCAAGTTAATCATATAAAAGACCTTGTAAAGTTTCATAGATAATAACTTATAGCACTCTATGCCCTCCCTGAATTCATGAATTCCCTATACAGTCCATTTGCTATTATTTTTATGGGGGCTATCATCAACCACTAAACTTCCCAAGGGTATAGTTCATCTTTTCTATCATTTTTTTTTCCTTTTTTCTTTTTTTCGGTTTGGGGAAATACCCGAGCTGAACATGGGATTTTACTCAGGGTTCCTGTAATGACAAAAATCTGTAATAAGGCGTACTCAGTAATAGATAACTCTTACATGTTCAAGTGTAGATAAGATGCAAGATTGCGGACTCATCACTATATACACATACATTTTCTTAAATACACAACATATAGCACATGAAAGCACCCATACTGGTCAACATAATTGCATCAGTCATCTTCAAATGCGCCCGCCAATACACGCATAAGTAAGCAGATCAATACAACGAATATGACAGGAACTTCTAAAATGTGCATGGAATTACTTTTCACATATCCAGCAACAAGTATAGGAAATACAGAACAAAAACCACATGTGCGTGAATAAACACACATAGGCAAAGGCATTTATACATGCAGACATGAAGGCCAAAACATGATAATAGTAGCAGTATATGCTACTGATCCTCGCAAGGGGCTGAGAAACAGAAAGTTAATGCGACCTGTAGTTATAAGTGGAAATCAAGAGCTCAAGCCCGAGTTCTACAGGGTGACGAAGGTTGGCTCATAAAAGTAAATTAAGGGTCAGTCCTAGCAGGAATTAACAAAACAGAAACGAAGACGGATAGTACAACCGAGGATCAAGACCCCAACCCAAGCTCGATAATTTCCCACCACAGTCCATTCTGCCTCATTTCAACGAGTTACACATACGCGAGTCAGGACTCGTTTAAGGGGGTTTAACATATATTCCCAAATAGGAACCCTCTGAACGAGTGACTTGTTGATTATTACACTCGTTGAACCTAGATTAACAGGTTTTAGAACATAAATTTCAACACACAGACTGACGCAGGCTGCATTAGAATGTATATACACATATCATTATACACTTAACATCATGAACGAAAATGAAATGACATACAAAATAAAACACACCGGGGTAAAATGAATGAAACCACTATCCGGTCCCAACTCAGAATGAGGTTTGGGTAAACACATAGGGTAAAAACGACATTCTTTCCTCAAATTGGGTTTCATAGCAGCCGAAATCCCTAAATCTGCCGATTTGGGGTTTACGGCAGCCATTAAAACCTTTCCCATGATTTGGGGATTTGCAGCACCCTTAAATCTGTTAAATTATGTAATCAAACTTGTAATTTCGTATATATATTTTATATATATAAGGTAATACATATACATATATATAATATATGTATTTACCAATTATATATATAAAATATATATAGTCATAGTAAGGGTAGTTTAGGAATTTTACACATTCTTTTTCAAGAATATGTTTTTTGTATTTTCTTTTTTTCTTTATTTATTTTTGCTTTTTCATTTAATGCATTGTACATGCATTGGGAGGGGCCCAACCCACTAGTCGTTGGACCCCTCCAACGGTCACATTTGTGACCGTTGGAGGGGCTCCAACGACTATGTGGAGCCCCTCCCAAGGCCTCCTCCAAAGCCCTATATATATGGGCAGCTCCTCTTGTATTTCTTCAAGGGATTTGGGATTATAGCCCAACCTCTTTAGTGTTTATGAAACTTATGGGTGCAAGTGCACATTTGTGATTCGGTGTGTTGTGTTTGTTGTGCACAAGTGTTCTTGGGTGTGTATGTTCACACATTTATTCTTAAGGTTATTGTGTTATCGACTAAAGTATCTTGTTGAAGATACTTTTACATGGTATCAGAGCCTCTTTGAAGAAGAAGAATTGCGACTCGCCTTCTTTTGCATTCCTCGGGAAGCGTGCCTTCAAGTTTTTTGAAATCAAAGAGGATCATCTTCTTCGAGCAATATTTTAGGAGCTCCTTTTGTCAAGAAAGACGCAAAAAGTAATTAAGGTACATACTATCTCTTGCATTCTTTCCTCTCTAATGGGCGAAAAAGACTCCCATTTCTCTCTTGGGTTTAAGCTTAATGGCTCAAACTATCATGTTTGGGCCGGTAATATGGAAGCCCATATTAAAGGAAAGGGGCTTTGGGGTTACGTTTATGGATCCATACCGGAACCCAAAATTACCATTGTTGAAGGAGGTGATATTAAGATTCTTGAAGGGGATGAAAGACAAAAGGCCCTTGAAGAGTATTCTAAGAAACATGATGATTGGGAAATGAAGAACTTCAAGATATTATCTTGGATTTTCTCATCCGTTGAGACCAAGATAAATGCCAACATCATCAAATTTAAAAGGGCTTCCGAAGCTTGGGTATATCTTGAGAAAATGTACACCTCAAGAGATCTATCCCACAAGTACTTTCTTCAAAAGAGGGCTTTGACTCTCCAACAAAATGACATGACCATTCGGGAGTACTTTGCCGAATTATCCTCTATTTGGGACGAACTCGCAATTCTTGAACCTAAATGGAGTGGTGAGGCTATCGAATTAAGGCACAAACAACTTGAAGAAGACCGGTTCTTCAATTTTTTAAATGGCCTTAGACCCGAATTTGAACAAGTTCGGTCCTCTCTTCTCTCCGCCTTCACATCCCCCTCACTCGAAGATGTTATCACCAAGCTAAGTGGTGAAGAAACCCGTATGGGGATTGGCAAAAATAACCCTAGCATTCTTGTTACTTCTTCTACTCAAGAAGATGGTGAAATGGCTAATGCCGTGTCAAGACCGGGAAATAACATGAGGACCTATAGACCTCCTCATTTCAAGAATCAAGGTCAAGGAGGAAATGATCGGTATGGCAAAAGAGACTATAGCAAAGTAACTTGCTATCATTGTAAAGAACCCGGACATATCAAACCCTTGTGTCCTAAATGGAAGAAATTGATTGCAACGGCTATGGCATCTCAAGTTGAAGAACGACCCCCTTTATCAAGTGAGTCTCTTTCTCTTCAACAAATCGTGGAAGCCCTACAACCTCTTCTCAAGGGAAGTACTTCCGGAGCCGCTATGTCATCCTCTTCCCCCGGTAAGACATCTTGGCTTTTAGATTCCGGGGCATCCTTTCACATGACCCCTAGTTATTGCACTCTTTCAAATTTTTCTAAAAGTGCTTTTCCATCCTTTGTATCAACCGCGGACGGTACATCTCTTGAGATTAAAGGAATAGGTAATTTTGAAAAACAAGACTTCTTTGTTCCAAAAATTCGTTTTATCCCAAACCTTAACCTAAATCTTCTTTCCGTTTCCCAACTCTCGGACCATGGTTGCGATATAAAATTTTCTTCTAATAAATGTTGGATACAGGATCGCCAGTCCGGGAGATTGATTGGGGAAGGCTCTAGAAGAGGAGACCTCTACTACGTAGATTTTCTTCAAGTTCCCAAGAGTCAATTTTGCAACGTCGTCCAAAACAAAGACATTCATGTATGGCATAAGAGATTGGGTCATCCCAATATTGTTAAAATCTCGTATTTGCCTTTTGTTAAACATCTTTGTAAAAGTAACTTTTTGTGTAATGAATGCATTCTTGGGAAAATGAAATGTTTGCCTTTTCCTCAAAGATCCATGTTTACGACAAAACCATTTGAAATTGTCCATTCCGATGTATGGGGACCGGCTCCGGTAATGTCAAAAGGAGGTTTTTCATATTATGTGATCTTTGTGGATGACTATACTAGGTTTTGTTGGATCTATTTCCTTAAACATAAACATGAAGTTTTTTCAACCTTTAAAAGTTTTCACATGATGATTTCAAATCAATTCAATGGATGTTTAAAAATCTTTAGGTCTGACTCTGGAGGAGAATACCTCTCAAATGAATTTAAGAGTTATCTTGAAAATTTTGGAATTCTTCACCAAAAATCATGTCCGAAAACCCCTCAACAAAATGGGTTAGCCGAACGAAAACACCGGCACATCATTGAAACAACTAGGACTTTGCTCATTTCTCAAAACATTACAAAAAATCTTTGGGCTGAGGCAGCCCTTACCTCTGTCTATCTTATAAACCGACTTCCATCGAAAAATTTAAACAAAATTTCTCCCTTTGAAAAACTGTATGATAAGGAACCTGATTATAGCAGGTTAAGGGTCTTTGGGTGTAAGTGTTTTGTTCTTACTGATAAGAATGACAAACTTTCTCCAAAAGCCATTCCTTGTGCCTTTCTTGGCTATTCTGAAACCCAAAAGGGGTTTCGTTGTTATGATATCAAAAGTGATAAATTGTATGTTTCCAGGAACGTGAGTTTTTTGGAAAATGTTAGTGGATTTGAACGTTGTGACCCCCATAATGAAAATATGGATTATTCTTTTTTATTTGATTTATTGAATAAGGACGATGATACTAGTGATAATGAGTCAGATCAAAGTAACCCAAATGAACTTGAAACCGAGGAAAACATCTCCTTGTCTCCTTCGTCACATCAACCTATTGAATTACCTAGAGACCCTATCACCTACTCTCATAGAGATCAAAACAACTTTAGGAGTGCTCTTGACAGATATAATGATGCCAGTCCCAGTGCCTCTCAGAATGAAGTGATCCCTCGTAGAACTGAGAGAAGTAGAAGGCCTCCTTCTAGGTTCATTTCCTATGACTCTTTCTCCCCAAGATATAGAGCCTGCCTTAGTGCCATCCACTCTTATATAGAACCTAGAAATTTTGAAGAAGCACGTAAATGCCCTGAATGGATTAATGCCATGAACAATGAACTTGAGGCTCTGAGAAGAGCCAAAACCTGGGAATTCCAAAATCTTCCTAAAGGCAAGAAAACAATAGGGTGCAGATGGGTTTTCAAAGTAAAAACTAAAAGTGATGGATCCCTTGAAAGGTATAAAGCTCACTTGGTTGCAAAAGGATATAGTCAAGAATATGGTATTGACTATGAAGAAACTTTTCCTCCTGTAGCTCGTATGGTCACTGTTCGATGTCTTATAACCGTTGCCTCTATCAACAAATGGAACATCTATCAAATGGATGTGAAAAATGCCTTTTTAAATGGCGATTTAAGCGAAGAAGTCTACATGGATGCTCCTCCTGGAATGGAGACTCCTAAGGGAAAGGTGCTTCGTCTTCAGAAAGCACTCTATGGCCTAAAACAAGCTCCCAAGGCTTGGTATGATAGATTTAACTCTGTTATGATTGAGAATGGTTTTTCCTCTTGTTTTACTGACACTGCTCTATTTGTTAGAAAATCCAATGCAGGGATTGTAATTTTACTTCTGTATGTTGATGACATGCTCATCACTGGGAGTGATTCTAACGGGGTTAAAAGTATAAAATCTATCTTAAAAGATAAATTTGAAATGTCTGACTTGGGTTTTTTAACTTATTTTTTGGGAATTGAAGTGACATACTCTCTTAGAGGATATTTCTTATCTCAAACTAAGCTTGCTTCTGAGATCATTGACAGGTCAGGTAGTACAGATGAGAAGCTGTGTGAAACTCCTGCGGTTGTAGGAGCAAAGATGAAAATTGATGATGGAGTTCCCCTGTTGGATCCTACACCCTACAGACAGCTTGTAGGATCTCTGATGTATCTGAGTATTACCAGACCAGATATATCCCATGCAGTCCATACTGCAAGTCAGTTTCAGCATGCGCCTACATCCGTTCACATGAGTGCCATCTTACGGGTCGTAAGATACATAAAGGGTACTCTAAATAAGGGAGTTTTTCTGTCCTCTTCCTCTGACTTAAAATTGATTGCTTATACTGACTCTGATTGGGGAGGTGATCCAAATAACCGTCACTCCACCACTGGTTTTTGTGTGTTCTTAGGAGACTCACTAATTTCGTGGAGATGCAAGAAGCAACAAAAGGTGTCGCTCTCCTCAACTGAAGCTGAATATCGTGCCATGGCCACTACTACTATGGAGATTGTTTGGATTCACCAACTGCTAGAAGACATGGGGATCAAAATTGAAGGACCCACCAAGCTTTGTTGCGACAACAAAAGTGCAATCTACATTGCAAAGAACCACACCTTTCATGAACGGACAAAACACATCGAAATTGACTGTCACTATGTTCGTGAAGCATATCTCCGAGGAGTTATCGATCTTCCTTATGTCACGTTCGAATATCAGTTGGCAGATTTCTTTACTAAAGCCTTGTGCGCTCCGCGGTTCAACTTCCTTCTTGGCAAACTATCGGTCATCTTGCCCTAAGTTTGAGGGGGGGTGTTAAATTATGTAATCAAACTTGTAATTTCGTATATATATTTTATATATATAAGGTAATACATATACATATATATAATATATGTATATGTATTTACCAATTATATATATAAAATATATATAGTCATAGTAAGGGTAGTTTAGGAATTTTACACATATTCTTTTTCAAGAATATGTTTTTTGTATTTTCTTTTTTTCTTTTTTCTTTATTTATTTTTGCTTTTTCATTTAATGCATTGTACATGCATTGGGAGGGGCCCAACCCACTAGTCGTTGGACCCCTCCAACGGTCACATTTGTGACCGTTGGAGGGGCTCCAACGACTATGTGGAGACCCTCCCAAGGCCTCCTCCAAAGCCCTATATATATGGGCAGCTCCTCTTGTATTTCTTCAAGGGATTTGGGATTATGGCCCAACCTCTTTAGTGTTTATGAAACTTATGGGTGCAAGTGCACATTTGTGATTCGGTGTGTTGTGTTTGTTGTGCACAAGTGTTCTTGGGTGTGTATGTTCACACATTTATTCTTAAGGTTATTGTGTTATCGACTAAAGTATCTTGTTGAAGATACTTTTACAAAATCCCTATTCAGTGTACCCGCACCCCATGCTTAACCCACAAAATACCCAAAGAAAAAAAACAGGAAAACCTACGCATGGAATCGAACCCATGTTCGATCCCTAACCCGAAATCCAAGAAGCACCGTACCTTTTTGGAGCTTTTCCGGCGACCCTTCCGGTGATCGGAGGCTGGGAACGCGAAACAGGACCGACGGGTGTCGCTTCTTGCTGTTGCCGTGACAGGGGAGCTCGTCGAGGCCTGTGGGTTGCCGCAGTTCACCGGCGACTTCCAAATCCACCGGCGCGCGCACACCGACTGAGAGAGAGAGACAAGGGACGAGAGACGAGGGAGAGAGATGGGGGACTGAGTGGAGAGGGCTCCCTCTCCCCTTCCTCTTATCGGCCAAGACCCCCCCCCCCCCCCCCTCCATGCCGAGATGGGGGGGGGGGGGTAGGTCGGTTACGCCCACCGTAACCCCCCCCCCCCCTTCCTTTTCCTGTTTTAAACATATCGGGCAACCCTTATCGGGTTGCCCTTTTCTTTTAAAAAGGGTTGTTATATGGGGTGGGGCTCGGGTCCGAACCCGAGACCCGTAACCCGGCCCCAAGTCAACATGGATCCACAAGTTGGATCCAAATGGATCCAACTGTGGATCCTCGGATAAAAAAAAACTTAAGATTTTATTTATTTTAAATTTCACATTATACATAAAATCTTAACCCCCATCAATATGGATCCGCAAGTTGGATCCAAGTGGATCCAACTGTGGATCCTCGAATTCGCTTAATATATATATATACATATATATATATATATGTATATTTCTATTTTATTACTAACATTAATATTATTTATTTATGATTATACATATATATATATAGATATAAATATATATATGTATATGGATCCCATACCCATCTACGCACCCCTATTGAATAATTATTCTCTGAATTATTTACTTAATTAAAAACTATTGTACTTATACGTACATATCAAATTTACGAGGTAAATTTATGCGGAAAACCCCTTTATGGGTCCTGGATCTGCAATTTGGATCTAGGCCCAATTTGCATATTTTAAATTAAAAATTCGGGTTTTACAATGAGTCTGACCCGTTTTGTAGGATACAAGTTACGATTAGGTTGATGCTCCAAGCGATGGCACGATGACGCAATGATATCAAGAATTCTCTCTCTCTGTTGTTTGCTCCTGAGCACGTTTTGTAATTTTGTATAAGAGTTTTCTTTGAAGTAACTCTTTCTATATAAAATCTTATTTTTGAATCCATGCATGGTTTCAAACGAATGTATGGAGATACAAACCTAAAGTGTTAAAAAAGAAGTTTACTTGTAATCCGCCTAAGGTCTGTCGACTTGTTCTTTTTAAACATTGTTTCTGCTGAACTATCATTTTTAACTCTAAAAAATGATTGATTGTAAAGTTTTAAAATTTTCCTAAAATTTTACAAGTTCGAGATTTTGGAGCATTACACTTAATTTAATAGTTTATTCTGACTTTGATTGGGGAGGAGTCCCAATTGACAGACACAGACGCTCAACTACTGGTTTCTGTGTTTTTGTAGGAGATTCTCTTATGTCAAGAAAATGCAAAAAGTAACAAAAAGTATTTGTAATCCTCCACAAAAGTTGAATATCGAGCCAACAACCACCACGACTGAAATTGTATGGTTGATGCATCTTCTTAGGGACATGGGAGTAACTGTGAGAGAGCCATTAAGACAATGCTAGATAACAAAAGTACTATACAGAAGTTGAATATCGAGCCAACAACCACCATGACTGAAATTGTATGGTTGATGCATCTTCTTAGGGACGTGGGAGTAACTGTGACAGAGCCATTAAGACAATGCTAGATAACAAAAGTCTATCTACTTTGCTGAAAATCATTCTTTTCACGAGTGCACTAAACATATTGAGATTGACTGTCATTACTGTTCTTGCAGAATTTTTGAAGAAGACTATTTCACTGTCATATGTGACTTTAGAATATCAACTTGCAGACTTCTTTACAAAAGTCCTGCCTTCTTCAAGATTTCATTTCCTGTTGGACAAACTTTTGGTGATCCCACCATAAGTTTGAAGGGGAGTGTTAAATCTAAACATACATGTATAGATATGTTTATGTATGCATTTCTATATATTCATAGTTCAGGAGTATTTTGGTCTTTTCTTATGTACAACAGGAATAAGTGTTTTTTATTTTCAATTTTTTGTTTTTATTTTATTCTTTTTAATGTAATAATTCCCAGCCTTCATGGGCTTTTTGGGAATTAACAAAGAGTCGTTGGACCCTACCCAATGGCTCTATATGAACTCCTTGTATATAATGGGGTCTACCCCCTCTCATTTTGTATTTACTTTTTCTAAGGGATTATTCCCCAATAATATGTAATGAGATATTGCGGAAATATAAAGAGTGCATACAAGCACTTACAACAATGAATAAAAGAGACAATATCACAAGTCCACGAAGGGACAATACAAGCACAAGCCTTTAAGAAGGCAACAATATACAAAGCCTCTTATTGAAAAGAGAGAGAAGCTCTCCAAGATGATAATACACAAGGGGTTCACCCCTATTTATACAAGAGGAAGAGGAGGAAAAAGGAGGGCCAAAGGGCCTCAAAAGGAGAGCCAAAAGGGGGCTCCCATGGAGTCGTTGGGAGCCCCCAACGGTCACATTTGTGACCGTTGGGGGCTCCAACGACTCTATGTTGGAGCCCCTTTAGGTCCTCAAAAACCGAAATAAAAAGAATTAAAAAAAACAAAAAAAAAAGAAATTACATTTGGACAAAAAAAACAAATAGTTGTTTTCTAAAACAACTATGTGAAATTACAAAAATACCCCTATTGGGTATTGATGTAATATACAGCATATATATATATATATATATATATATATATATATATATATATATATATATATATATTAGATTCATTTTAACACCCCCCCTCAAAATTTACGGGGGAATGATGGAAAGTTTGCCAAGAAGAAACATGAAGCGAGGAGCCGGAAGAGCTTTAGTGAAGAAGTCCGCCAACTGATATTCTGAAGTGACATATGACAGAGCAATAGTTCCTCGTAAGAATTCGTCACGAACATAGTGGCAATCCATTTCGATATGTTTTGTACGTTCATGGAACATATGATTGCTCGCAATATAGATGGCACTCTTGTTGTCGCAACATAGCTTTGAAGCTTCAGTAATATCAACTCCCATGTCTTTAAGCAAACTGCGAAGCTATACAAGTTCTATTGTCGTGGTTGCCATCGCCCGGTACTCAGCTTTAGTGGATGATAGTGAAACTTTCTGCTGCTTCTTGCATCGTCAGGCAATCAACGAGTCCCCTAAAAAGACACAAAAACCAGTAGTTGAGATTCGATCATTGGGATTACCTCCCCAATCTGCATCAGTATAAGAAAGAAGATTCAAGGAAGAAGAGGAGGATAGAAATAGCCCTTTATTGATGGTATTCCGAATGTAGCGGATGATTCGGAGAACAACACTCATATGCACAGTTGTAGGAGCATGCTGAAATTGACTGACTGAGTGAACCGCATGAGTGATATCTGGTCTGGTGATGGTCAAATAGGTAAGAGACCCAATGAGTTGTCTGTAGGGTGTGGGATCTTCCAGAAGAACCCCATTCTCTAACCGCAATTTGGCATTAATAACCTCGGGAGTCTCTACCTTCTTATCATCAGAAATCCCAGACTTAGAACATATATCTGTAGCAAGCTTCATCTGTGACAGAATATATCCTCTAGGAGAATATGCAACCTCAATTCCAAGAAAATATCTGAGAAAACCTAAATCAGACATATCAAAATTATCTTTTAACATATTTTTAACATTAATAATACTACTTTGATCATTCCCAGTGATAATCATATCATCAACATAAAGCAACAAAATTACGATACTAGAACCTGCATTTTTAATAAAAATAGCAAGTTATCATGATATCACTAAAACGATCATACCAAGCCTTAGGGGCTTGTTTAAGACCATATAATGCCTTCAAAAGCCGAAGTGTTTGACCTTGCTTAATATTTATTCCGGGTGGCGGATCCATATACACTTCTTCACTTAAACTTCCATTTAAAAAAGCATTTTTTACGTCAAGTTGATAAATAGGCCATTTTTTGGTTGATGCGACAATTATTAAGGTTCTGACACTAGTCATTCGAGCTACGAGAGCGAATGTTTCTTCGTAATCAATGCCATATTCTTGGGAGTATCTCTTAGCAACTAATCTGACTTTATATCGTTCTAAAGAGCCATCGCTTTTAGTTTTAACTTTGAAGACCCAGCGACAACCAATAGGTTTTTTGTGTCAGGGTAGATTAACTATTTCCCAGGTATTGGCCTTTTTTAAAGCATTTAGTTTAACTTGCATTGCTTCAACCCAATGAGGTATAGATTTAGCTTGATTATAGTGAGCTGGTTCAAAATAAGAATGTAGGGTTATCAAACATGCCCAATAGTTGGGAGTTAAGGAATCATAGGATACAAACCTATTTGGGGGTATTGATATTCTAGAAGAATGCCTAACTTGTGGTTCCTCAATGGATTCAGAAATTTGAGAGTATTTTTCGAGGGCACTAGTAGGTTTTTCTTGATTTCTTCTTGAGTAAACATTTATATTGGCATCACTATCATGAACATTTGTATTTGAATCACTATCATTGGAGAGTGTTATGTCAAGAAGGGATACCTCATGAGTATCATCTATGTTTTCAAGAGAATCTTCTTGTATGTCATCAATAAGATCATATAAGAATATATAATCAAGTTCATTTGTCTCTTCTATTTTATCAAAACCGTTTTCTTCTTCAAGAAATGTTACATCTTTTGAAACATATAGTTTATCATTCTTAAAATCATAACATCTATACCCTTTTTGATTTTCACCATATCCGAAAAATACACATTCAATTGCTTTTGGAGATAACTTATCCCTTTTATGTAGTAGGACAAAACATTTGCAACCAAAAATACGAAGACGATTAAAATCGGGTGAAAACTTAAAGAGTTTCTCATACGGATATGCATTTTTTAATTTAGAAGAGGGCATTCTATTGATTAGATAGGTTGAGGTAAGAACGGCTTCGGCCCAAAACTTTTTTGGAATATTTCTAGACACAAGTAATGTTCTAGCGGTTTCTATAATGTGCCTATGTTTCCTTTCCGCTAGGCCATTTTGTTGAGGAGTCCTAGGACATGACTTTTGATGGCAAATGCCATTTTGGGTTAAATAGTTTTGGAATTCGTGAGATAAGTATTCACCACCGGAATCGGATCTTAAAATAGATATATTACTTTGAAATTGATTTTGAACCTTTTTATGAAAATCTTTAAAGAAAGTAAATACTTCCGACTTATGACTAAGGAAATAAATCTAAACATACCGAGTAAAGTCATCAATAAACGTAACATAATATGAATAGCCTCCTTTTGACATAACCGGAGAAGGCCCCCAAACATCCGAATGCACCAATTCAAAAGGCCTTGATGAGAGAAAAGTTCTAGTTGGAAATGGAATAGACTTCATTTTTCCAAAAATGCAATCTTTGCAATTAATTTCTTTTTCCTTACAACTCTTTTATGCCAAGTCTTTTATGCCAAGTTTCCATGTTTTTTTCTTGGACATAAGAACAAAAAAAGTTTGTAGGGAGATCAATATGGTCCATATAATAGAGGTCTCCCTTTCTATGGCCTTGCCCAATCCGCTTCCCGGACCGGAGATCCTGCACAAAGCAACCATTAGATGAGAAAGATATTTCACATCCATGGTCGGCAATTTGAGAAACCGAAAAAAGGTTTAAATTTAATTTGGGAACAACTCTTACTTTTGAAACACAAAAATGTTGTGAATCTTTAAAAGAGCCAATACTTGAAATTTTCAAAAAAGTTCCATCGGCCGTAGAGACACAAGAGTCCTTTGAATTGGTGCAAACATCACTAAGGGTATTTTCATGAGGGGTCATATGAAAAGAAGCTCCGGAATCAAGGATCCAAGAATACGTACCGGGTGATGATGTTGAAGCAATAGCCGCACCCGATGTGGAGGAAGAAACTTTTAGCATTTGTTGGAGAGCCATAGATATTTGTCCAAGAGTTTCTTTAATGTCATTGTTCTTGCCTTCATCTTCTTTGGTGGTTGTTTCTTCAAGAGAGGCCACTTTAGGCTTGAAGGTTCCAATAAGCTTTGGACAAGCGGGTCTAATGTGACCCGGCTCATTGCAATAATGACAAACAATCATTTTTCTTCCTCCATTGTAGTTCCCTTGTTTCCCAAAATGAGGAGGCTTATAGGTTCTAACATTGTTACCCGGTTTGGATACGACAAGGACTTCATCAACATGCTTACTCATGCCAAGCCTTGTCTCCTCTTGAGTGATTTCGGCAATAGCATCCTCAATAGGAGGAAAAATAGATCTATGGAGAAGTGAGGATCTCACTTGCTCAAATTCGGGACGTAGCCCAAATAGAAATTGAAACAATCGCTCTTGTTCCATTTGTTTTTGTCTTAAATCAATATCTTCCATAGAAACCCACTTTGGCTCCAAGGGAGCCAATTCATCCCATAGTGGGTTTAGGGCACTATAGTAGTCTTGAATGCTAGAATCACCTTGCTTGGTGGTTCTAATCTTTTCTTGCAAGAAGTATGCTCTTGCAAGATCCTTTTGGGTATACATACCCCTCATAAAGGACCAAGCCTCATTGGCTCTACGAAATTTAGCTATATTAGCACATACCTTAAGCTCCACATTATTCATAAACCACGCAAGGATTTTTGCGTGATTGCTTTCCTAATCTTCCACTTCCTTTTGATGATTTTTGTTGAGATTAAGAGGTTTTATGGTTAAGTTTTCCTAAACTAGAGGCTATTTGAATTTTTATTCTAATGAGGGACTTGCGTGTAATTTCACTTCTTTGGCCTCTCTCTCTATTTAACATAGAGAGGAGCCCTAATCAAATGTGAAGTTCTATTGTTTCCTACAGCCGTCTCTCTCTCTCTCTCTCTCTTTCTCTCTTTCTCTCTCTCTCTCTGCCTTAGTTTCTGCATTTGCTTTCAGGTCGTCAACATGGTATCAGAGCGGTAGATCCCGGGAGCGTGATCGACCTACTCAACAAAAAAAAAATCATTCAAATAAAACTGAAAGAGGTGGAAACATGTGTGTCACTCCTTTTTCTCTGATGATAGATCTTTGACACGATGAGTGTGTGTCATTAAGATCTGAATATGAAAAGTTTTTGTTTGTTGCTGAAAAAAAAAACAACTGAAAGTTTCTGGATGTCGTGATTCTATGCTTCTGCGTGCGCCTGTCATCGTGAGTCGTGAATATGGTTGCCAAGTTCCCTGCTGAGTCCTGAAATTATTTTTTTAAATAACATGCTGTCATTGGTTGTGAATCTGGGTGCCGAGTTCTTCTCGGATCCTATTTGGCTGTTCACTTTCAGAACATGAATATCAGTAGGCGTGATTCTTGCTGGTTCGTGATTTTTTTTGGCATTAGTGCTGTGAAAACAGAATGTTAATAACGATTTCTGTTCGTGGAAGCAGCAGGCGTGAGCAGCAGGCTGTGTCGTGATATTTTTTTTGGCAGTAGCAGGAGTGCTGTGAGAACAAATGTTAATCTGCTTATATCGCCATTTCTTTAATGTTCTGGTTGTCGAAAAGAAAAAAACTATAGGGATTCTTATATAAGTCCCTGCATATTCCTTCAGATCTGATATTCTCTATCGAAGTCAGATTTCTTGAAATCAGATCATATTCAGATCTGATATTCCTTCTGTTGTAGTTGAAGTTGTCTGCTGCCAGATCTGGAAACTGTTTGAAGACCCAACCAGGAGATAGCGTGAAGGTTGAAGTCGCGTGAAGGTGGAGAGAAAAATCTATAGCAGTTCATTGTTAGGGTGGATGTGATATATTGGGTCTGAATGGTCGTCATATTACAGTCGGTGGTCATGAATCTCAGGGTTTATCTGTGAAATTAAAACTAGATATAGCCAGTTGTATAGCTGGTTGTGAATCAAATTTGGATTTTCAGCAAACTGGGTGCGCGTGTGGTTGTAATTTTTTTTAATCAAGCCCATCATTTTATCTTATGGCTCAAGGGGCTAAACCAGGTGAAAATTATTCCAATGACTGTAACTCTTAGCAGGGCTGAATATGATGAGCTCCTTGCCTTATGTTTATCCGCTTCGAAGCCTCCTGGTGCAGAGGTTGCAGGCTCGGCAAGAGATGGCCTTCTTGGCCAAGGTGGTAGGTGGGCATTGATTCTGGAGCCTCTGGTCACGTGTGCGGAAACTCGAGCAACTTTGTGAGTTTAAAACCTGTGACAGGTCAAAAAGGGGTACGTCTTGTTGATGGTAGCTGTTCCCCAATTGTAGGGCAAGGAAACATGTCTATTACCCCTACTCTTCAATTGTCGCATGTTCTTCATGCTCCTTCGTTTCCACAGAATTTATTATCTGTCAGTCGATTGACAAAAGAGTGGAATTGTAGAGTGATTTTTGATCCTATGGGATGCACCTTTCAAGACTTGCTGACGGGGGAAAAGGATTGGTGGTGGCTATGAGGAAGGTGGTCTGTATTACCTACACCAACCAGAGGTTTCGGTCAATTCTGCTGTTACATCATCCTCAAGTCCTCATTTGTGGCATCATCGTTTGGGTCACCTTCCAGTGACAAAACTTCGTCGTGTCATTCCTCATATACCTCCCTCAGTTTCTCTTCAGTGTGAAACATGTTAATTGGGAAAACATTGCCGAAGCTCTTTTCCCTCTAGTCAAAGTCCATCGAGTCAAAGATTGTTTGACCTCCTTCATGTCGATGTATGGGGTTCGAGTAGGATTCCTAGTAGGTCTCAGTGTCGTTATTATTTGGTCATTGTTGATGACTTCTCAAGGTTATCGTGGGTGTTCTTGTTAAAAGATCGGTCTCAAGGCCCTGTCATTCTTAAATCTTTGATTGTTGAAATAAAAACTCAATTTGACGTATGTGTTATAATTGTTCGCACTGATAATGCTCTTGAGTTCAAATCCAAAGACTTGCTTCAATTCTATTCTGAGAAAGGGATTCAACCTCAATTTACATGTCCTCATACATCCCAACAAAATGGTGTGGCTGAGAGAAAACATAGACAAATTCTAAATGTCGCTCGATGCCTAATGATTCAATCCAATATGCCTGCGTCATACTGGGGAGATGCAGTTTTGACTGCTGGTTTTCTTATAAACCGCATGCCTTCAAGTTCTGTAGAAGAACAGATCCCAATCCAAATTCTCCGTCCTGAGGCTCCTCTTTTTCCTATCCCCCCTAAAGTTTTTGGATGTGTGTGCTTTGTGCATAAGCTGGGTCCTGAACGAGATAAACTTGCTTCACAGTCTATTAAATGTGTTTTCCTTGGGTATCCTAAGAATAAAAAAGGATATCGTTGTTATGATCCTATATCCCATAAAGAGTATGTCGGTGCAGATGTTTCCTTCTTTGAGTCTACCCCATATTTCATGAGTACTACTCCAAGGTTACAAAAGAGTCAGTCCTCCTTTTCCTTTAGAGTCGTTCACTCCACAGCCTGTGGCTCCATCCTCTGGGGAGTCTCGATATAGAAACCCTCCTATAGTATATACTCACAGGTTACCACCTACCTCCATGCCCCCATTATCTCCTTCTCCTGAGGTAAGTATCTCAGAGCATACTGAAGCTTCTGCTCTTGATGAGGATCTTCCTATTGCTCTGCGAAAAGGGAAAAGACAATGCACCCTTCATCCCATTTCTCAGTTTGTTTCTGAAGTTAATCTTGGGACATCTATGAAGAATTTTATCTCGGCTTTGTCTGCCTCCTCGGTTCCGCTTCATCACAGCCAGGCTCTCTTCGACCCCAAATGGATGCAGGCTATGCAGGATGAGATGGATGCCCTATGCTCTAGGGGCACTTGGGACTTGGTTGATTCTCCAACTGATGCAGATATTGTTGGCTGCAAATGGGTATATACCATTAAATATAACTCGGATGGGTCAATTGAACGGTACAAAGCCCGGTTGGTTGCAAAAGGCTATACTCAGACTTATGGTGTTGACTTTTTTGAAACTTTTTCCCCAGTCGCTCGTCTTGGCACTATTCGTCTCATTCTCTCTGTTGCAGTGCACTATGGATGGCCCTTGTCTCAGTTGGATGTCAAGAATGCCTTTTTGTATGGAGATTTACATGAAACAGTCTATATGCAACAACCCCCAGGCTTTGAGGTTCAGGGGGAGTGTCAGAAAGTGTGTAAGCTGAATAAGGCTATTTATGGCTTGAAGCAAAGTCCTCGGGCATGGTTTCAAAAATTATTTGAGGTAATGTCGAATTTTAGATTTGTCAGGTCAGCCTCAGACCACTCCTTGTTTATCAAGAAAACTTGTTCTAGAATTGTGATTATGGTGGTATATGTTGATGACATCATATTAACAGGAAGCAGTGCCCAAGATATTTCCGCAACAAAGGATCATCTTCAGTTGCATTTTGTTACTAAAGATCTTGGTTCCCTTCGATATTTTTTGGGTATTGAGGCTGCAAGAAACAAAGAGGGCTTAATTTTGTCACAAAGAAAGTATGTGATGGACTTATTAAAAGAGACTGGAATGCTAGGAGCGAAGCCAACTAACATTCCTATAGATCCCAAAACTCATATGTTCGATGAGAAATCTGAATATGTGGATAGTACCAGTTTTAGATCCTTGGTGGGTAAGTTGTTATATGTGACCGTTACTAGACCAGACATTTCATTAGCCGTGAGTAAAATTAGTCAATTCATGGATAAACCTACCAAAGCTCACTGGGATGCAGCTATGATGGTTCTCAGGTACTTAAAGTCATCTCCTGGTAAAGGACTGTTATTTAAACAAAATCCTTCCTTGGACGTTGTTGCTTACACTGACGCAGATTATGCGGGGTCTATCGAAGATAGAAAGTCAACAACTGGATTCTGTGTTTTTGTGGGAGGAAATCTTGTTACCTGGAGAAGTAAGAAACAAACTGTTGTAGCTAGGTCTAGTGCCGAATCAGAATACCGAGCTATGGCTCAGACCGCAGCTGAGATCATGTGGGTAAAATCTGTTTTGACCGAACTTCAGGTGAACGTATCCCTACCTATAGTGATGGTGTGTGACAATAGGGCTGCTACATATATTGCCAACAACCCAGTTTTTCATGAAAGGACTAAACATATTGAAGTTGACTGTCACTATGTACGTGACTTGATCCAGGCTGGTTATATTTGCACAGATCATGTATCTTCCGAAGATCAAGTTGCTGATGTCTTTACCAAGGCCCTTGCGAGGCCTAGTTTCTCCCATTGTTGTGACAAGCTGAGCATGATCGATATCTATGCTCCAGCTTGAGGGGGAGTGTTGAGATTAAGAGGTTTTATGGTTAAGTTTTCCTAAACTAGAGGCTATTTGAATTTTTATTCTAATGAGGGACTTACATGTAATTTCACTTCTTTGGCCTCTCTCTCTATTTAACATAGAGAGGAGCCCTAATCAAATGTGAAGTTCTATTGTTTCCTACAGTCGTCTCTCTCTCTCTCTCTCTCTCTCTCTCTTTCTCTTTCTCTCTCTCTCTCTGCCTTGGTTTCTGCATTTGCTTTCAGGTCGTCAACAATTTTCAATGGCCTTGAGGCGAGCATCTCCCTCAAGAGCCTTTTCTTGATCTTCTTCCATCTTCATGAGCATAAGCTTGGGTTCCGGAGCAGTCCCCATGACAAAACCCCAAAGCTTCTTTCCTTTGAGATTATTCTCCATTGCCGATGCCCACATCATATAATTCTTTCCATTGAGCTTGAAAGATAGATCAATCTTTGTCTCCATGATGTTGCCAAGAAGTGAGAAGATGTCCACTAAATATGAGATACACGAACCACACCTTTCCTTCAAGAATCGAGTGGCTCTGATACCATGTAATGAGATATTGCGGAAATATAAAGAGTGCATACAAGCACTTACAACAATGAATAAAAGAGACAATATCACAAGTCCACGAAGGGACAATACAAGCACAAGCCTTTAAGAAGGCAACAATATACAAAGCCTCTTATTGAAAAGAGAGAGAAGCTCTCCAAGATGATAATACACAAGGGGTTCACCCCTATTTATACAAGAGGAAGAGGAGGAAAAAGGAGGGCCAAAGGGCCTCAAAAGGAGAGCCAAAAGGGGGCTCCCATGGAGTCGTTGGGAGCCCCCAACGGTCACATTTGTGACCGTTGGGGGCTCCAATGACTCTATGTTGGAGCCCCTTTAGGTCCTCAAAAACCGAAATAAAAAGAATAAAAAAAAAAAGAAATTACATTTGGACAAAAAGAACAAATAGTTGTTTTCTAAAACAATTATGTGAAATTACAAAAATACCCCTATTGGGTATTGATGTAATATACAGCATATATATATATTATATATATATATACATATATATATATTAGATACATTTTAACATAATATTCATTATTTTTATGTGTTCTTAGCTCTTAGTGGCTTATTCTTGTGTTTTCATGTCTTGACCCATAAGAGGTCATATTCTCTAAGTATTCTCTTGCCCATAAGTGGCACACCAAAGCATATACTTCATTTCGTGACACCTGCCACCTCTTGTGAGCAAGCAAACATCTTGGGCAAGGTTTTTCATTTTAGAATGGGTTAGTCTCTATAAAATGTAGCATTTGAGTGCTGAATTCTATTGTTTTTTTATTCCATCAAAATTTAGCCTAGTACAATTCTGGCATAATGGCATAGATCTTGCTCATGGATGAAGAAACTGTTCAATGGCATAGTATAACTTGGCCTTCAGTTGGATTAAGCAAAGAGATGAGCATTGCATCTATTGATCAAATTTAAGTAGATTTTCCTAAGTGGAATGTTATGGAGCTGATGTTCTTTCTCAAATGCTTGCATGACAAATTTATCTTTCTTTTATTTGAAGAAATATTTGTAATACTAAACTAGCGGGTCTGACTGAGTATTTATCATTTACTTTTTGTAGTAGGTTCAACTCTCCTATCAGTCGTGTATCAGTGTTTCTTATAATTAATGTGCTTTTGGATGTATTTGAAATGTTTAAGTGTGAACCTTTTTTTGTTCTTTTTCTCTAGACATCATTTGATTTAACAAATTAAACTTTACCTATTTTGGCTATTATTAAGCAGTAGCTTCACATTTCCTCTTAATAAATCTAGTGATCTGGAAAATGCAGCCTATCCTGGTGCGTGCACAAATGACCTGCCTGGAACGGTGGGCCATTAATCTATATTTCATAAGTATCTTAAAGCATGGAAAAACAGACCTAGAAAAACTCCATAGACATGCATGCCCCTGCCATGAGGGACCTTGTTTCTATGTGTTGGAACATTTGCTTCAAGTTTTATCTACCTGTATAATGGATTGTGGTCGCAATCCACTCAAACATGCCCTTAGGCAATGTGTGTGATTATGTGCATGTGCACGCAGTGTTTATAAGCTTTACATCAAAGAAAGTGCAATAAATGCACAGCGTTTATAAGCTCTAGGAGACAACTCCTTACTGTAATACCTACATCCTATGGGCTCACATAGCCCTTATTTATAAGCATACTTAAGAGACGTTGGGCTATTCCCAACGGCTCTTACTAGAGACGTTGGGAATCAGCCCAACGTCTATCTTTTTAAAACTGTGTACACAGTCAGTGGCTGACTGTTGTACACTGTACAGTCAGCCACTGACTGTGTACAAAAACATTATATAAAAAAACAAAAATAAGAAATGGAAAAAATTACAAAAATAAGAAAAAATAAAAAGGAGGAATTACAATCATATTAAAAAACATGAATATGCGTAAAATATAGAAATGACTAAAATACCCCTACAGCCAATACAAGAAAGAAATATATATTTTATATATACAAGTAGATGGATACATGTACATATATATGAAATATATATATATATATGTACTTTTATATATAAAAAATATAAATAGAAAATACATTGTCTTATAAATTACAATTTAACACCCTCCCTCAAACTTAGGGCAAGATGACCGAAAGTTTGTCAAAGAGGAAATTGAACCGCGGAGCACACAAAGCTTTGGTAAAGAAATCTGCCAACTGATATTCTGAAATTACATATAAAAGATCTATAACTCCTTTTAGATATGCTTCCCGAACATAGTGACAGTCCATCTCAATGTGTTTAATCCGCTCATGAAAAATATGATTTTTGTCAATGTATATTGCACTCTTGTTATCACAGCATAGCTTGGTGGGCCCGATCCCCATGTCTTCTAATAGCTAATGAATCCATACAATTTTCATGGTAGAAGTCGCCATGACACGATATTCAACTTCTGTTGAGGATAGAGATACTTTTTGCTGCTTCTTACATCTCCATGAAATCAATGAGTCTCCTAAAAACACACAGAAACCAGTGGTGGAATGACAGTCCCCAGTTAGAGTCAGTATAATCAATTAATTTTAATTCAGAAGAAGAGGATAAAAATACTCCCTTGTTTAGTGTGTCTTTTATGTATCTCATAATCCGCAAGATGACACTCATGTGAACCGATGTTGGTGCATGTTGGAACTGACTTGCAGTATGAACTGTATGAGAGATATCTAATCTAGTAATACTCAGATACATCAAAGATCCCACAAGCTGTCTGTAGGGGGTGAGATCGGAGAGAGGAATGCCATCATCAATCTTCATTTTGGCTCCTACTATAGCAGGAATTTCACAAACCTTATCATCTGTAATACCTGACCGGTCAATAATCTCAGAGGCAAGCTTAGTTTGAGATAAAAAAATACCTTCTATGAGAGTATGCTACTTCAATACCCAAAAAATAAGCTAGAAATCCCAAATCAGACATTTCAAACCTATCATTCAAAATTGATTTTATACTTTTAACCCCTTTAGAATCACTTCCGGTTATAAGCATATCATCCACATATAAGAGCAGAATGACAATCCCTGCATTGGTTTTTCTAACAAATAAGGCAGTGTCAGTGAAACAGGAAGAAAAACCATTTTCTAACATTACGGAGTTAAATCTATCATACCAAGCCTTGGGGGCTTGTTTTAAACCATAAAGTGTTTTTCGAAGATGAAACACTTTCCTTTTGAGAGTCTCTATTTCTGGTGGAGCATCCATATATACCTCTTCATTCAGATCACCATTTAGGAAGATGTTTTTAACATCCATTTGATAGATGTTCCATTTGTTGATTGAGACAACGATAATGAGACATCGGACAATGACCATTCAGGCCACAGAGGCAAAAGTTTCTTCATAGTCAATCCCGTACTCTTGACTATATCTTTTTGCAACTAATCGAGCCTTATATCTCTCAAGAGATCCAACGCTCTTAGTTTTTATCTTAAATACCCATCTACACCCTATTGCTTTCTTACCCTTAGGAAGATCTTGGAACTCCCAAGTCTTTGCGTTGTTGAGAGCTGATAGCTCACATTCCATTGCTTTCAGCCATTTATCATTCTTTTTGGCTTCTTCAAAGTTTTTGGGTTCTATATACGAATGAATAGCGCTAAGGTAGGCTCTATGTTTAGGAGTAAACGAATCATATGAAATAAACCTAGAAGACATCTTTCTACTTCTTTCAGTTCTTCTTAGGTTTTCATTATTTGTTGAATTGGACCCACTAGGTTCACTGAATTTTTTAATTGCACTCCTAAAACTGTTTCTATCTCTATGGGTATATGTTATAGGATCTGTCAATGCTCCTTCATTTCTATGTTGGGAGATAGGTGGATGGGAAGAGCCATCTTCTTTATCATTGATGTCATTATGAATGAAATCGTCATCACTATCATCATCATATGCTAACATTTTAAATAAAAAGGAGTAATCCATGTTTTCTTCAAAGGGTTCACTTCTTTCAAAACCATTAACATTTTCCAGAAAACTCACATTTCTGGAAACATATAGCTTGTCATTCTTAATATCATAACAACGAAACCCTTTTTGGGTTTCAGAATATCCAAGAAAAGCGCAGGCTATGGCTTTTGGTGAAAGCTTGTTGTTCTTGTCAGTAGGAACAAAACATTTGCAACCAAAAATTCTCAACCGACCATAGTCGGGTTCTTTGGTATACATTTTTTTAAAAGGTGAGATATTGTTCAAGTTTTTAGAAGGTAGCCGATTTATCAGATAGAGCCCAAAAACCTTTTGGGATGTTTTGAGAAACAAGTAATGTTCGAGTTGTCTCTATTATATGTCTATGCTTCTTATCGGCTAATCCATTTTGTTGAGGGGTTTTGGGACAAGATCTTTGGTGAAGAATACCATGACTTTCAAGATAATTTTTGAATTATTTTCCACCAGAGTCAGTTATAAAATTTTTTAGATTCCCATTAAATTGATTTTTAATCATCATACGATAGGTTTTAAAAATCGAGAAAACTTCATATTTGTGTTTAAGAAAATAAATCCAACAATATCTCGTGTGGTCGTCAACAAAAATGACATAATATGCAAAGCCTCCTTTTGATAGGACGGGTGCCGGTCCCCATACATCCGAATGGATAATTTCAAAAGGTCTTGTTGTAAACATAGATCTTTGACAAAAAGGCATTTTTTTTATTTTCCCAAGAATACAGTCATTACAAGTGAAATCACTTTTACATAGATTTTTAACAAAAGATAAATGAGAAATCTTTGCAATATTTGGATGTCCAAGTCTATCGTGCAACACATTAATATCCTTTTGTTGGACAACATTACAAAACAGGTTCTTTGGAATTTGAAGGGACAAGATCTTTGGTGAAGAATACCATGACTTTCAAGATAATTTTTGAATTATTTTCCACCAGAGTCAGTTATAAAATTTTTTAGATTCCCATTAAATTGATTTTTAATTATCATACGATAGGTTTTAAAAATCGAGAAAACTTCATATTTGTGTTTAAGAAAATAAATCCAACAATATCTCGTGTGGTCGTCAACAAAAATGACATAATATGCAAAGCCTCCTTTTGATAGGACGGGTGCCGGTCCCCATACATCCGAATGGATAATTTCAAAAGGTCTTGTTGTAAACATAGATCTTTGACAAAAAGGCAATTTTTTTATTTTCTCAAGAATACAGTCATTACAAGTGAAATCACTTTTACATAGATTTTTAACAAAAGATAAATGAGAAATCTTTGCAATATTTGGATGTCCAAGTCTCTCGTGCCACACATTATTATCCTTTTGTTGGACAACATTACAAAACAGGTTCTTTGGAATTTGAAGGGAATCGACATAGTATAGATTGCCCTTCCTAGAGTCTTCGCCAATTAATCTCTCGGACCGGCGATCCTGTATCCAACATTTGTTAGATGAAAACTTTATATCACACCCATGATCCGAGAGTTGAGAAACAAAAAGCAAATTTAAGTTTAATTTGGGTATAAATCTAATTTTTGGAATAAAGAACCCTTGTTTTTCAAAATTTCTTATTTCTTTTACTTTAAGAGATGTTCCATCCGCGGTTGAAACAAAAGATGGAGAGGAATTTTTTGAGTATTCGGAAAAAGAACTAAAACTTGGGGTCATGTGAAAAGAAGCACCCGAATCTAAAAGCCAAGAGGTCTTACCGGAAGGAGAAGAGGTTGACATGACGGCTTCAGAAATAACCCATTTTAGAAGAGGTTGAAGTGCATCCACGATTTGTTGCAATGAAAGAGCTCTATTTGAAGATGATGCACACTCTTCCTTTTGAGGTTGGGATGTAGTAGCCATGGCAAGTAACTTTTTTCACTTTGGGCAAATAGGCTTGATATGTCCCGGTTCCTTACAAAAATGGCATACGAGTGCCTAAGTGGTGAATGTGTTGGAGCGCCTTTGGCCGGGTTTCTCTTGATGTTGCCAAAGCATTTTCGGAGCACTGAAGCCGGAGTGTGATGCTTCATGGTGGAGTTAACATGAAAGCTGGTTTGTTGGAGTGAGATTGGCTATGTGGAAGGCCAACTATATAGTCAGCTCAGGACAACAATGTGCGGTTTCTGTGTGGGCGAGAAAGATCGTTGTTTTCCTTCATGCCTCGAAAGCTTTGCGAGGCACAGTGGCATACAAAAAGGTGTGTTTAAAAGAAATGAATCCTTTGGGTCAAGGCGACACTGAAAGGACAGTGTTTGCTTATTACGAGCTCACCAACCACCAAGAAAGTGCCCTATGAATCAGGGCTTATGCGCGACAGAAGGTCGCAGTGGAATGCAGTGGACCGTTGTTGGAGTTGCTAGAGGCACGCTAAGGTATGAGACTTAGTGTGTTCGAAAGTTGCGACAATTGCGGGTTGAAGCCAGAGTGTAGGCACACCTTTGGGTTCGAGGGTGCCTTGTTTGGTGAGGGCAGTGCGAGGAGAAGCTCGACTGTCGCTTTGTGTTGAGGGCAGCGCAGGAAGGATTGCCTCGGCTGTCGCTCTGTGTTGAGGGCAACGCGAGAGAGAGTGCCTCGGTTGTCGCTCGTGTGTGCCGGCATACTCTCCACGGACCACAGTCAGGATGACAGGTGGTGTGCAAACCGAGTATGACCGAAGTGTTGCAACCTGAAGTGACCGAGCCAACGAGTGAGCAATGAGGGCTTACAGGGGAGTCAAGTGAGTTGGTTGAGGGCAACACGAGAGGGAGTGCCTCGGTTGTCGCTCGTGTGTGCCGGCATACTCTCCACGGACCACGGTTAGGATGACAGGTGGTGTGCAGACCGAGTATGGCCGAAGTGGCGCAACCTGAAGTGACCGAGCCAACGAGTGGGCAATGAGGGCTTACGGGGGAGCCAAGTGAGTGGAACCTCTAGAATGGGCTTCATCTTGTTTTGGCGGTCTGTGTATGAGCCGCATGGTCGAGTGGTGAAGTTGGGGCGAAGGGGAGCGCCCGAGTGTGAAATTGGTGGTGTGCAATGAGGGCACACGTGTGAAGCAAGCTGAAACGGCAAGATGCCGTGCGTGCATGGGAGACCCGTTTGAAAATGAGGACTACACTGGGGTCCTGTGATTCTGAAAAGGAAAAGGAACCGAATGGGATGGAGCACATCATTTGGTTGAGTTGCATTGTTGAACGAAACTACTTAGATGTTAAGTGAAGAGATCGTCGAGGACAATGATGGCCTGAGTGAGGGAGAATGTTGCACACGAAATCTCGGAGAGCCTTGCAACGTGCCATAGGTATGGGACTTGGTGCAGTGCATGGGGTTGAAGAGACATATGCATGCCACTGATAGTGCCCTGTGCCTGAGCTTGGCACTGGGTTGTGCAAAGGGGTGTGGCATGTGCACGGGTTGGTGCAACGCAGGTGCTGAAAAGGTGTGTGCATATCACTGATTGCGTCATGTGCCTGAACTTGGAACTGGACCGTGGAAGGAGTGTGTGACGTGTACTGGCAGGATGTAGTGCACATTCATAAGAGGTGCGTGCATGACACAGATTGTGTCCTGTGCTGGAGTGTGGCACAGGGTTGTGCAAGGAGTATGGCATGTGCACAGGTGTTGTGCAGTGCAGATGCGACAACAGATGCACGGATGTGTGTGAAGTGCGGTGGAAGTGCCCCAAGAGTGATGGATTGGTTGGTTGTGGCGTGCATGAGGCAGTCGCGTGTTGCACATACCATTGTCGTGCGTGATGCATGTGGTGTGCGAAGCACAGCATGCGGTGGGCACGTGGTTGCGGTGAGCTTGGTAAGGGCTTGGCATGTGCAACAATGTGCGCATGTGGGCACAATTGCGTGCACAATCTTTGAGGCGATAATCCAACGAGCATTTGAAGTTGTTTGGGGCCAAGATCGAAGATTCACCGTGTAAATGGACTATGAGGAACGCGTGAGTGAAGGCGGATTTGAAAAGTTCGGAAGTTGAAAAATTTATGGTTCCCCAAGTGTTATTCAGGTTCCTCTTGCTGGCAGGGGTCTGACTCCTAAAACACCTATATAGGGGACCTCCTGTTTGAGCTGTCTGGCACATGTTGCAGCAGCTTGATATGTCTCGGTTCCTTCTTCCCTCCTTGACCACTTGAGTTTTGATTCTTGAAGTGAGGAGGCTTGTAGGTCCTTAAGTTGCTCCCCGGTCTTGAGACGACATTAACTCCTTCATTTTCTTTATTATAGGAAGGTATAGCTAGAACACTTGGGTTGTTCTTGCTTATACCCATACGAGTCTCTTCCTCACTTAGTTTAGTAATTACATCTTCAAGAGAGGAGGAAGTGAAGGCGGATAAAAGAGAAGATCAGATTTGTTCGAATTCAGGCCTAAGCCCATTCAAAAAATTAAAAACCTATTTTCTTCCAATTGTTTATGACAAAGCTCTATGGCTTCTCCACTTCACTTGGGTTCGAGCATAGCAAGCTCATCCCAAATAGAAGAGAGTTCGGCAAAATACTCCCTTATAGTCGTTTCTCCTTGATGAAGAGTTAGAGCTCTCTTTTGGAGGTAATATTTATGAGACAAGTCCCTAGAGGTGTACATCTTCCCAAGGTACTCCTACGCTTGAGAAGCCTTCTTAAACTTGATAACATTGACGTTAATTCTTGTTTCTACGGATGAGAAAATCCATGAGAGGATTTTAAAATGCCTCTTCTCCCATTCTTCATGCTTTTTGGTGTAGTCTTCAAGAGCTTTGGCTCTTTCTCTACCTTCAAGGATTTTTATTTCTCTTTTCTCCATCAAGGTTATCTTTGGCTCCGGTTGAGGAATCGAGCCTTGAACATAACCCCAAAGGCCTTTTTTTTTAATATGAGCCTTCATGTTTCCGGCCCAGACATGATAGTTAGACTCATTGAGTTTGAAGCTGAGAGAAAAATGAGTCTTTTTCACCCATTAGAGAGGAGAGGCGATGAAAAAGAATATGTGCCATAAAGGATTTTTAGACATTTCTTGATAGAAGAGTCTTCTAAAATATTGGATGAACAAACGAATCTACTTCAATCACAAAAACAAATGAGGGCACACTTTTCGAGGCACCAAAAAAAGTGAGAATCTACACGATCTTTTTTTTTCTCCAACCTTGCTCTGATACCATGTGAAGAATCCTTGCAAACAATCAAGTTTTCAAATAACGTGATACTTCAAATACTCAATACACAAAATAAATGTACAGTGTTTATAAGCTTTACACCACAAAACAACTGCAATAAATGCACAGTGTTTATAAGCTTTACACCAAAGAAAGTGCAATAAATGCACAGTGTTTATATGCTTAAGGAGACAACTCCTTACTATAATACCTACATCCAATGGGCTCACATAGCCCTTATTTATAAGCATACTTAAGAGACGTTTTGCTATTTCCAACGGCTCTTATTAGAGACGTTGGGAATCAGCCCAACACAGTGAGGCTGACTGTTGTACACTGTACACAGTCAGCCACTGACTATGTACAAAAACATTATATAAAAAAACAAAAATGAGAAATGGAAAAAATGACAAAAATAAAAAAGAATAAAAGGGAGGAATTACAATCATATTCAAAAACATGAATATGCGTAAAATATAGAAATGACTAAAATACCCCTACAGCCAATACAAGAAAGAAAAATATATTTTATATATACAAGTAGATGGATACATGTACATATATATGTATATGTATCTTCTTTTATATATATAAAAAATATATAGAAAATACTTTGTCTTATAAATTAGAATTTAACACACTTGCATGTACATGTATGTGTGAGTGCACACACACTCTTGCATATGTACATATGCATGCCCATGTGCATGTGTGCTTGTGTAGTTATTGCAAAGCTATGTCACATAGGTGCGGATGCGGCACTTTAAAAAAACTTGGGTGCGGGAAGGGTATATATATATAAATAATTTTCAACAGTTTTAAGTTAACACTACGTGTATGTGTGTGCATTTATGTATTTATATATAATATAGTTAAAAATGGACTTGATTAGGGTTAACTGAATCTACTTTTGGAAAGAAATGGACCTCAGTGTGGTTGGCTTCACCTAACACAAAGGAAGCTGTGTCCAAGTATCTCACCCGCCTGGGTGCGAGTGCGATGCCCTGTTAGAAGAATATATGTTACATAGTTGCAAAGCAAACAATGCATGACATGCTGTGTTATTTTGGGGTTATGGAATGTACAGTTTTGGCTATGCAGATATCACCAACGTAAGTTCATGCATCCTTGACATGCCTGAAGCGATAGACTCATTTAAGAGGAGTAAAATTCAACCTCAGCTTGGCTCAAGCTGATTGCAACTTTATTAGAAAAAATGAACAGATTTGATGAGTAGGCAGGATTAGAACCAGTTACCTCCTGCACAAAGGGCCAATGTCCTACTTGCTAGGTTGGAGCCTTGTTTTTTCCTTGTCTTTGAGCTATGTCACATGGATACAGATGCGCGACATTGTGCAAATGCTGTTGGTATGATACAATGATTCAAAAATTAGGACACAGGGACATTGTCGGACACACATAATGTATGTATGTGTGTATAAAAAAGCAATTCTAAACCACTATAATGAAGAACATCGAATTATGAAATGAGGACCTGCCTAACTCCAGCTTGCCTATCGAAGAAAATAAAATGAAACCAGTAAAAGTTGAAATATAATGTAATTAGTGCCAAATGTTAAAAGAAAAAGAACTCAATTAAATGTTAGTAAATAAGATTGTAAAGGGAAATACATAAAGTTAATGACACAATGTTGACTGTGTGTGAAACTGGTTTGACTGTGTCCATGAAATATTTTGGAGTGTCCATGAAGTGTTCGGGCATCGTTTAATGTCGACACAGGATACACATGCTAAGTGAAGTGGTAGTATGACATGGCTTTTGGGTAATAACAAGACATGCATGACCCTATTAAACGAGCTTAACCAAGCTAAACTTGCTGTACATTAACAAAGCCTCGGTTTGTGCTCTCGGCTGGTTTTCATAGATGAGCCTCGGCTTGGTGCTCAAGCTCAGTTCACATTCAAAGTGGGAGAAGCCGTGTCCAAGCTTAAACAAGCTGAGCCTGGCCAAACATAGGTTTACAGGCCCGACCAAACTCAGGCTTACCCGACACATTCTGCAGCCCTGGAAAGAGGTGTGGTATAATGTCCCAGTCTCTTCATATGATGGATTAAAGAAGCACTATGTCTGAACATATTAGTGAAGATCAAGCCAGTGAAACTTCTACCATGTCTCTCCAACTTCTGAAAGTGGATTGCCAGTGAGATTTTAGAGGATCCCGGTAGCGTGGTTGGTGTTCATCCCATTTCCTAGATTGATTAGTTTTTTGTTCTGCTCTATCCAAATTGAGTTTGAACTCTATCTGCTTGGACATAGAGAAAACAAATATACATTTTTCTTTAGCATATACTTTGAGATACTTTTCATGCAAAATTTCTTTTTCTTTATGGATATGTTAGTCGTTGACTCGTTGGTTTCTATTTTCTTTTTATTAGTATTGATGAGGTTTTCTTTTATTGCACATCCATGTCACTTATCTTTTTTAGGGTAATTCTCGTATTACTTGGTATTCTAATAAGTTTTCAAATTATACAGTGAACCTCTGACTTCGCGTAGTAGAGTTTCATATGTATTGCATCTTGGCTAACAAAATCGTATCTTTAGTATAATGGTCTTACTAGTTTGTCTATATTGGATACCTTTTGAGATAATATTTTTCTCTCCTTTCCCTTTGTTCATCTTTTTGGTGATCTAACTTAAGCTTCTGAATACTTTTTTCCTACAAATCACAGTTCTCTCCTGGGATTGTTTGTGGCACACCATCAAAAATTTCTTCTATCTGAACCTAACACCAGGCACGTCGAGGGTTCTATCTCAGTGAATTAGCAGCCAACTGATATACAATATGGTTGATGAAGGTTACAAGTTGATCCAGAGCCCCTGGTTATCTGGAACCTTGGTTGCTCTTGTCCTAGGCATTGTTTTACCCATATTATTTTCTATCATGTCAAGTGGAAAGAAAAAGGGTAAACAAAGAGGAGTACTAGTTGATGCTGGTGGAGAGCCTGGTTTTACCGTACGCAACGAGAGATTTCCTTCCTTGGTTGAGGTGCCATGGGAGGGTGCCTCCAATCTTGCAGTTCTATTTGAACAATCTTGTAAAAAACATGCCAGCAGCCACTTTTTGGGGACAAGGAAGATTATTAAAACGGAAACAATGAGAACCAGTGATGGGAGGACTCTTGAGAAACTACAACTCAGTGACTATAAGTGGCTTAGCTTTACTGAAGCGTTTGAACATGCTTCTGATTTTGCATCAGGTTTAATCAAATTGGGCCACAATACAGAGGACCGTGCAGCAATTTTTGCTGAAACTAGAGCCGAATGGTTCATTGCCTTGCAGGTATCTTCCTTAGCTGACCTTTGAAAAAATCATTTATTTCTCCTGTCTAGCATTGTGTGTTTTCATTAATAGTTTGCTGGACCATGAGGTCTGGAAAAAAGTCATTACAAATGTTTATGATTAGATATGTTTTGAGTTGCCTCCCACATTGATATTCATTGTAGCAGCAGTGCATCTTTTTAGTTTATTCAAGTTGGAAAGTTTTTTAAGGTCAAGTTCAGGGAAACACTGTTGATGGTAGTCCCCACATACTTTTGTAAGACACGTCGGTGAAAAGGGCTTCATTTGAAATGTGATTTTTTATTTTTACTCTGTTTATTTTCTTCTCCTGGTGAGTGATATATAGATAATCTCTTTCTTTTAATAGGGATGCTTTCGTCAGAATATAACAGTGGTTACAGTGTATGCTTCTTTGGGTGAGGCAGCTCTTATCCACTCACTGAATGAGGTATGAACTTCTCACATTTCCTAATCATATTCTCTGTGTGCTTGTATTAGCAATATTTACCTTTTTTCTATATTGGTCTTTGTTTGTGAACATTGTTTCACAATCTTTACCTTTTTGTTTTAGATCGGTCTTTGTTATTTCTGTTAACATACTCAAATGAGTGCTATTTGCATTGTCTGCTTGGTACCTGTCTCCCCTGAAACTTTAAATGCTTAAACGAGTCTCCTGTACTCCTTATACTTCTTTGTTAAATTTGTGATTATTTGTTGCCTTTTCCACTATTTCTTGTATACTTGATCATCCTAATTGTTCAATGTAGCAACATATAGGTAATTGGAATTCTTTTTTTTTGGCAACTGAAATGTATAGGTTTAGATGGTAAAACAAAATTTTTGATGTTAACTTGCATAACTATTTGCTTAATCAGTGAGGTAAAAAAGCAGAAAGTATAAGATTATCTTAGATACATGGGTACCAGGGTTTAAGCAAATACAGCTGCATATTGTACAAAGACATGAAGCTGGTTGGTCAAGTACTTGCAGTGTGTCTAGTTACACTGTTGGATTTCACAGAATGGTTTGTTATTGGATAAAACCACTTCTAGATCCTTATTTGGAATGGCTAGAAAAAGGTGAGCATGGTCTAACCCCCAAAAATTGCACTGGTCCAATTGCTAGAATAAATCTCAGGCCTAGAAACTGTAGTTGCTGTCCTTTTCTTGGATGATGATGATGATGATGTTTGGCAAAGGAAGAACAAGCAAACAAGTGTATTCTTTTGAATATCAGGAGCCTGGAAAATATCTTTCCCTGTATTGAGTTTGTTTGTTAATAAAAACATAGAGTTATTTTAACAAGGGGTCATTTTTTAGAAATATGATGTACCTATCTAACTCAAATATTTTTCTTCTTGACAGACAGAGGTTTCAACTCTGATCTGTGATTTCAAGCAATTAAAAAAGTTGGCTGCAATAAGTGAACAGCTAGATTCAGTTAAATCTATTGTTTACATGGAAGATGAAGGGGCTGAATTCACTTCTGATTTATCAGAAAAGCTATCAAAGTTTAAAGTTTCATCCTTTTCTGAAGTTCAAAGGTTGGGGAAACAAAATGCTGCTGAGGCTAGACTACCTCAAAGTTCTGACATTGCGGTGATTATGTATACCAGTGGCAGTACTGGCCTACCTAAGGTAAGGAGAGGCATAATGACTTTTAAAAAGTTTAGTTCTTCCTCCTTGTTCCAATTTGCATCTCTGCAAGTTTGGTTTGTTTGATAGTTAAGCAAAATGCTTAATGATGATTGTGACTATGATAGTTGATACTTGAAAATTTAAATCTACACCACTGGTCTGGTTTAACCAGGTTGGCTTTTTTCTGGTAGATGTAAGATAAAATTGTCTTTCTTTTCTTTAAAATACTCCTCTCAAATGGCTATTCTACGCTAGTCCTCATGGGATTTGATGTTCCTAATTGCCATTTAAAATGTGAGCGTATTCATGTTGGTCATTTAAAGCAGTTTATGATTAATGTGGACCTATTGACAAGATGAAGAAAGGTAGCGTGTGTGAGGGGAAGGCTATTCCATTGCAGATAATATCTCTCAAGTGAGACTACTTTTCAGGAGCTCATCAAAATCTCAAACTGCCACTTATTCTGCTAGTCAATCTCTTATCTATTGTTGATGCATTTCCATGGAAAGCAAGATTATATACTGGGAGTGTCTAAAAAAAGCATGTCAACATGTCTCTATGCATGAATGTCGAAGCATTTTGATATTCATCTTTGCTGTCTTATTTTCTTGTTGATTTCTTACTGTTCGAACTTCAAACATATTTGATATCATTGATGATTATTCCTATGCAAACTTTGAGTGGGTATATTGTAAGTGAAAATCTGTACTTGTACTGCTGCTTTTTTCACTTTTGATTCGATATTTTGCATGAGAATCCTGGAGTACAAATCATGGTTTGTCATCTTCCTGGATTGTGTTCTCTCTTAACAAAGGGCTGAGCTGAGATCTTATAAACCGTAGCTTGTTTTTCTTTTTCTAAAATACTAACTTGGTCTTTTATCTGATACTGTAGGGAGTCATGATGACTCATGGTAACATAGTTGCAACTGTAGCAGCTGTCTTGACCATAGTTCCAGGAATAGGTCCTAAGGATGTTTACTTGGCTTATTTGCCCCTGGCACATGTTCTAGAACTGGCAGCTGAGGTTATTATGTACATAAGTTTTTCTTTTCTGATTGTATGGTTTCACAATTGTATATAAATTTAATATGTGAATCTTCTTTGCTTTTCTAGGTGGTGATGATGATTGCAGGTACTGCAGTAGGCTATGGTACAGCTTTGACATTAACTGATTCATCAAATAAAATCATGAAAGGATCACAAGGGGATGCATCTGCATTACAGCCCACACTTATGGCAGCAGTGCCAGCAATTCTAGATCGTGTCCGGGAGGCAGTACTGAAAAAGGTTTACTTACTGACTAGTATTTGTAAAGATTCGCCATTAATTGGAAAATTAGAACTGACTCATCATTCATAATTATTAGGTTGCAGAGAAAGGTGGCTTATCAAAGAAATTCTTTGATACTGCATATAGACGTCGATTTGCTGCTATTGAAGGAAGTTGGTTTGGTGCATCCGGTCTAGAAAAGCTTTTCTGGGATGTCATTGTATTTAAAAAGATAAGATCTGTTCTTGGGGGACGTATTCGTTTTATGCTTTGTGGCGGTGCTCCTTTGTCTGGAGATACCCAAAGGTTTATCAACATCTGTGTCGGGTAAATCTCTTTTTATCATTTCTATATTTGAAATTAAATATTGTACCGGTATGAAATAAGCTTAACACTGGCTGAAACAACTATATAACTTTTATAGTAGCAACTTTTAGTGACCATGCCTCATTTCAATGAATCATGTTACGGTGATTCTTAATCATCAAACTCCCAAGAATTTTTTGTCAAATTATAGGGGTTTGGTTTCTATGAATGTTTGATTTCTGTCATCGTGAGTGCTTTTGCTGATCTGGGCAATATGATGCACTTGAGTTTTATTGGTTTGGTAAAGTTTTCTTGTTCTCCATGATGCTTTGATTGTATTGGCTTTTACTTATTTCCACAAGCAATTGCATTTTTATAGAAACTAATGTGGTTTAACTCTTCAGGGCTCCAATAGGTCAAGGTTATGGGTTAACAGAGACATGTGCTGGTGCAACTTTTTCTGAATGGGACGATGTCTCAGTGGGTCGTGTTGGTCCACCTTTACCTTGTTGTTTTATTAAGGTAACACATCTTTCAAGAAAAAGCAAGTATTGTTGTTTCTGATGAATCCCTCAGGAGTAGGTGATCATATAAGCTATCATTTCAAACTCATGAAAGGCTTCTGATCAGTTATGAGTCTTAACAACCTTCCATGAACTCATTTTATATTTATTTTAGTGAGACCTTTTCTTTTTCTAATCTCCCTCCCTTCTCAAACCAGCCACGTCAGTCCCATTTTATTTTTTTGCTCAAGCAATAGAGATTGTTCTAGTTACTTGAGTTTTTGAGGCACGTAATCTCATTTTATATTTAAAGCAAAGCGTTTGAAGCTCATGCATTGTTTCAAGCTGTTCCATTTGCTTAGACCATGTAATGGTTATCTGTGATATCTGAAAATAACACACTATTAAAAGTTTTCCAAGAAAGCCAGTAAAAAACTGGAAAATACCATGATTTCGGAATATCAATATTTTTGAAACTATTGTGTTTTTTATCATGGCATTTTATGATTTTTTTTTTAATTTTAAAATTTTCAATATTTTATTGTGATATATTTTGGACATTGCTAATATGTTGCCCCTTTAACCCACTTTTTTTTCAAATTCTTCCAAGAAAAACCCTTGTTGAGATATTGCTGAGACTGATACTGGGGCTATGGTTTAGACCCTATTTAGGTTGCTATGGCATTACATATTGGGTTCTTTTGCCGCTTTTGAGATCCTTGGATGTTGTTAAGAAGTGAAATTTAAAGTTGCAAAATATTAGTATTTTTTTGCTCACGATGCTGAATTCCAATTCAATTTGATATGCAGCTTGTCTCCTGGGAAGATGGTGGATATACAATATCTGATAAACCAATGCCTCGAGGGGAGATTGCCATCGGTGGATTTAGTGTGACTCCAGGTTATTATAAAAATGAAGCAAAAACTGCTGAAGTTTACAAGGTAGAAACTTTCAAATTTTGACCTTGATTTCTGTTCATGCTCATACAAAGTACGACGACTACTAGCCTGATGTTTCTCCAAACCTAGGTAGATGAGAAGGGCATGAGTTGGTTTTACACTGGTGATATAGGCCAATTTCATCCTGATGGTTGCCTTGAGATCATTGATAGAAAGAAGGACATAGTGAAACTTCCACACGGAGAATATGTTTCTCTTGGGAAGGTATTTAAAGCCATTAGTTAAAATTTCTTATATATGTTTTTTTCTTTGTTATTTTGTCCAATAGATTGATCACTGCATCTGTTCTTGTAGGTTGAGGCAGCATTATCATCATGCGACTACATTGACAACATCATGGTACATGTGGATCCTTTCCATAATTACTGTGTTGCCCTGATAGTTCCCTCACACGCTTCAATTGAGAAGTGGGCTCAGAGTTCGGGGATCGAGTACAAGGACTTCACAGATCTATGTGACAAGAAAGAAACCATTGAGGAAATTCAGAAATCTCTTGCAAAGGTTAGTACTTGAGACATATGTTATATTATATCTATATATACATGTTTTCATCCATGGCCTATTTTTAGTAATGGCCCCTTGATAGATCTACTTGCTTTTTTCTCATATGCGCCCTCTGCTGTGAAAATTTGCCAATTGTATGGTGTTTGGGAAAGACCTTCCTAAGTGTGGCATGTCTCCATGTGTAACAACCCTAACTCATCCCCGATGAAAAGAAACAATTGCGGAAACCAAAACCCAAGGATCCGGGGCTTCACAGACTTAACAACTTTCAAACCACAAGTAATCTTTACATTGAATCAACCAATCAAATAACTAACTTTATTAACCAATAAAATGTCATAGAACAGGAATAAAATGAAACCTAAAGCCACACTGTCCAGAAAACATCAAAACTAGTCACGTGATTTCGCAGGCTCCCTGTGGCAGACATCCCCATCACTGAGCTCCAGGTCCTGAGAAAAACATTCGAACTACTGGGTAAGAATCAAAGATTCTTTATGCGAATTTCTATAAAAATCCAAATAGGCAAAAAAGAAGAAGCATAAATCAAATTCATGCAAGTATTCAGAGAAAATATAACAACAATCTCATAAATCATTTCCTATTCTAGCACTTAAAAGCAAGTATTATGCAATAACTTTTCACATGAAACAGAACAAGTAAGAATGCATGAACTAATGCAGAACAGTAAATATGCATAATTCCAATACACATGCATGAATAATTTATTAAATTATTATCAGAGTTCTCTTTTGCATACATGTCTCTATTAAATGCAGACAAGTTTACTTTCACTTTTTATTAAACTTGCGGATACTCAAAACGGGCACAACTTTTGAAGTCGAAGTTAGGTTCTTAGTGGTAGCTTACATACAATTTGTATTTTATTACTAGGTTAAATATTTGTTCCTCGACCGATATCAAGAATCAACATCATCCATCAAAACATTAGAAATCAACATTTAATGTCGGGACATCAGGTAAATCAACATCAACTGATGCCACTTTCTTGGTATACCAATAACAACAGTTGTGTCTACAACACCACCCCAAAGAAAAGTGACTGAAAACTCCATAAAACCGTAGCCGGAAGGTGAACCACCCTATCGGGTTCAGGGGCACAAACGTACACGGAGTTTTAGTATCCTCATGGTTTTTTTAAAATTGCCATCCAAGATTCTCACACTGTAGAAGGTACATCGAAAAAGAAAAAATATTAATTACACTGTTTATCTCTTTTATATTTTTAATAAAAGTCAAATTATTTACAAAAGAATTGTTTTGCAAATAAACATGCAAAACACAACTCGGGGCCTAGCCCGCTACAATTTTAACAGTGCAATTAATTTAGAAAGTCAATAATTTCAAGAGTGAATTTTGCAATGCATAAACACTAATCTTGGAGCAACACATGCTCCTGGCCCATATGACCTATGGTGGCTCATATCTGACCACTAATGCATCTTAAGCAAAATTCTCAGTGAACATGCACACACACAACTATTGAAACATGTCCACAATATATATCCATTCATACATCATAAGAATGTACGTACAACACAAATTGCATATGCATACTATTGCGGAAGTAATGAAGGCACCGAACCCTAGGTAGAGAGAGATAGAGGGAAAGAGAGAGAGAGACGAGAGAGAGAGAGAGAGAGAGAGAGAGAGAGAGAGAGAGAGAGAGAGAGAGAGAGAGAGAGAGACGGCTGCAAGTAATAGATCTTCTTAATCGTGATTAGGGCTTCTCTATATATTAAATAGAGAGAGGCTGAAAAGAGTAGTTACATTTAAGCCTACTATAAAATCAAAAATTCAAATAGCCTCTAATATATAAAACGACTTAACTTAAAACCACCTATTTACTTAAAACCACCTATTCTCAACACTCCCCCTCAAGCTGGAGCATAGATATCAATCATGCTCAGCTTGTCACAACATTTTGAGAAATTTGGTCTAGCAAGAGGTTTTGTAAACATATCTGCAACTTGGTCTTCAGACTTTAGGTATTTGGTAGTGATATGACCAGCTTGAACCATATCTCTTACATAGTGGCAATCAACCTCAATGTGCTTTGTTCTCTCATGAAATACAGGATTGTTCGCTATATATGTTGCCGCTTTATTATCACACATCATGGTCATGGGAGAAGAAACTTTCACCTGAAGATCATTAAGAATAGTACGAACCCATATCAATTCAGCAGCTGTTTGGGCCATAGCCCGATATTCAGATTTTGCACTTGACCTAGAAACAACATTTTGTTTCTTACTTTTCCAAGAGATCAAGTTGTCTCCCAGAAAAACACAGAAACCTGTGGTAGATTTTCTATCCACTACAGATCCTGCATAGTCAGCATCAAAATAGGCCACTATCTCCAGATTTCCACTTTTTTTGAACAATAACCCCTTTCTAGGAGAAGATTTTAGGTATCTGAGAATCATAATAGCTGCATTTCAGTGTACCTCAGTTGGTTTGTCCATAAACTGACTAACTTTGCTTACAGCTAAAGCAATATCCGGCCTAGTCACAGTTACATACAGTAGCTTCCCTACTAGGGAACGATAGCTCTTGCTATCAACCAGTTTTGATCCTTCTTCAAACATCTGAACTTTATGGTCCATGGGAATATTTGCTGGTTTAGCTCCCAACATTCCTGTTTCCTTTAATAAGTCAAGAACATATTTCCGTTGAGACAAAACCATCCCTTCACGGCTCCTGGCAACTTCTATACCCAGAAAATACCTGAGTGAACCAAGGTATTTTGTAACAAAGTGTTTTTGAAGATGAGCCTTTGTGGCTTCAATAGCTTTCACATCATTTCCTGTAAGAATGATGTCATCCACATATACCACCATAACAACTATGCCAGAGCTAGTTTTCTTTATAAAAAGTGTATGATCTGCTGCTGATCTATTAAAGCCAAAACGTGACATCACTTCAAACAATTTTTGAAACCATGCACGAGGACTTTGTTTCAGGCCATAAATCGCCTTTCTCAATCTACACACCTTCTGACACTCCCCCTCAACTTCGAATCCTGGAGGTTGTTGCATGTAAACGGTCTCAGATAGATCCTCATATAGAAATGCATTTTTCACATCTAACTGGTACAAGCTCCAACCATGCTGAACAGCTACTGAGAGAACAAGACGGATGGTACCCATCCGTGCAACAGGAGAAAAAGTTTCAAAGAAGTCAATTCCATATGTCTGAGTATACTCTTTCGCGACTAATCTGGCCTTGTACCTTTCAATAGAACCATCAACTTTGTACTTTATTGTATATACCCATTTACATCCAACAATGTCAGCACCTTCTGGGGAATCGACTAGATCCCAGGTATGCTAAGATACTAAAGCTGTCATTTCTTCTTGCATAGCCTGCTTCCAGCGATTATCAAGTTCGGCCTGTTGATAGTTCAGAGGAATAGTTTCTTCAGATAAGGCTGAAATAAAAGACTTCATCTGATGTCCAATTCTGGCATGGGAGACACAATGAGATATGGGATATAAGGTACATTGTCTTGTCCCCTTTCATAGAGCAATAGGCCTGTTATCATCATCCTGAAGATCACGATTGTCAGTAGAACTTACCTCAGGAGAAGAAGAAGATGAAGGCTCTTGCGGAAGTGGAGCTCTACGCACATATACCAATGGAGGATTATTAAATCTGGAGGAGGATAAAGTTTGGTTCGGTAATGAGGGCGCAGATTCCAAAAGAAAAGGAGGTATAGGTAATGGAAAAGACTCAGTTGGATCAACCTGCAGCGGGGAACCGGAAATAGAGTAATATGGAGAGGATTCCAGGAAAGATACATCCGCACTGACATACTCTCGGCGAGAAATAGGATCATAACATCGATAGCCCTTTTGATTTTTGGGATAACCGATAAATATACATTTTGTAGCTTGAGCGGCTAATTTATCACGGTCAGGGCCAAGTTTGTGTACAAAACAAACACATCCAAATATTTTTGGTGATAAGGAAAAAAGTGGAGCATTAGGTTTTAGGATATGTAATGGAATGTGATCACCCACAGAAGACGAAGGCATGCGGTTGATCAGATAGCAAGCAGTGGTAATCGCATCACCCCAATATAACACAGGAACATTGGATTGAATCATAATGGTCCTGGCAACATCAAGTAGGTGCCGATGTTTTCGCTCAGCCACCCCATTTTGTTGAGATGAATAGGCACAGAAAGTTTGGGGTTGGATGCCATGATCTTGGTAAAATTGTAACAGACCTTTTGATTTAAACTCGAGAGCATTATCAGTGCGAACAATCTTGACAATAGAGTCAAACTGAGTTCTTATTTCAAGAATTAGGGATTTAATAATACTTGGAACTTCAGATCGTTCTTTTATTAAAAAAACCCATGATAACTTAGAGAAATCATCAACAATAACAAGATAATAACGACACTGAGTCCTAGTAGGAATCTTACTAGGACCCCATACATCTGCATGAAGAAGTTCAAAAACTTTATTACTAGACTGACTCTGACTCGAAGGGAACGAACTTCGATGATGCTTGCCCAATTGACATGCTTCACACTGAAGCGATGTGGTGGAAGGAATCTGAGGAAAGACCGACCGAAGCTTTGACAATGAGGGATGACCAAGACGACGATGCCACTGAATAGGACTGAATGATTGTTCCACTGCAGCATGAACATTACCCATTGGATGATGTAGGTAGTAAATTCCATTTTCTTCATAGCTTCCACCAATCTTCTTCCCCGTCAGCAAATCCTGAAAATGACAACCCATTGGATCAAATATTACTCTACAGTTTTGTTCTTTTATAAGGCAACTAACAGAGAGTAAACTTTGAGGAAATTTTGGAGCATGAAGAGCATTTTTCAACTGTAATGAGGAGGATATAGAAATATTTCCCTGACCAACAACCGGGGAGGAGCTCCCATCGGCTAAGGAGACTCAAAGCTGAGCCTTGATATCCTTTAGATCTGAAAAAACACGTGAATTTCCACACAAATGTCTGGATGCACCAGAGTCAATAACCCACTTACTATTAGTCGGATGAAGATGATTTCCTGTTGAATATGCAACACCAGCTACAGGAGGAGTGAAACTCAAAGGTCGAAGAGCTATCAGCTCATCATATTCCACACGACTAAGGGTGATACTACTTTCATTGTCAGCGATATTCTTTTGTACATTTGTTGTCTCGGTAGTAGTCACATTTGCTTTAGGAGAATATAACTTTGATGAAGAAGAGGTTGGCCGACCATGCTTATCCCAGCAGCGATCTTCTAAATGTCCAGATTTTCCACAGAATGTGCATTGAAGCTTTTCTCTGCCTCCCATACCACGTCCACGACCTCGTCCTCTGATATTCTGAATATTTCCACGCCCATAACCGGATGAGACAACAAGGGCAGATGACTGAGTCACAGACTGAGATTGTGGAAGAGAGATAGCTAGTCTACTCAGACGATTGTATGCATCAGCAAGAGTAGGAACATCTGATCCAGTCAACATTTGAACTTTTGCAACAGAAAAATCTGAAGAGAGACCGGTAAGAAAACGAGCAACCATGGTTTGTTCTTGATGATCCTTCTGCTTCGAGCAACACAGAGGCCTGTGAGCATTAAGTCTTTCAAACGCAGCTTTGACAGAGTCGTAGTACTGGGCTAAGGTCTGATCTCCCTGCTGCAAATTATATATCTCCTGTTCGACTTGTAGGACACGACTTACATTCGTTTCTTGTGAGTATGTATCACGAAGATTGTCCCACATTAGTTTGGCTGTATTCTATGTCACACGGACTCGGCTAGGGAGGTGCCGCACCCGAGTCGACACGCTCCGACACGGGTGCCGACACGGGTGCGGCCTCGGACACAGCCTGGACTCGGTCAACGCCGAGTCGGACTCGGTCAACGAGTCCAGGCCGAGTCCGTCTTAATTTTGGACTCGGTCAACGTTGACCGATTCCAAAAATGTCCATTTTTAGTACAAAAAACAAAAAAAAAGATCTTTTTATATATTTTAAAAAAAAATATATAGCATGAGTCTTAAACATTAGGCCCAGAAAAAAAAATTATTCTTAAATATTATCATTTAATTCTCTCTCTCAATCTTAAAAGCTAATAAATTCTCATCCACGAGTACCAACACTTTTCATCCACCAAGTTCTCTCTCTTATAAAAGCTAATAAATTCTCATCCACGAGTAGCAACACTTTCTCATCCACCGAGATCTCTCTCTCTCTCTCTCTCTCTCTTTTTCAAATCTAGCTTTGAAAAATTAAAAGCTTTTAATTAATGTTATGAATTTTAGCAAAAGATATTTAATGCATTTACCAGAACATGCTTTTAGTTAATGCTTTTAATTAATATCTTGATGATGTTTTATTCCCATGGTAGCTAAGACTCGGCTGAGTCAATGATAAACTCAGCCTAGTTTGGTTCTAACCCAGTTATACTACTATTTTAACTCAGTTAGTTCAGGATCTGAGACAACTTGGAAGAGTCACGAGCCGAGTCCAAAATTTATATAGACATATGCACACACTGGATATATATATATATATATATATATATATATATATATATATATATATATATATATATATATATATATATATATAGCCGAGTCCCCGTGTCCAAAATTTTTAAAATTGCGCCGCACTCGTGTCGCACCCGCACCCGCACCCATGTGACATAGGCTGTATTATAGTAAATCAATCCATCTGCAATATGGGGTTCGACACTATTCATGATCAATGACATAACTATGTCATTATCTTCATCCCAAGTAACATATTTTCCCAATTTTTCAGTGGGTCCATCTTCCAACAAAATATGTTTTCGACGATGACCAGATACCGACATCATAAACGTTCTGGACCATCTGGCATAGTTGGTTTCATTCAATCTTACAGAATACCCGTACGAAAAAGGATTGGCAAATGCTTTATATTCTCCAATATGTTCCAATTTGGAATCACATTTTGAAGTTTCAGCCATACTAAAAAATATACTTTTGTTTCAGCAGGGACATATTTCATAACTTGTGTTCCACTCACACAACAACCCAGCAGCTGTTAAAAAAAAAAAGCCAACGACAACAAGGTACATCAGGCCACAAGAAGAGTATTTTCCCAGTACAGCAGGGAGTCAAGCCTGCAATTTCTGCTACAGTAGTGGACAGCAGCCCACACACATGAATATTGAACAACTGCACACACATATGAGTCAATCACGCATCAGCCATAACCGACGACCAGCATCTATCCTCCACACAGACTCCCTCGACAACAACACAACTGATAATTTTCATCACAGTAGATAAAACCAACTTGCTGTTTCTACTGATCACGACAAAAAAATAAAGATAGATGTTGTAGTCACGCCAGCAGTGCAATCACAAAAGTAAATAGATTAACGACAGCCTGAAGAATCACAGTAATCACGACAATCACGACAGCATGCTGTAAATCACGACTGCTAACAAACAAGAAGTTCATTTCTTCAAAGGACAACCAACCATACGAAGGTAATCAAATCACGACAGGGGCACGATAGCCATACGAAGGTAAACAATGTTATCAGCTGCTAAATCCAAAAAAAAACCAGCAGATCTCGATCAAGAGAAGGGGGTTACTGCTGCCAGACCTGAAGAGCACTCCCACGTTGATCATTAGATCTGATAACAGATCTGGGCCAGATCTGTCATCAGATCTAAAAAAAAATAAATCCACACCTGGTTCGAGATCGTTGCAGCAGATCACGCTCCTGATGTAGGTCACGCTCCTGGTGTAGATCACGCTCCTAGGATCGTAGGCTCTGATACCATGTTGCGGAAGTAATGAAGGCACCGAACCCTAGGTAGAGAGAGAGAGAGAGAGAGAGAGAGAGAGAGAGAGAGAGAGAGAGAGAGAGAGAGAGATGGCTGCAAGTAATAGTTCTTAATCGTGATTAGGGATTCTCTCTATATTATATAGAGAGAGGCTGAAAAGAGTAGTTACATTTAAGCCTACTATAAAATAAAAAATTCAAATAGCCTCTAATATATAAAACGACTTAACTTAAAACCACCTATTTACTTAAAACCACCTATTCTCAACACATACTAACAAATGCTTATGCATTACATCCAAACATGCACGTGATCATGTTAATGCGACATCAAAATAACTTTCGAAATTCTGTGTTCATGATATGCACATCTATGCCAACATAATATTTAATTGCATGAGCATACATAACCAATAAACATTTTTTCCATTCATGTAACAAATTTAGGCATGCTCAGGATACAAAACTTAACCACCAAGTCATATTTAGGTTGTCACGATGTACAGGACAACATTAGTATGTTCTTGGCAGCATGTTTCTTATGCAGAGAACATGCAGCCCAAAGGCAGTGGACAACGGACAATGCTGCACATAAATATGCAGCATTGGTCTGCCCTACAACAACCCCCAACAAGTTTTTGCACGGCCAACCAAATATCATTATAACGGATATGAAGGTTAGTCGCTCAAACATAGCTTTTCTAGCTTCCAATCGGAAGAGACAGCATGCTGGAAATGCGCATGTATATATACCAACAATCAAATGCAGAAGATAACTTGCTGGAAATACATATTTGATGCATATTTATGCAGAAATATAACATGTTGAAAATACATATTTAATGCATGTTTATGCAAAAATATAACATGCTAGAAATACATATTTGGTGCATGTTTATGTAAAAATACAACATGCTGGAAATACATATTTGATGCGTGTTTATGCATGCATGTTTATGCAGAAATATAACATAGTGGAAATACATATTTAGTGCATGTTTATGCAAAAATATAACATGCTGAAATTTCATATTTAATTTATTTTTATGCAGAAATATAACATGTTGAAAATACATATTTAAGATGACAGCACTTAAGAACATATTCAATATGACAGCATCTGAAGAACCTATTCAATATGACACCATCTCAAAAATATATTCAATATGTAAGCATCTTAAGAACCTATTCAATATGGCAGCATTGAAACACATTTGAATGCAGGTGCATATACTTGGATAGTTCCGAATCGAAGTCCAGAAAATATATATATATATATATATATATATATATATATATATATATATATATATATATATATATATACGGTAGATCCGAACCAGATCTTCCTAGTTCCATCACTCGGCAGATCTGATTTGAATCAGTGTGCTTGAACACGGTTTGGTAAGATTCGCATAAAAAAAAATTGGCTGATCTGGACCAGATTTGTGCACCTATGAAAATCAGCATATCTGTCCACAGGTACACATGGCAGATTTGAACCGATGAATATTTATACCCACACAGTATGTACACGAGTTCAACAAAATCTGATTTTATTGCATCCATTTGTATTTTTGCTATACATGTACAGAAAATCGACATGCCTTTCAAATCTGAATATGAAACAACCCCTACATGTTCAATGCATGATATCAAGGGATCAACATGTATAAATCAATTTTTTGATACATAGTGAAAATCGTTCTTTATAAAAGAGTGTATATATATATATTCATAAAATCATATTTTTCCTTTCTTTCTTTTTCCACCAAAAACTTCACATAAACCTGATTTAGGCTATTCCTCTCCGTTCGAATGAACCTGTACCTTCGATCGAAGATGGAAAAAGACCGAAAAAGTGTTGGTCGGACGATCGGAATGGAAAGGGTTCCTTTCCTTCTTCTTCTCCTTCTTTTCTTTCCTTTTCCTCTCTTCTCTTTTTTTTCTCTTTCTTTCTTTTCCCTTCCTTCTCTCTCTAGAAAGCAAAATCTAGAGAGAGGCACGAGTTAGACCCTTTTTAATTTATTTTTTTTTGCCTTCTAAAGAGAGGGTGACGGGGTAGAGTCTTTCTATAGAGGATAAAGTTCTACCAAATATAGAACTCTATCTTTCTCTCTAACTAAATCCTATTTATTCTCTTGTTATCATTTATTTTATTTTATTTTTTCTTTTTTAACTAATTTGGGATCTATCTAGAACTCCTATCTAGGTAGAGTTCTACCAAATGTGAAAATTTTCCCTTATCCAGAAAGTAAGATTTGTAATTTATTAATGACTAATATTGTATTATTTATTTATTAAATAATAAAATTTCAGAATGTTCGAGAGGGTATCTCCCCCCTTATGAGTTTTTTTTTAACCTAAAATTTCACTCAATTTAACTTTTATATTGAATTTAAAAGTTTAAATTAGATGGGCTTGGATTTCAGATCCGAATCAAAGATCCAAATCCATATGAATCTCAACCTAGACTAGATCATAATTAATATGTGTCTTGGATTGGGTCTAGATCCATATTAACTTGGATCAAATGGATTGGATTTGATTCGATTCAATTCAGAACTGATCACGTCGAGGAAGGCCATTTTTGAAAAAATGCGATTTTCAGGCCAACCGTGGCTCAAATTAAAAAAAACAAAATATCAATGTTTTCAGAATTCTGAAACGCATCTAATGATATATTACCTGATTTTCGCCTAAATTTAACCCAAATTTTGCTCGATTTTAAAGGTCAAAAATAAAAAGTTTTACCAAATCTTATTTGCCTCGTTTAAGTCTTGTCAATGGGTCACTCCCAGACTTAGCTGACGCCACCTAAAATTGAAGTTTTTATATCGACTTTCAAAATACTTAGCCAAATTTTCTGAAATCTCAGAATTTAAAATAATAGAAAAACACACGACATTACACCATGTGCATGTATTTAGTCAAGGATGAAATGTATATGAGTGTCATCTTACCTTGAAGTGAAAGGTAGAGATCCATTATTCCCTTCCTACATTATTTCTAAGCATTAAGATGCCTTTTTATGCGATCAAGAAAGAGCCAATCTGCATTCTGCCGGAGGGTTGTACCCTAGCAGTAGCAGAATATGGAACAGAAAGGGGCTGAGCAGCACCCTTGGCTTGAACCTGGGAGCTCCTATACTACCTTTAAGGATCTCTGTGCTTCTCATTCAATCATTTGTGTTTTTCCTCAGCCAATTTTTCTGAGCAAGTGAATGAAAAACCAATCAAAATTTCTTGTACATTTCTCAAGCTGCTTTAATTTGCGTATCCTTGGTGAAGCATTGATTGGCGGATTAAGCTCTTATATTTGGTGTCTCATATACGTTTGCCAGTTCTGTACTACTGGATGATCAAAATGCTCTCAAGTTTCAGAAGAGTTAATAGTTTTAGTGTCTTCTTTGAAGTTATGTTATGATCAAAATGCTCTCAAGTTTTAGAAGAGTTAATAGTTTTAGTGCCTTCTTTGAAGTTATGTTACAGCGAATATTCAGTGAGAAGGATTTGGATTGCTGATGTCTATGTTGTGAGTTCCAGCTGAAACAGGGATGGCTGCGCAGAAACATGTGCCCATGTTCATGTGATGTAGTTGGTACCTTGTTTTCAAGATCTTGAATTTTCTTTTCTCATGGTGTCGTAGGTAGCAAGGGCTGCAAAACTTGTCAAGTTTGAAATTCCAGCGAAAATCAAGCTTTTGCCAGATCCTTGGACTCCAGAATCTGGATTGGTCACTGCCGCCTTGAAGTTGAAGAGGGAGAATTTGAGGTCCAAGTTCAAAGAAGATCTGCAAAAGCTGTATAACTGAGCCCATATAAGGCTTCACCCCACGAATGTTTCTAGATCTCACTCTGTTTTTGGAAGATAAATTGACCAGGGTTGTAAAGTTTGTGTGCAAGTAGTGGCCGTTGGTGGTACAGATATATAATAAAATGCATCCGACTTTCATGCATTTGCGTGTTCCTTGTTGAATACCATCGCAGGTTATGTGCGTTAAAACATACCATCGCAGGTTATGTGCGTTAAAACAAGGTTTCTTGCATAAAGTTTGATTCCAAGAGAACGGATCCAAGAACTGAATCTCGAGGTTCTTGAGGTATCAATGTCGACCTAACTCAGGATTGGTACTCGAGGTTTACTTAATGGTCCTTTTGTCGCTTGACGTCAAGGGACACGATCACACAAATCTTGGTCCTGAGATTTTTTGGGCAAGGAAACATTTTGTGATAAACTAAGAAACGTGCTTAAAATATAAACTAAATCTTGGGTGTGTTGTTTGGGAATGGGGCCGGTTGTCTCCAAACTCATTCCTATGGTCATGCCTAGCTTAGGATCTCATTGTGAAGTTCTTTCAATCAGAACCGAGTCACCTGACCATGTGGATGGATTCAGCATGGTTGTCTATTAAGAGCTGATCCTTCTATTGTTCTTTTTCGATGAAAAAAAACTGATTTTTTAAATAATTTTTTGTTGGTATTTTTATGGCCATTGATTTTTTCAATCGCTGAAAATTCATGTTCACAAGTCCGATTCTGGTTATTTATATGCTGATATTCATCTAAACTGACCATGTAAATCACGTGTCATCTTGCAACAATGAAATCTTGGGATATGCCCACAAGGGCTCTGCTCATCTGGTAGGAGCGAGTTGCCAATGTCACCAAGTTGACGGAACATCACAAGTTCAAAACCTCCATGCTGCAAGGTCAAAGCTGAGTTTTCTCCCCGGTGGGAAGGGATGGGGCTTCAAGGGTTTTATCAATCGGAGTCCAGCCATTGTAAGGGGGGCAGGGGGGTTCTCCCTACTGTCCCCCCCAAAAGGGGGAAATCCTGAGATAACTATAAGAATGATATTTTACGTGTAGTCTAGGTTCAAATCCTGTTATGCTGACATGGACAGCTATCATAACTTCAGCACGCTGAGCCAGCATGGTTAGGTCTTTGCGCCTGGGGTGGTTTCTTCTAGTGTATATATATATATATATATATATATATATATATATATATATATATATATATAAAGGATGATATTGGGGATGACTGGGCCACTGGGTCTCGTTCGGGGTGTGCATGTTTGTGTAGTTTTCTACATGTCAAAAAATATATTAAATAAAACCAAATATAATTTTTTTAAGTCAAAATAGGATGACCTAAGCTCAATTACTTGGGGCAAACCTCTGTAGGCTCGGGTAAGTTGGTTCAAGTGATGGTCCTGGATTAGCTGAGTCTACTGAGGGTTGTTCAAGTAATTAGTCAAACTTGCCTTGGGTGCATTTGTTCAAGTAATGGACCTAAACTCTATTACATTGATTGCCATTGGTCCCTGGCTTTAGAACTCAATAAATAGAAGCAAATCTCAAAGGATTTCAACCAAACTAGTCTAAGTTTGAGCAACTGCGAGTTTTCTAACCAATTTGCACAAAGTACAGCCTTGCTACAGCGTACATTGCAGTGTGCCAGTGCAACCAAATTGATTCAACTGAATCCCAGTTTGAGTCCCCATCATAGTGGTAAATATTGCGACATTTTAAAGGTACTCCAACAATGTCGCATTTTGTCACCCCTTTAAACGTTTAAAACACCAAGATAATTTGAAAAGATCATGATCTTTTTTTTGTTTTAATTGAAAATATTTTAAAATTATGTTTTATCAGCAATGTAACATTTTCTTATATTTTAATTTTTAGATGTTTATTTTTTCCTGATAAAAAACATAAATAAATTGAAAATTTTCAAGATCCCATAAGAAATTGGTAGTCGATAATTGCCTTTTTAAAATTGTCACTTTGGTCCCAATAGATTCGCTGTCTAAAAATGGTTTGTAGTTGTTTCTGGAAAGACAGAAAGGCCAAAATGCTATAACATAATATCTTGCTTTCATTAAGATTATGCACCTCTTTAGCAGTTTTTCTAAAGTCATCAACTACATTTGCTTCACGGCTATAACCTTGCACCACAATTGAACTACAACCAGGCCTTGCTTTCACCCCTCTTCTCGCCATCAACTCCCTTATTTGGACAGCATCATTCCATCTCCCTGTCAGTGTGTAAACGTTCGACAAGAGCATGTAGCGACCAGCATGATCTGGTTCAGAGTCCACTGCTTGCTTGGCTATGCACTCAGCGTAGTCAATATCGCCATGGTTTCTACAACCAGCAAGCAACGCACCCCACATGCGTGCATCTGGCTTAACCGGCATGCCCTCAACAAGCTTGCTGGCCTCATGTACAAGCCCAGAACGGGAAAGAAGATCAACCATGCAGCCAAAATGCTCCAACCGAGGCTCAATGAAGTAAACACAAGTCATCCCTTCAAACAATTTAATGCCATCAACCACCAGCCCTACATGACTACAGGCATCCAAAAGTCCCAAAAAAGTAACTCCATCAGGCCTGATCCCGAGCCTTAGCATCCTTGAGTATAGCCCAAGAGCACTCTTGGCCTGCCCGTGCATAGCCAACCCTGTCACCATGACATTCCATGACATTAAAGTTCTTTGAGGCATTTCGTCAAACACTCTGATACCATCACCGATCACCCCACATTTAGCATACATATCCACCAGTGCGGTCATTATATTCACGCTCCACCCAAAACCCAACTTACCAACATACGAATGAAACCATTTCCCATAGTCCAAAGCTCTCAAACTAGCACAAGCAGAAACAACTCCTACCAACACTCCTTCATTTGGCTTCCTACCCTCAGCTTGCATCTCAGCAAACACACTCAATGCTTCTCTGAATCTCTCTCTATGCACGCAACCAGAAATCATTGCACTCCATGCAACAACATCTCTCTGAGGCATTTCATCAAACACTTCTCTACCACCTTCCAGGTCTCCATTTTCAACGTACCCACAGAGCAAAGAGGTCCAGGAAACCACGTTTCTATGAGGCATTTCGTCAAACGCCTTGTGACCTGAAACCATATCGCCAAAGCTACAATACATGCGGATGAGGGAGCCGTACAAGTACTCATCATGATCATGGTGAAGCTTAACAATATGACAGTGCAACTGAATCCCTTCCAGAAATGCTGAGAGGTCAACACATGCTTTGATCAAAGAAGGAAAAGTGTATTTATTGGGCTTCTCTCCTCCCCCCAACAATCTCACATAGAAAGTGAAGGCCAGGTTTGGGGAATTCTGATCAACAAGATTCCGAATCATGGTGTTCCAAATAAAAGTTGGTGGGCTATCTAAATGGTTGAAAATGAGCAGGGAATAATCAAGACCACATGCTTGTAGAAGCTTGGACATAATGAAATGGTTGTTAGAGAGACCAGAAGCTATTATGTTGGCATGAATTTGTTTCAATTCGGATGTGGTTTTGTGGGTCATCAGGAGATCCTGTAACGCCGGTCTGTAAGTAGCATTAGTGGATAGATGGCATCTTTTTTGGAGGTGGTGATGGACGGAAAAGGAGAGTTTAAGAAGAAATTTGGCAACACACTTGGAATAGATATGTGGCCAAGTCATTTGAGGCATTTTAACAAATATTTGATACTAAGCAGAGAATGCAAAGAATGGAAGCTGGCATAATGAGCAGTAATACGATGAAGATTGAATAAGAAACTCTAGTGGCAGGCTGCATATTTGAGGACTGGAACAACTTGGCCCAACTCTTAGCTAGGAAGTCCCCTTCAGGCTTTCCATTCTCAACCTTTTGTGCATTCCGTCCTGCATTCCATCTGCAACCAAGTTTTTTTCAAAGAGATTGTTTTTTAAAACACCGATGTTTAATGTTCAAAATAATTGTTTTTTTTAAAACCCAGATGTTTAATGTTCAAAATAACTAGACCCACTTCAAGTGAATTTTTGGCCTGGAAAGTTATATTTTTAGGGTCGTTTGGAAGCAAGAAAATTTCTCATAGATTTTTTTTTTTTGCCTATGATAAGTTTTGATATGATAATTTTTTTAAATGAAAAATTTTTACTTGTGAGAAAAATATAATGAAAAATGTTACTAAAATGAGAGAGAGGGGAGCGGGTCGGTGGTGGAGCAACTTCTCTACCATGGCTGCCGCCTCTATTGTCTTCACCATGCCAAAACTCAGTTCAACAATGAAAAGAAAAACAAAAAAATCTCCATAGTTTTTACAAAAATCCCAAAAATCATAAGAGCATAACGTGGGAAAAAGAAATCAAAATCAAATCACACTAACAAGATCACACAGAGAATTATGTGGTTCGGTATCTGAACCTACATCCACGGAACTCACTCTCAAGAATTTTCTCTCTTGAGAGATGTGCCGATACATCCATTCATATAAATAAGGTACATCATAATACAAGGCAAGACTTGATATTTTGGAGGAGTTTCTTACAATTAGGTAGCGTTAGGTAGGCTTTCACGGTAGCCATTTGATTTCTAATAACTTCCTGCTGAACCACGATAACCTCCTCCAGTTAGTTTGAGATTGCTTAGGAGCTAACCTGTCAAACTTATCACGAGCTACCTCAGTCGCTACCTGTTTATCCTTATCAACAGCCCCCCGCAAGTTCAACAAGGCTACAGTAACATTGAGCTTGTCACACAAATGCTTGAATCGTTCAGTAGAGATAGGCCTGGCAAAAATGTCCGCCATTGGATTTTTGGACGATATATATTTTACTTGAAGTTGACCTCTTACTATTCTTTCTTTAACAAAATGTATATCGATTTCGATGTACTGTAGAACATTGGATGAGCTGCAAAATATGAAGCTCCAACGTTATCACACCACAAAGTAGGTGGAGCCTTAGAATATACTCCAAGTTCTTCAAGAATGTTTTGAATTCACATTATTTATGTTGTGGCATTAGCAAGAGCTCAATATTCAGACTCGGTACTTGATCCTGAAACTGTGGCTTGCTTTTTGGAGCTCCATCAAACTAGGATTAGGCTAACAAGGATAGAGTACCCTCTTGTAGATTTTCTATTATTAGGACATCCTGCCCAGTCGTCTGTATATGAGAAGGCATAAATATTCAGTTCTTTTGTTGCTGAGACAACTATGTCATATTCAAGGGTTCCTTTCAGATATCGAAGGATACGTTTCCTGAAACATCAATGAGAGCATGCATGTATTGACAAACTCTATTAACTGCAAATGAAATAGTTGATTGTGTCATGGTGGCATAGTGGAGGGCTCCTACTGTCATGGGCTTAAAAGCGAAGCCTCTCGCAACGTAGCTTCGAGTAATCGCAAACACCGAAGGCAAGCTTTTTAAGTGCATAAGCAATGCACAACACACGCACATGAGCGAAAGCAAGAGTACGTGGCACAATCACAAAAAGAGCAAAGAGGTAAAGATGCAAAAAACTTCTTTATAGATACTTGAAAGCAAAGTACATCAAGAAAGAAAGAGAGGGTCCGAATACATGGAGTTCTTAAGCCATAAGGCCTTGTGGGGCATTCGAGAGTGCCAAAGAGGTATATACATAGGAACAAAAAGGCAAAAAATATAGTGATCCGGAACACACTCCCCCACCTAAGTTGGTGCCGTCATCGACACCAATTGTTCATGGTAGTCTTTTACAAGCTGTCGATGCTGAAACATGCCGCTGACCTTCTCCCAGGTGGTTTCACATTCTGGCAATCCCTTCCACTGCACTAAGTACTTTTTAACTTTTCCTAAATAATTGTTGGAATGGTTCAGAATGACTTTTGGTTCTCTGTTTGGTACACTGACTGTTGAGGGTGCCTACTACAAGATGGGAGTACGTTCAGACATTCTTCGTTGAGGATCACCTTATCTTCATAGATGGCTTCAAGTTGCATATGTGGAATACCAGATGCACTTGAAAGTTTCTTGGCAAGTCCAGCCAGTATGCCAAGTTTTCCACGCGCTTGATAATGGTGAATAAACCATCATACTTGCAAATAAGGCCTCAATAGTAGCCCCGAAAGATAGTTGTATGATCGAAAAAGAGCTTGGCCAACACCTTGTCTCCAACACGAAATTTTGTTAGACAACGCTTCTCATCTGCCCATTTTTTCATGCGCTTGGTCGCCTTGTTTAGGTATGCCTTCGTTAACTCTGTCTGATCTTGCCAGTTCCAGACGAACTGGTATGCATAAGGAACTTTGCCACATCCTTGCATAAGGGAGTACAGAGTATGCGGCTGTTGTCCGGTTGCAACTTCGAATAGACTATGGCCGGATGACTCGCTTTTTTAGAGGTTATAGCCGAATTGAGCTGCATCAAGTAGATCAACCAAATCCTTTTAGTTGGCACTAACAAAGTGCTGCAGGTATTCCTCCAACATGCCATTGATCCTTTTTGCTTGTCCGTCGATTTGGGGGTGAAAGCTTGTGTTGAAATATAAGTTTATCTCCATCAAGCGAAACACTTCTCGCCAAAACTTGCCAGTAAAGTGTGCATCACGATCATTGATAATGCTCTCTTAAATTTCTCAATGCTTGATTACATTCCACATGAACAACTTTGCGATGTTGACAGTTAAGCAGGTGGCAGGGGCAGGGGCAGGCACAAAGGTAACATACTTCAAAAACCTGTCCATAATCACATAGATAGAACGGCAGTGTTGTGCTTTTGGCAAGCTCATAATGAAATCCATGGTTATGCACTCCTACAGACGACTTGGCATAGGTAGGGGATCCAGTAGTCCACCGGGTCATTGATTGATGGCCTTGTCTTGTTGACAAATCAAGCAAGTTGAAACAAAAGGATCTACATCATCGCGCATCTGCGGCCAGTAGAATGCACGTTCTAACACTGCTAAGGTCCTTTGTTATTCTGGGTGACCAGCCCAGGTAGTATAGTGGCACTCGTGCATCAAACACCTTCTTAAGGTATCCTATTGTAAACACCCCAAAATTTCAACATTCATTTCAGACAACCCTCCTCGTGCAGTGCCAACCCTGTTAGGTCAGTGTAGGAGTCAAACCCCGAGTCAGTTTCAGAAAATCATCACTTTACCCATTTTCACTAGGAAAATTACCATTTTAACCCCTAGGTCATCCCGAACCCCAATCAGTCAGAGTCAACCAAGCTCAGTGGTCAGTTCAGAATAGTTAGAATATCAGTTATCTCAAGCTCACCCAAGCTCACAATGAACAAGCCATTTTTCATTTCTGACCATTCCTACCAAAATGGGATCATTTCTTCAGAAATGAGCTCATTTCTCACTCAAATCCAAGCCAATTGTCTCCGAGTCAGTCATTCCTACTCAGTCATGTTTTCCAAAGTCTAACTTGAGCTCACCAGAAGTTCAAGTGCTCCAGTTTCAGTTCAAAACTATTTCTAAGTGTTCAGGAGCCTATTTTAGCTCGTTTCAGCTCTTTCAGCTGAAATTGAGCTGAGTTCAGCCAATTGAGCTAGTGTTTGAGCTTCGATTTTAGTTCATGTCAGTATTACTGACCTTTGTTCTAACTCAAACCCAGCTCAAATTCGTAATTCACTTCACTCCAATGACCATTTCGCACCATTTATCTAAAAATTGCAGCTTTTCTTAAAAATTTAGTCGGAAAGGTCAGTTGAGTCAGTGTCTGGTCAATTCATTTGAGTTCTGAAACTCTAAAACCCAGCTCAATTCAGCTCAGACCCTAATTTCCAGTGTCACTCTAGATCGGTAGGACCTGAAAACCATTTCTTCAACAATTTTGTAAACTTTGTCAATTTTAATGCTTTTTAAACTGGTACAGCTGCCAATCGGGGTCTAATATCCAAAATTCTTCATTCAGGGTCTGCATTTCGCATAGCATTTCATGTCATTTCTCATCATTTCATATCATTTCTCAGCATTTCATAACATTTCATCACATTTCATTTCATTTTTGAAGTCGAGAACTCTAGTTTTACAAAATTCAATCCAGATCGAGTTTTAAAAGTTTTCAGAAATCAATTTCAAACCCTGGGTTTCCAAAATTGACATTTTTACCTCTGGGATTCTAAATTTGGAAATATTTTCTCAAGAAAATTGATCTGGATTTATTTTAAACTCAAATTTTCAAAATCTATGTTGGATTTGCTTCACAACGGGGTAATAAACTTCAAAATCCAAGTTCGTTTAAAAAACTGCCAAAAATAGCTCGTTTCGTCCGGGAATTTTCTAAAAAGACCATTTTACCCCTATGATTATCAAAATGAATTTCAAAATTTGGAAAGAGAGCCCGCTCTGAGATGACTCCTTTATTTCTATTTAAAAAAACAAAAAAGTTTTATCTTTTCCTTTTCTTTCGTTTTTTTAATTTGATTGTTACTTTTTTTTATTATTTTATTTTCTTTGAGAGGAGGTGGGACCCACAAGGTGGTCGCCCAAACCTACAGCCCCCTCTCCATTCCTTTCTTTCCTTTTTCTTTTTCCCTTTCTTTTTCTCTTTTTTCTTCCTTTCTTTCCTTTTCTTTTTCTTCTTTCTTTCCTTTCTTTTCTTCCCTTTCTTTCCTTCTTCCCTTCCTTCCTTCCTTTCCCTCTTGCCCAGCCATTCACATAAAGGGTCGCTCCCTCTTTCATTGGGTCATTAAACCATAAGTTGATACTTTTTCTTTTCCTAAGTTTAACATCCAAAAAAAAAACACAAGGTTAACCCTATCTCACGGATGCTACTTTTTCCCCCTCTCTCATTCACATTCTCTCTCCCTTAACCCTTTCACTCTCATTACACAACACCCCCATCTCTCATTGCAGCAACACACAGCACCCTCAACTCCTTCAAGCAGCAGCCGACTCGTTCAACACCACCACTTTCGGCCACCAAAGGGGAGCACTGGCTGGTAGCCACCTTCAATACAACTTCAGCTGGACCTCCATCGCAGCCACCTTCAATACAACTTCAGCTGGACCTCCATCGCAGCCACCTCTCCACCTTCTTTCCTCCATTACCACCTCTCATCACCTCCAGCCGGTTCACAAGCCACAACACCTCCTTCTCCATTGCTGCCAACTCCTTCACCTCCTTGCTTCAGTCATACCAAAGCAATCGATCGAAGGTAAGGATACCCCCTTCGTCATCTTCATTATGCATATTTTACCAAATTTTCATTAATATTCCCATTAGAAAGAAGATTTTAATATAAAGCCACTTCAAAACTGGATTTACGGTTTTCAAAGCACTGATTTTGAATGAAATGAAAATCATGTTCATTCATGACAACGGCTATGCAAATAGGGGATCCATCCGATGAATGGATCGGATCCCCTAATATTGATAGCCGAAATCAAATATGATTTACATGCCTCCTTGATCTTTTTTTTTATCCATGGTTTTAGATAGGTTTCATGTTTTTCCTCACGTTACATTTATTTTTTTTATCTTTTTATGCTGTTTATTATGGTCTCATTAAAACATCATTGATATTACATTGTTTTGATTTTAGGCATGTAGTCCCATCATCATTTTATGCGTAAATTTTTATTAATAAATTTTGAAAAAATTACTTGTGAGTGCCTTAGTTTATTTGTGATATCCTACTGCAAACTTGATTCCGTTCGAATTTTAGAACTTCATTGAACAAATCAAACCCTAAATCGGGTTTTCTGTTGTTCTGAACTTCTAGTTTCTGCTTTAGCAGAGTTTAACCTCCGGAATTACCCTTGTGAAAAATCCGTATTTTCCCATAAAAATCACAGTAGATTCACAATGGAGTCTACTAATGGTTTGAAAATTTTGAGATATGTACAAGCAGATTTACCCTCTGTCAAAAATCGATTTTCCCAGACTTTGGAGAACATCTCGATTTTCCTTTGTCAGGGTATAGACAAAACTTAACATGCTATGTCCACTCAACCCGTAGCCCGTCTGCAAAAACTTTCAACACGAAAGTTGTTTCTAACTCATTTTCCTGTCATTTTCCAAAATTTGGGGATTTTTGGAATTGTCCAAGTAGTTTTCTCGGATTTATCTTTTTTCTCTGACAGATTCCAATATCCAGAAATTCTAGAGATTCGGGTCTCTGATAACAGTGTGCCCTTTTCCAGACCGTAACTCAAATCCCAATGATTTGAAAAGATAAAATTTCCCTCTGTCTGTCAGGGACATTTTCCCACAATTTCAGCCATTTTTTCATCTGTTTGTTATTTTCTTCACATTTTCTCTCGAAACCTGTCTGTTTCTTCTAAATCCTAGAGTCGGCGGATTCTGATCCGACTTGCCGGAGCTGTACAACTCCGACCATAGGTCAAAACCAGAATATGTAAAAGGCTAAAATCCTTGCCTTACTGTCCTTTGTCACCCCATAAAATTTGGAAAATTTGTATGGAAGTTTGATATCCGAAATCCTATTTAGAATCAACATTTTAGGTAAAATTCTGATTTTTTAAGATTTTTAGCTATTTTCTGTATTAAGAAAATAAAAAAAATATATTTTCGCAATTCATTCTATTTTTAGGGTTAGTATAGGTGTACATGCCAAATTTGGCTCAATTACAAGTTCATTTGCTTTATATGTTAGTTTATTTTTAAATTCAGAAGCGAAAATCAGACGAAAATCAAGTCAAATTTGATAATTTATGATATTTTCATCATTTTAGGGTTTTTATCATGTAAATAAGCATGTCATGTCATATTAGGGTTAATTTCAATCTTATTTGCATTTCACATTTTCTATTTTGGCAAAATTTCTTTCAGAAAACCCTGGTTTTAAGGCCATAGTCTTGTTATCAGGGGCATTTTGGTCATTTTGACTATAATTTCGAAATTCTAAACTTCAATTTTCTAATTTGTCTTGCATATCATCATATTTCATCATATTATGTTTGATTTAGTTCATTTTATTTTCAAAATTCCAAAATTTATAAAAATTCTTTCAGAAAACCCTGATTTCAAGATCATGAGGGCCATTTTTGTCATTTTGACCCCAGTTTCGAATTTCCAAGTTTATTTTCAAAATTTATTCATTATTTATCATGTTTATATCAAAGAGGGGTATGATTCTGGGTTTATATTTGAATAATATCCGATAATTTCTAATATTTTCGGATAAATTCAGATAAACCTACATTTATGTGCTAATAGGTTTTCTAGTTTTGCAGGAACATTCAAGAGGAAGACTTAGCCATTTTATTTATTTGTTTTATTCAATTCAATGTAAAAAGCAATGTAATATTTGGAATAAGATTTTACATTTCTGCTTAGAATAGGACTGCATTGATATAGTTTAATTTCAGCAAAATTTCAATATCTGAATATATCATTCATGCACAGTTTTTCAAATCCACTATGGTTGACACGAATGACACGTGCATAAGCTCTTATGGAGTTTATAAATTCCGTGGGATTCGTATTTATGGCCATAGTCAGAATACGAAGAAAACCAAGATTTATTATCTTCGTATTAGCCACATTCAACCTACACTTAGGCTAACTTCAAAAAAATGCACTGCATTTCTCAAAATTTCAAAAGGATTTCCCAATTCCTCAATGAAATTCCTTTTGAAATTCATATTCATTCATTCATATCATTCAAATTGCGTTATTTTCAAATTCATTTTTCAATTTCAGAAAAAACAATTTTCTCAAGGTTTTACCAAGGCTTTCTCAGGATTAGATTTTCTTAGAATTATGAGTTTTCAAATGACATTTCAAAGCATTTCTCAAGTTTAAATCAAGATTTTCCAATGTTTTAAGATTCTCAAATGTCAAAATCCCAAGTTTTAAGAATTCGATTTTATCAAAGATCTGATTTTCCTGAGAATCCATTATTCATTTCAAAAATCCTTTTCCAATGAATTTCCTGATTTTCTCAAGATTCTCAAATCCATTTCCTCAGAAAAGCAATTCTAAGCTCAAAATCGATTTTCCCAAAGTTCAAGTTTTTCTGAGAATTTATTTTCCAATATAAATTTCTGATTTCCATTAAAGCTTAATGATTTTCCCAGGAATTTCATTTTCAAGCACTTTTCCAATCATTTTCCAAGTACATCTCAATTTTTCAAAGCAAACATCATGTTTCTCAAACTTGCATCTTTTCAAAATTTCATAGCACATGCTTGATTCTTTGTGCATTCTAGGAAAATAGAGCATAATTTAGATCATTTAACTTAGTCAAAGCGCACAATTGATCCTTGGTTCGATTACCCCTGGTAAAGGCACCAAGAACGGTTGAACCTCGTATCGACAGGCGGATCCTATTCCACAGAATTTTTCCGCAAATTTTCAAAACGGAGGTGAGTAATTTTCAAAACTTTGGTCGAGTTTGACTCGCAGAATCGTTTCTCTCTCACGAGAGAAGGGAAAATTTTTGCGATGATAACAGGTTTGGTGACCGTGATGGGACCTATCTTCGTCTGATCAAGCAAAGAGGGGCATCTGTAAACACCCTAAATTTTCCTCATCCATGCTCAGATAACCCTCCTCGTGCAGTACCAACCCTGTTAGGTCAGTGTAGGAGCCCAATCTTGAGTCAGTTTCAGAAAACTACTACTTTACCCATTCTCATTAGGGAAATTACCATTTTACTCCTAGGACATCCCGAACCCCAGTCAGTCGGAGTCAACCAGGCTCATTGGTCGGTTCAGAACAATTAGAAGATCAGTCATTTTAAGCTCATTTGAACTCACAGTGAGAAGCACATTTTCATTTTTGACCATTCCTGCCAAAATGAGATCATTTTTTCAGAAATGAGCTCATTTTTTCACTCAAACCCAAGCCAATGGTCTCTGAGTCAGTCATTCACAATCAGTTATATTCCCTAAAGTCTAGCATGAGCTTACCAGGAGTTCAAGTGCTCCAGTTTCAGTTCAAAACCAATCCAAATGTCTAGGAGCCCATTTTATCCCATTTTAGCCTGTTTCAGCTCTTTCGGCTGAAATTGAGCTAAATCCAGTCAGTTGAGCTAGTGTTTGAGCTTTGATTTTAGTTCATGTCAGTATTACTGATCTTTGTTCTAGCTCAAACCAGCTCAGATTCATAATTTACTTCACACCAGTGACCATTCCATACCATTTCTCTAAAAATGACAGTTTTTCTTGAAAATTTAATCGGAAAGGTCAGTTGAGTCAGTGTCTGGTCAGTTCACTTGAGTTCTGAAACTCTAAAACCTAGCTCAAGCCAGCTCATTTTAGTTCAATTCAGCTCAAACCCTAATTTTCAGTGCCACTCTAGCCCAGTAGAGTCCAAAAACCATTTCTTGAACCATTTTGTAAATTTTATCAATTTTAACATCTTTTGAACATGTATAATTGTCAATCGGGGTGTAAAATCCAAAATTCTTCATTCAAGGTCTGCATTTCACATAGAACTTCATATCATTTCTCATCATTTCATACCATTTCTCAACATTTCATAACATTTCATAACATTTCATCACATTTCATTTCATTTTCAAAGTCCAGAACTCCAGTTTTATAAATTTCAATCTAGATCGAGTTTTAAAAGCTTTCAGAAATCAATTTCAAACCCTGGGTTTCCAAAATTGACATTTTTACCCTCGGGATTATAAATTTGGAAATATTTTCTCGAGAAAAATAATCTGAATTAATTTCAAACTCAATTTTTTAAAATCTATGCTGGATTTGTTTCGCAACGGGGTATTGAACTTCAAAATTCGAGCTCGTTTCAAAAACTGCCAAAATAGCTCATTTCGTCTGGGAATTTTCTGAAAAGACTATTTTACCCTTCTAATCGTCAAAATGAATTTCAAAAGTGGAATTCAGACCCACTCTGAGATGACCCATCCATTTGCATTTGCCTTTTAATTTATATATAAAAAAGATTTTTTTTTTAGCTTTCTTTATTTTCTTTATTCTTTTTTATTTTATTTATTTATTTTATTTTACCATTAGGTGGGGCCCACAAGGTAGGTCGACCCCCCTAGCCCCTCTCTTCCTCTCCATTTCCTTTCTTTCTTCTTCCCCTTTCCTTTTTCTTCCTTCCTTTCTTTCTTTCTTTCTTCTTTTCCTTCTTTCTTTTCTTTCTTTCTTTCTTTTTCTTCTTTCTTTCCTCCTTTCTTTCTTCTCCCTCCACTCACGTACATCCCTTCCAGCCCACCCTCCTTGTTCTTCTTGTCCCTCTTCTTTCTTTCTTTCTTTCTTTCTTTCTTTCCTTTTCCCTTCTTTCTTTTCTTTGCTTTCTTTTCTTCCCTTTCTTTCCTTCTTCCCTTCCTTTCCCTAGCCTCCAACCATTCACATATGGTTGTTCATTAAAGTCAGCTAATATTATTAGAAACTTAGGTTTTAGTTTATGAAAACCTAAGTTATCAAAAAAAAAGAAAAAGAGGAGAACGACTGCCTATCTATCCATCTCACTCTACTCTCTCTCTCCCTTGGTTCCCAATACGCAGCACCTCCACTTCTTCCTTGCAGCCACTACCACAGCAGCAACCTCCTTACTCCAGCCGGCAGCCACCTTCAACACAACTAGGTGCAGCCATCAACTACAACCCCTCTCTTGGTGGAACTTACCTCCAACAGTGCAATCAACCACCACAACTTCCAATCTTCTACCTCAAGGTTCAGTCGCCAGTTTCACAGCCATTGGATCCGCACCATCGAGCCTCCTTCTCACAGTTAGAGCTTTCATCTACAACTGTCGCCTCCTTCACGCCAGCCATCCTTCAGCCACCACACAAGCGTTTGGTGGATTGTCTGGTGCCTTTCGAGTTCCAACCCTCTTTGGATGCAGCAAGGTCGGATTCCAGCCTCTTTGGTAGCAATTGCTGCTACCCCAACCTTCAGCCACGACCAAGGTGCATTTTTTTTTACTTGATATTCACTTTGTTTCATCAATACATGTTTTTAGAGGATATTCTATATGAGTAGGCTCGATGAACGATGGGATATGTCCGTTGGATGGACTAGAGCTTTCGTTCGAAAGCCAAAAGCAGCAAAGTGAATCATATCCTCATTGGATTTTGTTTTAGTTTTATATTCCATGAAATTTCATTAAAAACATGTCCTTAGGTCAGTTTGTTAGTCGTTTCATTCATTTTACATATTTCATTGTCATTTAACTTAGAATCGTTTAGATTTCATTCTTATACGAAGTCCATGCGTTATTTTATGTGAGTTATTTCATCAATAAATTTTGTAAATTTCATTGTTATTTGATTTACGTGTCCTTAACTTTCTGTTAATATTCTGGTATAATTTGAGTTTTGTAACCCCATGAACAAAGCAAAATCCCAATTCGGGTTTTGGACTTTTCAAAAAATCCAATTTCTGCTTTGGTAGACAGGAACCTTCAGAATCACCTTCATGGAAGATCCGGATCTTCTCCTAAAAATCACAGTGGATTCAAGATGGAATCTACTAAGTATCTGACAATTTTGAGATCTGTACAAACATTTTGACTTCTATTAAAAATCGATTCTCCCAGACCTCTGCGAAAATCTTGATTTTCCTTTATCAGGGTATAGACAGACCCTAACGTGTTGTGTCTGCCCAACCCGTAGCCTGTCTGCAAAAACATTCAACACAAAAGTTGTTTCTAACCCATTTTACTATCATTTCCCAAAATTTGGGGATTTTTGGGATTATCCCAGTATTTTTCCTGAATTTATCTTTTCTTTCTGACAGATTCCAATATCCAGAAATTCCAAAGATTTAGGTCTCTGATAACAGTGTTCCCTTTTCCAAACCATAACCCAAATCTCAATGATATGAAAAGATCAAATTTTTCTCTATCTGTCAGAGACACTTTCTCACAAATTCATCCATTTTTTCATCTGTCTGCTATTTTCCCACATTTTCTACCAAAACCTGTCTGTTTGCCCTAAATCCTAGAGTCCCCGAATTCCGATCCGACTTGCCGGAGCTGTACAGCTCCGACCATAGGTCAAAACCAGAATATGTAAAAGTAAAAAATCTTTGCCTACTGTCCTCTGTCACCCCATAAAATTTGGAAAATTTGTATGAAAGTTTGATATCATAAATCCCATTTAGAATCAACATTTTAGGCAAAATTCTGATTTTTTAGGATTTTTAGCTATTTTATATATTAAGAAAATACAAAAAATATATATTTTCGAGCTCCATTCTGTTTTTATTGTTAGTATAGGTGTTCATGCCAAATTTGGCTCAATTCCAAGTTCATTTGATTTGTATGTTAGTTTAATTTTAAATTCAGAAGCGAAAATCAGGCGAAATCAAGTTAAATTTGATATTTTATTATATTTTCTCCATTTTAGGGGTTTATTCATGTAAATAAGCATGTCATATCATATTAGGGTTAATTTAAATCTAATTTTTATTTCCATTTTCCATTTTTACAAAATTTATTTCAGAAAACCCTGGTTTCAAGGTCATAGTCTTGTTATCAAGGGCATTTGGATCATTTTGACCTAAATTTCAAAATTTCAATTTCTAATTCCATAATTTTTCATTCATGTCATCATATTTCATCATGTTAAGTTTGATTTATTTTATTTGATTTTCAAAATTTTAAATTTTACAAAAATTCTTTCAGAAAACCCTGATTTCAAGGTCATCAAGGGCATTTTTTCATTTTGACCCCAATTTCAAATTTCCAAGTTTATTTTCAAAATTTATTCATTATTTCTCACATTTATATCAAAGAGGGTATGATTCTAGGTTTATATCTGAATAATATCCGATAATTTTCAATATTTTCGGATAAATTCACATAAACCTACATTTATGTGCTAATAGGTTTTCTAGTTTTGCAGAAACATTCAAGAGGAAGACTTAGCTATTTTATTTATTTGTTTTATTCAATTCAATGTAAAAAACAATGTAATATTTGGAATAAGAATTTACATTTCTGCTTAGAATAGGACTGCATTGCATATAGTTTAATTTCAGCAAAATTTCATTATCTGAATGTATCATTCATGCACATTTTTCCAAATCCACTATGGTTGACACGAATGACACGTGCACAAGCTCTTATGGAGTTTATAAATTCGGTGGGATTCGTATTTATGGTCATAGTCAGAATACGAAGAAAACCATGATTTATTATCTTCGTATTAGCCACATTCAGCCTACACTTACGCTAACTTCAAAAAAATGCACTGCATTTCTCAAACTTTCAAAAAGATTCTCTCAATTTCTCATTGAAATTCCCTTTCAAATTCAGTCATTCATTCAATTTGCATCATTTTCAAAATCGTTTCCCAATTCCATTTCAGAAAAATCAGTTTTCTCAAAAATTTCCAAGTTTTTCTCAGGATTTGATTTTCTCAGAATCCTAAGTTTTCACATGAAACTTCAAAGCATTTCCCAAGTTCAAATCAAGATTTTCCAATGTTTTAATATTCCCAAATTTCAAAATCCCAAGTTTTCAGAAATCAATTTTCTCAGAATTCCCATTTTTTTGAGAATTTATTTTCCATTTCAAAAAATCATTTTCCAATGAACTTCCTGACTTTTTTAAGATTTTTAAATCCATTTCCTCAGAAAAACAATTCCAAATCTCAAAAATCGATTTTCTGAAGATTCAAGTTTTCCTAAGAATTTATTTTCCAATACAATTTCTGATTTCCAATAAAATTCATTGATTTTCCCAAGTATTTCTCAAGCATTTTCCAAGCACATTTCAATTTTTCAAAGCAAACATCATATTTATCAAACTTGTATCTTTTTAAAATCCCATAGCACAAGTCTGATTCTCTGTGCATTTTAGGAAAATAGGGCATAATTTAGATAGTTTAACTTAGTCAAAGCGCACATTTGATCCTTGGTTCAATTACCCCTGGTAAAGGCGTCAGAAATGGTTGAACCTCGTACCGACAGACGGATCCCATTCCACAGAATTTTCTCGCAATTTTTTAAAACGGAGGCGAGTAATTTTCAAAACCAATTTTCAAAACTTTGGTCGAGTTTGACTCGCAGGATCGTTTCTCTCTCTCACAAGAGATGAGAAAAATTTTGCGATGATAACAGGTTTGACGACCGTGATGGGACTACATGCCTAAAATCAAAACAATGTTCTATCAATGATGTTTTAATGAGACCATAATAAACATCATAAAAAGATAAATAAATAAATAAATAAATCTAACATGAGAAAAAACATGAAACCTATCTAAAACCATGGATAAGAAAAAAAGATCAAGGAGGCATGTAAATCATATTTGATTTCGGCTATCGGTATTAGGGGATCTGATCCATCCATCGGATGGATCCCCTATTTGCATAGCCGTTGTCATGAATGAACATGATTTTCATTTCATTCAAAATCAGTGCTTTGTAAACCGTAAATCCAGTTTTGAACTGGCTTTATATTAAAATCGTCTTTGTAATGGGAATATTAATGAAAATTTGGTAAAATATGTATAATGAAGATGACGAAGGGGGTATCCCTACCTTGGATCGATTGCTTTGATATGAATGAATGAATGAATTTTCCCCAGGTGTTCGTGCTGATAATTCTTCAACACCCAGTGTTCGTGCTGGTAAAATTTCATAAAACAATGTTCGTGCTGGTAATTCTTCAAAACCAAGTGTTCGTGCTGGTAATTTTTCAAAAATCCAATGTTCGTGCTGGTAAATTTTCAAAACCCAGTGCTCATTTAGTTTTTCCTTGAAGATTTAAATTTTGATTCGAATCTTCTCTCAAAACCCAGTTTAGCACCTGGTCTATTCAAAGCTCACGAGTTGAATCATTCCTTCTTAAACTATGGTCCTTAGGTTAAATTCCTATGGAATTAATCGTTTGTAGGCTGAATCTCTGCTAAACCGATGTAATCCCTAGGTTAAATTCCTATGGAATTGATAGTTCTTAGGTTGAATCCCTATTGAACCCATGTTGTTCTTAATTGAACCAATGTCGTTCTTAGGATGAATCCCTATTGAACCCATGTTCCCAGAGAACCAATGTCGTTCTCAATTGAACCCATGTCGTTCCCAGTAAACTAATTTCTAATTTTGACCTTCGGGTCAATCAATTTCCAAATTTAAGCCTTCGGGTTACAATCTTACCAACATTAGTTATTTTCCTGCCTTCGGGTTACAACTTTATCAATATCTATCACTTTCTAAGCCTTCGGGTTACAACTTCATCAATGTCAATCAATTTCAAATCATCGAATTCAATCTTTCAATCAAAATCCGGCTTTCGAGCTGGTCGGTCAACAAATCCTACTTTCGAGCTGGTCGGTCAACAAATCCTGCTTTTGAGCTGGTCGGTCAACAAATCCTACTTTCGAGCTGGTAGTTTAACAAATCCTGCTTTCGAGCTGGTCGGTCAACCCAAATCCTACTTTCGAGCTGGTAAGTCAAAATAAAACCCAACTTTCGAGTTGATCTTTTATTGAATCTTTTCAGGACTCAATTTGGTCATGGATGTGTCAATTAGACCTCAAGCAATTTCTTTCACCAAGGATTTTAAGAATATTTTACCAATTTGTCATTAAATACTTGTTGATTTCAAAATCTTTATTACACAAAATCTCCAATCTCAGAATACCTTCAGTATTACTTTCGAAAGGACAAAGCTTTTGCGAAGAAGGATTAAAAATTCAAGATCTTTCAATTGGCCAACCAAAAGGCTGAAAAATAAATCCTCGATATGGCTAGCAAAGGAAATTCAATGTTGTTGCAAAGTCATAAGTGATCGGTATTGATCGCAGTCAATGACACATTTTTAAAGATCATTCTTGGAAAATAAAGCAGTCGAAATATCCTGGGTGATACGAAAAAATCCATTCAATTGCCATATCTCCTCAATGACCTAAAATTGCAATTAAATATCTGCAAAAGGGATCTCTCAATTGTCGTCAAGATGAAGACGAATTATGCGAGTTAGATCTCCGGGGCCAAAGAAGATTTGGATCATCTCCAAAATGAAGGAGTTTGTGACGGATCACCGCCAAGTTGACGGTGACTGCGATGAGCCTCTCGACAAACCCTAAAGGATATTTAATTTCTGCTATCATCAAGAGATTTTTAACCAAAGAACCAATAATCGTCAATATAATCCCTGAGAGAAAAGAAGGATCCTTTTGTGTTGTCAAAAGAATCGCCTTGCTCCTTTGGATCGCCTTGTCATCTTTTGCGTTGTTAAAAGAATCATCTTGTTCATTTGGATCGCCTTGTCATCTTTTGCGTTGTTAAAAGAATCATCTTGTTCCTTTGGATCGCCTTTGCCATCTTTCGCGTTGTCGAAAGAATTCATCTTTTATGTTGTCAAAAGAATCGCCTTGCTCTTTTGGATCACATTGTCATCTTTCGCGTTGTTGAAAGAATCACCTTGTTCCTTTGGATCGCCTTTGCTATCTTTCGCGTTGTCGAAAGAATTCATCTTTCATGTTGTCGAAAGAATTCATCTTTCGCGTTGTCAAAAGAATCGCCTTGCTCCTTTGGATCGCCTTGTCATCTTTCGTGTTGTTGAAAGAATCGCCTTGTTCCTTTGGATCGCCTTTGCCATCTTTCACGTTGTCGAAAGAATTCAACTTTTGCATTGTCAAAAGAATCGCCTTGTTCCTTTGGATCGCCTTGTCATCTTTCGCGTTGTTGAAAGAATCGCCTTGTTCCTTTGGATCACCTTTGCCATCTTTCACGCTGTCGAAAAAAAATCATCTTTCGCGTTGTCGAAAGAATCGCCTTGCTCTTTTGGATCGCCTTGTCATCTTTCACGTTGTTGAAAGAATCGCCGTGTTCTTTTGGATCGCCTTTGCCATCTTTCGCGTTATTGAAAGAATGCATCTTTCACGTTGTCGAAAGAATTCATCTTTTGTGTTGTCCAAAGAATCGCCTTGTTCCTTTGGATCGCCTTTGTCATCTTTCGCGTTGTCGAAAGAATTTATCTTTCGCGTTGTCAAAAGAATTCATCTTTCGCGTTGTTGAAAGAGTCACCTTATTCTTCTTCTTCAAAAAAAAAATTGCCTTATTCACCATCCAACTTACCATTTTCTATCTTACCGGTCAGGTTAAGGGATTAAACCCGAGCCTCATTCTGATGAGGTATTTCATTTTCCCGATCAGGTTAAGGGTTAAACCTGAGCCTCATTTTGATGAGGTATTTCATTTTCCGATCGGGTTAAGGGTCAAACCTGAGATTCGTTTCTATATGAGGTATTTTTTGTCCCATCCAAGTTAAGGGCAAAACCTGAATCTCACTTCTTTTGAAGTAAATTTCCCTTCTTCATTCTCCATTTCATATCTACCATTTTCATAAGGGCTAATTTCTTCATATCCAGTCAGATCCTTCTAACTGAGGCATGTTTATATCCCAAATTTGGTGTGTTTTTCTTTGCCACTAAGCTTGTCTTCAAGTCGGCTTAGTAGCAAAGAGAGGCTTCTGTAAACACCCCAAATTTTCCACACTCATTTCAGACAACCCTCCTCGTGCAGTGCCAACCTTGTTAGGTCAGTGTATGAGTCAAACCCCGAGTCAGTTTCACAAAATCACCACTTTACCCACTTTCACTAGGAAAATTACCATTTTAACCCCTAGGTCATCCCAGACCCCAATCAGTCGGAGTCAACCAAGTTCAGTGGTCAGTTCAGAATAGTTAGAATATCAGTTATCTCAAGCTCACCCAAGCTCACAATGAATAGACCATTTTTCATTTCTGACCATTCTTGCCAAAATGAGATCATTTCTTCAGAAATGAGCTTATTTCTCACTCAAATCCAAGCCAATTGTCTCACAGTCAGTCATTCCCAGTCAGTCATGTTTCCCAGAGTCTAACTTGAGCTCACCAGAACTTCAAGTGCTCCAGTTTCTGTTCAAAACCATTTCAAGTGTCTAGGAGCCTATTTTAGCCCGTTTTAGTTCTTCCAGCTGAAATTGAGCCGAGTTCATCCAATTGAGCTAGTGTTTGAGCTTCGATTTTAGTTCATGTCAGTATTACTGACCTTTGTTCTAGCTCAAACCCAGGTCAGATTCGTAATTCACTTCACTCCAGTGACCATTCCGCACCATTTATCTAAAAATGACAGCTTTTATTGAAAATTTAGTCGAAAAGGTCAATTGAGTCAGTGCTTGGTCAGTTCATTTGAGTTCTGAAACTCTAAAACCCAGTTCAATCCAGCTCAATTCAGCTCAAACCCTAATTTCCAGTGTCACTCTGGCTCGGTATGACCTGAAAACCATTTCTTCAACCATTTTGCAAACTTTGTCAATTTTAATGCTTTTTAAACTGATACAACTGCCAATCGGGGTCTAATATCCAAAATTCTTCATTCAGGGTCTGCATTTCGCATAGCATTTCATGTCATTTTTCATCATTTCATATCATTTCTCAGCATTTCATAACATTTCATTTCATTTTTGAAGTCGAGAACTCTAGTTTTATAAAATTCAATCCAGATCGAGTTTTAAAAGTTTTCAGAAATCAATTTCAAACTCTGGGTTTCCAAAATTGACATTTTTACCCCCGGGATTCTAAATTTGGAAATATTTTCTCAAGAAAATTGATCTGGATTTATTTTAAACTCAAATTTTCAAAATCTATGTTGGATTTGCTTCACAACGGGGTAATAAACTTCAAAATCCGAGTTCGTTTCAAAAACTGCCAAAAATAGCTCGTTTCGTCCGGGAATTTTCTAAAAAAACTATTTTACCCCTATGATTATCAAAATGAATTTCAAATTTGGAAAGAGAGCCCGCTCTGATATGACTCCTTTATTTCTATTTTAAAAAAACAAAAAAGTTTTATCTTTTCCTTTTCTTTCGTTTTTTTAATTTGATTGTTAATTTTTTTATTATTTTATTTTCTTTGAGAGGAGGTGGGACCCACAAGGTGGTCGCCCAAACCTCCAGCCCCCTCTCCATTCCTTTCTTTCCTTTTTCTTTTTCCCTTTCTTTTTCTCTTTCTTCTTCCTTTCTTTCCTTTTCTTTTTCTTCTTTCTTTCCTTTCTTTCCTTCTTCCCTTTCTTCCTTCCTTCCTTTCCCTCTTGCCCAGCCATTCACATAAAGGGTCTCTCCCTCTTTCATTGGGTCATTAAACCATAAGTTGATACTTTTTCTTTTCCTAAGTTTAACATCCAAAAAAAAAACACAAGGTTAACCCTATCTCACGGCTGCTACTTTTTCCCCATCTCTCATTCACATTCTCTCTCCCTTAACCCTTTCACTCTCATTACACAACACCCCCATCTCTCATTGCAGCAACACATAGCACCCTCAACTCCTTCAAGCAGCAGCCGACTCCTTCAACACTACCACTTTCGGCCACCAAAGGGGAGCACTGGCTGGTAGCCACCTTCAATACAACTTCAGCTGGACCTCCATCGCAGCCACCTTCAATACAACTTCAGCTGGACCTCCATCGCAGCCACCTCTCCACCTTCTTTCCTCCATTACCACCTCTCATCACCTCCAGCCGGTTCACAAGCCACAACACCTCCTTCTCCATTGCTGCCAACTCCTTCACCTCCTTGCTTCAGTCATACCAAAGCAATCGATCGAAGGTAAGGATACCCCCTTCGTCATCTTCATTATGCATATTTTACCAAATTTTCATTAATATTCCCATTAGAAAGAAGATTTTAATATAAAGCCACTTCAAAACTGGATTTACGGTTTTCAAAGCACTGATTTTGAATGAAATGAAAATCATGTTCATTCATGACAACGGCTATGCAAATAGGGGATCCATCCGATGAATGGATCGGATCCCCTAATATTGATAGCCGAAATCAAATATGATTTACATGCCTCCTTGATCTTTTTTTTTATCCATGGTTTTAGATAGGTTTCATGTTTTTCCTCACGTTACATTTATTTTTTTTTATCTTTTTATGCTGTTTATTATGGTCTCATTAAAACATCATTGATAGTACATTGTTTTGATTTTAGGCATGTAGTCACATCATCATTTTATGCGTAAATTTTTATCAATAAATTTTGGAAAAATTACTTGTGAGTGCCTTAGCTTATATGTAATATCCTACTGCAAACTTGATTCCGTTTGGATTTTAGAGCTTCATTGAACAAATCAAACCATAAATCGGGTTTTCTGTTTCTCTGAACTTCTAGTTTCTGCTTTAGCAGAATTTAACCTCCTGAATCACCCTAGTGGGAAATTCGTAATTTCCCATAAAAATCGCAGTAGATTCACAATGAAATCTACTAATGATCTGGAAATTTTCAGATCTGTACAAGCAGATTTACTCTCTGTCAAAAATCGATTTTTCTAGACCCTTGAGAAAATTTTGATTTTCTTTTGTCAAGGTATAGACAGACCCTAACGTGATGTGTTCACAAAACCCGTAGTTCGTCTGTAAAAACTTTTAACACAAAAATTGTTGCTAACTCATTTTCCTGTCATTTTCCAAAATTTGGAGATTTTCGGAATTGTCCAAGTATTTTTCTCGGATTTGTCTTTTTTGTCTGATAGATTCCAATATCCAGAAATTCCAGCGATTCGTGTCTCTGATAATAGTGTGTCATTTTCCAGACCGTAACCTAAATCCCAATGATTTGAAAAGATGAAATTTTTCTCTATCTGTCAGGGACATTTTCCCAAAATTTCAACCATTTTCCCATCTGTCTGCTAGTTTTCTTACATTTTCTTCCGAAACTTATCTGTTTTCCCCAAATCCTAGAGTCGCCGGATTCCAATCTGACTTGCCAGAGATGTACAGCTCTGACCATAGGTCAAAACCAGAATGTGTAAAAGGCAAAAATTCTTGCCTTACTGTCCTCTGTCACCCCATAAAATTTGGGAAATTTTTATGGAAGTTTGATATCCGAAATCCCATTTAGAATCAACATTTTAGGCAAAATTCTGTTTTTTAGGATTTTTAGCTATTTTCTGTATTAAGAAAATAACAAAAAAACATATTTTCAAGCTCCATTCTTTTTTTAGGGTTAGTCTAGGTGTACATGCCAAATTTAGCTCAATTCCAAGTTCATTTTGCTTTATATGTTAGTTTATCTTTAAATTCAAAAGCGAAAATCAGGCGAAAATCTAGTCAAATTTGATAATTTGTGATATTTTTGCCATTTTAGGGTTTTTTAACATGTAAATAAGCATATCATGTCATATTAGGGTTAATTTCAATCTCATTTGCATTTCACATTTTCTATTTGGCAAAATTTCTTTCAGAAAACCCTGGTTTCAAGGCCATAGTATTCTTATCAGGGGCATTTTGGTCATTTTGACCATAATTTCGAAATTCTAAACTTCAATTTTCCAAATTTTCTTGCATATCATCATATTGCATCATATTATGTTTGATTTAATTTATTTGATTTTCAAAATTCCAAAATTTACAAAAATTCTTTCAGAAAACCCTTATTTCAAGGTCATCAGGGGTATTTTGGTCATTTTGACCCTAATTTTCAATATTTTCGGATAAATTCACATAAACCTACATTTATGTGCTAATAGGTTTTCTAGTTTTTCAGAAACATTCAAGAGGAAGACTTAGCTATTTTATTTATTTGTTTTATTCAATTCAATGTAAAAAACAATGTAATATTTGGAATAAGAATTTACATTTCTGCTTAGAATAGGACTGCATTGCATATAGTTTAATTTCAGCAAAATTTCATTATCTGAATGTATCATTCATGCACATTTTTCCAAATCCACTATGGTTGACACGAATGACACGTGCACAAGCTCTTATGGAGTTTATAAACTCGATGGAATTTGTATTTATGGTCATAGTCAGAATACGAAGAAAACCAAGATTTATGATCTTCGTATTAGCCACATTCAACCTACACTTAGGCTAACTTCAAAAAAATGCACTGCATTTCTCAAAATTTCAAAAAGATTTCCCAATTCCTCAATGAAATTCTCATTCAAATTCATATTCATTCATTCATATCATTCAAATTGCATTATTTTCAAATTCATTTTCCAATTTCAATTTCAGAAAAATCAATTTTCTCAAGGATTTACCAAGGCTTTCTCAGGATTGGATTTTCTTAGAATTCTGAGTTTTCAAATGACATTTCAAAGTATTTCCCAAGTTTAAATCAAGATTTTCCAATGTTTTAAGATTCTCAAATGTCAAAATCTCAAGTTTTAAGAAATCGATTTTCTCAAATATCTGATTTTCCTGAGAATCCATTATTCATTTCAAAAATCCTTTTCCAATGAATTTCATGATTTTCTCAAGATTCTCAAATCCATTTCCTCAGAAAAGCAATTCAAACTCAAAATCGATTTTCGCAAAGTTAAAGTTTTCTTGAGAATTTATTTTCAAATGTAAATTTCTGATTTCCAATGAAGCTCAATGATTTTCCCAGGAATTCTATTTTCAAGCACTTTTCCAATCATTTTTCAAGTACATCTCATTTTTCCAAAGCAAACATCATGTTTTTCAAACTTGCATCTTTTCAAAATTCTATAACACATGCCTGATTCTTTGTGCATTGTAGGAAAATAGAGCATAATTTAGATCATTTAACTTTGTCAAAGCGCATAATTAATCCTTGGTTCGATTACTCTTGGTAAAGGCACCAGGAATGGTTGAACCTCGTACCGACAAGTGGATCCCATCTCACGGAATTTTCCCACAAATTTTCAAAACGGAGGTGAGTAATTTTCAAAACATTTTCAAAACTTTGGTCGAGTTTGACTCGTAGAATCATTTTTCTCTCGCGAAAGAAGGAAAAAATTTTGCGACGATAACACCTACCACAAAATATATAAACGGTTGCTCACAACACTGAGCAAATCGTTCTCTAGCCAAAATCTCCGTGTCTTCTCTTCCCTCACCAATGCGATCAATTTTTGAGCCAGCGGGTCACTTTTTGACGCTTCTCGCACCTGTTCTAGAAGATCACTCGTCGGTTGGCATCGCTCATCGGTTGGCTCACACTGCTGTCCCAAGCGAGCAAAGCTGTAAGTTCTGTCTTTTGACTCAAGGCGTCAGCAACAACATTAGTCATGCCTGGCTTGTACTCGAAGACCATATCAAATTTTGCCAAAAAATTCTGCCAGCGCGCTTGCCTTGGACTCAACTTCTTTTGAGTCTAAAATTAGCTTGTCGGAACGTTGTCAATGCGCACAACGAATTATGACCCCAAAAGATAGTGTCTCCATATGCAGAGACAATACACGACCGCTAACATCTCGCGCTTATGCATAGTGTATCGATGCTCAGCATCGTTCAACTTCTTACTTTCAAATGCAATGAGATGTCCTTCTTAGAGCAACACCCCTTCGATAGCAAAGTCAGACGCGTCAGTCTGCACTTCAAACGGTTGCCGATAGTTAGGCAACTTCAGCACTGGCTCATCTGTTAGGGCGTGCTTCAACACATCAAAAGCCTTCTAGCAGGCATCAGACCACAACCACGGTCTGTCTTTCTTCAGCAGATCTGTGAGCACATTAGTGATCTGTGAGTATCCCTTGATGAAACACTGATAATAATTTACAAGCCCCAAGAAAGAGCATAACTCAGGAACCTTAGAAGGGGGCTTTCATGCTTGAATAGCCTCAATCTTCTAATGGTCCATTTTCAGAGTGTCTCCTCTCACAATATGGTCAAGAAAGTAGATTTTCTTCTAGCCGAATAGGCACTTTTCCCGCTTGACATACAACTCATGGTCCTCCAGAGTCTGAAACACAATCTAAAGGTGTTGAACATGATGCTCAATAGAATCGTTGTACACCACTATGTCATCCAAGAACATGACGACAAACTTATCAAGGTGTGGGTAGAAGATCTTATTCATTAGGGTCGAAAAGGTAGCGGACGCATTCGTCAAGCCGAATGGCATGACAAAGAATTCAAGCGCCCCATACCGTATTACGCAAGTAGTTTTTTGCTCATCCCCTTCAGCAACTCTGACTTGCCAGTAGCCAGATCTCAAGTCTAACTTAGAGAAGAACTTTGCCTTTCCAAGCTGATCAAACAAGTCCGCGATCAAAGGAAGTAGATATTTGTTCTTCCCTATCATTTTGTTCAGTGCCCTATAGTCGACACACAAATGCTTTAACCCATCGTGTTTCGCCTAAAACATCATTGACGCTCTAAAGGGAGCTTTGGATGATCCTCACTTTGAGTATATTATCCAATTATTTGCGTAATTCCTGCAGCTCAAGAATTGTCAGGCGATAAAGAGTCATTGCGGGTGGCCGTGCACCCGGCACTAGTTCAATTTGATGGTCTACGTCACGCCTCAGAAGTAGATTCTTCGGCAGTTCAGCTAGCATAACATCGTCAAACTTCTTTAATACTGGCGCTAAGGCCTCTGAGATATCTGCGGCTTCTTCTGCTTCACTCATCGCACAGATTGTGACAAGAAAAGGTTGTCACCGCTTTTCATGCCTTCTTCAACTAGAGCGCGTACACCAAGCACTCACAGGGCTTCACTGGTATTACAGTAACCATGCAGGACTGGTTTTCACTCTCAAAGCTGACACTGTTGAGGTGGGGCATCGACACTGCCTTGTTGCTTCTCAAGAATTCCATCTCGAGGATGACTTTGAAATCATCCATAGGCATGACTGATAGCATGATCATTCTCGACCAGTTGTGGATCTACACCGGTGCATCACTAACAACACCGTAGATGGCCTTGGCCTCTGAATTGGTTGCTTTCATGCGGCTCTCTTTCCTTTCTCACTGTAATCCCAACCATTCTGCAGCTTCACGCGAGATGAAATTATGTGTGACCCCTGTGTCTACCATGCCTTGGTGAGTCTTTCCTTAAGCAAAAGTTCCAAGTACATCAGTTCTTTGCATATGATCGATTCTACAACAACTATCACCTTCACTGCATTCATCATCTGCATTGTGCCAATTGTTAGCGCCTCTACAGATTGATACTCTTCCTCATCCTAAACAACATTCTCAGCTCAGGTGCACGGTTATCTCCATTCCCTTGACTGTGTTTTCTGTTGGGACATGTATCCTGCCAATGATCCCCGTGGCAGATATGACAGTCGTAGTGACAATAGTTGCCACCCTAAAAGTTATTCTAATTCTGATTATTGTTTTTGCCATCCTGTCGGTCCTGATTCTGCTGGTTTTCACGACCAACATTATAACCCTGATCATTCCTTCGGTTGTCTTTTTTATTGTTGTGGTCATTTTTCTGTTGTTTGCCTTAAAATGCCATGTCATTCCTGTCATGCTCTACAAGTTTTTCTGCAACCACAAGCGCCTCAAATAATGTTGTAGGATCATGCCGAATGAGTTATGTGTTTGCCCACCTTTGCAAACCGTTATCGAAACAGAACAACCGATCATGATCATCCATTCTCTTGACTTCTAACATTATCGAAGAGAATGCCTTGACATAGTCCTGCACTGATCCTGTCTATTTCAGTGCCAGCAACTATTTACGGGTCATTTTCTCTTGAGTTTTAGGCAAAAAATAGTCTTGTAGTTCCTTTTAGAGGTCCTCCCACGAGGATATCTCAACCAACTCACATCGAACATCACCCAAGCGACGTCTCCACCAAAGGGTTGCTTCATCCGCAAAGTACATTGTTGCGGTCTGCAACCTATCAGCTTCCAAAAACTGATCAATTTCATAAATAAAGTTCTCGAGATCCTTTGATTTTCACGTACCTTTAGACTTTGCAGGCTCAGGTAGCCTGTAATGTGGTCTATACACGTATGTTTCAGTGCCGCCAGTTGGGGCAGTCATCAACTGTCGTTTCAACTGATCATTCTTCTATCAGACAACATCCAATTCAGCAACCATGAAGTTGAATCGACCCAACAAATCATCAAATATGGTAAAAAAGTCATCCACCGAGTAGCTAAGTTTAGTGACAAGACTTTCTACAGTCTTCCACTCCCTCTACTGTTGTTTTGATCTATGCATTGAGATCCTTGAAAGCAATACAAGTCCCATTAACCAACTTCTCCATGTTGGTCACTGTCTCAGTCAGCTCGGTAACATCATGCGAGATGGCTGACACCCGATCATCGATCATGAAATCTTCTTCAGGAAGAGCTATACTGCCTAAAGGAGTCATGGCATTCTTCTTCGGTGCCATTATCAATCCCAATGTGGACAAACCTTTGGTACCAACTTGTCACAAGCTTAAAAGCGAAGGCCCTCGTGACGTAGCTTCGAGTAATCGCAAACACCAAAGGCAGGCCTTTTAAGCACATAAGCAATGCACAATACACGTGCACGAGCAAAAACAAGAAAGAGTACGTGCATGTACAATCACAAAGAGAGCAAAGAGACAATGATGCAAAAAGCTTTTTTATAGATACATCAAGAGGGAGAGAGAAGTTCTGAATATGTGAAGTTCTTAAACCGTAAGGCTTTCTGGGACACTCGAGAGTGCCAAAGAAGTACATACATCAAAACAAAAAGGTGAAAAACATGACAGACCGAAACACCTATAATACTTCTATATAAAGAAGAATCTTTGAATGTTGATTTTGTTTATGCATAAAGAGGAGAAGTAGCCGTTGGGGTTGAAACTAGTCTAGCTCCTGTAAAGACACATTGAATTCAATTAAAAATATACTTTTGTTATAATGAATCAACCCCGTTGGATATAATATTGCACAACAAATTCATATTGAATTTGGAGTCTGTTTGAGTTTTATATGTTGATCAAAGCCCATTTTTTAATCAACCGAGTTTCTAGCCTTGAACTCAAATTAAATATACATATTGATACAAATTGAGAGACTCGGCAATTCTGAAATAAGTTGACAGAAACCACATTATCTTTTGAAAAGATTAAAACCCAATGATTCTCAACCTATTAAAGTGTGCACTTGATAAAAGCTGCTTGTTGAAGTGTTTAGCAAGTGCTTTTGCTCTTGCAAGCAAACACTGCTTCTGCTATTATGTGGGCTATCAACATTTAGGGGGGCGTTTGCATGTCACGGAATGGGTGCCGTGGCATCCCGCATCCCCTTCTGTGGATTAAATTTAATCGGACCCCCCAGACAACGCCTCCCCCCCCCCCCCCCCCCCCCCCGGGAACCGTTTTTGAAAAAAAATCCACCTCCAACATGTAAAATGGCATGCCCGTCGAGCATTTTCCATGGAAACACATGATTTTACATTTTAACGATTATAACTTAGACTAAACCTTAGATTTGAGCAAATAATTTTACATTCAGAAAAACAAAGCTCAAGGAACAGAAGCAACCGTAGATGGGACTGGTTGTAGCATAACAAGATTCAAGCATCTATCTAAACATTTTATGTTTTTGTAACTCACCCAAAGAAAAATCCTCAGCCTTTGCATTATCTAAGTTCGAGGTCATCAAGTGCCCAAATGATCGATATCTCGTGTCTAAGATAATTTAAAATATGACAAATCACCACATTCTGAAGAGGCAAAATCTGCTTTATTCAATTACAGCAAATGATACAATGTATCGGCACCAATTGGCATAATTTGACTCATACAATCTATGAACATTACCGGCAAGCTTCCTCATGTCACTGCAAGAAAAAAATCAACACCTTGTCGTCCTTCCTATCATATTGTTTGTTTCCCATACTGAGGGTGGACCATAAAGAAAAATGAAGATAACATGCATCAAAGCTACTATATTGGATCTCACAATATATACTTTGACCCTGTAACCTAACTAGCTTACTATGATTCTCCACTGTCATCTGAGATTGGATCTCACAATAATTAAAATGGATAATATCTAATTGGAACTGGTCAATTTTTTACTATCAGATGACACTCTATGGTATAAGAATGGTCGTCTTCCTCCGTTCGAAGTGCAAAGCAAATAAATTTGTAACAAACAAGAATCTTAAGAGTTCAGTTTGGAGAAAGCTGGGATTAATAGTTCAATTTGAAGCCTATGTTTTAAATATACATATCAGTACACAGCAAAGTTCAGTCATTGAGCTGCACAGTTAAATTAAACGCAAGCTTTCAACTGTCATAGTTGTTTGGATTTCTCTGTAGTCTTTGATCTTAGCTTTAAACTTCATGATTGTGGTTGCAGTGTCATAGCGAAGCTGTTTGACTTGGTGGATCAATAAAGACATGCCACAAACATATGTTTCCACTTCTACATGCACTACAAATGGTTGGATTGTTGCTGAATAGGGTCCTACCATTTCTTCTGTGATATTGTATCTTTCTGCAAGGCTGCTGCATCTACGAGATTTATGAATCCAGTACAAAATGAAAGTTACCAACTCCATGACAAGATAAAATGATATATGAGCTTCAAACAAGGAGTAAAAGGATTCAGACGCACCTTGCAAAAGTATAACCAATACACAGTGCAAAGTTTAATAATATGAGTTCTTGAATCCATTCAAGCCAAAGATACCACCATAAACAAATGAATTTACCACTTGCTAAGGTGCAAAATCTACAAGGGACTAGACAATCCTGTCACAAACAAAAATTCCATGGCAAACCTCTGACAACTATTAAAATGTAACAGAGAGAACAAGTGCCAAAAAATATTGATGCTCGTCAAGAGAAAAAAGACCTTAAGTACAACGTCCTTGAAAATTATACAAGGACAACATAAAGAGTTGAGATAACCTTTGAGCAGAACCAGAGGAAAGTAACATCACACCATAATATCAGCAGACGATCAACAACGTAATCTCATCAGACGGTTAGCAACATAATATCAGCATGGATTCCATAATGTGTTATCCCGTTGCTCACCATCTTTCCCTATTTTTTTCTCCTGAAAGATTCCTTATGCAATTTTATACGGTAGAATGTTTTTGCTTTAAGACATGGTTTTTCATGAGAAAATATTTTAAGCCCCTAAATGTTTAACAAACAGAAAACAAGTTTTAAGGTATCTCACAATGGCAAATAACCCACAAGCCATGCACAACGAAAATACCAGAAACAAAATTATATGGATGCTCCTTATATATATATATATATATATATATATATATATATATATATATATATATATATATATATAGCATTGTTCGGTCTTTCTCTCTCTTTATATATATAGCATTGGCGCTCTCTTATTCTTGTACAGTCTTGTTAGGCTCTTTAAAAAAAACATATATATTTTTTTTCTCACATCTAATAGCATAGATGTGATTTGTAGGTTTTGTTTAGTGGAAACCAACTTTTGGGTCACTTCGGTGATAAAAAATCAATGGCACGAAAGGCATCAGTTTTTTTTTTTGCTATATATCATATTTTTTCATAAAAAAAAACATGATTCCAGAGTCAATTCTTACTAAATTGAGCATTCTAAACACATCTAACAGTTCATATTCAGATCTATCATAAAACACTTCAAACTATATGGCCTAACGGCAGAACCAGAAAAGTGAGCCTCTCTCTATATATATAAGGAGTATCATTGGACCCCTTCTCGTCCAACATCCATCAGACGCACCTAGTACGCCCAATGTTTTTTTCGCTTTTGAAGGTTTTAGCAGTGGTCTTGGACCATCGCTAAAGCCTCTAAAAGCAAAAAAAAATGTGTCGCATACATTGTGTCCGATGATCCTGTTTCATATATATATATATTAGAGTTTAGGTAATTGCAATATGTGCTTGATGGGTTTTTAAGGTTTTTTTGTTTTATTTTAAAATTTTGATCATACAAATGCGATTTATATACTTGATTTTATAGGGATCAGCTTTTGAAGTGGCCTATTCTGACACATGGATGAGTTTTATAAGGTTCAAAAAATCAATGATCCAAAATCTTTGTAAATTTTTGAGGCTCCTAATATCATTTTTTTCAGCGAAAACACATGATCCAAGTGTGAATTCCTCGTAAATCACCCCTGCCCAACACATTTATGGGGTCAAAACTTCTAAAAAAATACAGTGTGTTTCATATATATATATATATATATATATATATATATATATATATATATATATATATATATATATATATATATAATGATCTGTTTTGAGGTGAAAACCGGGCTTCCTTTTCCCCAATCAAAGGGAAACCAGTGTTTGCATTGCTGCAGTGGGGCCGCAGAAACACATGGGTTCCCGTGCGTTTCAACAGAAGCCCTCATGTTTTTTGCGGCATGCCCCAATAGGATGCGTTTGAATGCCTGGTATCTGAGCTAGTACGGGCCCCATGTCAGATATCCGAGGCATGCAAACGCCGGATCTCAGATCCCCTCATTTTAGGGATTTGGAGAGAGATCTCCGAGGGATTCAAACACACCCATATGGGTAGATGGGAATTTAAAACTGGGATTTAGAATTCTCAATCCAATTTGCCACCGAAAACCCAAACACGAGACCGCAGACATGGCGGTGGTATGTGAGTGAGAAATTTCAATCTCCTACTTTCCTGCGTATCCAATGACACCCGAGAATTATCCTCAAGCATATGCAAACGCAAATGCCGGATTCAAGTTCAGGCTCGAGCCTTTTTCGGAGAAAATGGAATTCCAAAATCGAATCCTTATATTTGAAGAAGTATTTTTCACTTAAAACTAGATCAATGGCCTGTCCTCATAAAGAAAAAATGTCCATAGTAAAAGAAAAACACTAAAGATATATTAAGAATGACATCCAAAACTAAATTTAATACATGTAAAATTTAAGGAAATTAAAAAGGAAATAGTATATTTTTTTATGCTCAGTAAAAGCGTATATTAAAATCCAAGTCACACATCTAGCTATCTAGATTTTCCTGGCAAAGCTTCTCACAATATATTAACAAATTTGCTTTTCTTAATAAAATCTTAGAAAGTATTGGTATATTTAAAATTTAAAAATACATAAAAGTATATACAACATTAAAAATATTAAAATCTCTAAAAAAAGGATAAATAGTTCATTAACATTCTCACAATATCATGATAAAACTGAAGTATTTTCAAAGTAGATGATATTTGAAACCTATGTTTTTTATATTATTTTTTGTTTCAAAATTTTCATGATAAAATCGTGAGATTTTCAAAAAAGTGCCTGTTGTTTGTGACTAATGCCTATAAAGGGTAGATATTTTTAGGCCAAAAAAATTTAGAAAAAAGTGATAAACAGAAAGTATATAAACCATATATGCCAACATATATGTGCACATACAACTGCAATTAAGGAGAACACCCAATAAATTATCAAACAAGAGACGTAATTAAGGGAAAACACCGGTAAATCATATAAGATAGAAGAAAAGGTATTAGTAGAACTTTGCAATAGTATCATCATGCAATACAGGGAACAAAGAAATCAGAAAAAAAAAATCACAATCAAAGTTTCACAACTGAATGTGAAAAATAAAGTGAAAACGCATTAAAGTTAAGCTAATGTTTGATCTTTTTTTGCATGTTGCAGTCATAACAAAGGCTCAAAAATCAAGAAATAATATAAAAAAGAAAGGTTTACACAGAAAAATCTATGCCATCAAAGTGTCTAACAAGAAATACATATATTTCGTGGATATGTGTACACCGAGTAGAATCAGTCTGCAAATACAACTATAGCATCAAAAGATATATTAAAAGAAAGATGACAGTTAACCGTTAAATTCATAAAGCCCAAGTTTATCTTTCTCATATTCAGTTCAGATAACAAAAAGATCGTTGATACTTATACCATCAAGTTTCACACTTAAATAAAGAATAAGTATAAAAAGGATATATGCTTCCTTTGATCCCACGGGAACTATACCATATGTCATGCAGTTAAACAACAAAATGCAATGCACTAAAATCTAAAAACTAACAAAAGATGAGCCAAAAAATATAAACTATTTTTAGCATTATAAAAAAATAATCATCCTTAAGAGGACATAAACAAAAAATTGATTCGCTCCATCATATATATGCACTAAATACCATATAAAAATAAAAATGCCAAATCCCAATTTGAACACCACCTCAAACCGTGACTGTAAACAACCAAAAGCAATACTCTCAGATTCAACCTGTGAAAAGGTTTTCTGTATAAGCTATGAGAATAGAGAGGTAATAGGTTTCTTATTACTTCTTAAAGATGGAAGAGGGTGCGAAAATAATACGCCTTAAAAATATTTTAAAAATTACATATAAGTTTTGTTGAGCCCCGATGCCATTTTGAAATTCTCATGAAATTTTGTAATAATGCCCCTGTCACGAGAGAGAGAGAGGGAGAGATGGATTTTTTTTTTTTTTTTTTGAAAGGCAAGCTGGGGTTAGGCGGACCCCTACCGGTAATACAACTATAGTGGAGATGAAAATTTTGCCACATGGGTGAATCCATGACGTGATCAGGGAGAGAAAGAAAGGGGGTCACGTCCCTAGTTGGGGAACAGTTTCAAGAGAGAGAGAGAGAGAAAAGGTAACTTCTAGGGGTGGGCATAGGGCGGCCCGGGCCAAAGGCCTGGTTCGGGCGGGTCCATGGCCCGCCCGTTATCCCATGAGTCTAATCAGGCTGGGCCTATTATATAATATATTATGTTATGTATGATATATTATATATATTATGTTATATATAATATATATAATAACAGGCTGGACTGGGCTGGCCTGCAGCCCAGCCCGTGTCAGCCCGCTTCTAGTCAGGCCAGGCCAGGGCCAATTATACTGGCCCAGGGCCGGCCCGCAGGCTGCCGGGTCCAGTGCCCACCTCTAGTAACGTCCCTAAGTTTAGAGAGAGAGGGTCACGTCCCTAGTTGGGTGGAATAGTTCACGTTCCTAGTTGGGGGAACAGTTTAAAGAGAGAGGTTGCAAGCATAGAAAAGAAAATAAATATTTTAAAAAAAATTATAATTGGTTGCTTGAAAATAGCAGCTTGCCTGAAGTAGTTACTATTGTGACATTCTATATAAAAGAGATTATTTAAATATAAATAATGTTTTTTTATAGCCAAATTGGGGTTAGGTAGACCCCCACTATATTTATACAACTGTACGGTTTTGAACTTGCAAAGTCCCCCAACACAAGGTGATGCTCCTACTAAACAAGCTAACCCGTTGGTAATTATAGATAATGTTAGGGTTACCACAAGAGAGAGTATTAATTATTTAAAAAAACTAAAATTAGAGAAATTATAGATACTTTTTAAGATTACCCAATTCCAAAACCCATTAAGCATGTGATTCATTAGACTCCTTCCAAATCATATTTATTAAAAGGTAATGCCTATAATGAATGATATGAGTTTTACTATTCTTATAGATTTTATCTCTTGGGCTAGGAGGAGGTTGAATAAGACAGCTATTAAAGGATGGTGTGCTCTTATTCTAGGTGAGTGATCTTCACGGGCCTTGTGTTGGGATGTTGCAAGTTCGAATCCCAATGGTATGGTTGTATTACTGGTAGGGGTTTGCCTAACCCCATCTTTCTCTGTCGAAAAAAAGGTAAGTGGTCTTATCATCACCCACTTGATTTGACCTAAATGTGTTTTGTTGTTTGTAAGGACGGGCCGTTGATCTAGTGATAAAAACTTAACCAAACAATCTCTTTTTTGGTAACTTTAAAGTTTTATCATAATAGATTTGGTAAGTTTAAAAATTATCCATAATTTAACTTCTCCCTTTCACGTCTTAGTTATATGAGTGTCCATCTCAATATGGTAGAACTCTCTCTATTACGGTAACTTTAGGAATTATATGATTTAACTTTAGATAACTTTCATATATTTCATAATTTAACCTTTTTTAAGTGTTTCCTTATTTTTTTCTTTCTCTCTCGATTTGATGATGTTAACGTCTACTGACAATGTCAGTAAAAGCTTTTATTTGCAGCAGACCTGTCTTTACCGGCACAAAAATTGCACCAGTAAAGACGAGATTTCTTGTAGTGGGAGGTGGAGGCTCCCATTGACCTACGGTACACCATCTCCAAAGGGCTGGGTGATGAAGGTTTGGGCATATGCGCAGAACATGTTCATGAACATCCCTAAAACATTGCCTTAAATTTGGTTGGGCGGAGAAATGCTTTCCTTCTAAGATCGTTTGATTCCTGAGGTACCAGATCAGCCGAATAACAATTTGGAAGGCAACTAACCAAGCTGCTCTGACTGCTAGAACGGGACTTTGTGATTGTGACTAGGTAGATACATGTGGAAAACACCATATTTTCCAAATACAACTTGTTTTTCAAAATATTATGTTACTAGTGCAAATATTTATATTTTTTTATTATAATTTTCTATATTTTCTCACAATAACTCAAATATTTTTGTGATTTAAATGTAGTTGATATTTTTCTTGCGGAAAACAAAACTCTATTAAATTAGGTTGTGGATTAGAATCTTAGATTTGTAGTTTTTGCATGGTTTCCAAAATTTCATATTTTTATATAATTATTATGTTTCACTTATGTATATATTTTTTATATTTTGTCACATATTTTGCAAGTTAAAAACAGATAAAGAAGGATGTGTGTAGCATGATTCAAGAGTTTGATTTGACATTGAAGATAGTCAGAATTTTATCAAAGTATATTGAACTAATAACGGTTGGAAAATATACCTTACTCAGTGGGTTAGGCAACTGAGCTTGAATCCGGTGTGCTCGGAGGCATGCGTCACACACATTATCTTTCAAGCGATAGTTGCCCCACTTAGGATCAAGTCCTTAGTGCAATGGGTACCTGTGCAATTATGCGCCCAAAATACAACCAAGTTTTTGCCTTCTCGCTAAAAATTGGTCCATGCCCTGCACTAGGTGACCAATAATCTCGATATGAACCACCTTGAACAACCTCTTGACTAGATCCGGGTCTGACGTAGGCTCGAATTGGGTATGAATTTTGGGTTCTGGGTATGGATCATGTATGCAAGTGAGTATGAATACGAGCTGTAAGCGAGTATGGATCGGGATTGCAGTGGATATGTATCCTGACTACAAGTGGGTATAGATCCTAGGTAATGATGTAGATTGCAAGTGGATATGGATCCAGACTGTAGCCAGAGTTAGATTCTAAACGGCAACCAAATCTGGTTCCTAAAAGCACTTCAAAAGAACAAGGAGAGAAAGAGAGAGCTAACCAGCTCTTAGAGATAGAGTAGAGCTCGTGGGAGAGGAGGATAGAGGAGAGCTTGAGAGAGAGAGAGAGAGAGAGAGATGAGGGAGGATAGAAATGTGAGAGGACTGAAATTTATATAGGCCTCAGCCCCCTACCACCATAAAGGGCCTTTAATAGGCCCAAACAACTAACTATAATGGGCCATGGCTGGCCAAACAACTAGTCATGAATGCTCAAACGACTAGCCCAAGGAGGGTGCCAAAAATGAAGCAAAAGGGCACGGGTTGGGTCCAAAAAATCAATGGTCAAAGCTAAGGGTGCCTCTTGGACTGTTTGACCATAAATGCCCATGCAAAGATGTTTGGGCAAGGTCTAAAGAGATCCGGATCAAGGTCTAAAAAGATCCATGATAATATAAGGTTGAGTTAAAGTCTATTAATAGGATGGTCAAAGGTCAATTTTAGACTTGAAGATTAAATATGTCCTAAGTATTAAAAGATAGGTCAAGGACCAAACCGAACCAAAATCGAAATCGAAATCGAAATCGAAATCAAAATTGAAACCCAAGTCCAAATGCAAAGTCCAAGGGTCAAGATTTAAGATTCAAAGTCCAAGGTATAAAGAGATGTACAAGCCTGAGATCTAATGCTACTTGAAGGCCCTGTCCTCTAAGGCAATACCCCTTTATATAAGGATAAAGAAGATTCCTACATCTTTCAATATGTGACTAAAGTTGTAAGAAAGATTAGAAACGCATAAACTTAGGAAAATGTAGAAAATATTATAGGATACTTAGGTAGTTTTGAGTCAAAACCCCAACAATCATTCACATGGATCAAAATTATAGAAAAGACAAGAGGTTGTTCATGAATATTCAGTGCATAAATGAATGTACCTTTTGAGTTTGAACCTCCACATTAGTGTTAGTTAGTCTTCATCAGTTTGGGACTCCAATAACATTAACCTTGAATTGGAAATTTTAATTGACCTTTCAGAGACTGTAACACACACTTTCACTTCAGGTGATCATAGTGTGTCTACCAATATATAAAAGTTGCATATTAATGGTCCTGTGTTGTATCCCAATTTTATGAATACTCTATAGACAAAGTCCAAGTCTTACAGAAGATGACCCCCACCTTCATACTCACATAAGTAAGTCCATCAAGGTGTAAACCTATTTGAAACAACCAAACCATAAGGCCTATGAATCTTATTAAGAGTTCAATTTGAACTAAATCTTTATACAAGGTTTCGAGCACTTGACATCAATAATGAAAAAAAATATTAAGTGCTTATTCCAATTACTTAGAGACTTGTTCTTTTCATTGAACTACGAGACATGATTTGACCCTTATCATGTGATTGAGTTTCCATCAATGATGATTGTTTTTATAGACTTTAACCTCATTCTCCTCAATGTCTTAAAAATAATTTCTCGAGAAAGTTTTTTGTCAAAGGATCTACTAAGTTTTGACAAGATTTTATATATTCAATAGAGATTACTCCTTACTTAAGTAAACTATTTACATAATTATGCTTTATACTAATATGCCTAGTTTTTTTACCATAAATATCATGACTTGCTTTATATATAGTTAATTGACTATCACAATACATAGCTATCGGTGGTAATGACTTATCTCCTAATTATATCTCTATTAAAAGATTCTTTAGCCACTAAGCTTCTATATTAGTTGAAGCTAATCTTATCAACTATACTTTCATTGTATAATGGGTTATCATAGTTTGCTTTTGAATCCCCAAGAAATTGCTCTGGATCCAAGGGTAAATATTCATTAACTTGTAGATAATGATTAATTAGAATTAGGATTTCAATTTACATTATTGTGCCCTCGAACAACGCGTCTAAGAGAGCATTCAGTGTATGTTTGTGACAGACAAAGTCATCCCACATCCATTTTTGTCTCTTTCAGTTTTCATTAATGGGTTCAACCTCCAGTTTCTTCTAAACATTCCTCTGTGAGCACGTACACCACATTTGAAATAGTGAGGAAGATGAGTACCTTGTGTTGCCACCTTTTGAAATTGGTGCCATCAAATTGAGACAACTTGGGTTGATCCTGGTTTTCAACATTTATAATTGCCATATGCAAGACTATTGCTTGAAAATTATTAAAAAATATACCTTACTCAGTGAGTTAGGCAATTGAGTTTGAACTAGGTGCACTCAAAGGCACGTGTTACACACTTTATCTTTTAAGTGATAGTTGCCCCACTTAGAATCAAGTCCTTGGTGCAATGGGAACTCATGCACCTATGCTCCTAGGATACAACTGAGCTTTCATCTTGCCAGAAATATTGATCCATGCACTGCACTAGGTGAGTCTGTTAACCTCAACACAAACCACCTTGAACAACCTGTTAACTAGGTTAAGTTGATCCGAGCTTGACGTAAGCTCGAATTGGGTATGGATCTTGGGTTCAAATTTGGGTATGGATTTTGTATGAATCTGGACAGCAAGCAGGTTTGAATCTGGACTGCAAGCAGGTATGAATCCTGAATGCAAGTAGGTATGGATCCTATGTATGTATCTATATTTTAATTGGGTATGGATCCAGACTGCAACTAGAGCTGGATCCTAAAAAACAACCAGATCTGGATCCTAAACGCACTCCAAAAAATGAGAGAGAGAGAGAGAGCTAACTAGCTCTTACACTATAAGAAATTATCTTTTTAATGGCGTGCCTCTTACAGTAATGAAGTGAGCAGGTTTATTTTTTTATGAATGAATGAATTGAATGGAATGAATGTATGGATGTATGTATGAATGAATGAATGAATGATTGTATGAGTAAGTTTATTTTTGAATGAATCCAATGTATGAGTACGTTCATTTTTTTATGAATGATTGAAATAAATGATTATATGAGAAAATTCATTCTTTAATGAATGGAATGAATGATAATATATGTATGACAAAGTTCAATTAAATGACATTCACACATCAAAATTTTCAAACCTTAGGTCATTCGCAACTACGTACAACCTTCACATGACTCCTCAAGGAAGGTCTACAATTGTCTGTCGACATTCACAAAATATTAGTTGCAAATGTCTCCGACTTTCGCACTCTGATAAGTCCTCCACAAACACAGTACAACCTTCGCAAATATAGTATAAACATCACGAATAGAACCTATGAATCTCCTTTAAGTAAATACTCCTCAAGGAATGTTTGCCGACATTCGCAAAATATCAATTATAAATGTCCTCGACTTTCACACTTTGATAAGTCCTTTGCAAACATAGTACAACTTTCACTAGTATAGCATGAACATTGCGAATATAACTTGTGAATCTCCTTTAAGTAAATACTCCTCGAGGAATGTTTGCAAATGTCTGCTGACATTCACAAAATATCAGTTGTGAATATTCCCAACTTTCACACTTTGATAAGTCTTTCGCAAACATAATACAACCTTCACAAATACAGTACGAACATCGTAAATATAACATGCAAATCTCCTTTAAGTAAATACTCTTTAAGAAAGGTCCATAAATGTTTGCTGACATTCATAAAATATCATTTGCAAATATCCCTAACTTTTTCTCTCTAATAAGTCCTTTGTAAACACAGTGCAACCTTTATAAATGCAATATAACATCATTAATATAACCTGCAAATCTCCTTTAAGTAAATACTTATCTAAAAAGGTTCACAAATGTCTGCCAACATTTGCAAAATATTAGTTGTAAATGTCTTCGACTTTCGCACTTTGATAGTTCTCCACAAACACAATAAACCTTTGCAAATACATTACGGACATCCTTATACATTGCATTCATTAAAAAATGAACATGCTCATACAATTATTCATTTATTCATTAAAAAATATATTTGCTCATATAATATATTCATTTCATTCATTCAAAAATGAACTTGCTCATACATTGCATTCATCTCATTCACTAAAAAATGAACCTACTCATACATTGCATTAAATCATTAATTAAAAAATAAAAATGCTCATACATTGCATTCATTAAAAAATAAATTTGCTCATATAATCAGTTATTTATTCAAAGATGAATCTACTCATACATATATATTCATCCTATTCATTAAAAAATGAACTTACTCATACAATCATTCATTCATTAAAAAATGAACCTACTCATAAAATCATTCATTATATTCATTAAAAAATGAACTTGTTACAAACATTAACAGTATATACAATCTTGTTACAAAGATTCATAGTATATATATTCTTGTTACAAACATAATATGCAAACAAAAAATATATCTATACAAATTATATATGTTTTTAATGTATCTATACAACAAAAACAAATAGGGGCACCACATTGTGGAGGTTGTAACTACTACCCTCATGCTCTTAGCTCCCCAAACTCCCTATCCTTGCTAGAGATAATGAGGTTTGTGTTAGAGAGCAGTGCTGCATGAGTTTGCAAGAGCTCTTGTAGACCTGAAATAATGAGGTCCTTGCTAGACAACTCTCTATCCTTGGATTCAAGCAGATCTTTCAACCTATGAATTTCAGCTCTTGCAAGAGCTAAGTTTGTACTCTCCCCACTTGAAGTCCTTCATTTCTTCTGTCTCCTCGCCCTCTATTTGCTCATCCTTCTTTTATTTGTAATCAAAGTATATATATGTGTGTGTGTATGAGGTAATAAGTTTGCAATGGAAGTAAATTTACAAATAGAGTTAATATATGTGTATATGCATTATCATCTCCTTGAGGCCCCGCTTCATTATGAAATGACTTATCAATTGTTGGGTGTTAGTGTGTATGTTCCCATGGCAATGGAGTTCCATGGAATACAAATTGATGTCATCATCATCGTCGTGTCAGTTTTCTAGTTTGAAGAATAATAATATGGGGTAATAATTAGACCTATCCTTCAAACAAGTTTGCATGTTTCTGCTAACAATGAGAGTGTGACAAGGTTGTTGTTGAGTATATCTAAATTATTTAGTAACTCGGTTGGCCATTTGGTGTTTAACTTCATTCATATTGTGCAACCAAATATCCTTCATCACGAGATTCATGGCTTGAACAACTACATCCTCTTCCACTACATCTTTTCTATAGGGGCATCACGTTACCTATAGAATAAATTTTTATTCATGGTTAGTCCTATATTACATAAGTTATAAAAATATAACAACTTTTTCAACTTATACTTATATGTGTTTAGTAAGCACACGTAATTTTCTCCTTTCCTTTTTCTTTTTAGCGCGTGACCTGATCCACGTAGCAATATGTGAAAATTGAGAGATTGGGTCATGATCAAGAGGTCTTTTAATGGATATGTGCTCTCATATCTAAACTTGTAAGGATCAATATGTAGATTAATACATAAATTAGTAAATAAAGATAACAAAATTATGCTTTTATATCAATCAAATCAAATCAATATTCATATCTCTAATAACACTAACATGTCAGTCAATCTTTTTTTTCCAATGTTTCACTTGACTCAATGTTGCATTGTACAAGTGAAGCTGCTCTCCATGCAAATTCATCGATGTGATCCAGGCCTTGCAGCAGTTGCACATATGATACATGGATCGACTTTCCACCAATATCGATGAATAAATAGGTACCCAAAAAGTAGAGCAAGAATGCCCTCAACTCTTTGTCTACTTTATGACCAGCATTTCCTCTAACATAGGGTACCTACACCTTCATTTTTCAAACCTTGTTGTCATATGTCTTCCTCAACCATGACAACTTCAATCTTTCACCTTCGAATGCATCCTCAGGCGCCCTCAATAAGACTTCACATAGGTGCTTCAAGTCTCTAAATCAAAGTGCATTGACTTGCTCCCCGTGGCACTTTAGTCCAGTGATGTGTGCTATATCTTTCAAGGTGATAGTCATCTCAAAATTGGAGATCTTAAATATGTTGGTTGTCGGGTTCCATAACTGCATCATGAAATCTACAAGGCTATGACAAATTTGTTATGGTGTGACCTCCATTTTTTTTAAAATGCATTCAATCCAGTCGGTCCTTCGCTTCCTTTGATAGTGTTAAGAATCAGAAATGTGCTTGGAACCAATAGAACTGATGCATAAGGGGTGTTAGATCCTCCGACTCTTGAGCCTACAAATCCTGCACTTATAATAAAATTTACATGGAATCAGTCAAATATCATAATTCGTATGAAAACATAAAATTAAAATTTTGATATAATATCATATTTTAAATTCAAAACCAAGCACACAATTGAAATTCAAATTTATATCTAAATCTAAACTCATCATTCAAAGCATGTTTAAAGTTTAAAATTCACAATGTAATTAAAATCTACACTAATCTAGATATGACAATTTAATGAATGATAATTTAATAAATAATTGTGTAATCTAAAATCAACACACACACACACACACACTATATATATATATATATGACAAGTACCTGTCTACAAGAACTGGACCTTCCATGCCGCTGCAATCTCTTCCTTGGAGTATGGACGTGCTCCTCCAAGGGCTTATCTTTCACCTCCATAGACTTTTCAACATCCTCCTGTGCACTCTCCACAACCGGAGCTTTCTCTTTTTGTAGAGGTACCTCTTTTGTAGAAGGACCTTCTCTCCTTTTTCTGTGGCTGATGACCATCAACATCATTCATCACCTCAACATCTCCCTCTCCTATCTTCTCCAAAATCTTCTTCACGTCAGACAAGACATTCTCATCACTATCACTGCAGGTGGTCATGTTTCTTGCTTCCTCTAACCAAGCATTGGGGATAGCAACAACTTCAGAGTCAATCAATGACTCCAACTTTTTCATCACTGACTGCACATATGGATCTCCTGAAAGTGCAGTAGGATTGAGGCAACGAGCACTAGAGGGGGGGTGAATAGTGCTTTTAAAAATTATCTGCGGAATATTGACGGATTTTGCAATTTGAAAAGCAAACACACAAAGAACACAAAATTTATTCTGGTTCGGTCTTTCCCGACCTACATCCAATCCCCAAGCAAAACCCACTTGAGATTTTCATTATCAACCTTGTGTAACTACAAGATCATACAGACAAAATCCGGTCCCACTTTCAGTAACACACCTACTGAAAGCAAACAACTCCTTTAAACCAAGGAGTCCTTCCTTTTACATAAAATAAGTAACAACTTACAATACAACCTATGAGCCCTTCTTTTAAATGCAAATGAGATGCAATTAGCTTTTGAGGTTGTTGAAATACTCTACTCACGAATTCACTATCTCTCAAAGGAATTTGAGTAAAAAACTGAAGTGAAAAATATCACGTGAGTGAGAAAATGAATATGAGTGAAAAGCAAAGAGTAATTGATTCAAATTGATTGAATTGAAGTTCTTTTTAGTGTAAAATGCACTCATATTTATAGTTGAAAGTTTTCATACGTTGAGGGTATGAAAGAGTGTCAAAAAAGTCCATTTTGGACGATCAAAACGTTTTAAAAATGAAAAGACATGCCTTTTTAAAGTTTTAGGGAAAATGACAAAATTAGTCGACTGTAACAGTAGTTAGTCGACTAGTAGTTAGTTATTAGTAGATTGACAGTTATCGTCGGTCGACTGATCTGTTAATCAAGCCGTTTGAAAATCTGAACTTTTGAAACTTAGTCGACTAGAGATAAAATTAGTCGACTGATAATATCATCAGTAGACTGAAAAACCTTTCAGTCGACTGCTGCTAAAATCTTCTGAAAACATACATTTTGTCGGGTCGACTGATAAAAGCATTAGTCGACTGCTGCTAAATTTCCAGAAAACAGACATTCTGTCCAGTCGACTGATAAAACCTTCGGTCGACTAATTTGACAAAAATGACTTTTTAGAAAATATGGCGCGAAAGGATTAGTCGACTGGTGAGTCTATTGGTCGACTAATAAACATGAAAATTTAAGAAAAGAGTTTTCTAAAAAGTTTTTCATGAAGGGTTCTTTTAGAAAAGTTGTTCTAAAGACTTTTTAGGTAAAATGCAACCTAAATATACACTCTAAGTAAGACTCTTACAAGAATCTAAGACTTTTAATGAATTTAACATTTGCACACTAGTCTTCAAAGATTCTTCATCGATATCTTCAATGTCTTCATTGCCTTAGCTGAAATGCAGTTGATTTCACTTGCTCATCATCAAAACCTTATACTTGAAGTATCATGTACGGTTTCAGTGGCGTAACAATCTCTCCCTTTTTTATGATGACAAACTTAATCAAAGATGAAGCATTTAGATGCATAGATTGAGATTTTACTCCCCCTATCAATATACTAAAAAACATTAAAAGTTAGTACATTCAAAGCACATATATCACATATTGATTGAATTGCATTTCCATCATTACGTCATGCTTTTTTAAAACTTTTTCATAAATGCAATTTTCAATGCTTTCTCATGATGTAATTTCCATGTCATAATGCAATATGCAATTTCTATCTTTTTCTCTTAATTTCTCATTTCTCATGCAAGGTCTATCTTTTTCTCCCCCTTTGTCATAATAAAAAAGAGTAAGGGCAGAAATAGCATAAGCAAAATGTAAATACAAGTTTAAAATATTACAACCCATAAAGTATTAAAGTTCAGTAAAGATAGAAAATAAAGATCAGAAAAGTGAGTTGAGCAAGTCCTTGATTGCAGTAACATCTTTCTGAATCGAAGAAAGTTGTTGAGTCACATCTTCACGAAAAGTGCGTTGATGCAGCTTCAAAGCTTCCAGTTGCTGCAAAACTTCATCATTGTCTTGACTTGTAGAAATTTTTTTTCTTTTGGCTTGAGATGAAGGTGTCGCAGAAGATGGTGAGGGTTCAGAAATTGATGGTTCAGTAGAATCAGATGGTTCAGTTTGATCAACATTTAAAGGAGGCAGATATTTGATTTTCATCCTTTTAAAAATAGTTTGATCAAAGAACTCCTTTTGCTTAATATATTTTTCATTAGTTAAGGGAACTTTGAAATGTTTGAAAATACGAGTTAGAAGACATCCATAAGGAAGAAATGGTTTTTGTTTCCACAAATTTGTAAAATACACATTGACCCAATTTACAAAAATATTTCCAAATAATACATAAAGAGTTGTAGATAGATCTGTGGAATAATAATCAAAAGAACCAGTTTTAGGTAGAACATTGTGGGCAAGGATTTGTCCAGCAATGCGTGCACGAGTTTGAAGATTAGTATTTTTGAAAGGAGGACAATGAGGTGCTCCTGGAAGAAGAATTTGTTCAAAAATTCTCTCATCATTCAGTTCAACAGTATTGAAAAGAGTGTCTAAAGATGGAATTTCTAGGATTTCTCCAAGTAGTTTAGAATCAGACTCGATTTCAATATCACGAACAAGAGAGGAAAGAACTCCAGTTTCTTGATCAAAATGTAAATTTGTATAAAACAAGTGAATCAGAAAAGGATAGTGAAGGGTGTCCGCACAGACATCAAAAAGATATGAAATTCCTGGAAATAATTCTCTTATGTTGTAACGAGAAAACAGATGAAACAGGATATTTCGGCCTGGTAAAATAGGTAGTGCAGAAATCGATCCAAAAATATCATATAAAAGAGGATTTCAGAGTAATCTGAGAGAAAATCCATGTCTTGAAGAAGGTGTAGGAGGAAGAGAACCTAAACCTTTTGCAGATGCAGTCTTCGAACGAGGCATGGTTAAAAAAAAACAGATTCACCTCAAAAATTAGTTGCAAAGAATGATGTTGACTTCCAAATGACGTTCGGCGGGAGGAAGATGTTGTCGTGCGTCGTGCAACAGAAATAGAGGAGGATACAATGGCTGACAGCAGGTGAAAAGGCTGCCACAAGGGGATTCCGGCAATGGCTGAAGATATACCGTCACGACAAGAGGATTCCGGCGAGATCTGAAGATGCGCCAGTTACTGCAAGAGGATTCCGGCGTTTCACTGTCACGGCCAGAAAATTTCGACGAGGATAGGTTCGAATGGCACTCCGAGGGTTTTTCGAAAGAGAGAGAGGGGGTTTCGTTTTAAGGGTTTCGTTCCTTTTTTAAAAAAAAATGAAAAGGTATAAAAATGAAACGATGCAAAAAAAAAAATGGGTGTTAAAAAATCCAAGGGGTATCGGGTCCCTTCAGTTAAAATTTAAAAAAAAAAATTTAGTCGACTAAAATTTTATCGGTCAACTAAGAATGTGCGACTCATTCTAAAATTTTTTAAAGCATCAGTCGACTAGAAATTTTATTGGTCGACTAATATAGTGCGATTTTGAGATTTTGTTCAAAAATCAACATTTTTATAAATCCAAAAATGAGCAAATGCCTAGTTCTCTCCTAATTCTCATAAAATCTTCATTTTTAAGTGGTTTAGTGAAGATATCGGCATGTTGTTCTTTAGTAGAAATAAAATTTAACGAAATATCTCCTTTTAACATATGATCTCTTAAGAAATGATGTCTAACTTCAATATGCTTAGTTCTTGAGTGCTGAACAAGATTTTTTGAAAGATTTATAGCACTAGTGTTATCATAATAAGTAGTTGTTGTGGAGTAATACAAACCAAAATCTTTTAAGGTCTGTTTCATCCATAGTACTTGTGAACACGCTAAATTAGCTGCTATATATTCTGTTTCAGTTGTTGAGAGTGACACTGAATTTTGCTTTTTACTAAACCAAGAGACTAAGGAATTTCCTAAGAAATGACAAGTTTCGCTAGTACTCTTGCGATCAGATTTACTTCCTGCAAAATTTGCATCACTATATGAAACTAAATCAAAGGAAGATGATTTTGGGTAAAACAAACCGAAATCTGAAGTATCTTTCAAATATCGAAGAATTTGTTTTACTGCAGTTAAATGAGATTCCTTTGGATTAGCTTGAAATCTTGCACACATACAAACACTAAACATTATATCAGATCGACTAGCAGTTAAGTATAATAGAGATCCGATCATACCTCTGTAGAGCTTAGTATCTACATTTTAACCATTTTCATCTTTATCAAGAGAAGTAGTTGTACTCATAGGATTTCTTCTTGATTTCGATGAGTCCATCCCAAATCTCTTGAGAAGATCTTTTGTATACTTAGCCTGATTGATGAAGATTCCTTCTTCAGTTTGCTTTATTTGAAGTCTAAGGAAGTAGTTTAATTCGCCCATCAAGCTCATTTCAAACTCTTCCTGCATGGCTTTAGCAAATTCTTTACAAAGAGAATCATTAGTAGAACCAAATATTATGTCATCAACATAAATTTGCACAATAAGAATATCTGAATTAAGATTTTTAATAAATAAAGTGGAGTCTACCCGACCAATGGAAAAACTAGATTTTTCTAGAAAATTTCGTAGTCTTTCATACCACGCACTTGGTGCTTGTTTAAGTCCGTGCAAAGCTCTTTTTAACTTGTAGACTTTTTCTGGATATTTCTCATTTTCAAAGCCTGGAGGTTGCTCTATATAAACTTCTTCATTGATGTGTCCATTTAAAAATGCACTCTTAACATCAATTTGATATAACTTAAAGTTCATGTAACTAGCAAAAGCAAGCATCATTTGAATTGACTCTAATCGAGCCACTGGTGCATAGGTTTCATCAAAATCTATGCCTTCTTCTTGATTATAGCCTTGTGCTACTAGCCTTGCTTTGTTTCGAATGACTTCGCCATTTTCATCCAGCTTATTTCGGAAGACCCATCTTGTTCCAATTACTGAATGATCCTTTGGTCTATCAACTAGATCCCAAACATCATTCCTAGTAAATTGGTTAAGTTCTTCAGACATGGCCAAAAGCCAAAATTCATCATCACAAGCCTCATTGATATTCTTTGGTTCTATTTTAGATATGAAAGCAACATTTGCAATATATTTTTCTAATTGCCTTCTAGTTTGGACACCACTCTTTATTTCTCCAATAACTTGTTCATGTGGATGATTAGAATCTTCTTTCCAAACCGGTTGAAGATGAACATTATCTTGATAAGAATTCTCTATCAAGGGTTCTTCTTGAAGTATAACTTCTTCTCCTTCGCTTAGAGGTATAACCTGCTCATAATTCTCATCAAATGCAACATGTAAAGATTCTTCAACGCAAGATGTTCTTTTATTAAAGATACGATAAGCTTTACTTCTAGAGGAATATCCAAGAAATATTGATTCATCTGATTTTGAATCAAACTTATCAAGATTATCTTTGGTATTTAACAAGAAACATTTACTACCAAAAATTTTGAAATATGAGATTTTTGGTATACGATCATAATACAATTCAAAACATGTTTTATGTAAGATTGGTCGAATAAGAACACGGTTTAAAACATAACATGATGTATTTATTGTTTCAGCCCAAAAGTATTTTGGTAAATTTTTATCTTGAAGCATGGTTTTAGCGCATTCTTGCAAAGTTCTATTCTTTCTTTCAACAACTCCGTTTTGTGGAGCCGCTTTAGGAAAAACAAAGTTGTGAGATATACCATGTAAATCACAAAACTTTAGAAAAGATTCATTTTCAAATTCACCACCATGATCGCTACGAATTTTAATTATAGATGTAGATTTTTCATTTGTAATTCTTCTACAAAGTTTAGAAAATTCCGAAAAAGCATCATTTTTGCTTTTTAGAAAAATCACCCATGTGAATCGAGAATAGTCATCTACTATAACAAAAACATACTTGCTACCATTCAAACTTTGAATTCTAGATGGTCCAAATAGATCTAAATGTAAAAGTTCAAGAGGACGTTTTGTTGAAACTATATCTTTTGCTTTAAAAGAACTCTTGATTTGTTTACCCCTTTGGCAAGCATCACATAAGTGATCTTTCTTATATGGTATTCTAGGTAGACCTCTTACAAGATCATTCTTGGATAACTTGGAAATAATTTTAAAGTTAACATGTCCAAGTCTCTTGTGCCATAACCATTGAATTTCATTTGAAACAATAAGACATTTTTCATTAAAAGTGGGTAACTCATCTAGATATAGTTCATACACATTGTTCCTTCTTTTACCTTTAAAAATGATCTTTTTAGATTGAAAATCAGAAATTAAGCATAAATCATTTTCAAAAGAAACATGAAAACCTTTATCACATAATTGACTAATAGATAATAAATTATGCATTAAACCATCTACTAAAAGAACATTTTCTATCAAGGAAAATTTTGGATTACCAATATTACCAATACCTATTACTTTTCCCTTGTTATTGTCACCAAAGGTGACGGTTCCTCCATTCTTATTTTGAAGGGTGGAAAATAACTCTGGCCTTCCAGTCATATGTTTGGAACAACCGTTGTCCAATATCCATTTGCTCTTTATTTTGTATACCTACAACAAAATTAGAAGACAAAGCATTTGACCCCTTTCTATTTTCGGGTCCATGAGAGTTAGTCTTAGGAACCCATATCCATTTGGATTTTGGTTTCCTTTGATAATAAATATTCTTTCTATAAAAAGATTTAGCATTTCTAGAATAATCATGTCTAGGCTTATACGCATTATAAGTTCTATGATTAGATGCATTTCTATTACAACTAGAGAATTTAGTTCTATGAACAAATGGTTGAGAATATTGTCTTTGATTTTTCACCACATAGTTTGGTCTATTTTGAGAATCAAAGAAACTATATCCCAATCTGGTTTTATTAACCGAGCATCTTTGAGAACCAAGAAGTCTTTCTAGATTCTCTTGACCATTTGTGAATTTGGTCACTATAGAAAGAAGATCATTTGATTTTTCTTTTAGACTAGTTATTTCTTTTTGTAAGAGATTGATTCTTGTTCCAATTTCTTTTATCTCAAATGCTTGACAAGAGTTTTCCTTCTTGAGATCTTCTATCTCTTGAAGTAACACTTTGTTTTGAGAGTCAAGAGTTAAATTTTCAGTTTTTAACTCTTTGCTTTTAGAACTTAGACTCTTAAATTTAGCATATAAATCATTGAATGCTTCTAACAAATCATCATAGTCAAATTGACTTACCGAATCTTCTTATACTACAAAATACATGTTGGCGACTTCTTCATTTGATTCTTCATCGGAAGAGGAGTCACTATCATCCCAATATGCTTGAAATGCCTTTTTCTTCTTGAATTGGTCCTTGGCCTTGATTTTGAGAAGATGACAATCTTTCTTGATATGTCCTGCCTTTTTGCAGTTAAAGCACTTGACTTCATTAGGATTGGAAGAATCCGCTTTCTTTACCTTTCTTTGAAATCTTCCCTTTTTGATGAATCTTCTGAATTGCCTTGTAATGAGGGCTATATCTTCATCTTCATCTTCATCTTCATCTTCATCTTCTTCTGAATTTTCAGAGTCAGAAGTAGCCTTAAAAGCAAGAGATTTCTTCTTGGGTTCTTCTTCTTGTCTGTCTTGAAGTTGAACTTCATATGCCATTAGGTTACCAACCAAATCTTCAAGAGTGAGAGTGTTTAGATCATTTGCCTCTTCAATAGTTGTGGTTTTTCTCTCCCATTCAGGAGTTAAACACCTTAGGATCTTTCTGACTAAATCCACTTGTGAATATTTTTTTCCAAGGGATTTCAGAGTGTTAGTTATATCGGTCATTCTTGTTATCATGTCCGATATAGATTCATTTTGCTTCATTTTAAACAATTCTAATTTGTGAACCAAAGAAACAATTTTAGATTCCTTTACCTTTGACGTACCTTCGTGAGTCATAAGAAGAGTATGTCAGATTTTATTTGCTGTAGAGCATTTAGAGATGCGATTGAACTCTACCTTGTCAACGGCACAATATAATGCATTCATTGCCTTGGCATTAAGTGAAGCAGTCTTCTTTTCTTCATCGATCCATCGGCTGAAATCAATTGATGGAGTTTGGTATTTATATGAAACAACTCTCCAAATATCGAGATCCATGGATTGCAAGAATATTGTCATTCTCACTTTCCATTATCCATAGTTTGTTCCATCAAAGAGAGGAGGACGAACATAGGAGCATCCTTCTTTGTGCTGAGATGTTGCAGTTGCCATGCTAGATGATGATCAAATCAAAATAATAACAAACCTTGCTCTGATACCACATGAAAGTGCAGTAAGATCGAGGCAACGAGCACTAGAGGAGGGGTGAATAGGGCTTTTAAAAATTGTCTACGGAATATTGACGGATTTTGCAATTTGAAAAGCAAACACACAAAGAACACATAATTTATCCTGGTTCGGTCTTTCCCGACCTACATCCAGTCCCCAAGCAAAACCCGCTTGAGATTTTCACTATCAACCTTGTGTAACTACAAGATCATACAGACCAAATCCGGTCTCACTTTCAGTAACACACCTACTGAAAGCAAACAACTCCTTTAAACCAAGGAGTCCTTCCTTTTACAGAAAATAAGTAACAACTTACAATACAACATATGAGCCCTTCTTTTGAATGCAAATGAGATGCAATTGGCTTTTGAGATTGTTGAAATACTCTACTCACGAATTCACTATCTCTCAAAGGAATTTGAGTGAAAAACTGAAGTGAAAAATATCACGTGAGTGAGAAAATGAATATGAGTGAAAAGCAAAGAGTAATTGATTCAAATGGATTGAATTGAAGTTCTTTTGAGTGTAAAATGCACTCATATTTATAGTTGAAAGTTTTCATAGGTTGAGGGTATGAAAGGGTGTCAAAACAGTCCATTTTGAATGATCAAAACGTTTGAAAAATGAAAAGACACGCTTTTTTAAAGTTTCAGGAAAAATGACAAAATTAGTCGACTGTAACAGTAGTTAGTCGACTACTAGTTAGTTATTAGTAGACTGACAGTTATCGTCGGTCGACTGATCTGTTAATCGAGCCGTTTGAAAATCTGAACTTTTGAAACTTAGTCGACTAGAGATAAAATTAGTCGACTGATAATATCATCAGTAGACTGAAAAACCTTTCAGTCGACTGCTGCTAAAATCTTCTGAAAAACATACATTTTGTCCGGTCGACTGATAAAAGCATTAGTCGACTGCTGCTAAATTTCCAGAAAACAGACATTCTGTCCAGTCGACTGATAAAACCTTCGGTCGACTAATTTGACAAAAATGACTTTTTAGAAAATATGACGCGAAAGGATTAGTCGACTGGTGAGTCTATTGGTCGACTAATACACATGAAAATTTAAGAAAAGAGTTTTCTAAAAAGTTTTTCATGAAGGGTTCTTTTAGAAAAGTTTTTCTAAAGACTTTTTAGGTAAAATACAACCTAAATATGCACTCTAAGTAAGACTCTTACAAGAATCTAAGACTTTTAATGAATTTAACATTTGCACACTAGTCTTCAAAGATTCTTCATCGACATCTTCAATGTCTTCATTGCCTTAGCTGAAATGCAGTTGATTTCACTTGCTCATCATCAAAACCTTGTACTTGAAGTATCATGTACGACTTCAGTGGCGTAACATCACCCTCCTTAGTTGCTTCCAGAACAGGGGACATGGTTTTGGCCATAGGCTTCTTAACCTTTTTTTTCAATACTTTTGGCCACTGAAGGTGTTGGTTGCTTATTTAAGCCTAACTTTCTAGGCATCCTCTTACTCATGTTGCATTTCTCGCAGTATATATTGACCACCCATACTTTTGGTCACAAGGCATGATCCTTCTCTATCCATTTGTCAAGCCTCAACCATACTACATAATAGGACATATTAGTAAGTAGATACGATATTTATTGCTCTATTTGCTCAGTTCTATCAGTACTTGTTGGTGTAGGTATTATAGCCTCTATAACAGTCTCTTTAATCATCATTTTATAATCAGTAATTGAAGAATTTTTTATAAAAACAAACTGAATAGACTGGTGATTTACACTTATTGTCTTTAGAACAAATTAAGAGGCATATGAGAAGAGATAATTTTTTTATCATGAAACCCAAATCGAGATCCACAAAATGTATTAGATTTATGATCAAGAGTGGAATAAAGTAGCATGCCTAAAAGTAAATTAAATATAATGCATACGATAAACAAGCATGTCTAAAAGTAAATCAATATTTAGAAAGAGAAAATGTCAAAAATATGTGCTTACCAAAAGCAAAAATATCAAAATAACATAAACAAATAAAATATGAAGCAATTTTTAGGGTTGTACATTTATTTATTCATTTAATAGGAAAAGAGAATGCCAAAATAATTGATTCATAAAAAAATAGATTCATGCCAGAAATTTCAAAAAATAATTGTTTTAGTCGGTAATGATGTGCTTACCAAAATATCTCACCACCGATGAGGTCCTGGATGCTAAAAAAGTCACCGATAAAGTGCCACCAGAAATACTTACTAGAAAATAGTCATCGAAAAGTTATCAAAAAAATTTGTCAGGAAAAACACGATAGGGAAAAAGGGGTTGGGGACCACAAAAAACACCCTAAAATGTAAACCATCGCTTTTAAAATAAATATTGAAACATCACGTTTAAAACTAATACGAACATTCACAAAAAATGAGGAGGTTCACATTTAAGTCTTCAAAAAAAGTGTGAATCTCACGTCCAATGTGTGAATGTTCAAAAAGTTCATAAATGAGACACAAGATCCACACACACACACACACACACACACACACACACATATATATATATATATATATATATATATATATATGTGAACGTAAGCATACATTTTCGGATCTTATCGAGAATTATTTACTTAACAGAGGCTCACAGGTTATATTCGTGAAGTTCACAAGTTATATTTGCGAAGTTTGCATATTTGGGAGGAAATTCTCATATTTGAGAGAAAAATCATATTTTTAGGAGAAAATTCACATATTTGAGAGAAAATTAGTATATTTGCATATTTGGAAGAAAATTCGCATATCTAGCAAAAATTCACTTATGCAAAAGGTAAAAAAGTATTTTAAAGCAAAAAATTTGCAAAATTTCTATGATTCAGTTACAGGAAGTTCGTAGATTTAGTAATGAGAATTTCGTACTATGTATTCAAAGTTAATTTGTGAAGTTTCAAGTTGTTTCAATTAAAGAAAGTTCACAGATTTGGTAATGTGAATTTCATACAATATATGCAAATTTAGTGAAATATTTACGAAGTTATAACATGTTTCAATTACATGAAGTTTGCAAGTTTGGTCATGCAAACATCATGAGGTCTACAAAAAAAATGTGTGCATCTAATTTTTAGTGAGAGTCTATGATACCCGAAGAGTGTATCAATATATCACACAAACTTAAGAAAATTCCCTTGTGCGAAGGGTAAAAATATTCTTTTAAGGCCAAAAATTTGCGAATTTGGATATCAGATGGATTTTAAAAATTGTAGGGCATTTCGAAAAATGCATCATTTTTGCCATTCAATAAAGTCAGTTTTTGAATATTATATTACTTATTTGTTAGCATTTTGATGATTCATTTTCTTTTTTGTGCAAAAAAACTTGATTTGCAAGTAGAATGATGCATATTTGAATGATTCATAGCATATGTTTTGAACATATCTACCTGTTATGATACAACTATGAAAAATCTTTTTAATTGTGAGCCACATCAAGATTAACAACCTTGAAAGCGGTTCGATGTAATTTTCTTTAAATTTGTAAAGAGTATGTACTTTAACTTTTTGGTTTTTCATATATTTGTATTGGTAAAGGTAATTGTAGGATTTATTGTTTGTTTTTGGATTTAATCATGATTTCATTCGAGTTGGATATTGAAATGCAAAAAGCCCAAGTTGAATTTTGGCATGGTGAAACTCATGATAAAAGATGTAAGGGAAAATGGAATGATAACAATGTATCAAGTCGGAAAGCTATCAAACTTGATTCTATTTAAACTATTGATCATTTTTGGAAATTTTGATTTGATGAGGTTCAAGAAGGTAGACCCAACTATATACACGGAGAAAACTTTTAATTATATATAAAAAAAACACGTTGGATTTATGTTAGAGGGTGATTTGGATCTGATTAAACTCTAAAAAAAGAATAATGTCTAACCTTCATCAATTTAACTCACACCAAAATCAAGAGTCTTCTTAGATGCACCAAAAATCAGGTTGGTTAACATCCTAACTTTTTTGTTGCCAATCCCCAAGCCTTGATTTACATTTTTACTTACGTTTTTTCATGCAAATCAACAATGTCTAACCAGCACACAAGTTTGACAAGATCCAAATTGAATCCGAATATGTTCATTTTATGCCTTTATCCTTTCTTATTTTAAGTTGGGTCTACCTGAAGGTCTAAAACATATTAGCTCCATGTTTGCAAATCCACCAAATAGAAGCATTTTCTTTGACAAGGTCAAAATTGAGTAAAACCTAAATCTAGAACCTAAGAATGAAATATGTGTAATAGATAGTCTTGCTCCTTATATGTCAAAAATGCAATTGGGTTAGATTTTTTATTCCAATCCAGATTAGATCTAACCTAAAAGAATGACTCAAACTCATTATAGAATAATCTGATTTAGCATACCTAAATCTGATCCAAATGCATATTGGAAGTTTCAAGATCCAAACCCAAAAACATGACAGATTCCAATCAAATATCTTATTATACCCGACATATCTGTGCCCTTGCTCGAGGGTAAGGTGGGACAAACTTACTAGTTTAAACAAAAGGAGCAAGAAAAGAAGAAGAAAAAAAGTGGCTTAGATGATTCTTACCTCTGCTTTTCTTGGGTGATTCCTTTGTCATGCAGCTATTCCTTCTGGCAAACTCATTAATATTGAATACGTGAGTAAATGTTGAAATTGACAACCAAGTTGTCCAAAACAAGTGGCTTTTAAGGCTGCGATGGAAAGGATGTAGATGGTTCTGCCATCTCATACTTAAGAGGGCGATTAAGCAGTGCAATTATAAAGTGTCCAGTTTGTCAACGACATTAAGTCTTTTTTTTTAAAGGCAAGTGCCTTTAAGCAGACCCCTACCAGTCATACAAGGATACCATTGGGATTTGAACTTGCAACGTCCCACCAGACAAGTGGAGATAAGCGGAGCCTATTAGAAAATCGTGTGGGCCTACATACGTTGAACCACACATCGTAAGTCTGTCTTAAGTTCAGGCCCGATTCATGTGGTTTAATCTGAATGAGCCTAGTGGCATCTCAAATGGTATGGAACATTATGTGGAGAGACCTGCCCAACTCTATAATGGGTCAGACTTCTAAATGCATTAGGTTATGGTCCCCAAACCTTATATAAAGGCCCTCTCTCTTCAGATTTTTCATAAGTCAAAAAAAGATTGAGTCCCTCTCATCAGGTCTAGAGAAAAGAAAAATGACTAAATATACAAGTTCTGAAAGATTATACTCATCAACCAAAGCGCTATGGATTCAGGTATAGCTTCCGCTTTTGATTTTATTCTATTCATGATTTCAACGGTTTAACGAAAGCATGTTATCGATCTTGTTTTAGTTTTCGATGAATTTATGATCCAACAGAACCCCGTGACATTCAAGTCTTAAGAGCCTCAATTTCATGCAAAAAGTACTACTGGAGCACAAACCATCCCATTGCACCTGATCTAGTTTATTTGAGTTGTCCGGCGGTAACCCCTATTCAATGACAGTTCCAAGATGGGGCTATGCAATTCAAGAGAACGCCACAGAAATTGATGAAAGAGCGCAGGGCAATAGACAATTTGTTGGAGGTGCGCAAATTCAGGAAATGGGAAGGTCTAATTTTGAGAAAGCCCAATCCCACCCATGTATAAAGCAAAAGTTGAAATGGTGAAGATGCAAACCACCTAGAGCAGCTCTCTCTCACTCTCATGCCCAAATGTCCCAAACGGCACATGGGTAGTCAAATTTACTGTCGTTCTGTCTTCTTATTTACTTTTCTTAATGAGAAACTACCAAAGAATGGCATATCCCATGTCTGTTGGGCCGTGTCCTTGTGACAATGTCCAAACATCCTAGTGATTAGTAAAATTTTTATTTTTAGTCTTACCAAAATATGGATTCCAGATTCCCACTACACCAGATCATGACCTCGAATTTCAAAACTCCCCTTTCACTATTCAAATCAGTCTCTCAAGGTTTGTGTGTTTCACCCAAGACATGGGTATTGAAACAAATGTCCCTAAAGGAAACCAATGGTAGGACATGTTTTTCATATGAGCACATTTGTTTTTTTTATGAAAATGGGGTCGTACAACTCCACCCCTTCCTTTTCCCGAGAAAGCACATTCCCACAGGAGAGTGCACTTTGCATGTAATGCCTTTCCTGCGGCCCCCTGTGCTATAAAGTAACTACGAGCATGGTATCTATGGATTCTCATTTCCCAAGGGCATTAACAGTCCTCAAACTTCATGTTTCGTGTGATAACAAACAGCAAAAGAACTCAAGGAGTCATTTACAAGATGTCAAGGATGTACCAATAGACAAATGGTAATCCGTTTAATTGGTTCGGATCTACGGGTACTATAACCAAATTATAGAAAGCCCATGGTGGCTCACCAAGTCCAAGCTTAATTGCTCTTGTGGTAGAGTCTGAAAGTTAAAACTTGAATTAAGAACAGTCAACCATATCATTACCACATACTGCTTCTTCCAATTTCCTGTTAAGCCTAGACATTTCCTTAATTACATCGCGGCTTTGACAAGTTTCTGATTTCCTGATCTACCATCTCTTATATCATTTTAATAGTCACAACTAGGAAAGCTTGAATATACAATGGGAAAACTAGCAAACATTATAACCCCAACAAGGAGTGCAAAAAAAAGATAATGAACATGAAGAGGAAAAAAAACTTGGATTGACCTAACCGTCATCTGTCATTGTTGAAGCAGATGTTACAGGCGATGATAGAGAAGGCCGCAGCACCAGATACAGTAAAGGCCCCAAGAAAGGAACAAGGGTTAAGGGCAATAACCATGATCCACGATCATACCTATAAAAACAAGAGAAAGGGTCTGTTATCAACAAAGGAGCAAATAAACTATCAAGGTTGTCAGACCGACATAAACAATCAAAAGAATTTTTTTTTTTAAATGTGAAATCAAGGTTATAGCAGTAAGAACTATGCAATTCAAAATGATACTCAAAGTTTTGCCCTAACTCATGACAATCATGCTCGTAATCTTAACTAAAATGTATGGAATATACAAAATGTGGAAAAATCTATATTAAGAAAATCTCTCTCATACACACACAATGTAATGCTTAAAAAAGAATGGAAAAGCTAGTACTGAATCTCAAACTTTCTGTAAAGTACAAATACGTACCATCTTCGGGCAGTCATATCATTATAAACCCAGAATGGTGAAAATGCTGTCAACAGTGAGAAGTCAAGGGACGTTGCATGTATCTGCATGAAAATGCAAATATTAAACTTGAGCCCGTATGTCGCATAGGTACAGGTATGAATACGAGGTAATGATATAGAATTTTTTAAAAGAATGGACATGTGTGTGTGAACCCGTGATGTTTGCTATCCTCATGGGTAAGGAACCCCCCAGTGAAAAACTGTAAGCTTTTTAATTTTTTGTAATACTTTTTGCACATCTGACCCTTCACATGTGATCTAAATATTTAATTTAGTAGAAACAGGCTCCTAGATCATGTTTTTCCAATGTGTATGTTGAATTTCTCAGATGTTGAAAAAATCAATGGTCAACAATGTACCAAAATTTCAACCCTCAAGAGATTGTATTTTTATGTCAAGAAAATATGATTCAAGAGTCAATCCTACTATTTTGACCATAGTGAACACATCCATGGGGTTAGATTTTGTCAAAACTTCTTCTCCCCATGAGTTCTAACTAGGGGGGTTCTGATCTCTCTCTCTCTCTCTCTCTCTCTCTCTCTCTCTCTCTCTATATATATATATATATATATATATATATATATATATATATATATATATATATATATATATGTGTGTGTGTGTGTGTGTGTGTGTGTGTGTGTGTGTGTGTGTGCACAATTATGGCTCATTTAACAAAATGCTCTATAGAACATCACAAACTAAGATTCTGAAGCATGTCGAAGATACATAATTAACTAACAAAAAAGTGATCAACAAATAGTTAATAGTGGAGCCCCAAGGGGTATGGCATAGTGGGAGGGGGCTTTGGCTGCTAGACGGGTAGTCAGGGTACCATCCCCATGGGCATCAGCCCCTTGCATATAAGAAGGGGCAAGGACATTACATCCCTTGCATGTACCGAAGCAAGGCGACTCTCTGGGGGAAAGGGGTGTGCCATGGGTTTACACTGTTAGAAAAGCGACCATAAGTATGGCAGGCATAGACAGACTAGGTCACTGATCCCAAGGGTGGTTTCCCCGTTCCTCATGGAAAAAAAAATAGTCAATAGTGGACATTTTGATGGTGAATATAGACTATACATTCATTGAATCACAAGATGGATAAAATGAGTTGGATTAAGTTTAAAACTTAGTTGACCCATGGGCAGGAGTACCCAATACCATTATAGGTATGACATGGGCAAGACACTGGCACGAATGCTTGGCAGAAGTGACAATGTTACGTAAGTTAACCCACAAAAGATGTTGATATACAAAGGTCTCCTCTACAGGACTCTACAGAAAATGAACAAGAAAATACTCGGCAGACTTACAAACTTGCTTCCCCGAAAATACTGATAGAATTCCTTCCAGTCCTCACCGCTTGATACAGCTGCATATGCAACTAGAAAAAGACCTGCAGCAGCCACAACCTGTAGCACAATCAAAATTTACTATACCTCAGAAACAGTGATGAAGTTATTACTAATGACTACTTACTGCAGCCGTTATCTTTGACTCGAGAAAGTTTAGTGGCCATTTCTTGAGCTCTGCTTCATCAACATTGGGTGCTGATGGCTTCCAAAGAACGAAATAAGGGATGAGGGCATATGCACCACCAAAGAATGAGAATACAACAAATGGCCAAACAGGGATACTGCTTCTTGAGCTGCAATTTATTTTTTGAGAGAAAAAGTTAAACAATGTAATGCTAAAAGTAATAGCAATGGTGTTTGTCCCAACGGGTGTTTCAAAAGTGTTAGGCTGATCATTCTCAAAATGGCATTTCGATAATATTTTGAGACCATAAACCCACCTCTCAAAAAACAACAAAACCACCATCTTCATTCTCTCAAATGGCAAAAGAAAAGTTAAAACAGTTATTTTTAAGAGTGAATTGGAGTTCAATTCACATGGATATGGCTGTTGATACCAGGGATATAACCATTTTTATGAAGTTCTAGTATGACTTGTATATAAAGGGATATAGAACATGAGTGAAAATGAAGCATCCGTGTGACAGCTAGAGTTATCTGAATCAGAAGTCAAAGTGCCATAAGCACTTTTTAAAAAAATTAGGCATTTTCTTAAATATTTGAAACTTGAGGCATCTAAACATCAACTTGCCATATGTTACGCTGTCACATGGATACTCCCTTTTGGGCCCCATATAGTGTTCCCTTATATGCTAGTCACATTGAAAACTTCATAAAAATGGCTGCATCCCTGTATCCACAGCCGTACCCATGTGACAAAGATGTTAGGCCCCTATACATAAATTACCCAAACAGGGATCTTTTCTTTTTTGAGAAGGGAAGCAGGAAAAGTTTTTATAAACCAGAATGGACCAAAACTTTGTTGATTTTTTTTTAATTTTGCTTAGAATGAATTTGGCATTCCTTGGTTTGTTAAAAGGCAGCGAAGACAGTTGCATAACATCTAAATGAAGAAATAACACTGTTATTCTAACATGTTAAAATTGCATAAGAAAAAATAGAGGTGCCAAATAACAAGGAAATTGAACATGAGATCACAGTAGTTACCTTCTAGCACTTGGGATTAATAGCATACTGTAGACTAAGGGCCATAGGCCCATGATATACCAAAGAGACACCAGCACTTGATTCATACGAAAGCCATCATTTCCTTTCAAGTTCAACAACTTCTGCAGAAAGTACAAGTCCCTGGACTGCAAATATCAAAAATGTAAGATGATCTGCATTTGCATAAAATTGTGATACACTTCATAGAAATATTCCAACTTTTTGGAAGTTCTGGGGATATGGTGGAGCCGGACACTGAATTTTAAAAAGTAGGCCCAAATCCAAGTATGGATCCAAACTAGACTCTCAATGTGACGGAGTTGAATATGGAACTGAATAATATGACTTACGTGGAGTGTCAACGGGTCGGACCCCATCAAAATGGGTGGATCCAGACCCAGATTCAACTAAGAGGTGATGGTATTGGGTTTGGATCTAGGTCCAATCGGATAAGAAAAACCATACCCAGATCCAACAAGGATTACATGAACCAGGCCCATTCATATTCAGTAAAATAATATTTTTTAAGTTTTTTATGTTGAAAAATTGTGGATCTTAATCGGAACTTGGGCTGGATCCGAGTCTGTATAAAATTTCATAAACCACACCCGACCCATATAATAACTGGACCTCATGGGTCCGACCGAGATAGTTAATCAGACCCTTCCTTTGTTACCAAACCCTGACCCTACCGCATCTGGTAAGGGTCGGGATCAAGTTATATACCCAACTAGTTGACACCCCCCTAGTACTGGTCTGTAAAGAAAAGGTTGGAGACAAGGCTTATACCAATGTCATGAAGTCTTCTTTAGGAAAAAAATCTTGACAAAATAAACCTTGCAATAAATTGAATTTTCATTTTCCTCAAAAAAAAAAAAAACTTGAGAAGATGTTAACATTATAAATTAAAATGATTTTATTTATATAAGACTATAACTAAAATATTAAACACTAAAACGTGTTTTCATTGCATCAATTTCGTGATACCAAGAAACCCTAATTCTTAAATAAATGATAATGCACCCCAACTAATTAAATTTCTAGTTTCCATACAAGGTAAATGATACTATGAAGTCTTTCGTGTTATAAGCAAGCAATTTATTAAGTAGATCAGGATCATCGGCCAACCGGGACCCAGCCCACTTATATAACAGGCTGGGCTAGGTTGGCTTGGCCAGCCCGGCTGCCCGACCCGTTGCCCACACCCAACCCAATCTAATGAATGAACTGGATTCAATAAAAAAGTTCGGGTCTCTGGATCCGATATCCAATTCCAACAAGCCAAACTGCGCAATCCGGAGTCCCGACGATTATAACCAACATGACGAGGACGAGGTCTTTGTGAATCAAGTTCGAGGTCAGACGAGTCATTTCAAAAACCGACCGAACCGAGGAGAGAGCGGGAGAACCATACCGGGGTCTGATCTGGTGCGAGCTGGAACACGTAATACATGAGCCCCGCCCAGAAGGCGAACAGGAGCACCGACGTCGTCCAATCGCCACCTTCCCCGTCCTTCCCGACATTACCCTCGCCATCCGTCGAAACGCCTTCCGAGTCCCTGTCGTCCTCACCGCTGCAACGGACGCGAACCTCGCCCTCTCTTCTCCGCAACGGAAGAAACACCGGAAAGAACGCCGCTTTCTTCTTGCCGGAACGGGGTATCCAACCGTCTGGCGTTCGGGTTCGGAAGGAAGCAGAAATCCGGAACTCGGACGCTAAATCGGAGTGAATTCTAGCGTTTAGTGCAGCTCCGTGCGGCGAACGAAGGGAAATTCTGGGGTTTATGGTTTTGGGAAGCGACGGAGAAGGGAATCTAGAAAGGTTTAGGGTTTTGGGTAGAGAAGGAGAGGGGAGTCTAGGGTTTAGGGTTTTGGGTGGGGAGGGGAGAGAGGGAGAGATGCAGACGATGGTAGGGTGCGGAGAGGAGAGGGGGAGGGGTGAGGACGTCATCCTCATATTCTCTTCCTCGGGGTTTTTGCGAGGAGGAGGGGGATAGGCTCGGGCCTGAGGCTGAGGATAAATCCCGTTTTCCGTTTTTTTTTATTTAGTATTTATTTTAAAAGGACTTTTATGCCCTTGTTATTGTCGTATATGACAAGGTCGGGCTTATGTTGGACCCGTACCCGACCCGCTTGAGCTCCGGGTTCACCCTTGATTGGTCCGACCAGATCCGATCTCTTTCTCTCCCCCTCTCTCCTGACACGTGTCATCCCATGGGGCGAAGCTTTTTCAAAGCTACGGATTAGATTTTCTTTCCCTCCTTTCTTCATCTTCTTCTCCTTCTCCTTCTTCTCTGTCTTTGTGGCCATGGCGGAAGTTTCGAGAACGTTCTGCACGCATTTCCTACCGAGTTTCTCTCCGAAGGCCTCCTGAAAACCTAAATTCGCGATCTCCTCTTCGAGGACGAGCAAGAGGATCCGCGTCCGCTTTTCGATCTCCACAGCCTCCTCTGAAACCTTGGGAACCGTCCCCCTGGGGCTGCAAGATCGAGTCCCTGGAGAGCGCCTTCGCCCTCCAGAACAACGACCTTCCGCCGCAGAAGATGGCTATCGATCGGGTGGACATCGGAGAGCGAGGGCTCGTCGCCCTCGAGAACATCCGGAAGAGCGAGAAGCTTCTCTTCGTCACGCCATCCCTCGTGATCACGGCCGAATCGGTATGCCGTAATCTCTATGTATCCAACAAGAAATCAGCGTGTTGTGTTTCTGAACCGCAATTAGGGTGTGGATTTTGGTGGGTTTTTGTGAATTTCGGCATTGAATGAACGATTGTACTGATCCAGTAATCAGGGAGCTGAAATTTAGATGCGAAGTTCTTAAATTTGTCTGTGAAGAGGTCCTATATTTCCTATTTTTCGCTTTACCTGTGTAGGTCTGTCTGTGCAACTTCTATCTGTCCTATGCATGGTACTTAATGATAATTGAAATATACTCGATGCCAGGAGTGGAGCTGTCCGGAAGCGAGTGAGATTCTAAGGAAAAATAATGTACCAGAATGACCGCTACATGCAGCTTACTTGAATGTCAGGAAGTCTTCAAAGTGGAACTCATATATTTCAGCCTTGCCTCGACAGCCATACTCACTTTTATACTGGTAAATCCATGCACTTATTTTTGTTGATCTTCAATAAGTTTCTAATGTTTGTCGGATAGTGTAACGACCCGATACGGGGCCTCTCGAGCCCGGGTTCGTGGACGTTAGTTCCCAGAGCGAAATTACTCAATAATCTCAAAAACAGCTCAAAATCGTGCCAGAAATTTTTTTTTTCTTTTATTCAATACTTGAAGGTCCATACATCCATTTACAATAACATAATCATCCAAAGACAAAAGCAGAATAAAAAGTAAAGGAAAACCATACTTCTGATGTGGCTGATGTGGCATAATAGTACTAAGTCCTGAGAGTGGTGGCAGCAGTTCCTGAACCTACAGTTGCAACCAAAAGAAAGGGGGTGAGTCTACAACCCAGTAAGATTCCATTTACAAATAGACACGACTGTTGCAACTGTAGTGAGCTCTAAGCTCCTAGTCTTAGTTTAGTTTGCTACTTATGCACACATGTTAGTTATGAGTTTTACCCCCTTTACCACATCTCTATTATCATTTTCAAACAACTCTTCTACTCTAATCGGCTATTCCGGACATAGCCTCCTCGGGCGTAGCAACCCATGTAGACAACTCAGAGTCTACAATGTTGGCCAGACTTATGAACCACTCACAAACAACGTAGTCCAAACCGGCCCAGACTACGGACACAGGTGCTGCAGCAGCTCGCCGGTTGTAAGCCGGGAGCGAAGGGACTCAAACGGTAGCTAGCCGAAGAGCCAGGGTGGCTATACCTGCCCCAAGGTGTCTCAAGGAGCTATACCTGCCCCCAAGGTTTTGTGGTTCATGCTACGTCCTACATGTGTCTAGTGGCAATGTTTTAACCCCTAAGGGTCACCTAGAAATGTCTGAGATCTTCCCAGGTTGCTTAAGAGGTACACACCTCAACATTGCCCCAGACCATGCCTTCTAGTAGAGTTCCCATCATACACTGGGTGGTCATCCTATAGACAACTTTTACTCAACATTCACATCTTGAATTTAGTGTGTTATACAATCCTCAATGTATATCCACTAATTACTTTTTAACACATGTTTACATGTCTGAACTGTTAAGGATGGTAACCCACCACAGATTAATTCACGATCCTTACAATGCCCCTCCCAAGGCATAAGCGTGACTTATCCCCAAGGTAATACCTACCTTGAGACTTTGGAACTCTACCCTCAATTTTCACTTAATACATCGATCTCATACATGCAATCATGTCATGCCACATTTATTTCATAACTCAGAAAATATGCATGATCAGGTTTAAGCATCACACTTGAACTTTATAGATTCCTAAGCATGCAAAACAGTGTCTATCCTCAATAACAGAACTAGCATACTTGAAGCATTGGAATCACATTAAAGAATGTCTAAACTAGCTAGCATGTGTTTTAATTAACTAAGGAGGAATTTGCAAATGTTCACTTACCTGGAACGCTTAAATTCCAATTGCAACCCTTGATCTGAAAACAACGAATACCTCGTATCATCAAAATTACCAAAACACCCTTAAACTAAATTGTCAACCTCTGACTCCATTTTGTTCACAAATCCCCTACTAACAGATTCTACCCAAGCCGTAGAATCCATGGATTCACGAATCACCTAGATCTGACTTCGGGCACTTAGCTATGCCTTGTATATTTTGTAGGCATATCAAGGGCAAAATGGTCTTTTTTGCTCTTTCAATAACCTCTATGCCATCCTCAACTCAACTATGATTTGGATCATGGATTCGGTATTCTTGATCCAAACCTGCTTGAAAAAGGTTTGTCTGGATCTAAATCAGGTCGTCTAATTGAATCCAACTTGAGTTTAGGGTCCAAACTAAGATTCAAACCCGAATCCAATTTGTAATGGAAAAATCGAGTCTTTGCTACTTCGATTTTTCCACCGCACTCGACAAATCAATCGCACACGCATCCGATTTGTCTCGGTCTAGACTTAGTCGGTCTGACCCATATTGGGTCTACCTTTGGTTTGGACCGAATCTATCCCCCATCACAAACCCGATTCCGTCTGCTTACTAGTCAGGACCCGACTTGATCCGAATAGACTGAAACAGTCTATCACGGTATATAGACCCGACTTGGTTCGTTAAGACCGAGTCAGTCTGTCAGAGTACTCAGACCCTAGCTCGGTTTGCGTCGATCTGGCTCAATCCGGTCATGCTCAAACCGGGGAAAATGGCTGACTTAGTCTGCAGAAAATGCAGACCGATTCTGACCTGCAAAAATTCTGCAAAAGTTCTGGCAACACCATTGTTGCCGAACTGTTGCATCTTCTGCAAATGGTCGGTGCATGTGGTGATGAGGGTGGCGATCGGACATACTGCCTCCATGCTACAGCCGATCCTCTCCTCCCCATTTCTGTCACCAACGAGAGGCAACGACAGAGGGGAAACCCCTCTGTCGTTCTCCTTCTTCTATTGCAAGGCTGGGACAGGGTTCTCCCTGTCCCTGTTTTGTTGCATCTCACCGGCAACTGTGAGGTTGCCGGTGACCCCCCTGCAACCCACGAGAGAAAGAGACTTACCTGACGGCGACCGGCGATGTCTGCTCCTGATTCTCCCTACGCGCTCCCTCTCTGCTCCTCTGGTGATCGAATGGGGAGATGAGAGGAGGCCCCCCCATGGCTTTTATAGCCATGGGGGGTTGCTCGGTTACCCCCTCCCACCTTCTGAAATAAATGGGGGTAGCCCGCTTCCTCTCCCACGATCTGATTCGTGGGAGAGGAAGGGGCGTCGCCCCCTTCTCCTTCTGTAACCCCCCCCACGATGGGGGGAGCGTTACAGATAGCTCTCCTCCATCATTCTTATTCTTTCCAGCTCCCTCTGCATGACATTATAGACTTGGTTTATTTTTCTCTATAGTCTTTATGCATCATCGCAGGACACGCTCAGAGTTAGACATGTATTTGGAAGCTTCACAAATCACAAATCAGGAAGCGAGCCATAGAACGGATTAATGATGTCACTGGAACGTATGAATTCTTCTCCTTTATCTATATTATCTATTTCCACTACAGGAAATAGTTCTTTTTTTCCCTCCACTACTACTCTAACTTAACATTTAAGGTTTTTATTCTTAGGCTTTGATCTTTGACTGTGTGGTAATGGAGTTGCCATATCAATGTTGGTGCAGATATAATGACCTTAAGATCAGGATATTTTCCAAGTATCCTCATTTATTTCCTGAATAGGTACCTACTAACCACCATTATATTCTGCTAAGTGCCTAGTTCGAAAAAAAAAGAATTCTGTTACAAGTGCCAGTTTTGAAATTAATGGCTTTTAAATGATGGTTGTAGACTTGTAGCAGTCTAGTCTCCTTATCATCATTGTTTGTCTGGAAACATAGCTGGTCCTGAAGTGCTGTCTGGAGCAGGAGCTACTTTGGGCCATGGTATTGCTAATCTGCATGTTGCCAGTGCAATAGTCTCTTAGGAGTGGTAAACAAGCTGAAGAGGGCATATTCGCTCTTGGTTTGTTTACCAATGGACTGAGCTCGTGTCTCGGCTCATGCTCGTGCTTAGCGAGTCTAGCTCGGTCCGTCCCTGAATTAGATGAGCCGAACACAAACTGGCTTTTGTAAAAATTTACATGTTATTTATGCATGGAATATATAAGCTCATCCCAGCAGAACTGAACGCCCTGTGTTCAGGCTCGACTCATTTAAGCTGAACGAGCTGCTTGTGGCTCAGCTGGCCAGCTATGTGAACCAATCACGAATGAGTTTCTGATGAGCCGAACCAAGCCAAGTCACGATCTGCTCGGTTCGTTTACTAGCCTAGGTTTCTTCTGTGGGTATACTAGCAGACTTCAGATTTAGGTACTTTTGTCTTTTGCCATTCTATCATCAGATTGGTGATAGATTAAAAGAGAGGAAAGAAAAGACAGTCAATTCTGTAGTTTGTAATTTTGCAATTGTTAGTGTTCAAGGAGGTACATTAAGATCAGTGTTATGTAATTTAACATAGATTAAGAAGAACAAGAAAAAAAAGACTCAAGTGAAAAAGAATGATTAGATAGATATTGAAGTAAAAGAATGAATAAATATTTGTTCAAAGAACTTCTAGATATAGATTTTGAAGCTTAAGGTTTTGAAGGAAATAATTTGACCTAAGTTTAGAAAAGTGAATGAGTGAATGGAAGAATCAAATTATGGTGTCAAGAAGTACCTATAGCCAAAGAGAAAAAGTGCTGTTTCAAAAAGAAAGGAGGAACGTGGGTTATTTTGAGTGGTACCTGCACTAATACATTATTCTAATATTCTAATTGAGACTTTTCTAGAAGATGAAAACAGCAGCAGGAGGAGATGAAAGAATCATTAGAGCAGTAAGGTCATCCTGCGTTTGTGATTAGTAGGTTGAACCATGAAGTTACAATCTAATCCACTCTAATAAATTATTTAAAATGTTCTTCCATGAAGGCTAAATTTGACATGGAAGCATGGTAAGTTTACATTGAGAATATGATGCTGCAGCATGCCTCTTGCAAAATGTAATGAGCACAAGCTAAGGTATACCTCTTGGTGGGAACAAGTTTAGAACCTGTGATTCTTATCTGTCTTGTCTAATCCATTGATTTAATCTGCTACTTTATTGTGACTTCACTTTATGACCTATCTTCTTTAGAGAATATGCAACTCTTTGAAAATATTAAGATTTATCACATATTTGGATGCTTTTGATTTTGTCATCAAATGCCAGTTATTTCTTGTTTTTATTGCTAAAACATAGAATTTTTCTTGTCATTCTTCTTTCCTCAGCTGCACACTGACACGTTTTTCCTTGCTCTTCCTGATGGCTGCTGCAGCTTCCAGTAAAGCCACCTCAAGAAAAGAACTCAAATAGAAAGCCCTACAATTCATCTTGGATTGTTGTGAATCAAGTATTGATCAGTATACTAAATTCCTGGAGGTAAAGCTTTTCTTTATTACTAATTTAAGTGAAAATCAATGTGGTGCTCCTAGCAATTCATTTTGGTTAGATTTCAACAGAGAGATATAGTCTTGTCATCGTACAAAAGATGGAATTTTTTCTCTTTTTTCTTTATGTTTTTTTGAATAAGGAGAAAGTAAAAACCTATAATTAACCTGCATCACCTTTTTCAAAATATCACCATCACAATCTATGGGAACTTGGCTCTAATGTTTTATCTTCCCACATTATGACCTAATGGAAATTGTTAATCAGACTCTTTTAGCTTCAACTGTATGATGCTATTTGAACAGTTATTTTCATTGTGACTAGGGTGGACATCTTCAAACAATGTATGCATGTACTATGGTAAATATTAGGTACTATCCTCATTACCATTCCGTCTACTAGACCCCAACAGTTTTTCCACTTTTTAAACGTTTGGTGGATCAAGCCCTACAGATATGATGTACATAGTTTATTAGTAAAAGAAGCATGTTTTGAATAGTGTAAATGTGATGCATAAACAGTTCTTTTTAAGCGCTTCAAAAATTAATGATGCACAATGTACAAGAAATTTCAAGTGTAACAATCAGCTTTTTTGTTACGACAAAATGATTCAAAGTTCATTTCCTAATGAACGAACCATGCAAAACATATCTATGGGTCAGATTGACCAGATAAAGCTTACATAGGCATATGCATGCACACACACACACACACTCACACCCACATGTACACTCATTGATGCACATTCCACCTCTAGCTTGGAATTGACAATTGTCAATTGCATTCACTATGTACTTTTTATATATGGTTATTGTTGCTGATAACATGTTATTGTCATTGCATTCATCTGTTATTTGTTTATTCCTTGAAAATTTAGAGCATGATATTTTTGCAAATTGCATTATTCAGGGAAGCAAATCTATTGATTTGCCTGTAGCTTCTCCAAAACAAGTGGACTGAAGATTGTTACTGAGACAGCTGGCAGTGAATGTGTACTAGTGAACAAAGGATATTGTTTCATGCCCAATATGTAAGTAGAAACTGCTTTTGTTTTTTTGTTTGATATATTATGCAGTTTGATAATAGGATAGTCATTTGAGGGGCTTGTTACAAGTTTATTTTGATAAGATGTCAAAATGGGCACTGGTAAAAGCAACCATACTAAGAAGCAGAAGCCGGAAACGATATGGGAAGCAGAAGCGAGAAACGATGCATTTTAAAATGTATAGGAAGCGGAAAGAGAGGAATAAAAAAAAACAATATAAGAATTGAATGAGAATCAAAATGGAACAAAAATAAAAACTAAAATAAAAGTGATTATTAAATTTCATTATTTTTTACTATAAAAATTATTTCTTTTTACAAAATCTAAACATGATGATTGTCAATCTATGTCACATGGGTGCGGGGGTGCGGCAATATATATAATTTGTGCAGGGGAGGGGTCGAGCTCGAGCTGATGAGTTGTGGAGCCTGATTTAGAGTTTTTGCCCTTGCAGAAAGCGGTGTCCGGGGGCTCCTCCCGGTGCGGGTCCCGCTGCGCAGTCAGCGGGCCGGGGTCCAGGGGGCGCCCCCTAGAAGAATTTTTTTTAATAAAAAAATTGGACACAAATGACCCTGGGTGCAGTCAACGCACCCAGGGTCGGGTTGACCGCACCTGCGTCGCGTCGATGCGGGTGCGGCACCCAGTTTGCGGAGTCTCTTTGACATAGTTGTCAATTTAGAGAAAGCACATGAAAGTGAGTGAGAAGCGTGAGAAAAAACACATAAAAAACATGAAAATTAGAGTGAGAAAACATATAAGAAGAATAGATGAAGCCTGTGAAAAGCATAGGACAAGCATGGGAGAATCAAAATTCCTATAAAGTTTCGGAACCGAGGAGTATCGCACTTTCGAAGCGAGTTTCCGGGAAGCGGGATTCTCACTTATCTAAGAAGTTTTTGGTAACTCTGGGTAAGAGTTTAATGTTTTTTAATGACCCCATAGCTGAATGGAGTGTATCCAAATGAATTCACTTTAATAGTGTGCATGCTACAGTTACACATATATCCGTATGTATTTTAGAAACCACAAGTGACTTCCATACTTTCAGGTTGGTTATTGAACCTTAACAAAGAACAACTTGTTGATCTCATGTCTCAACCTAATTGAACCTTAATTCTTTCTTATTTGAGACTCACAAAATTTGGCAACTCAGTCAGCCTCAGTGCCATGTTCACATTATGAAGCTAAATGTTTTTTCGTTCCTGTTTTGTGCGTTGGGCATAATTCTTCACATCACCTTTCAATACTTTTTGTTTCACTTGGTTGTGACTCATGTTGTAATGCCCCAAAAATCCGGGACTTGTAACTTTTAGAATAGTTTAGAAAGCTTTGAAATCATAAAATTATCAGAGTCTAAATAGTACTTCAGCGGAAAATGGTATTTTTTTAAAACAACAAGTCGATGGACCTTGAGCGCATTACAGCGTAAACTTTCTTTTACCGAATTCCGCACAACTATCGAAATCAAATGGTTTTAAAATGCAATTTCAATGATGGAGAATTTGTTTGTTGAAACCAAAAAGAAGTTTACTAAAACAGTTTTAGTAACTCAAGGTTTAATAAAAAGAGAAATTTTGAAATACACTTTATATCAAATTTACCAACTTGTCCTCAGGAGCGAAACGTCAGGGAAAGAGCTCTATCTTGATCTCATCGCGCCATCGTGTCATCGCAGAGTGTATCACCTATACATCACCTGCCCATAAAATAGGTCAGTTTCACTAAAAACTGGTAGGTGCACATACAGGACGATATAGAACATAGTTAAGCAAAATAATTTAATATGTCAAGTAGATAGTCAATTATATAGCAATTTAATTTCAACAGATTCATGGAGCAACTATCATGAGAAAAATGCTAAAACTATTACAAGCATTTCACTGACACAAGTAGGCTAATTATTATAAGCAAAGCACTGCATAAGCAAGCAAAATACGATGCTACATCAACCACACAAACAATTCCATAAGTATCGAAACCCGTTGCATGCTATAGCTTTCATACGTGCATAACTCAACAAATTGTGTGATCGGATTTAAATTATGTTTCGATATTAACTGGCCAAGTGGGTACGCACAAGGCACAACTCTAGAAACAGCCTAGACTGATCCGGGGGTTTATTATGCTATGTATTTTAAGATAACCTGGATAGCTGACTGAGTCCGCACCTAAGGGGACGGTCAGTGACCAAGAGAAAAATCCCCAAAGCAGCATAAACAATGGATGCATCCCGAACATGGAGAGCTACCACCTAGGATAATTATGGTAGTCCCTTTCCCCTAACTCCGATGACTGGGGAAGCCGAGTATTTTGCTCGTAAATGCCATTAATGGCTTTTTCATCGAAGTTTTTGTACCTTCCCATCCTCTCTCCAGACAAGAGTCAGCGGTTTGAATGAGTACATCAGGGGTAGTTAACTGAAGACCCATTCTACATACTCTGGTCTTTCGACCCAACTCGAGTATCTTGCCGGTGAAGGCGGAAATCATCACTTATTTAGGTGATCTCAGCATTTTGTTATTTGCACTCATCAAGGTTGCCACAACCTACTCATCCAATCATCGCAACGTAAGAAGACGTACTTGTCAAAAAGTACGGACATACTTGTCAAAAGTACGACTACGATAAAAGGGATATGGTTTCACCAAAGAAACCCCAACAGATATTATCTGCATAAGAAGTAACACAACACAATTTGACAAGATAAGTCTTGAATTCATTTCAACAATATTTTGCATATTTCATAATACAAGGTCGTCTCGGATCTCTCGTCCGATCAACAAAGTACTTAACATGTCGTGCATGTCTAAAAGTACGCAACACTGAAAAAGGGAGGTGTGTAGGCTTCTCAAAAGGAACACCCAACACACAACTTCATAACGATCCAAAGAATATAGGAGTGCTCATTTGGCACGATTCATCCTTAAAAGCCACAATGTCACATTAAGCCATTCACACAAGGCACAACACTATCAATCTTGCATCCAAAATTTATCTTAATATCGACATGATTCGCACGACACGCGACACTAAGTTTAATAAATGAAGAATGGGTCCTTCAACAGAACCTCACTCGATAACAGGCTCCTGTCCCCAATCGGGGTTATTCAAATTGAGTTGCAACTTGAATCGAGGTTATAAAACATTTCTCCCTAGTGTGGACTTGGGAGGGCCCAAATGTGACTTCGCAATCCTGCGAGACTTAAAACTTAACTTTGCAAAAGCTGTGCAATTTGAAGAGCATTGGGTTGATAGAAGGAAACTCGCTTTTAAAGAGCTGCAATGCACAAACACAACTTCTAGTGTTTTGAAAACAAGTGATATCAGGATAGGCACAAGACTACGTTTATGTAAGTACATATTTACCATAAATATGAGCATATGCAAGTTATAACCTGACAACAAGCAACTCTCGACTTGCAATGCCGCACATCGAGCGAAAAGCACTTAAGTAACACACGAGGTACCAAAACCATACCTTGACCACTTAGATAGGCAAACACATAAGGTCATAAGTAATACACGAGACACGAAGTCGTACCTCACTCAAAGGAAACGTGCAGGCAAAAAATGGATGCAAGCAAACAAGGGCATATGTATTTCAAGAATACGAAACCACACCTCAACTCATAAGCCACTATGCAAAATAATGATCGAAGAATGAAATTGTACCTCGACCCATGAACATGCAAACAAGAAAATACGCAATGCAGAAGCAATATAACTCTAAGCATGTCTAGCATGGGCATCTTAATTATTTCAATTTAAATAGGTTCATTTATTGCCCTTTGTGTGACTTTACCCTACCTCGGAATGTTGTGCAGCTGCGTGCGTCTACGGGTGTAGATGATACGAGGCTCAGGCCGCGGAGCCAGAGCGGGGTTCGATACGAAGTCTGCAAAAGTATGAGTATTCAGCGCTACATTATTTATCATGCGAAGAAAAGAAAATCAGTCCTGACGATCAAAAAAGAGAGAGGCAACAGGGGTGTGCCCCTGTTGGCCGAAAACGGAAAAGCGACAGGGGCGAGCCCCTGCCGGCTGACAACAGCGGGGCGACAGGGGATGAGCCCCTGTCGAAAACAGCGAGGCGGCAGGGGGCCAGCCCCTGCCAACAGCAACAAGGCGGCAGGGGGCCTGCCCCTGCCAACAGCAACGAGACGACAAGGGGGACCAGCCCCTGTCGACGGCATCGAAGCGGCAGGGGGGGCAGCCCCTGCCGACAACAATGAAGCGGCAGGGGTTGAGCCCCTGCCGACAGCCAAGAGACGGCAGGGGGACAACCCCTGCCGACAGAGAGAGGGAGAGAGCTCGGGACGGGGGTGACAAGAGGACAAGCCCCTGCGTGCCGAGAATCAAGGGGCAGCAGGGGGATATCCCTTGCCCTCCCAGAAGCCAAGAGGTGGCAGGGGCACTACCCCTGCGCGCCAAAACCCTAGAGGCAGCGGGGCGAGCCCCTGCCTGCCGGGAAACATGAAGCGGCAGGGGCATTGCCCCTGCCTACAAGTGATCTAGAGGTGGCAGGGGGACTGACCCCTGCCAGAAAGAGAGACCGGGGCGGTAGGAGCCACCAACCTCTTACCGACCCCTTCGCAGGCCACAGAGGAGAGGGGGGGCGCGGCAGGGGCTGTGCGCCGCCTGTCGGCCTTCCGGCGAGGTGACAGAGAAAGGGGGGGGGGAGAGAGAGAGAGAGGGCGTCGGCGTGGGTCGCAGCGACGACGCTGGTGGCGAACGCAGCAAAGGAGGAGGGGGGTCGTCGCGAGGGGATCGAAGGGCTGCGAAAGGGAGGCGTGCCTCCCCTCGCCCTCCTACACAGCTCTTAAACGCACATGGGGGGGGGGGGGGGCGATGAATGGGGAAACCCCAATGGGTTTCCCCTTATCTCCCCGAAAGCGCAGGTGGAGGGGGGGGGGGGGGGGGTGCGGCGCTCGGGAAGAGGATCTTCCTGAGTCGGGTTACTAAAACCCTAATGAAAAGGGGCCCGGGTCGGGTCCTGACCCGGCCCGGGTCCAATACAAATTTTTTTTTTAACGTGGGTTTTACACATGTGGATGATAATAGGCTAGGTTGTACCAGATTAAAAGTCTATTTTTATTTGATTTTACCTGTTTTTACGTGGTTCTTGTTGTTAGAACCGGAAAGATATTCAAGCCACTGGTAAGATTGGGACCTCTGGGAAACCAAAAGTACGTCTGTCAAATAGATGTATTGAGAATTTTTGTTCGCAATGGAAATCACTTACTATTGGCATACAAAAATTCAAAAAGTGTTATGTCAAAGTTGATATGAATGAAATTATGTCCATCGATTATAAGAGCTGAAAGGCTTGAAGTCTCATCTGCCAAATGGGTTGCTTCTAGAGGATCTGATCATGATCCAACTGAGGCTATGAATGCGATAATGTTTTTGAGCATTAAGAAAACAAGAACTTTTAACATGGTTCGGTGAGACCCACCTACATCCACAATGATTCCTCACCACAGTCTACCATCTATGTCACATAGGTGCTGATGCGGCACTTTAAAAAAAAGCTTGTGTGCAGGGGTGCAGGGAGGATATATATATATATATATATATATATATATATATATATATATATATATATATATATATAAATTAAAAGTTTTAGTTAACACTGTATTTGTGTGCATTTATGTATTTTTATATATAATATAGATAAAAATGGACTTGATTAAGGTTAGCTGAATCTACTTTTGGATAAAAATGGACCTTGGTTGACTTCACCTAACACAAAGGAAGCTGTGTCTAAGTGTCGCACCTGCCTGGTTGCGGGTGGGTGTGGTTGTGAATGATTAATTCATGGTACGCATTTGGATGTCTCCAAAATTGAGAGCCAGGTTTCATTTGCCATCTAATGGTTCTATTTTGATGAATGAAAGAAGCAGTCTTCCCCCTTCAACTAATTGCAATCAAGAACAGTGCTTATGGTTTGGTTTAAATATGTCACCCTGTCACCCATTTTCTGTTAATGGTCCATTTCCATTAAGCTGTGATTTGTCTGAAGCTTCAGGCTATGGGTGATTAATGTAAGAGTTTTCAGCCACGTTTGAGAATCCTTGCCTTTGTGATATTACTGGCACAACCTCAACTTGAGCCTGGACCGGGCTGAGTTTGACTCGATGATGTGGTGTTTGTAATGAGCTCAAGGCATCCCGGTGACTGAGTAAACCATTTTACAATAGGCTCTTTCACTGAGCCAACTGAGACATGGCTCTCAAGTTAACAATTTCCTCCGGTTACTTTATAAAGTCAATATGCAGGAGCAGAACGTGCTTTCTATGTTTGGACATTTATGCATACGCATTCATGCATAATGTTCTTCACATGGAAAGAGAAAAGAAAAACATTGGCTTATACAACCCGTCATGCTCCATCACAATCATCATCGATCACCTGTATGAGGAAGGCTGTTCTTCTTGGACTGCTTAATGGTCCATGCCTATGCCTCGTTTACAACATGACCAATTGTGAATGTCACCAAGTTGATAGGACGTTACAAGTTCGAGGGCAGTCATTGTGCGGTTGGTGATGGGGTTTTTCCTTTGGACTTAGGGCTGCACAACGAGCTGAGCAAGCTTGAGCTTGGCTTGGGCTCAACTCGTTTAAACCTGACTTGGACTCGTCCAAGTAAGTAACAGAGTCTAGCTTGATTAGGCATTCAAGCTTGATTAGCCCAATCAAGCTCAATTAACCTGATTAAGCTCTTCTAATTGTGTCATATGGCGACTAATTTTAGGATGTGTACAATTTTTGTTGTCTTTTAATCACAAAACCTGCTCTTAACCAAGTGGGTAACGTTTATACTATGTATGCAGGAGGTCTTGGGTTTAAATTGTGCCCTCTATGCAATTGATTTGTTTTTTAAATGTAAGTTAATGCAGCTCGAGCAGAGCCCGGCGCGAGCTTGAACTCTAGCCGAGTTTGTACATAACTTTTCAAGCTGAGCCGAGCTTTTTGAGCCTCAGCTCAGCTCAAGCCCGGCTCGTGTGCACCCCTACTTGGACTATCTAAAGAAACAACGTGACCAATTTATCTGGCAGTCAAGAGAGTTACGTGATGGGCACAACTTGACCTTTTTCGGTGCAAGAAACCAACTTGATCCTTTGACAATGATGGATGGAGATGTAAGAAAGAGCTTTTGGTTTTTCTTGTTTTTGAAGATTGAAAATAGGTAGTGAGTGCCTGATTGAATGTTCCTTTTTCGTTCTATTCGGATGTCTCAGCTGCAACAGTTCTATTTCTCCAATCCAAGTTCTTGGATCCAAACCATAGGCACAGGTATTTTGGTGAGATGTTTCCTACCAAGGAAGGTATTCGATTTTTTTTTTTTTTGAAAATTACCAGAAAAGGCTTCGCATTTGTGGAAATTTAAAATATAAAAAGATGAATTGTGAAGTATTAAACGTTTATAAACGGACCTTTAACACTACTGTTGTCATTGCCTACGAATGCCTTTTTTATTTTTTGGATGTTTTTCATGAAATGTGATCTACGTGTCACTTAGCAAGAATTGGATCTTGAATCATCTGTGTAGACAGGATTTTATAAGGTTGAAAAAATGGACGACCTACAATGTGAGATACTTTTTTGGGTCATAAAATCGTGTTAAAAAACATGATCCAAAAGCTGGTTTCCACTATTTTGAATATGTCGAATCTATTCATGAGGTCAGATTGGATCAAAATAACCCACACCATAAAGATCCAGAGGCGTTTGTACCTAATGGCTCCATTACTGAAGCATTACCCTTTATAAATTATTGAGGTTCTTGCTAAAATTGCAAAAAAATCACAGTTATGAGAAATGGGTGAGATTCTTTAGGCTCTGTTTGGGAGCCATAGTTGAGAGTTGTGATGGGGGATTAATGAAATCCCCAACACTACCTTGAGAGGGGAGGTGTAATTGAGAGCAGTGTTGGGAGGGGCGACCACACTAAAAATCTGGAAAATGATCGTATTGTATGGCTAATTTGATTGAATTTCTTAAAAACCTTACAATTTTTTATATTCTCTTGATGTCCAAAATAACAAACATCTGACATCATTATGACTGTTTTACCCTTTATAACTACGAATTGAGGCCTTATTATGATAAAATTGTACCTTCCGTCGACTAGGTTCTAACTCCCACTTAAATCCAGAATCACAGTTTTTTTTATGCAGAACTCATGAACTCGCATAAATTTATCTGCGAATTTTTGGTGAAACTAAAACCACTAAAATATATCCTACACTTTCACGTATACATCAATATTGTGAAACACCTCTTGCAAATCTTACTTTTTTCACATTTACTTTTCAAAATCGTATAAATTTATGTGTGAAACTTCACTTAAAGGGAAACAACAAAATCACAAATCTTCTACTTAAATATTTGTAAAAGTTTTATTATATATGTTTTTTTTTAATGTTTGTGATTTTATCAAATCATATATATATATATATATATATATATATACTCATTTTTTATTCGAGGGTTTCTTCTTCTCGTTTATGTCCGCAAAGAACTTCTCCGAAGAGATTGTGATATCATCCTTGTGATTGACTTCTTACAAGTTCAAAAGGTGAGTTCCATACAATATATACATGCATATCACCATGCTATTTTTGTTTCATATGGCAACTTACAATTAGGGTTGTGAATGGATCCATGTCATGATCATTGAATATCCTCATGTGTATTTGTGTTTAGTTGTTGTTATAGATGTTTTTTGTATGCTTTCTTATGTTGTCATCGACTTTCTCAGCCATCGGATTTACTATTTAGGGTTTACTATGTTTGTCCTTTAGTTAATATTTGTTGTTCTTGTATTGGTGTAATGGAGCTAGGGTTCATTGTATATAAGCATTAAAGGGGCTAAAGTACACTATCATAGTTATTGTAGGCAGACAATAATGGCATTTGAAATGGCTGAAGTACACTATCGTAGGTCTGATTACATTAATTGAAAATGTATAATGGTATCCAAAAATATTACCTTTAAAGAATTTATGACTTTGATGTTTCATAAAATCGAATATGTGATAGACTTATTGAGCCTCCGATATAGCTATTTTTTAAACTTAAATAAGCAAGAAGTATGGATAGATGTTGAGGATGATGATGATGTAGAATCAATGTTATTTAGTGGTGATGTTTACTTGGAAGTATGCAAAGTTAATGAATGAGCAGTTAAACAAGGAGTAGTTGATCAATAGAATGATGCAAATCTCGTAGAAAATGTGCATTTATCTCAGGCATAATCTATCGTGTTGAGTCCTTTGCTAATTATCCAACTGTCCCAAACAATGGACGATATTGATATTGTACATGATCAATGATTCACTGCAAAGGATATGAAACCACGTGAGCAAAGAAGTATCAGTGATCTTCATTGCAATAATTTGAATGACATACAACCTTCTCAGGCATACGATAATGCTAGGTACAAGTTGTAATTTTGATGTAATTTATGATTGAGATGTATGTGTGATAATGAATGTGATATTATGATGGTTAATCTTGAATGTTGGAATTATAGGAATGATGTATATATTAAAGCAAATGAAGCAATAGATATAATGAATTTTGATTTAGGTGGTAGCAACGATCATATTGACAGTGAACAATCGATTGATATTGATGATAATGAGTATACCATGTCGATAAAAGATGATGACAATAATGATAACATGGGACAAATAAGGGCAGGTGAAAGTGATGCACCAATGGCATTCAAGAATGTGAACTCTTGGTTCTCATTCAATAGGTTCTTATATAATGAAAAGCAATTGAAAATCATTGAAGCAGAGACATTTGATTTGTATGAGCAATTGTGTAATGAAAGGCTTAATGATTGTGAACAATTGCAATAGACATCAACATACTTAAACAATTGAGAAATTGCTTTGGGCAAAAGGTTTAATGATCTTCCTCTCTACCTTGAGTTTTTGAAAGATCATGTGATCAGAAATAATTATAAAGCAAAATTCTTAAAGAGCTGCAATAACAGAGCCACTATCGTATGCACGAGAAAGAATGTTCATATGACGGTTGATTGCCCTTGAAAGATCCATTACACAAAGGTACGTGGAGCAGGTTTCTTTCAAGTGAAAAGGTATGATAGCGAGCATACATGTGGTGGATCACTGGACAACCTTGTAGTGGAGAAAGTGTCTTCAAGTGGATTTCAGGTGCTATTCACAAATGCATGAACGATAACTCAAAAATAATAATAAGAGAAATCATGAATGATATTAGTCGTGAGGAAGGTATGGAGGTTAGTGACAAACAAGCATGGCATGGATGAGAACACACTAAGCTTGTATTATAAAGTTTATTCGAAGAGTCATTTAAAATGCTTCTCGCCTATTTGGATCATCTAATTAAGGTTAACCGATGATCGATACGATATATTAAGATCAATTAAAAAGATCGATTTCAGTATTTATTTTTATCCTTCTGGCCAAGCATCGATGGGTTTTAAAAGAATGCTCTTTAATTCTTATGATAGATGACATATTCTTAAAAGGAAGATACATGGGTATATTGTTGTTGGCCTATAGTGTTGATCCTAATGGTGAGATGTTTCTGATAGCATTTGCAGTTGTTGATAAGGAGTTCAAAGATTTATGGTCATGATTTTTAGAGGTATTAATACACTTCAATGAGTTTAGAGAGATAGGAGTATTGACAGTTATCTCAGATAGGTATTCTGGTTTAAAGTATATTGTCCCTCACGCATGGCCTATATGTAATATTGGATTTTGCATGAAGCATTTGACAAATAACTTTTTAAAGAAATTTGGTTCACCACTTAGTGCAGTTTGGTGGAGTGTAGCTCGAGCAGCCAAGAAAGAACAATGCAATTATTTTCTTGATAAAATTAAGAAACAAAATATACACATATAATTATGTTGCCATTGATATGAAACTGAAACATTAGGTTGTCACTTTCCAACGAGAAGATATGACTGATTAACACCTAATATAGTGGAGAGCTTCAATTTGTGGATTATCACCATATGTGACAAGCTCCTAATTTCACTTATTGAAAAGCTTTGTCTCATGTTGATGAAACTTTTTAAAAATAAGATTGGAGGACAACGTATGACGCGTTGTAGTGTTGAAGGTAAAAGAAAAGCTAGAGGAACTAAAAAAAATGCACAACAAATACGTGTGCAAGTAGTGCATTGCCTCCGACAATGGTATAAAACCCACAAACCATCTTATGGTTACAGTGTTGATATTCATAGACACTTGTGCTCTTGTGAAGAGTGGCAGGTTATCGGGATTTCTTGCAAACATGCGATCACATGCATTTTGTATGAGGACAACCTACTAGAGGATTACTGCGATAAGTTTTTTACAGTTGAATCGTATTGCGCTGCATATAATCAATATCCATTTTTTTCAATAGTGGATAATGTCTCACGCATCGCTCCACCTACTCTTATAGTTGTCTATCCACCAAAAGTGGTTCACAAAGTAGGGCGACCTAAGATTAATAGATAGAGAATAAAACACAAAGATGTTGTGTCATACAAGTGCAGTGTATGTGGTGAGGTAGGCCATAATAAGCTAAAGCATGAATAACAATATATATATATATATATATGTATGTAGTATTGTTTAATTAATTGTTTCTCCGTGTGTATATCCAGTGTTATTTAATTAATTATTTATTTATGTGTAGATACAATGTTTTTTTAATTAATTTATTCTTTGTGTGTATATCTAGGTAGTTTGAGATATATAGTCGTACACGTTTTCACACAATGAAGGAATTCAAACAACCCCAAAATTCGAACAATAATGAACAACCGATCGTATATCAGGTATAAGCAATAGCTAGGGTTCATGTGTGTATATTTGATATTAATCATATACAATTTATTTTGTTGTTAAGAACATGTTAATGAGAAAGAAAAAATTATAAAAAAGAATACCTCGAAGTCGAAAGAGAATGAGTTTGGCAAAGAAACTCTCTTGGCAAGTGATGTAAGTGTTAGTTTTGCATACTCTTTTATTTTATTTTTTTGTTACGTTTGCACGTTATTTTGTTTGTTCTTTTGTTACCACACTGGATTTACTATATAGCATCTAGCAAAATTCATAAAAAAACTCCCACTGGCTCACAATGAGGATAAGGAAAGATAAAACTTTTTGAAGACCCTTTACCTTACCATGTATTTTTTTTTGTGTCCGAAAAGAAAAGTTTATATTCCTCAACAAGAGAATAAGTAATTACTTTGCATTTGTTTGTTAACTCATTTTGTACATGTACATATTTTTTACTTGATATTTTTTTTGTTTTACAAGTATGACTGCGGTATATTTGTCATACAGTATATGCAGTACTTGGGCAGAAACTAGAGATTAAACTTCATGCAGGTATGTCTTTATATGTCAGTTATTCACTAGTTTGAGATGTTCGTTATAGTTAGTTATTGCTAATAAAGAGTTATTTTCAGCAAGATGTCAAATATAAGGAATTATATGATCAAGTTCTACAAGCATAGGAAAGAAATGACCTTCAAGGGTGCGAAAGACAATGAAAAGTCAGAGACATCAGTTAGAGAGGTGTCTGAAGATTCTATCCAGCTAGCTGAGTTGTGGACAATTATACACCTTTTGTAATAGAACAAGTTAAAGTTATATTTGTAATTGGATGGATCAAGTTAAACTTTGTATTTGAATAGATCAAGTTACACTTTGACTGTAACTTTATAATAAAGTCCATGTATTGAATGTAACTTTATAATTGTTAAACTTCAAGTTATCTAATTTCTTGCAAACCAATTGTATTTAGTTCTATATTAATCATATCGACTTGTCTATACATGGAGAAACAATATTGCAAAATTGTTAGATTTTTGTGTATTAGTAGGATTTTGGCAAATATACTTTACGAGATTTTGGTACATATATACAAAAAGGTATGATATATGCAAATGAGTTTATAATAGTTGCCAAAAGTAATTGTCGAAAAGGAAGAAGGTTAGGGACCACTAGTTGGGGACAAAAGACAAAAAAAGTCCTACATTATAAGAAAATAAGCATGTTGATTCGAGAAATCTGTAAAAAATAAGAAATATTGCATATTTATCATAAATTTACAAATATTTAAGTACGATATTTGCAATAAAAGAAGATTCGCAAATAACTTTATTTAAGATCATCCAGTATGTGAGAATAAGATATTTGTGAATTTAGTGGTAAGTGGAGTTTCGCAGATAAATTTATGTGATTTTTGAAAGTATATTTGAAAAATAGAATATTTGTGAATTTAGTAGTAAGTTTCGTAGATAAATTTATGAAATTTCTTTAAGTATATGCAAAAAAGTAGAATATTTGCGAATCTAGTGGCAAGTGGAGTTTCACACACAAATTTATGTGATTTTGTGAAAGATATGCCAATGCATTAGATATTTGCAATTTTTGTGGTTTCACTTTCACTGAAAATTTGCAAATAAATTTATGTGAGTTCGTGAGTTCCGCATAAAAAAAAAGTGATTCTGGATTTAAGTGGGAGTTGGACCTAACCAACAAGCGGTACAATTTTATAGCAATAAGGCCTCAATTCGTAGTTACAAAGGGTATTAACGATGTCGAACATTTACGATTTTGAACATTAAGAGAATATCAAAAATTGTAGGGCTTTTAGAGAATCGGGTCAAATTAGCCGTAACAATCATTTTTTGTTAAAAATCAGTCGATTTCAACACAGATTTCATCACCCCTCTCAACATCGGCTCCCAAACATAGCCTTAATTCTAAAACAACAGTAATGGGATCTCCACCACTTGCGAATAGGACAAAATGTTCAAAATATCATTGAAATTTGTAACTGTATATATAATCCAAACCGAAGACCGAGTATTCCCTTGTCAAGAACATCCGAGCCTAGACCATTTCCTCCCCCCACACCCGCATCCGGGTCTAAGCCCTGGGCCATGTGGGCTCAACGAGTGCAACCTACCATGATTTTTTTATGAATGCAGATTGACTACTACCATGCCTAGTTGCCAACATATCAAGGAAGACGAACCTAAACTATACTGCTGCAATTTTTTTTTTGTTTATTACATGGACAAAACACACCTGGCCTCGGATTGAAGATCTGGTCACACTGATCTTAGTCTGCCGAACCTTCGTCCGCCGTCCAGGCAGCATGAAACTCCAAATATGCCCAGCTCAAACCTCAGGGAACCTCTTACTTCATCTTGCGAAAAAGGGCGTTCACTCGGGGATTCGAACTTGGGGTAGGGGAGACCTCTTTATCCATGAGTCCTAAGACCATGTGGGTGACCACTTGGGGTCTAAACCACTCCAGCTTGAATTACCCACTAAGTGAACCTTGGCCAAGCAGAGTTGCAAATGGCTCTACATCAGTTTGGACCCGAGCAAAAGCAAGCGTAACCTAACTGAATCTTTCATAATCAGATACCGTTCGATTAGCTGCCTGCCCTCATTAAATCCAATATCACAAATGTGCCTTTCTTTTGTGAAAAGCTTGGAAGTGCATGGCAATGTATAAACTTTTAATACTTTAAGATAATATATGAAACACAAAAAAAATAAAAATCATAAAACATTTAAAAAACTGATAATATCCGAATAAATTGCAGTATTTTAAAAATTTACAATTTTATCAGGATTCCTTTTCTAATATATCATGATAAAATCATGATATTTTTTTAAGTATTGGCAATATGTGTGTGATTAGACCTACATGTACATGAGAAAATAGCCTAACCCAACTTAGATTCTTGGATTTCTACAGTATTCAGGCTTACAAAACTCTTATCAGACATTCTATTCATCTAATCGGATCTGGCACTAGATCACCAAATCAGACCATGAGGCCAATCTGGTTCCACTAATCTCCTATGTCATCTCTATCGTCACACCTCACATTGAGATCTTATTTTTGAAAGTTATTTTGGTCAAGTATGACTTTATAGATGTAATTTACATGGTTCATTTAGTAAATATCGATGTTTGAATTACCAGAATCCCAACCTGTGTACAAGAATTTTTGGCAATTTGAAAATTAATGGTTGTAAAGATGTTTTTTTTTATCTTACTTTTAGAGAAAAAAGATGCAATCCAAAGGTCTGTTCCTATCAATCGACAATGCAGAATCCATCTACGGCATCGAGTTTGATCAAAACAACTTGCATCAATGAGATCTGTTTGGGAGCGGAAGATGGTATTTAATAAAAGTGTAATTAATACAAAAAATAACTGTATTGTCCTTGCAAAATGGTGCGCTTCTCGAAATACCTAGTAATTTGAAAAAAGTCTATCACATATCCAAAATTGTCGATGCCCAACTTTTTTAGGACATTTTTCCCTTAACACATGCAAACCTACTGAGGTTCACATGATATATAGATACGTTGTAGGAAGTTTGCAACCTTTCAATAAAAAGAAGATTATGTGAACTTATGCAAATATAGTACAACCTTCGCGAATATAACCTGCAAACCTCACTTAAGTAAATACTAAAGAAACTCTGCTAATCTGTGTGACATTCACAGTCATCTGTTGCAAATGTCTGTAATGTTCGCACTCTGATGAGACCTCCACAAATACAATACGACATTCGCAAATACAATACAACCTTCACAAATATAAGTTATAAACCTCATTTAAGTAAATACTCCTCGAGGAGGTCCGCAAATGTCTACTGACATTCATAAATACCCGTTGTGAATGTCCTCACTCATTTGCAAACATTCTCATGACATTCATAAGATAATTCACTAACATCCTCTGTATATGAGGATCTTGTGCCTCATTTGCGGACTTTCTGAACATTTATAAATTGGGTATGAGATTCATAAACTTTATCAAGACTTAAATATGAATCTCTTCATGTTTTTGTGAATGTTCGTACGAGCACTAAATGTGATACTTTAATTTTTAAAAAGTGATGATTCACATTTTAGTTAGTTTTTTTTTTTTGCATTTTAGGGCTTTGTTTGTGGTCCCCAACCCTTTTACCCCGCCGTATTTCTTTTGAAAAAAAAAATTGATGATTTTTTGGCAACTTTTTTTTATGTCACTTCATCAATGACTTTTTAAGCATCCAGGACATTAGCCATAGCGAGATATTTCTATAAGCACATCTTTAGCGGCTGAAATAGTGAATTTTAAATTTTTTTGGCATGAATAAGTTATTTTAACAGAACATTGACATGAATAAGTTATTTTATAAAAGAATTACATGGTTTTCAAGTTATCTTTGCATGTACAATAACCTATTCAGTTTCTTTGTTTGTTTAATTAATTATGAATCTATGTTTCTTGTTGTGTTTTCATAATTTGGTATGCCTTCATTTTCATGTGGTTATTTATTTAATATGGTCATGAGCTTTAAAACTACGATAAAATTGCATTTAGTGTATTGATCATTAAATTTATTATTTTTGAGAAAAATATTAATTAGATTTTTTATCATTAAATTTGTTTAATATAGTTGTTTATGAGAAGTGATTGATGGATTTTGAACATCTTCAAGCTTTTCAACATGTACCTTCTCATAGAACTCCTTATGAAAAAATTTACATAAGAAAAAAATTTTGAAAGTTGGCGAAAGGTTCTTGGTCCTATCCTATTTTACATAACTGAAACCATAGTGAATCAATCAATGCCATAATTTTTTTTTGTTTTTTATCAGTTTTTTAGTATTTGCTTTTCTGTTTAGTATAAATTATTTTAAATTCCTATTATTTTCATGATAATCAGGTATTATACATATTGTTATTAAAACTAATCTCATGCTTAGATGATTGTATTATATCTAAAAAGAAAAATAGAAAATAAAAGTATAATAGTGAACCTTTTGTCTCCATTTTAATGAATATCTATTGTCTACTTCATCTTCTTGCAATGCATATGTTTAGGCATATGCAACATTTGATGTTATTTTTAATGTAAAGAGTTTATGCCTATTTTTGTTAGTTGCTATTAAAATAGTTTTTCAATCACTAGTTTATCCATTTTGTTTTTGTAGAAAATTTTTTATTTATTGATTATAAAATAATGATTAAAGAGATTGTCATGGAGGCAACACCTACACTAACACCAGAGCAAATGGAGAAACAAAGAGATTATCCACTAGTTGATCGGTCTTACTATGGAGTATGAAGGATGGTTGACACATGGATAGAGAAGGAATTTGCTCAGTGCTTAAAAGTATGGGTGACCGACATATACCATAATAAATGCAACATTAGTAAGATGAGGCCTAAAAAGGCACAAAAAGTTGTGCCTAAGAGGCAATCAACACTTTCACTTTTCAAAAGTATTGCAAAAAAAAAAAAGGTTAAGAGGCCTATGGCCAAAATCATGTCTCAATAAATGTATTTTGGATATGTTTTACTTGGAAGCCATGATAATTTTTTTGACAAGTCTAGCCTCATCTCTCATTTTCATCTCCACTCCCATCACTTCTCTCATCTTCTCACCAACACCGCTCCCAAACACAACCTAATTGGAGTATGACGATAATGATGACACAAAGGATGAGTGGAACAAGATTGCTGGGAGGCTCAATAGATTCAAGATAGAACAACACCCGTACACTGAGCCCGACGAAAGGGGTATGAAGGTCAATTCCAAAGTTGTTAAGCGTACGTTAGTTGGTTATGGATTTAATGGCTCCCATCTCACAGCTAGCGGGTCAAATTGTGGTTGATCCAAATTCAAACTCGAACTATAGAATTTGAATCCCAATTTGGATTTTAGCTACATCCTATAACAAAGAGTCAATTTTATATTTAAACTAGACCCAATATGTAAGACACATAATTTTTCAGTAAAAATTCTGAATAAAACTAAGCGGTATTTTATATAAAATTATCATATTAACCCAGAATGCAAAACAAATGAATTTCATCAAGCCAATTATACTTAGGACATATATACCCTCAGAGATATATGCTCAAATAGTCAAGGAGCCATAACTCTCTCCCTAAACAAAATTTGGAGATTTCATAGAGTCAATCTGTTTCATCTCATCGAGACGAAGAAAATGGTGTACTTACATCTTTTCACAAAAAGCATAGGTGAAACCCCAAAAATATGTGGGCCTTACAAAAATACCTGGCTACAAAAATATTATGTGGGCCCCATATAAATATCTCATGAAAATATCAAGTGGGCCCCATAAGAACATGGATGCCATTTAGTTACTTTACCCTTGAGTTTGGATCTTGGATCAGGTGGGCTAACTGGATCGAATCTAGACCATATATAGATCCAAGATCCACTTTTTGTTTCTATAAATAAAAGGAGATCCCTTATAGAAAAATCACCCCCCTCACTCCATATTTTCTTTCCCCTTTGTCCTCTCTCTTGGTTCTAGCCTAGACCAATCCCACTTGCAGTAAGCTTTGACCAACCTAGCCTAGTTGAGTCGAGTTGGGTAAAGTCAACTTGACCTACCAAGTTAGCCTTTCTCTTTCTTCCTTTATTTTGGTCTTAGCCTAAGTCAAGCCCACTTGACCTAGACTGATCCTACTTGAGGTGAGCTTGGACCCACCTGACCTAGACCAAACCCAGTTGAGACGAAACCCTTAACCCCTGACTGCTTGACCTATTCTACCATTTTCTTGACTAGGTCCAACCCATCTGACCCAGCCTAGCCCACTTGAGGTAGGTTCAAACCTAGTTGAACCTAAACTAGGTCAAATCCGATTTATGTTCAAACCTCGTCGTTTTACCGCGTTGTCATCGTTTGCAAGAGACACTATTGGTTGTGACCATATCGGACATAAAGGACGTGTTGGCCACAACCTAGGAGTGCCTTAAACGCCGCATTTAGCCATCACCGTCCATTCTTGATAGGTTTGCACACTGATCTCTCTCTTTCAAGTTATTTGGTGAAATAACTATCGTGTACTGTGAGATTTTTCTTCCCGTACACCTTTGTAAAATTATATTCAGTCCTAATCTTGGGTTCACACACTCTAGGGCACCGCAAGCTTGCTTCGGTGTCCACGTGGGTAGCCTTGCGATTATCGCTCGATATTTACGGTGAACTAAGTGGCATAGAGTCTTAGTCCTTGAAATACTCTCTCTAGGGCATCACAAACTTGCTTCGGTGTCCAGGTGCGTATCCTTGCGACTAATCCGCTATTTACTATATATATACTTTGCTTATGTATTTTGTCTTGCCGTCGCAGTGTATAGCACCAAGGCTTCTACTTTCTGCAATATATATGTACTTTGTTATGCATTTCATCTTGTCATCATGTCGAATGATGTCAAGACTCCTGCTTTCCAATATTTACTTACCCTGATGTTTGGTTTCACCCACCAGCCTTGCTTATGCATTTTACATTGCTGATGCACTGTTATGTATACAAGCTTCTACTTATAATAAATATAAATGTGTTGTAATAAGCATACAAATGGTGACTACTCCCTATCGCCAAAGTGATTCCAAATGCCATCTCTCGTTCAAGATGTTGTTTGGCGAAAAAAAACTCTATTGGAAAGGTTTTTCAATTTACACAAAATCGCTTTTACATAAATATCTAAGTCACTAGCATATGGATTAACTAAAGCCTAGGTTTCTAATAAACCATGGAAGATGCAAAGTATACACAATGGTGCACATCTATCCTAGAACGGACACAGTGATATTTCTGTTGAACAGGGGACATGCTGCCAAAATTTTTGACAAGATGCTCACCAATTTTAAAGAGCGTAGAGCTTTTTCCCTCAAATAGAGAAGGTGCTACCAAATTTTTTGACAAGATACCCTACATAGTAGAAAGGAACGTCATGCTTTCTTTGTCAAATAGAGAAAGTACTGTCGAAATTTCTGGCAAATTACTTACTTGGGCTGGTATGAATGGCAAGATAATGCCCGCTTTGTTAGAACCCTACCTGGATGGCTCATTCCACTTTTGCCTTCAAGGGCACCGTACTTGTAAGGGTTGATGTGCAAGAGTAGTCGTTGTGTCTTGTTAGGCCAGTGTTCAATGTGGCTATATATGTCGAGCAGTTGATCGAAAATGATCATTGTCTATGCATGCCCATATGAAACATTGTATTACAATAACACTCGTAAGGGCCGTTGTGCCAGAGTTGGTTGTCCACCCGGAAGAGGTAAAGCGCTCGTGAAGGCTATAGATGCCAAGAGCAAGGTCTTGCATGCATATGAATAAAACATAATGATAGTTCCTGACCACACAAAAATCGGCCAATGCTTCAAAAAAATGAGTGGGGTTTGGGGTACATAGTGCAGAATGCATTGGATTGTCTATGTGGCACTCGACGTCATAATGAGAAAGATTATGTCATCGAACCCCTTCATGACTTGTGCTCAGTGTGGCATGGCGATGATGGTATTACCTTGAGTATGTTATATGATGTTATGGACCAAAGAGTTCAAGTGACCTCCCGTCACTTGGAGGCTAGGAGGTCGGGTTTTTCTTAAGATCTAGGGATTGAAGGATGCATCCAAATCAGCCTGGTGAGGGTTACCCAGCATAAAAACTGCCATTTCACCATGGATAGGGTCATCAGGCCTTTGGGGTATAAAAAATCAGAGCATAATAAACCCCTAGAAAGTTGCATTGTTGTTGAAGTTATGCTTTTTTCGCGTACTAATGGGTGAATGGTTAATATCAAAATAATGCATTAGCTATAGGTATAACGATGAAATAATTAATGAATGTGTGTTAGTATTAATCATGCATTACATGAACGGTATTGATATCGATACATTGCTAGACCGATCAGGTAAAGGACCCAAGTTGTACCCGCACGATAAAGCTAAGCTCGATAAGCTCTTGCTTTGATTCGTGGGATACCAATATGCGAAATTGTGGAGACTTGAGCTACGTTGTTTTCAATTACAGCCTCAAGAGACTCCTCGTGTTTTCAAGTTTTATACTTGTTGGAATTGAAATGTTTTTCTGCCAAACCAGTAATGTTTCTGACCTCGTTTTATGGGGGATACAAGTACTAAAACTATAGTGTGATATGAGAAACAGAGCGTCATCAAGTTCTAGGGTTTCTCCATACTGTGTTGGATATTTTATTTATAAAACCAGTTTTATAGAATATTGTTTTATCAAGCAATTCTGTTTGTAATAAATAACTCATTTTGGTTTGTGTAAATAGAATACTTTGGTGATCAATGAGTGCCTAGCCATATACCTATAACTTGCTTGGCATTTTCTAACATCCATGACTAACTATCATCTATTTCCACTGCTAAAATCTTTTCTAAATTTCATTGCAAAGAAAAAAAATTATGAATTTTTAACTAAGTTTTGTTTTTGAAATTTAGGGTGTTACAGAATTGGTATTAGAGCCTAAGTCTGAGAAATCTGGTTTGAGATCTGTCATGTTCGTAATATCGTCCCAAACAATAGAAATATCCAATTAATACAACAAAACTGAAGACATTCAACTACTTAAACTGCCTCCATTTAGTTAACCCTCGAAGCCATAAATCATATGATGCAAGCACAAGCTAGCATACATTTCAAAGTCGAAACTATGCTTTAGACAGAGGTAGGGGTAGTGGCTTACCAAAATAGGGGCATTTGGATAGGGGTAGTGGCTTACCAAAAATCCCGGCATCGGTGGTGGATACGCAGGGAAACACAATGGCAGAAGTGGCCAACACAGTGACCGGCCGCAATGGGTGGTGGCTACCTTCGGTCGATGCTGAGACAAAGGAGAATGTGGTGACATATCAGAGAGGGGAGAAGAAGAAAGAAGGGGAAGAAGAAAAAGAAGGCGAGGAAGATGGAAAGAGGAGGGGCGTCAGTGATGGCTGGCGTTCAGACGAATGGGAAAGAGAAGAAGGTGAGGAGAGGGGTCGACTGGGGGTGTCAGCGACAATGCTGCTTCAGCGAGGCCACAAACGAGGAAAGGAAAAAGAGAAGGGGTGGCACCGCAGACGAGGTTCACGACAGCGTCACAGGGTGGCGATAGAGATGGAGTGAGGGAAGAAGGAAGGAAGGAGGGAGAGATAGCGTCGGCCAACGGTGGTCGACGATGGCCCGACTCGAGCGAGAATGCAGATGGGGAAGGGAAAGAGGCTCTGACGATGGCTCCGACGGATAAAACATAGTGTTAGGGTTAGTAAGATTTTATTTTTTGATTCAGGGTCTTTTAGTAATATGGGGCGGGGCGGGGCAGGAGAAAGTGTTGGTCCATCCCCGTCTCCATCCCCGCATGGGGATGAATTTTAACCTTCATCCCCATTTCATGCCCTCCATCCCTAGTCCAAACGGGGCGAGGCGGGGCAGGGCCCCGCTTTCCTCCGGTCCACTGCCATCCCTACAATAGAGAGAGTGAGAGGTGGGGTCGGGGGAAAGATATACATCTTGCCGTGGCCTTTGGTCAGGCTCGAGTGGTGCCCACCCTAACCGAGGACACTTCTAATGTGTACTCCGAGTCAGGGTGGGTACTGTCCACCAGACCATATACCCCTTGGGGGACTTTCCCAGGTTAGGATGGGCACGTGCCCACCCTGGCCATAACGTGGCTCTGCCACTGGACCGCGGTAAACTTGATGTCAGCCTAACAAGACTATTTTAGTGTCACAAAAATGAGGATCAATTTGCAAAATCTCATAAGACAGGGATTATTTAGTAAATTCCAGTAAGGCAGGGTCTCTCTTGCAAAAAACCCGTAAAAAAAAACAAGACGTTCGATTCGGATCGTAATTCAATCGAACCCAATCCGTTTTAACCCCATATTAGGCATTTATTAACGGCACAAATTTTAGTCTCTTCTAGGTCCTAGCTCCACTGTTTCAAAGTGGCTTCTATCCCCAGAGAGAGAGAGAGAGAGAGAGAATGGAGGGAATAGGCGTGGGGCCTGCAGCTGGACTTCACTTCTTCAAAGGCTCAGCCATTAGGTCTCTTGGAGTCCTCAATCAGAAGCGGCTTCTTTCTATAGGTTTGGTGGTGACAGATTTCCAGAAGCCGTCCCTCTCGTGTGTACGGGCTCAGCAGGTGAACAGATTGGGTTTCTTATCGGTTTATTATACGATTTTTTTTATGTTGGTGGTAAAATTTGCTTTAGATTGGTTGGAATTTTCCTCGTTTTTTTTATGTTGGTGGCGTCGTTGTTGTGGGGTATTTGCTTAAGATTGCTGTATTTTTCGGGATTTGGCCAAAAAAGCGGGGTTTTCCCTCCTGCATGTGTTCTTTTTTGGTGTTCTGGTTGAACATGGATTGGTTTAGGTGTATGTTTGTAAATTGAATTTATGTGGAGTCTTTTTTGGTGATAATTAGACTTTTTTTAATATTTGGAGCATATTCATGGATGGATTTTGTATTTTTGCAATTTGTTATGGATTTTGCATTGTTTAGTTTGTATTGGGGAAATTTGGTTATCATTTTTTAATATCTTCTGTGGCTTGATATTTATGTGGGTAGTTTTGTTTTTAATAATAACAATGAGATTCGTTGTATACTTGTTTTTTGTATGTTTTCAGAGCTAAATTTTGTTATATGTGAGCTGAAACCTATACTCAATGAAAGGATGATTATCTCATAAAAGAATCCTAGTATATATAAGCATAGATTCAATGGTAAAGAATAAATGTCAAACTGTCACAAATAAATGTTCAAACGATCACAAATAAATGTGTAACTGTTGGCTAACATCCGAAAACAGCTAACTCATTTAAGTGTCTAGCAGTCAACAATCAATTCCTTTAACATCCAATTTGGAAAAGTGTAGAAAGTCAAAGTCAAAGTCAAATCAAGCATCACTATGAGCATAGCCTATCTAGGTGGCTTTGTCAAAGTCAAGTCAAGAGTTTCAGCTAGGTCAATGCATACTTTTGATACATAAATCCAACAATCTTCCACTTGGATCAAAACTATGAAAAGAATAAAGCTACTCATGAAGCTCCTATGCATAAATGAAGCTACTTTTTGGATTTGAACCTTTACTTAGTGTTACTTTGTCATTATAAGTCTAGAACCTTAGTAGCTTAGCTTTGAACTAAAGAACCTAATGGACTTTTTAAACTCTATAACACACACATTCACTTCAGGTGATAATATGTGTCTACCATATATGAAGCTGCACATTAAGAGTCCTCTGCAGTATCCCAAATTCATGAGTGCTTTAGAGTCAAGCCTAAGTCTCATAAAAGGTGACCTCACTTTCACACTTATATAGGGGACGTCAAAGATGATAACCCTATTTGAAATACCTCAATCATAAGGCATACAGATCTCATTAAGAGTTCTATATAAACTCATCCTAAAGATCACAAATTTTGAGCACTTGACATCATGAATGGGATAAATATCTATCATTATATTTATATAAGTGTTCATCCAATTACTCTGGTGACTTGTTCTTCCTGTTGAACCACGACACTTGGTTTGATCCATATCATGTGGTTGGGTTTCAATCATAGGTAATTATTTTTACTAGGCTTTAGGCCCATTCCCTTCGATGTACATATATTATCTCTCAAGGGCCCTTTGAATGAGAGTGCTATTAACAAGAAAAAATTAATTACTTAATTTTTTTCTCAAGAAATATACCCGGGTATTTTTCATCATTAGACAAAAAATTGTCTAGATACTTCCCTTTTTGTTGTATCAATATGTATTTATAGGGGGCACAAATACTAAATCACCATATTGATATCATTTTCTCACAACATTGAGATATATGGTCAAAAATTTCAATCATATATCAATATCTAAATTCTTGTTTGATAGGATATTCTATCAATTGGAATCACTATTAAATATAGTGGTTTCTCCCAATAGTACTTTTCATCAAGGCTTGAAACAAGTTCTTGTCTTGGATATTCATACTAGTCATTCTTTCACAAACATTTTCATCAAGGTTGTAGATAGTTTCTGTAAAGATATGTCCATATCCAGATTAGGTAAATGGTAGTCTTAGTTTCTCATGGTCCACACGTCAAAGTAGACTTTTATGTTGGCCCCACATGATAGGATAAATTCATATGAGAGATTCAATGAGGCTGCACAACAAGGAAACCCTCCTCACAAGGGAGTCTAAACAATATGTTTTTGGAAACCCAGAACATAGAAAGGAAGAGTTCTGTTGGAATTGTATCAAAGCAATTTTATAATCGAAAGGAGTCTAAACAAAATATGAACTCCTTGTGGAATATTTGGATCATGTTAAATTTCTTGCAGACTCTTTTTGCGCAGTTGATGAACCTGTCTCTGATGGAGACCTGGTTCAATACACTTTAAATGGTCTGAATCAAGACTATGAAAGTTTTATTACAACAATTACTACCTCGTCTCTTAATAAGCTCCCTAAGTTTTATGAGATTTTTTATTTTCTGCTAAATTAAAAAAAGAGACTTCAAATGTGAAATCAAGGTTTTAAAACCCGTGACTCGGGACTCGACTCGTTCTTTATTGACTCGTGACTCGGCGGGTCAACTCGGTGACTCGGACCGGGTTTTGTTAACTTTTGATTTTAAAAGAAAAACAATTTATAATTTGTCTCAAACTATGTTTTTCAGTAAACAAGAGATCCTTGGGTTGTGTTAAGGCATGTAATCACTGAAACTGGGAGAGAGATGTGACTCTTTCTTAGGTTGCTTTTGAACTGATAACAATTGGCATCAACTAAATTAGCTTGGTTTTTGCTTATATTACTTCCTGGGTTTGTCATTTTCTAGTTAAACCATTCATAGAGAGCAGTAGCATTGAAAAATGCATAGGCTGATCTCTGCCAGACTATCTCACAGGAATATTCCCAACTTACCAGTTACCCTTGTGTCATGCCCCCTTATACTGTATTCTTAATGAAAAATTGAACAATGGCATGCCATGTATCCTTTTTGTTGTCCATGTGACCATATATAAATGTAGATCCTTGACAAATGAACAAAGGTCATTAAAAGCAACTAACGCTGTAGCAAAAAACTCTAGGATAACCTGCTAAATAGCCTTCAAATTTCTTTTTTAGACAAAGGACTATGGAGTAAGTTGAAGAATAACTATAGTGTAAGTTGAAAAATATGAAATTAAGTGGCATGACAAAAATTCTCGAAAGAGATGCAACATATAAAATCCTGATTGTTCACTCCCAAATAGAGCTAAAACTCTTTTCCCTATGAACACTGGCTCCTAATGTTGTTTCTTATGAATTAGCGTGATTTTTGTATTTTGATGGTTCTGTGCATTGTCAAGCAATCAAGAACTTATGTGAAGCTCTGTTGACATTTCTGTTGAGAATAAGTGGTTTTAAGTCGAGTCTTTTTATATTAGAGGTTATTTGAAATTATTTTTTTTCATAAAGGGCTTAGATGGACATTGTTTTTCTCTGTGCAGCCGTCTCTCCCTCTCTCTTTCTCTCTCTTCTATCTTTCCCTCTCTCTCTCTCTCTTCTATCTTTCCCTCTCTCTCTCTCTCTACCTAGGGTTTGGTGCTTCTTTCAACATGGTATCAGAGCCACATGCGATCTTGGGTGCCTGAGCTCCAATCTCAGTTTCCTTCAAGCAATAAAACCTCTTGGTGGATATCGCTCCTCTGCTGATCAACGATCAACGCCTCTTGGTGAAGATCAGATTTGGCGACATATTTGTAGTCAGACCTAGTCACGACAATGAAGATCTGACTGGAGGTCATGACTCACATCTGAAGCCAGATCTGGAAGGTGGATGAAAGCCCAATGGTCGTGGGTGCCAGAACTCGTCGTGTACTGGGTGAAGATCTGAAAAAAAGGGGGAGGAATCAGATCTTAGATCTGGGTATGTTTGTTAGGAAGGCTTGGGAAAGAAAATCAAGTCTTCGATTTTCTGTCATGGTTAAGTCGCCAGCTGCTACCCATCAAGTGGAGATCGGGTCTGCTGAAGATTGACGTGGAAGTTGACCGTGGCGTGTGGATCGTGGTTTTCTGCCCTGATTTTCGGCTGTGATGCCGTGATCCCCTGCCGTGATTCCTTGCTGTGTTTATCTCTGCCGTGATGCTGTAATTTCCTGCACTGTATTGTTGCCGAGTTCTTTGAAGGCCTATGTTTCTGCGTGCTCAAGTTATCGCTAGTTGTGAATCTGGATGGTGAGTTTATCTCAGATTCTATTTTGTTGGTAGATTTCAGAAGATAAATATTAGCAGCTGTGTTCCCTGCTGTGTCGTGATCTGTTTGGCTGGAAAGTATGTGCTGTGAAAGCAACATGTTAACTTATTGTAGAATTTTTTTTTAAGCAGCAGGCGTGATTCCCTGCAGTGTGGGAAAATATTTTGTTTGTGGGAATTTTTTTTGTCGAGGGATTCTGTGTTGAGTTCTGCTACTGGTTGTTTTAGTGGCTGATGCGTGATGATAACACATGCTATTCCTTGTGTCACTTGAAGCCTGTCCAGATTTTATCTCTGGTGTGGAAAACTGTGTAGTCACGGAAAACTGATGTGTGATAGTCTGAAAACCAGACACAACTTTATCGTGTTGGATGTGTGATCTTGATTTGCAACCAATAGCCATCCGCGGTTGAGGTGGAAGGTGCTGGTCAAGGTTCTTTAAAATTTTTAAGTTTGGATCTGAATAGTAGCAAGTCGTTTTTCTCAGATTTCATTGGTGAAATCAAAACTTGATATAGTCGGGTTCGTAGTTGATTGTGGGTGTGCGCGTGTGGTTGCTCCTTGATTTTGTGAATCTAGCCAATTGTTTATATTATGGCTCAAGTGGTTAAATCAGATGCAGATTCCTCCAATGATTATGTAACACTTGGCAGGGCTTAATATGACGAGCTCCTTGCTTTATGATCATCCACTTCGAAGTCTTCTGTTGCGAAGGTTGTGTGCTCGGCAGGTGATGGCCTATCTGGTCAAGGTGATAGGTGGATCATTGATTCTGGAGCCTCTGGTCACTTGTGCGGAAATTCGAGTAATTTTTTGGGTTTAAAACCTGTGACTGGTCAAAAAGGGCTATGTCTTGCTGATGGTAGTTCTTTCCCAATTGTAGGGCAGGGAAGCATGTCTATTACTCCTACTCTTCAATTGTCGCATGTTCTTCATGCTCCTTCGTTTCCACAGAATTTACTATCTATCAGTCGAATGACAAAAGATTTGAATTGTAGAGTGATTTTTGATCCTATGGGGTGCACCTTTCAGGACTTCTTGACGGGGAGAAAGATTGGTGGCGGCTATGAGGAAGGTGGTCTGTATTACCTACACCAACCAGAAGTTTCAGCCTATTCTGCTGGTACATCATCCTCAAGTCCTTTATTGTGGCATCATCGTTTGGGTCACCTTCCAGTGACAAAACTTCGTCGTGTCATTCCTCATATACCTCCCTCAGTTTCTTTTCAGTGTGAAACATGTCAATTGGGAAAAATTGTCGAAGCTCTTTCCCCACTAGTTAGAGTCCGTCAAGTCAATGATTGTTTGATCTTCTTCATGTCGATGTGTGGGGTCCGAGTAGGATTCCGAATAGGTCTCAATGTCGTTATTATCTAGTTATTGTTGATGACTTCTCAAGGTTATCGTGGGTGTTCCTGTTAAAAGATCGGTCTCAAGGTTCTGTCATTCTTAAATCTTTAATTGCCGAGATAAAAACTCAATTTGATGTATGTGTTAAAATTGTTCGCACTGATAATGCTCTTGAGTTCAAATCCAAAGACTTACTTCAATTCTATTCTGGTAATGGGATTCAACCTCAATTTACATGCCCCCATACCTCCCAGCAAAATGGGGTGGCTGAGAGGAAACATAGACAAATCCTTAATGTTGCTCGGTGCCTTATGATTCAATCCAATATACCTGCTTCATACTGGGGCGATGCGGTTCTGACAGTTGGTTTTCTGATAAATCGCATGTCGTCAAGCTCTGTAGAAGACCAAATCTCTATTCAAATTCTCCATCCAGAGGCTCCTCTTTTCCCTATCCCCCCTAAAGTGTTTGGATGTGTGTGTTTTGTGCATAAGCTGGGTCCAGATCGAGATAAACTTGCTGCGCAGTCTATTAAATGTGTTTTCCTTGGGTATCCTAAGAACCAAAAAAGATATCGTTGCTACGACCCTATATCTCATAAAGAGTATGTTAGTGCGGACGTTACCTTCTTTGAGTCTATTCCTTATTTTTCAAGTACTACTCCCAGACTACAGGAGAGCCTTGGTGATATCCTTCCTCTGCCGATTCCTCCCTTTCCGTTAGAGTCGCTTCCTCCTCAGTCCTTGGTTCCAGTGTCAGGTGTGTCTCGCTTCCGAAACCCTCCCATAGTATACACGCACAGGGTGCCTCCTACCTCCATGCCGCCATCACCTCCTTCTCCTCAGGTAAGTATTTCTGAGCAAACTGTTGCCCCTACATCTGATGTTGATCTTCCCATTGCTCTGCGCAAGGGAAAGAGACAGTGCACTCTTTACCCCATCACATAATTTGTATCAGAAGCTAATCTTGGGGCTTCTATGAAGAATTTTATTTTTGCTCTGTCTGCCTCTTCTGTTCCGCTTCATCACAGTCAAGCTCTAGTCGACTCCAACTGGATGCAGGCTATGCGTGATGAGATGGATGCCCTATGGTCTCGAGGCACTTGGGACTTGGTTGATCCTCCCACAGATGCAGATATTGTAGGCTGCAAATGGGTATATAGCATTAAGTATAACTCAGATGGGTCGATTGAACGGTACAAAGCCCGGTTGGTTGCAAAAGGCTACACTCAGACTTATGGGGTTGACTTTTTTGAAACTTTCTCCCCAGTTGCTCGTCTTGGCACTATTCGTCTCGTTCTTTCTGTTGCTGTGCACCATGGATGACCCTTGTTTCAGTTGGATTTCAAGAATGCCTTTTTGTATGGGGATTTGCATGAAACTGTCTACATGCAACAACCTCCAGGGTTCGAGGTTCAGGGGGAGTGTCAGAAGGTGTGCAAGTTGAAGAAGGCTATTTATGGCCTGAAGCAGAGTCCGCGGGCATGGTTTCACAAATTATTTGAGGTAATGTCGAGCTTTGGATTTATCAGGTCAGCTTCAGATCATTCCATGTTTATCAAGAAAACCAGTACTGGAATTGTTGTTATGGTGGTATATGTCGATGACATCATATTAACAGGGAGCAGTGCCCAAGATATTTCTGGGTATCGAGGTTGCAAGAAACAAAGAGGGTTTAGTGTTGTCTCAAAGAAAGTATGTGTTGGACTTATTAAAAGAGACTGGAATGCTAGGAGCTAAGCCAACTAATATTCCAATGGATCCCAAAACTCACATGTTCGATGAGAAGTCTGACTATGTGGATAGTGCCAGCTTTAGATCCTTGGTGGGTAAGTTGCTATATGTGACTGTTACTAGACCTGCCATTTCATTAGCCATGAGTAAAATCAGTTAGTTCATGGACAAACCTACAAAAGTTCACTGGGATGCAGCTATGATGGTTCTTCGGTATTTAAAGTCATCTCCTGGTAAAGGTCTGTTGTTTAAACGAAATCCATCGTTGGATGTGGTTGCCTACACTAACGCAGATTACGCAGGATCTGTCGAAGATAGGAAGTCAACATTTGGATTTTGTGTGTTTGTGGGAGAAAATCTTGTTACCTGGAGGAGTAAGAAACAAACCGTTGTAGCCAGGTCGAGTGCTGAATCTGAATACCGAGCAATGGCCCAGACTGCAACTGAGATTATGTGGGTAAAATCAGTCTTGACTGAGCTTCAGGAGAAAGTATCCATTCCTATGTTGATGATGTGTGACAATAGGGCTGCAACATATATTGCCAACAACAAAGTGTTTCATGAAAGGACTAAACATATTGAAGTTGACTGTCACTATGTTCGTGACCTGGTTCAAGCTGGGTTTATCTGCACCGATCATGTATCTTCCGAAGATCAAGTAGCAGATGTTTTTACCAAAGCCCTGGCGAGACCTAATTTTTCAAAATGTTGTGACAAGCTGAGCATGATTGATATCTATGCTCCAGCTTGAGGGGGAGTGTTGAGAATAGGTGGTTTTAAGTTAAGTCTTTTTATATTAGAGGTTATTTGAAATTATTTTTTTTCATAAAGGGCTTAGATGTAATTAGTCTTTTTAGCCTCTCTATTTAACATAGAGAGATGCCCTAATGAAAGGGTGAAGTGTTTTTCTCTGTGCAGCCGTCTCTCCCTCTCTCTCTCTCTCTTCTATCTTTTCCTCTATCTCTCTCTCTACCTAGGGTTTGGTGCTTCTTTCAACAGTCTTATTGGTAGAAATTTATGGAAACGTTACGAATCCTCTCTTGAGTGACTTCTAGCTACTGGCTACCACAAGGCCAATTACTAGTTTCCAACATATACTTAGTTCCTTAATTTTATGCTTGCGATAATACATGATGAATATTATAGTTGATTATGCTATGATAGTGATACCTAGTACCTGTTATGAAGTTAACACACACAAACAAGGAAGATCCAAGAGCACACATACCACAAATCCAATGAGCACATCAGTCCACCAAATCAGCCAACACAAGGACCACTAAGGACACACTCACAAGAGACCCTAAGGGTGTGTCTGATTGCTTGTCCAAGATTGGACAGACCCTTAGATGTTCTGTCTGTAACAATCGTACTTCATCCCATGTTTGTTTCAACTCAAATAAAAAATCAAATTTCAAACATCCCAGAACTCGCCCGAGTCAGGCTGAGTCAAGCTGAGTCAAGCCGAGTCAGGCTCGAGTCAAGCCCGAGTCTTGGCAAGCCGAGTTTGCCTTGCCGGGTTGACTCGTTGGAGGGCCGAGCCGAGTCAACGAGTTTTAAAACCATGGTACACACAGCTGGCCAGTTTCAATATGCTCTCGCTTCTGTTCACATGAGAGCAATTTTACGTATTATTAGATATTTAAAGAGTTCTCTCTCACGAGGACTCTTCTTGTCTGCATCGTCATCATTAAATTTAATTGCTTATACTGATGCTGACTGGGGAGGTGATCCTAATAATAGGCACTCAACCACTGGTTTCTGTGTATTTTTAGGTGAATCTCTAATATTATGGAGGTACAAGAAGCAGCAGAAAGTTTCTCTTTCCTCCACTGAAGCTGAATATAGAGCCATGGCGACCACCACAATGGAAGTTGTTTGGCTCAGGCGACTTCTCGCTGATATGGGAGCTGAAGCAACACAGGCCTCACGAATGTGTTGTGACAACAAGAGTGCAATCTACATAGCAAGCAACCGGACTTTCCATGAGCGCACCAAACACATTAAGATGGATTGTCACTATGTCAGAGAGGAGTACTTGCATGAAACCATTGATTTGCCATATGTGACGTTAGAATACCAATTAACAGACTTCTTCACCAATTAGTAGACTTCTTCACCAAGCCTCTCGCGGCTCCCAGGTTTCACTTCCTCTTAGACAAACTTTCACTCATTGTACCGTAAGTTTGAGGGGGAGTGTTAAAATGTAAACAACACATATATAATGATAATATTATTATTATTATATATTTTTGTATTTATACTTTTTAAATTTGTTATAATTTTTCTTTTTGTTTTTGGTATCTAGTTCTATTAGAACTAGATACATCTAGTTTGGTCAAATTCCAGTTGAAACTTGACCAACTTTCTAGCTGTTGGAACTAGTCCAACGGCTAGAATTCTAGGTGTTGGAAGTTCCAACAGCTAGAAAGGGAGAACTCCTTATGAGCTCTCCTTAATACTCTTGTATAAATAGGGGTGCATCCCTTTGTGTAAATACAACAACAACAACTACACCTTCATCCCAAAACAATTGGGGTCGGCGATATGAACCAAAAAAGAAAATCATTTTGGGTCTTCCACATGAATCCTTCTCCTCCAATCATTTCTAACCAATGCCATGTCCTCGGTGAGGTTCAAAGCATTCATATCCTTTCCTATCACCTCCATCCATGTCTTCCTAGGCCTACCCCGACCTCTTTTAACTAATATATTTTCCCATTTCTCCATCCTTCTAACTGGAGCATCATTAGGCCTTCGCCGAATATGTCTAAACCACCGTAAACGATTCTCTCTCATCTTATTTTCAATGGGTGCAACGCCTACCTTCTTACGTATCTCCTCGTTCCGAATCCATAATATGTTGCTTGGATGAAGAGGGATCAATCGCTAGTGGCATACATCACTTCAACTCTCTCACAGGAGGTCCTTATTGCCCTTCCTGATGATTGTTCGGCCAAGGAATTGTGGGATAAGTTAGTTCAAACATATTCTCAAATTTCTGAAGCAAGAATCATGTTTCTTAAGCGAGAGTTTCAAATGCTGAGGAAAGATTCCATGTCTATTATGGAATACCTGAACAAAATGAAAGGCATCACAGACCAGCTGGCTATTGTTGGGTGTCTTGTCAATGAAAAAGATAAGGTGCAACAAACCTTGAGCGGATTGGGGCCAGACTATCATGTTATGACGACAACCTTACTATGCTTACCAGAACTGCCAAAGTTTGAAGATCTTCGCGCGAAATTATTGCAATATGAAATGACTCTGAAAGGATCTTCTGAAGATTCTCATGGACATTCAGGAACCAAAGATGTGCTAGCTATGAGAATGAGTTATGGTCGAGGAAGAGGAAGTTCTTTTCGAGGAAAGGGAGGACAAGGGAGAAATACTTATGGAGGTCATGGTATACTTCCAACACCCAATATACAAGGACAAAGATCCATTCCCACCTGTTTTCTATGCAAGACAAAAGGGCACATTAAAGCAAATTGTTGGTTTAATCCTCAAAACAAAGGATGGAGAAGTAAAGGAGTTGCTGTTGGCAGCCTTGGCAGGATTGAATATGAAGCAAAATGACAAAGGCATTTGGTATGTCGACTCCGAAGCAGCTACTCATGTCACGGGTGATGTAGGTAAGCTCTTGACTCTTACACCTTATGTTGGTAAGAATAACAGTCACAGGAGATGGATCTCATCACTCAATCTCACATATTGGAAATGCCATTATACCCATGTCAAAGTCCTCTCTTAAACTTCCAAGTGTCATTCATGCACCTAATATTCAAAAGAACATTGTTTCTGTCTCAAAACTCGTTGATGATGCTAATGCTTCAGTTGAATTTACTCCTTCTGTTTATGTCAAGGATCTTTGCACGAGGAAGACATTCACTGAAGGAAAACGATGGGGCAACATGTACATCTTTCAAGAAGATCCTTCCTCCATTCATTCCGACTATTCATCCTTGAAGCCTCACCAACGTCAATTTTTTTATCCTGATTTTATATTTACTATTTTTGAATGTAATAAGCCAAGACTTTGGCATAGTCGTCTTGGCCATTGTGGTCGTCATTTTATTGAAAAACTTGTCTTAAATAATCTCGTTCCTAAGTCCAGTCTGAGTTCAAAGATTGTTGATACAAAGTGTTCTAGCTGTCATTTATGTAAGAGTCATATTTTACCATTCGCTTCCATTAATAAAAGAGCTTCAAGGCTATTTGAGGTCATTTGTTCAGATGTCTGGGGTCTTGCCCCAATTACTTCTCTTTCTGGCAGTAAATACTATCTTATTTTCATTGATAGTTACTCGCTTTATACTTGGCTATTTTTTATGAAGCACAAATCAGAAGTCTTTGGATTGTTCCAGAGATTTCATTCTTTTGTTCAAAATCATTTCTCTACCAACATTCTCAATTTCCAATGTGATGGAGGAGGTGAATTCTCCTCGAGTGATTTTGTTAGTTTCCTTTAACATAATGGGATAAAGAGAAGAGTGTCTTGCTCGCATACGCCTCAACAAAATGGGATTGCTGAGAGGAAGCATCAACATATTGTTGAGACTGCAATGAGCATGATGCACGAGAGCAATCTCCCTGTATCATTATGGACTGAGGCTTTTCACTTCATAGTTCATGTGATAAATCGACTGCCCATGAGTATCTTAGAGAATAAGTCACCTTATTTCTCTCTATTTGGCATACAACCTGATTATCATGAATTGCATGTGTTTGGGTTTGTTTGCTATGTTCACATTGACAACTCACTAAGGCACAAGTTCCAAGATAAAGCCTTAAAATGCAGGTTTATAGGATATGCAAAAGACTACAAAGGGTACAGGTGCTATGATCCCCTGAGTAAGCGTGTCAAAATATCAAGGAATGTAGTTTTCGATGAAATGAACTTTGATGATCAGACTAATAATTCAACCCTTCATCTTGATAACTCAAGCCCCAGCGTTGAGGTATACTACCCATGGTTAAATTCAGAACTCTTTTCTAATGGTAAAGTAGATTGTCCAGCAAATTGCAGTCAGAAGGAGACCCATGAGGAATCAACCAATGAAACTCAAACGGAAGAGACTGTTACACATGACTTGGAGCCAACAAGGTATAAGGGTGTTGTGTACACCCGGCGAGAGAAAGAGCCCTCATTCATTCCGTGTACAAGTACACACCCATCTGATCCCGCTTCACAGATGATGGATATCAGAAGATCCTCACGGATTCGACATCCGCTTGACAGGTGGGTAAGTTATAAAAATTTTTCATTGGATTTTCAATTGTTTTTGACATCCATAAGTAAAGAGGATGAGCCCCTCATGTTTTATCAAGCTGCGAGCTCTAGAAGATGGGTAGAAGCAATGAATGAAGAAATGGAGGCCTTACATGAATGTGGAACATGGGAAATTGTACCTAGACCACTAAACAGAAATGTTGTTGGGTCAAAATGGGTGTACAAGATAAAGTATAAACCAGATGGGAGCATCGAAAGGTACAAGGCTAGACTTGTAGCCAAGGGATTCACACAAGAGGAAGGACAAGATTTCGATGAAACTTTTAGTCCTGTAGTTAAAATGGGGACCATTCACATTGTGTTAAGTCTAGCCATTAAACACATGGATGGACATTGAGCCAGCTGGATGTAAAAAATACTTTTCTGCATAGGGATTTAAAAGAGGAGGTCTACATGGAACAACTCACTGGATATGCAGAACGAGACGCCAAAAAATATGTATGCAGGTTAAAGAGGGCACTCTATGGTTTGAAACAAGCTTTTCGTTCCTGGTTCGACAATTTTTCTCTAGAGATACAAAGGCATGACTTCTCTCGGTCCCTTCTAGATCACTCATTATTTATTCACGATGAACAAGGTATCACTACTCTTCTATTGATATATGTAAATGACATCATCATCACAGGGAACTGTAAAAGTCACATTGAGCGGGTGAAGAAGTTATTAAATCAGAGATTTAAGATGAAAGATTTGGGAGAGCTGCGATATTTTCTTGGGGTAGAAGTTGATAAAAGAAGTGATTCACTCACCCTTACTCAACACAAATACACGTTGAACATTCTCAGCAGAGCGGGCATGACAGATTGTAAGCCGTTAACAACTTCAAGTGTCATCCATCAGAAACTGAGTTCAAAGGAAGGGGACATATATGAAGATCCCACTAAGTATCACAACTTAGTTGGCATGTTGCAATACCTGACTTTTACTAGACCTGACATGGTATACACGGTTAATCAGGTATCCCAGTTTATGCATGAACCTTGTATGTCACATATGGAGGCAGTCAAGCGTATACTTCGTTACCTGAAGGGTACAGTTGGTGATGGGCTGGTATACAACAAAAGAGAATTAGATCCAGGCAGGGGCCATGAGATCATCATTTATGCTGATGCTGATTGGGCAGGTGATCCAGATGAACGACGATCAATATCCGGTTATTGCAGCTTCATAGGACCAAACTTGGTATCCTGGAGCAGTAGAAAACAAAAGGCGGTTGCTAAGTCAAGCACTGAGGCAGAATACAGATCGATGGCTGCTGCCACGACTGAGGCTACATGGATAAGACATCTCCTGACAGAAATGGGAGAACCGATTGCTTGGTCACTGCTACTGTGTGACAATCAAAGTGCCATCAACATGTCCTTCAATCCCATCCACCATAGTCGAGCAAAGCATATTGAAATAGATCAACATTTTATTAGGAAAAAGGTTGAAGATAAAGAGATTGAGCTCATGTATGTGCCAACTGAAGAACAAGTTGCTGACATTCTCACTAAAGGGTTGACAAAGGACAAATTTTGGTTTCTGAAGGGCAAGTTCATGGTTCAGGACCATGTACAACTTGAGGGAGGCTGAAAAGAAGTCGTCGTTATGTATATGCAGGACCCGACCCGATTCATATACTGGATCGGGTCTAGACCCAATCAATGTATAATGTATATTAGCATGTTGTAAAGGGGTATTTCAGTACCCTAGTATTATATACTCATCATATAAATAGAATGAAGGGCACAACTACAGATGACTGACGCACTTTGTCTCTCTCTCTCTCTCTCTCCATGACAGGTCTGTAGACAGATCAAGGACTCCCTTCTTTCAGGTTCTTGGTTTTAAAATTATTGTTTTCAAAATTGCATCATGCCTTTTTCTCTCAGAGTGGGAGTAGTCGAGGCCATGGTGGCCGTAATGGTTGAGGAAGAGGGGCTTGGTCGTTTTAATACCTTAAAAATTTTTCAAAATTTTGGTGCTAGAGATAATCAAGGGCATCCCAACGTGATAAAAGCGATAGTCAGGTGGTCTGTCAATTTTGTGGTTGCAAGAATCACACAACTCGTATGTGTTATGATATTTCTATGGCATTTTCAGCTATAGCCCTAAATAGTATGCACGATAGTTCTTGGTACCCAAATACAAGTTCTACCCATCACGACAACTATAGCCCTAAATAGTGTGACAATCAAAATATTCTTAGCAAGTCTGGGTACCATGGAAGAGAGGGAGTCGTCATTGGCAATGGTGCAAACTTGCCAATAACAAGCATAGGTAACATTTCTCTGCCCTCTAATGGAAATCAATTTGATCTTTTGGGTGTTTTACATGTTCTTAGCATTAGGAAAAATTTATTATCTATTGCCAAATTTACTCGAGATAATAATTGCATTTTGGAGTTCAATGTTTACAGTTTTTCTGTTAAAGATTAGAGGAACGAGACTACTCTCCTAAGAGGAGGACTGTACCCATGGTCGTCCCATCATTAAGACGAAAAGAAGAATAATTTAGGAGCTGTTTTGGGTGAAGCTAGTTTTCCAGGTTTTCTCGTAAGTTTTATAAGGATGTTTGGCACTGTCGTTTGGGGCATGTTAATTCAAGAACCTTAAACTTGCTTGAACAAAATAAATTAATTGCATGTGGCAGTGATTTTTTAAATTCATGTGATGATCAATTATGTTCTAGTAGTGTTGTGAACACGATTCACAAGCTTCCTTTTGAAAAAGCAAATTTCTCTGCCTGTTCTCCTTTAGAAGTTGTCCATGCTGACCTATGGGGGCCGACCTCTCCTTCACGAGAATATGTTTATTATTTACTATTGGTTGACAATTATTCCAGGTTCTCTTAGGTCTTTTCTTTGCATAGAAAGTCTGATGCTTTGTCATGCTTTGAAAATTTCCAAACCATAGCTGAGAATCAACTTGAAAGAAAAATAAAAAAATTTCATAGTGATGGTGGTGGAGAATTTGTTAGTGGTGCCTTTTTAGAATTTTTGAATAAGCATGAAATAAAAAGGTGCTTGACTTGTTTGCACACACCTCAGCAAAATGGGATTGTTGAGAGAAAACATCGACATGTTCGAGAGACATGTATTAGTCTTTTGATATATGCTTTCTTAAATCATAAGTTTTGGGTTGATGCTTTTCACACTGCTGTTTACTTGATAAATCGTCTCCATGGTCCAAACTTGAGTGAAAAATCTCCATATGAACGGTTGTTGAATCGTGTCCCTGGTGATCATCTTAAAATTTTTAGATGGGCATGCTACCCTTATTTAAAACCTTATGCAAATTCAAAATTGCTGCCAATATCCAAAGCCTGCATTTTTATAGGACATGACATCAATTATAAAGGCTATGTTTGCTATAACCTTGTGACATGTAAAATCTCTATTTCCAGACATGTTATATTTGATGAGTCAAAATACCCTGTTGTAGACAATTTTTCTTGGATCCAGGAACAAAACACAACCCAATTACCATTAGAAAGTCATATCAGTGTCCTACATGAAATTCTCACAAGTGTCGAACTTCCTATTGCCTTATCACCGAACCCTAGTCATGTTCTATCGCAAGAACTTGAGTTCTAAGATGAAGTCCAAGAAAACTGTGAGTCCTCATCCCAGTTCTCTAAGAGAGTCTCATGTCATTCCCAGTCCTGTCCCTAGCACTGAACTTCTTTTGTGGTCGATATCTCTAACCAAGGTCCTGTTTGTAATGACCTCAACTGACCCTCGTAAAAATATTGGATTTTTTTTAAACAATTGCAGAAATAAACCCAAGGATTTGGGGCCTCACAGATTTAATATACCAACCACAATCTAAACTGGGCATTGAATCAACAAAGAATAAATCAAACATTATTAATAAATAAATAATGTTAAATAAACTGAGACAGTAAAATTGTCTATGACATAAATGAGCCACTCTGTCAGAGAACCCAAAAACCAGTCACACAAGGCTCGTAGTCTCCCGTCAGCCAATCGAAACATCATTGAGCATCTGAGTCTATAAAACAATTTTATGAAAATGGGTAAGAACCAAAGTTCTTTGTACGAATTCTTCTAAAATTCCATACAGTAAAGAAATAACATAAACCAAATTCATGCATAAATTTTAGAGAAATATCACAATAACAATTACCATAACCAACTTATTACTCAAGCATTAACAATATATCATGCAATAACAAATATCATGCGAAACAGAATAAGCATGAACACATGAACTATTGTTGAATAGTAAATATGCAATAATTCAATACATATGCATGAATAACTTATTAAGTTATTTATCAGAGTTGTTTTTACATCCATGTCCCTATTAAATACACACAAATTTAGTTTTCACTTTTCTTTAAACCTGCGGATACTCAAAACTGACACAAATTCCTGAAGTCCAAGTTAGTTTCTCAACTGTATCTTAACACACAATTTGTATTTTATTACTGGATTTTACACTTGTTCCTCGACCGATATCAATAATCTTCACCTTTCATCGGAACATTAGGAATCCTCACCTAATGCCGGGACATCAATAAAAATCCTGAACCATTGACGCCACTTTTTTGGTATACCAAAACTACAGTTGAGTCAACAACACTACCCCCAGACAAAATGACTGAAATCTTCTTAAAACCGTGGCCGAGAGGTGAACCACCACATCAGGTTCAGGGGCACAATCGCACACAGAGTTTTAGTATCTTCATGGTCCCCCATGACCGCTATCCAAGACTTCCACACTATAAAAGAGAGATATTAAGGAAAAAATTAATTACATTGTTTGGTCTCTTTTACCTTTTAAACAAATTTCAAGTTTTTTATACAAGAATCGTTTTGCAAATCCATATGCAAAACTAACTTTGGGCCCTGACCCACACAATTTAACAATGCAATTAATTTTGGAAAACTAATAATTTTCAGAAATAATTTTGTAATGCATAAATAAAATCAACAATAAGTGGAACAACACATGCTCTTGGCTTACACGACCTGTAGTGGTTCACATCTGACCACCAATACATCTCAAAAGTGATTTATGCATTTTTTGCTAAATTTTAGTGAACATGCAACACACACCTTGTTTCAGAATATGTTCACAATACACATTCATTATCATGATCAATTTCATAAACACCCAAACATGCATATGATCATATTTATGCAAACATCAAAATAAACTTCAGATTCATGAGTATGATATACATATTTGCAACATGTCATTCGACTGTATAAGCAAGCATAACCAAATCAAAACATATAATCAGATACATAATCCTGCAGTCAACATGAACGTGGGCTTGAACATGACAAAACTGTTCAAATTTACATAGCATGAGACTTGGCAAAACAGGCTAGCTTTACGTATCTCTAGGACTTAGCAAATCTGAGTAGATTCACACACAAGTGAAATTCTGCAAGTTTGATCGGATTGCATGCACTCTATCCATCGACAAATCTGGTCAGATTGCACGTACACGACACAATTAGCAAATTTGATCGGATTGCTCACACACAACACATTGGCAAATCTGATCAGATTGCGCACACATTTGTTAAATCTGATCAGATTGCTCACTCGCAACACACTAGCGAATCTGATTAGATTGCAAACAGAACACTGCCAATATAATCAAATTGCTCACACCCAACATAACAGCAGTCTGATCAGATTGCACTTGCTCAACATATTGACAGTCTGATAAGATTACACATGCAATACACATCGGCAGTCTGATAAGATTACGCATGCAATACACATCGACAATTTGATCAGATTGCACATGGAATACACATCGGCAATCTGATAAGATTGTACATGCAATTCACATATCCGACAGTCTGATCAGATTGCATATGTACACACATTAGTAGTTTGATCAGATTGCACATGCAATTCGCATATTGTTAGTCTAATTAGATTTAGGGGTGGCAATCGTGTCGGGTTGGCGGGTCAGCATACCTCAACCCGAACCCGACCCGTTTATTAAACGGGTCGGCTGTGGCAAACACGAACCCGACCCGTTTAATAAACGGGTAACCCGACACGACCCGCCAACCCATTTAATAAATGGGTTGGGTCGGGTAAACGGGTTCTCAGGTTGGCGGGTCGACGGGTCGGGTTGGCGGGTTGACCCACCCGCCTAACCTGTTTATTAAACGGGTCAGCCGGGTTGGCGGGTTGGCATACCCCTAACACGAACCTGACTCGTTTAATAAACGGGTTAGGCGGGTCGACCCGTTTATTAAACAGGTTTGTTTTTTCCAAACCCGAACCCGCCTAAGAGGCGGGTTGGCGGGTCGTGTCAGGTTTTGCCACCCCTAATTAGATTGCACATGTACACACATCAGCATTTTGATCAAAATGCACAGGTACACGCATCACATAGTGCAGATCTGATCAGATTGCACACATGCAACCTAGTGGCAGATCTGATCAGATTGCACTCACGTAACATAGTGCAGATCTGATCACAACATCGAAAATAATATATCGGCAAATCTAAAAACAACATAAAAAATAACATATCGGCAGATCTAAAAATAAGAGTATAAAAAATAATATATTGGTAGATCTAAAAAAAACACCATAAAAGATAACATATCAGTAGCTCTAAAACGCACATCGACAGTCTGATAAAAATGCACAGGTACACACATCACATAGTGCAGATCTGATCAGATTGCACACATGCAACCCAGTGGCAGATCTGATCATATTGCACTCACGTAACATAGTGCAGATCTGATCACAACATCGAAAATAATATATCGGCAAATCTAAAAACAACATAAAAAATAACATATTGACAGATCTAAAAATAACAGTATAAAAAATAACATATTGGTAGATCTAAAAAAAACACCATAAAAGATAGCATATCAGTAGATCTAAAACACACATCGATAGTCTGATCAAAATGCACAAGTACACACATCACATAGTGCAGATCTGATCAGATTGCACACATGCAACCCAGTGGTATCATATTGGCAGATTTGTTAAGACTGCTCATAAAAACACATCGGCAGATCTGATCAGACTGCATCAAACACATATCGACAGATCTGTTTAAACTAAACAAACATAATATATTGGCAGATCTGACCAGGTTTGCTTATATGCCGAAATTGACAACTCTGATCATATCAAATATGATCCAATCAAATTTTTTTTTCGAACATGAACAAAAATCATCAAATCAAGAAAAATCGATATTTATGAGAACCAAAAACCATGATATTTCAGAGCTTAATATTCTAGGGAAATCGAGACCTCAAGAAATACTCATATATATATATATATATTAATCAGATTTCCCTTCTCCATCTAAACTTATACATAAAATTTAGTTTACACGTATTTCTTCCAATACAAACTTAGAGAGAAACCCGTACCTTAATCGTAGCATAGAAAAGATTGCAAAATCAATAGATGTGTGGTGAAAACAAATTTTTCTTCTTCCATTTTCCTTTCTTTCTTCTCTTCTCTTTTCTCTCTCTTTTTTTTTAACTAGATCTTATCTAGAAGGGGGTGACGTCCCCTCTAGATGGCATAGCATAAGTAGAGTTCTACATCATGTAGAACTCTACATTATCCTTTTTATTAATTATTTTATTTTATTTATTTATTATTTTAATTATTAATATAATATTCTGGAAATATTCCAGAGGGTGTCGCCCCCCTTTGGAAGTCTCCCTATAGTAGAGTTCTACTCCAGGTAGAACTCTGCCTACCCAATTTAAATTTTAAATTGACTACGGATGGATTTTGGATCCAAATTGAGATCCAAGATCCAGATCCATATGAATCTTACCTAGACCAGATCCTAGTTAATATGGGTCCTTGACTGGGTCCAGATCCATATTAACTTGGATCAAACAGAGCGGATCCAATCTAATCTAATCTAGAAAAAGGTAAAAATAGAGGCGGGTCATTTTTGAAAATGCGATTTTCGGGCCAATTGTAACCCGATTTCAGAAAAACAAGTTACCAACGTGCTTCGAATTTCGCTTGAATTTAACTTGAATTTCACTCGAATTTAAAGGTTAAAAATGATTTTTTTTTCAAATAATAATTGGCTCATCTTGGTCAGTGGGCTCTAGGCCACGCCCAGACCCAACTGACATCACCTATTTTTAAATATATTTTTCATGATTTTATCATTTTAATTAAATATATAATTAAAAATTCATTTTTTTCGAATGTAAAAATCATGGAAAAGAATACGCAATATTACACTGTTAGAACCCACAATATGATAATCAGATCTCAAGATGGGACGTTGAAACCATGGTTGCCAGTTGAGGAAGCGGGAGCGGGAAGCGATACGGGAAGCGGGAGCGGAAAGCGAGGCACTTTCAAAATTTTAGGAAGCGGGGAAGCGTGGGACCACTTAGGAGCGATTCGGGAAGTGTCTCGGAAGCGACATAGGAAGCGTCTCGGAAGCGAGGGGGAAGCGAAAAAAATAAAAATAAAAAATAAAAAAAATTTGAAAAAAACAGGGGAAGCGTGGGGGAAGCGAGGGGGAAGCGTGGGGGAAGCGAGGGGGGAGCGCGCTTCCCATTAAAGGGAAGTGCGTCCCCCATTAAAGAGAAACACGTCCCCCATTAAAGGGAAGCGCGCTTCCCAAAAAAGGGGGACGCGCTTCCCAAAAAAGGGGGACGCGCTTCCCAAAAAAGGGGGACGCTTCCCCCCACGCTTCGGAAGCGCGACGTTCCGCGCTTCCGAAGCGCGCTTCGGGGAAGCGCGCTTCCCCTTTTAGCTAGGCGCTTCCGGTAACTTTGGTTGAAACCAAGAATGTTCACACCCATGAAATATCCCATTCACCGCAGTCTTTTGAGTGAGGTGTTATAAGAACTTGAGTTCCAAGCTGAAGTCCAAGAAAACATGAGTTCTGATCCCAGTTTTCTAAGAGTCTCATGCCATTCTTAGTCCTATCCCTAGTTCTGAACTGTGGTCGATGTCTCTAACCAAGGTCATGTTAGAACCCACCATATGATAGTCAGATCTCAAGATGGGATGTTGAAACCAAGACTGTTCACAACCATGAAATATCCCATTCATCTTGGTCTTTTGAGTGAGGTGTTACAAGAAGAGAATGAACCATATGACTTTAGTCAAGCAATACAATATCTAAAATGGCAGTGCGCTATCAAAGAAGAAATTGGAGCTTTACATAAAAATTACATTTGGACTTTAGTACATCATTTGTCTGCCCATAACCTAGTTGGTTGTAAATAGATCTATAAAATAAAACGCCATGTTGATGGATCTATTGCTAGGTATAAAGTTTGACTAGTGGCCAAGGGGTACAATCAATAAGAGGGTATAAATTATTTTGAAACTTTTAGTCCTTTAATCAAACTTACTTCTGTTAGAACGGTCCTCTCCATTGTTGTGAGTTGTGGGTGTTAGATACATCAATTGAATGTTAACAATGCCTTCCTACATGGTTTTCTAAAAGAAGAGGTTTTTATGATACAACCACTAGGATTTGAGGACAAGCATCACCTTGAGTATGTGTGTAAGCTCAATTGAGCACTATTAAGTTTAAAACAGGCCCCCACGTGCATGGTTTGAACGGTTGAAGGTGTATCTAGAGAAACTGAAATTTATGGAGTTCGACATATGAATAGGATAAAAATATTCATCTTGATATATGTTGACATTATTGTTACAAAGAGTTCCTATCAAGAAGTCAAAAATATTATTAAAACTTTTGTTCAAGAATTCTCAATCAAAGATTTGGGTCAGTTGCACTATTTTTTGGGCATTGAAGTTATCCAAGAGTCATCAAGATTCGTCCTAACTCAAAAGAAGTATATTATGAACCTTCTAATAAAATCGAGTATGGTTGATTGTAAATCAGTTGCCACTCTTGCTGCTGCAAATATTTCTCTTTCGAAATACTCTGGGGAACCTATGGATAATTCTATGCAGTACAAAAGCATAGTGGGTGCCCTGCAATATGCCATATTTACTCGGCCTGATATTGCTTACTCAGTCAACGAGGCATGCCAGTTTATGCATGAGCCCAAGATGGACAATTGGACTCATGTCAAACGTATATTGATATATCTTAAAGGGTCTCTTAACTATGATCTGCACATTAAATAATCTAACAATCTTGGACTTTCATGATTCTCTAATGCTGATTGGGCAGGATGCCCAGATGATCGAAAATCTACTAGTGGATATCTTACTTGGGCCAAATTTGCTTTCTTGGAGTTTATCTAAAGAACACATTGTTGCTCGTTCAAAAACAAAAGCTGCATATAAAGCTATAACAAGGGCAATTTCTAAGGTAATGTGGCTTAAACAACTCTTGAAAGACCTAGGATGTGACTCGCCTGAGGTCCATGTTTGAAGCCCTTTCGTTATGCAAGGTTGAGGGAAAGACTTGGTTGGGAGTATGCAAACGTTAAATATTCGTTTTTGCTTTTCGAAACAACAAATATTATGAGTTTTAAAATTTTGCATGTGAAATTCCCTTTTTCTTTAAAGACTTGGCGCATATGCGCAAATCTGTGTCTTTAAATGCAAGCGTAATGCAAAGTAGGCAAGAGTATGTAAAACTGCGTACCTTACGAAGTCATATATATGTATATATGATACATATATATCAAAGCATAAGCCTGTGCACATTTCAGCGTGGCGACAATGTAAATGACATAAAGTTAGACTCGATGTGCGAAACCACACATCGAGCTAAATAAATTGTGTAAGCAATGCACGATGTACGAAACCATATATCGGCTAAATAAATTGCGTAAACAGTGCATGATGTACGAAATCGTACATCAGCAAAGTAAATTGCGTAAGCAGTAGCCTGTGCACGTAACAGCGTGATGACAAAGTTGTAAAGCCCATTAAAAAAATATGAACCTGGGTCGGATCCGAATCTGACATGGATCCAAACCCGGGTCGTTTTCACCCTCACGTGCCTTTAAATAGGCATGCGGGGGGGGGGGGAGGGTTTCCTCATTCACAGAAACCCTCCCCCGCCTCTTCTCTCTCCCCGACGTTCGAAACCCCACCTCTCCCACATCTCTCTCTCTCTCTCTCCCTCTCACCCTCGCCCGACCCTCTCTGTCCCTCTCTCTCACCTCACCCGACTCCTCTCCTGCGACCCTTTCCTTTTTCGGCAAGTCTCCAGCGAGCTCCCGTCCGGCAGACCCCCTTTCGCAGGTAACACCTTTCTCCCTTTGCATTTTTTTTTTCTTCTTCTTCTTTGTTTTCTTCTCTTTTAACAGTAGGACGACACGGGTTTTGCCCCTACCGCCTGCTACTTCTGGCCGGCAGGGGCAAAGCCCCTGTCGCCTTTGCATTTTCGGTCGGCAGGGGCAAAGTCCCTCCCCCACCTCGCTGTCTCCTTTTTTGCAGTGGAGGGGACAAGCCCCTCCTTGCAACCTGTGATGAAACAATCGGTAGGGGCCTTTGGCCCCTGCCTCATACTTTCTGGCAGGTCGGCAGGGGCTTTGTCCCTGCTGCCTAGCTATTTACCGGTAGGCAGGGGCAAGCCCGTGCCCCCTCCCTATTTCTCCTTTTCGCAATGGAGGGGCCAAGCTCTCTCCCTGCTGTTTTTTAGGGGCCCAGAGTCGGGCTTGGCCTAACCACTGAGCCCACCTCTCGCCCCTGGTCGCTGCAGGCAGGGTCGGGTTCAGCCAGGGTTGCCAACCCTTTTGCCCCACCCCCTGTGTGTTTTCTCTTCGTATTTATATGCATTTACTTACGTTTCATCTTTTGCAGCTCACACGATGGATCCTGCTCGCACCCCGTGGCCCAAGCTCTTCGTTACTTACTCATGAAGGCAAGCACAACCCCGAGACTCAAGGTAGGGGAAAGTTGCGCAATGGACTTTGGATGAACTGAACTAAGTTAAAGCACTTAAAATGCGAATTAAAAAAAAAAAAAAAAATATATATATATATATATATATATATATATATATATATATATATATATATATATATATATATATATATATATATATATATATATATATATATATATATATATAAGTAAGCCTTTTAACTCAAGGATGCAGTTTTGCGATCCTTGTCCTTTTCTGCTTTCTGTCATTTACTTTTGCCGCCATGCTTTAGTGCACATTCTAATTTCCTTTACGCATTTATTTAGCTTGATATGCAGTTTCGCGTATCAAGCATCGCTTTCTGTCATTTACTTTTGCCGCCACGCTTTAGTGCACAGGCTAATTTTCTTTACGCATTTATTTAGCTTGATACGCGATTTCGCGTATCAAGCATCACTTTCTGTCATTTACTTTCACCGCCGCACTTAAGTGCACATGCTATTTGCTTTTCCGTATTTACCTGCTTACGCATTTGTTTAGCCGAGGTACGATTTCGTACCTAGTGTATTGCTTACGCATTCTTGCCCTCAATGCGCATCTTCACACTTTAAGGATTGATTGCACCTTGTTGTCGCACTGCATTGTGCACGAACTTGCATTTCCTTGCTAACTTACAATATGGAGCATATCCTGTTTTGCTCATTTATTTTAAAATGACACGAGTCGCACTAATGCATTTTGGGTTTCAAAAAGGGATTCCTCACGAGAATGCATCTCTAAATGCGTACCTTTGATTTGCAGGTTTTGAAAGTCTTTTTTATTGCAAAATTGCAACCAAGTCCCAAATCGACGCATTTGGGAGAAGTGTTTTTACTACCTATGTTTGTGTATCCGATATGACTCGGATTACCCCGATTTAGGGGCACAAACAAGTGTTTGGGCGGGATTTTATTGAGAAACCCGTATCCTGTTTTTCTAAACTAGTATCAGGTCATGTGCTGCATACAAATACTATGATAAACATATGAGAGATCAATGGCAATCTCATACCGGGTAAATAGCATAATTGTTGCACTTCAGTTCTGAAAGATAAATCATGTCAAAGAGTTTTTGCATTACATTGCATCTTTGCAAATCTTGGTGTTGGGGTTTTCTTTTGAGAAACCTATACTTGCTTCCGTCGTAATGTACTCATAAACATGCGTGTCATGTCTGTACTACGATGATCGGATGAGACAGTCATGTGACCTCGAATTGTGCTAATGGCACAATGCTGTAATAACATAAATAGTGATAAATCGCCTTCACAGGCAAGATGCTTGTGTTAGAACCAGAGCATGACAAATGTAAACTAAAATGATTACCTCGTTTCTTTCACAACACATTAACGTTGTTTTTTTTCTTTTAGAAAATCATACCTCTCTCATCGTAGTCGTACTTTTAGACAGGTACGGTATGTTTGTACTACAATGAGTTGGATGAGAGGTTTATGGTAACCTCACAACATGTAAAGGCACAATGATGAAATGAAAATCATATAAATGGTGATGATTCGCCTTCACAGGCAAGATGCTCGAGTGGGATAAAAGACCAGAGCATGTAGAATGAGTCTTCAGTTAAATAACACCTGATGCACCCATTCGACCCGCTGTTTTCTGTTAAGAGAGAGGATAAGATGGTACAAAAACTTCGATGGACAAGTTGTTAACAACCACCCCTCGGGCAATGACTCAGTGTCCTTAGTCATCAGAGTTAGGGGACGGGACTATAAAAAATTATCCTAGGTGGTAGATCCCATGGACTTTTGCAGAAGTTGGATGCATCCTTTGAACGAGTGACCTTTTGGGGAATTCTCTTTCGATCACCAACCGTCCCCTTAGGAGCAGACTCAACTAGCTATTCGGGGTATTTAAAAACACATGACATAATAGACCCCCAAAGTAGTCTCAGTTGTTTCTATGATTCGTGCCTTGCGTGTACCCGCAGACTAGCTAAGTATCAAAACAAAAATTATCCTGCTCATGCTTCTTGTTTGTTGCGTACTATTGTTAATTCCTGCTTATACTAGTTGAAGCATTTTACTTGTACTGATGAACTGCTTATATAGTCTTTCACTTGCATAAACTGCTAAGCATGATGGAATTAAATGCATGTGCTTAATTCTGCTTTCTACTGTCTGTTGTGCACTTACTAGTTTTTCGTGAAACTGACATTTTTTATGGGTACAGGTGAGGACTAGTTACGAGATAGGCAATGATGCGATTGCAAGACTGTTCGAGATCCCACTGTTTCTGCTAACAGCTCGCGTCCTGAACGTTTTGGTTTTTGGCAAGGGTTTCCTCGAGAAATCCAAAATTTATATAACTTAAAGTTATTTCTAATACAATGGCTTATTAAAATGTTTGCAAGTTATATGTGTTTGAAAATGTGGATTTTTACGCTAACACACCCAAGATTGTCAACTTGCCTTTCGTCTTTCAAAAAAAATAAAAATCGTTTTCGCTAATTTTCTAAACAAAACTCCGATAAGAAAAGAATTTTCCAGTCTTTTGAACTTTTTAGAAAGGTTTATAAGTTTGAAATTTTGGGGCATTACAAAAGTAAATGACATAAAGTCAGACTTGATGTTATATATATATATATATATATATATATATATATATATATATATATAGTTTCAAAAATTGTTCGTGTTGCACATTTTATGAGAAAAAGGTATATTTACGAAACCATTGAAGTTTTATGACCAAAATTATGTATGTGCGCAAAAAGTTTCGAAACTTTCCATACGCAAGAATTCCAATATGTTTCAAATGAAAATACGTATATGTTCAAGTTTACAAACATATTTCGACGAGTGTATTTCAGAATTTTATGAAGAAATGCATGTATGTGGTTCATGCTTTCTAATATGCATATTTTTGAATTATTATGCAATCATATTTGTCTTAAAGCCTGCATATGAATGAAAGACCAAATTTTGATGCATGAGTACTGTTAAAATGTACACTCAAAATCAATATTGTAAGTATAAATATATATACTTATATACATAGAGATACGTATACATATATTATATGTATACATATCTCTATATATAAGTATATATATTTATACATTTTTCTCCCTTTTTTACCCGAAAGGGTATTTTTGTCATTTTACATTTTGCGCATATTCCATTTGGAATATGCTGTAATTTTTCCATTATTTTTGTAATTCTTTTAATTTTTATTTTTTTCTTTTTTGCACTCTCAAAAAGTGCATTGGGGGTCTCCCCAATAGAGTCGTTGGGGAGCCCCCAACGGTCACAATTGTGACCGTTGGGAGCTGTGACCGTTGGGGGCTCCCCAACGACTCCTTTGGGGAGCCCCCTCTTGCCTCCTTCCTTCTTGTATAAATAGGTGTGTTCCCCCTTTGTATTTTTCTAAGCTTGAGAGACTCAAGCATTTGCTTTTTATGAAGTACATGCATTATTGCATGTTTATTATTTATACGCTTTTTGCGTATTTTGTTCAAGTGTTGTGAGAGTGCTTTTGTGCACTTCTTTTTCAAAGTATTTGTGCGTATATGCGTATTGTCTCTTCGTAGACAATTTCACATGGTATCAGAGCTCGATTGGTGATCAAGGATCGTGGGATTCTTCTTTTTTCAAGTGCCTCGAAAACCGTGCCTTCGGATTCTTAGAAGTAGAAGTGGTGGATCTCGCTTCTCAAATATTTTAGAAGGATCTTGTGCAAGCTAGAAGTTGAAGCATTGTGTTGGTACGCCTCCCTCTCCTTTTCTTTTTTCCATAATGAGTGAAAAATAGTCTCACTTCGCGCTTGGCTTCAAGTTGAATGGGTCCAACTACCATATTTGGGCCGGGAACATGGAGGCTCACATAAAAGGTAAAGGATTATGGGGTTATGTGCAAGGTTCAATTCCGGAACCGGAACCCAAAATAACCATGATGGACGGAAATGAAATCAAGATTCTTGAGGGAGAAGAAAGGATCAAAGCTCTTGAAGAATACTCCAAGAAGCACGACGAATGGGAAATGAAGAACTTTAAGATTCTTTCTTGGTTCTTCGCATCCGTCGAAAGAAAGATTAATGCCAACATTATCAAGTTCAAGAAAGCATCGGAAGCTTGGCATTATCTCGAAAAAATGTATACATCAAGAGATCTTTCCCATAAGTATTACCTTCAAAAGAAGGCTCTCTCCCTTACTCAAGGTGAAATGTCCATTAGAGAATATTATGCCGACCTCTCCTCCATTTGGGATGAGCTTTCTATGCTTGAACCAAAATGGAGTGGAGAGGCAATTGAACTCCGCCACAAGCAACTTGAAGAAGATCGGTTCTTCAACTTTTTGAATGGGTTAAGACCGGAATTTGAGCAAATAAGGTCATCTCTTCTATCCTCATTTACCCCTCCATCTCTTGAAGATGTTCTCACCAAATTAAGTGGTGAGGAAACTCGTATGAGTTTATGTAAACAAGGACCAAATGTTCTTGTGGTTCCTTGTAATCATGAAGAAAACAATGAGGTTAATGCCGTATCAAGACCCGAAAATAATGTAAAGACCTATCGTCCTCCTCATTTTAAATTCCAAAATCAAGGAGGAGATGGTGGACAAAGAGGAAAGAGGGACTATAGCAAGACTATTTGTCACTTTTGTAAGAAACCGGGGCATATCAAGCCCGTATGTCCCAAATGGAAGAAACTTCTAGCTATGGCCACCACCGGTGTACCACAAAAGGAAGAGGCCTCATCAAGTGGGTCACTCTCCTTGAATCAAATTGTGGAGGCTCTTCAACCTCTTCTCAAGGGAGCTACATCCGGCGCCGCCGTGTCTACCTCTTCCATTCCAGGTAAAGTCTCTTGGCTTTTGGACTCAGGTGCATCTTTTCATATGTCCCCAAACATGTTTTCACTTTCCGATTTTTCAAAACATGCTTCTCCATCTTTTGTTTCCACTGCGGATGGAACCGCTCTTGAAATTAAAGGAATAGGTAATTTTGAAACTCAAGATTTTTTCATTCAAAAAATTAGATTTATACCTAAACTTAACTTAAACCTTCTCTCTGTTTCTCAACTCTCGGACCATGGCTGCGATATTAAATTTTCATATGACAAATGTTTAATACAGGATCGCCGGTCCGGGAAATTGATTGGGGAAGGCTTTAGAAAAGGAGACTTATACTATATGAAATCTCTCCAAGTTCCAAAATCTTTTTGTAATGTTGCCCGGATTAAAGATATAAACATATGGCACAAAAGACTTGGTCATCCTAATGTCACCAAGTTATCTTATCTACATTTTGCAAAGGATCTATGTAAAAGTTCTTTTTCCTGTAATGATTGTATTCTCGGAAAAATGCAAAGTTTACCTTTTGAGCAAAGAACTATGTTCTCATCTAAAACCTTCGAAATTGTTCATTCCGATGTTTGGGGACCCGCACCTGTTGTCTCAAAAGGAGGCTTCTCTTACTATGTTATCTTTGTGGATGATTTCTCTAGGTATTCATGGATATATTTCCTAAAATACAAACATGAAGTTTTTTCATGTTTTAAAACCTTCCACTCAATGATTAAGAATCAATTCAATAGTAATATAAAGTTTTTTAGAAGTGATTCTGGAGGAGAATATCTATCCAACCAATTTAAAACATATCTTGAGGATCACAGAATTATTCACCAAAGGTCTTGTCCTAAAACCCCTCAACAGAATGGTTTGGCCGAAAGAAAACATAGGCACATCATTGAGACCACTAGGACCCTGCTTATTTCTCAAAACATTCCTAAAAACTTTTGGGCTGAAGCAACCCTCGCTGCTGTTTATCTGATAAATCGCTTACCCTCTAGGATATTAGGAAAAATATCCCCTTTTGAGATCTTATATAAACTTGAACCTGATTATAATAGGTTACGTGTTTTTGGGTGTAAATGTTTTATACTTACGGATAAAAACGACAAGCTCTCTCCCAAAGCTATCCCCTGCGCCTTTCTTGGGTATTCCGAAACTCAAAAAGGGTTTCGTTGCTATGATCTTCGAGATGATAAGTTATATGTTTCTAGAAATGTAACGTTTTTAGAAAATGAGAGTGGATTTGAAAAAAATGTTTCTCAACAAGAAAATTTTGATTACTCATTCCTTTTTGATTTATTGGCTAGTAACGATGATGTATCTAGTGATGATGATGTATCATCAAACCACGATGAGGATGGTAATGTTGAAGAACATAACCCTCTCAATGATCAAGAAAACAGGATTTCAAGTGATCCGATAACCTACTCCCGTAGAAACCAAGACACCTTTAGAAGTGCCATTGACCAATATAGTGAGCTTGTTCCTACTCTCGATCACCGAAGATCTGAGAGAAATAGGAGACCGCCAACTCGGTTTGTCTCTTTTGATTCTTTTTCACCCCGGTATAGGGCTTGTCTTAGTGCCATTCATTCTTATTTTGAGCCAAGGAATTTTGAAGAAGCTAAAAAATGTATAGAATGACAAGAAGCCATGCAAAATGAACTTAGTGCTCTAAAAAGGGCTGAAACTTGGGATTTCCAAACTCTACCAATGGGAAAGAAAACTATAGGTTGTCGATGGGTTTTTAAAGTTAAAACTAAAAGCGACGGATCCCTCGAAAGGTATAAAGCTCGCTTAGTTGCTAAAGGGTATGAGCAAGAGTATGGAATTGATTATGAAGAAACTTTTGCTCCTGTAGCCCGAATGGTTACAGTTAGATGTCTCATTACTATTGCATCTATTAAAAATTGGAACATTTTTCAAATGGATGTGAAAAATGCTTTTTTAAATGGTGATCTTAACGAAGAAGTATATATGGATGCCCCACCAGGCATGAAGATTCCTGAAAATAAAGTTCTTCGTCTTCGAAAGGCTCTTTATGGATTGAAACAGGCTCCCAAAGCCTGGTATGATGGATTTACCAGTGTAATGTTGGAAAATGGTTTCTTCTCATGCTATACTGACACTGCTCTATTTACTAAGAAATCTAAAGCAGGGATTGTCATATTATTGCTCTATGTTGATGATATGTTAATTACAGGTGATGATGTTCAAGGAGTCAAGGGTATTAAGTCCGTCTTGACTTCAAAATTTGAGATGTCAGACTTGGGTTTTCTGACATATTTTTTTGGAATTGAGGTTGCTTATTCGCAACGTGGTTATTTTTTATCTCAGTCTAAACTTGCTTGTGAGATTATTGACAGATCCGGGATTTCTGATGACAAAGTATGCGAAACTCCTGAAGTTGTGGGAGCAAAAATGAAAATTGACGATGGTGTTCCTTTAACCGATCCTACCCCTTACAGGCAGCTGGTAGGTTCGTTAATGTATCTTAGTATTACTAGACCTGACTTATCACATGCTATACACATCGCCAGTCAGTTTCAGCACGCTCCCACAACCGTTCATATGAGTGCTGTTCTTCGCATCGTCAGATACTTGAAGGGCACAATAAATAAAGGAGTATTTCTATCTTCTTCTTCTGATTTAAAATTACTTGCTTATACTGACTCAGATTGGGGAGGTGACCCTAGTAACCGTCACTCCACCACTGGTTTTTGTGTTTTCCTAGGTGAATCTTTGATTTCATGGCGGTGTAAAAAGCAACAGAAAGTCTCTTTGTCATCCACTGAAGCCGAATACAGAGCCATGGCATCCACTACCATGGAAATTGTATGGATTCGACAACTTTTGGAAGATATGGGAGTACCTATCCGAGAACCAACAAAGCTGTGCTGTGACAATAAAAGTGCAATCTATATTGCCAAAAATCACACCTTTCACGAGCGAACAAAGCATATAGAGATGGACTGCCATTATGTCAGAGAAGAATACTTGAAGAAGGTCATTGATCTACCATACGTGACGTCTGAGTATCAACTTGCGGACTTCTTCACAAAAGCTCTTTGTTCGCCTAGATTTCATTTCCTTCTGGACAAACTTGCGGTTATCACACCGTAAGTTTGAGGGGGGGTGTTAAAATGTACACTCAAAATCAATATTGTAAGTATAAATATATATACTTATATACATAGAGATACGTATACATATATTATATGTATACGTATCTCTATATATAAGTATATATATTTATACATTTTCTCCCTTTTTTACCCAAAAGGGTATTTTTGTCATTTTACATTTTGCGCATATTCCATTTGGAATATGCTGTAATTTTTCCATTATTTTTGTAATTCTTTTAATTTTTCTTTTTTTCTTTTTTGCACTCTTAAAAAGTGCATTGGGGGTCTCCCCAATAGAGTCGTTGGGGAGCCCCCAACGGTCACAATTGTGACCGTTGGGAGCTCCCCAACGACTCCTTTGGGGAGCCCCCTCTTGCCTCCTTCCTTCTTGTATAAATAGGGGTGTTCCCCCTTTGTATTTTTCCAAGCTTGAGAGACTCAAGCATTTGCTTTTTATGAAGTACATGCATTATTGCATGTTTATTATTTATACGCTTTTGGTGTATTTTGTTCAAGTGTTGTGAGAGTGCTTTTGTGCACTTCTTTTTCAAAGTATTTGTGCGTATATGCGTATTGTCTCTTCGTAGACAATTTCACAAGTACAACAAAGATTTACGATACATGTTAGCATGCTCATGACATGATGTTTGATGAAATGAATATTGAATGATGCATGATTTGCATAATGTTTATGATAAAGAACGTGTAATGCAATTATTGTTTTACGAAGGCTCGAGCCTAAATGGGTGGCTCTCGGCCTTATGCACGGTCAATTGGATCGATATGTGTTAAGTACCCCAGATGAGTGGCTGAGAACCTTATGATGGGTTAATTGAAACCATACATGCTTGAAAATATGTAAATTATGCATGTACGTTAAGAGAATTAAATTAAATGATAAAAAATGTATATGTTAATTCTCTTGTAGCTTTTAATGAGAGGGTAAGTGGTACATTAGGCTCTGTGGGATATTGTTAAGCACGAAGGGTTGCTTCCCTAGCCACGGAGATAAGGGATAGCTGCCACTAGTGTCGTGGGGTGGTAGTGAGATTGTTTCAGCTAAAATAAATTCTGATATATTAGGTTGTGGATGGTGGGAGCTCTCTCTCGACACTGTCGTTCGACACCTAGAACCAGAAAAGATGAGCAAGGCTATGGTAATAAGTTACCAATTGATTGAATGTACCCCCTGGATCATGCCTCTAATTCGAATATTGTTTGTGTTGTACCTACAAAGTATTGTGAAAGATAAAAAAAAAATGTATTGTGCATGTAGTGAAGCATGTCATGCATCATCTAAGAAAGCAAAACATAATTGAAAGAAATATGAGTTATCTATGCTTATTGTGAACGTTCTCTTGCACATGTAAGTCATGCATGAATTGAATGATCACGCATGAGTATGATTATTGCATATGATATTAAATTGTACATTTAAGTTATTGATTGTACTGTTAATTGTTATTTATGTGAAAAAAATGTCATTTCATGTACGCTTGTTCCTATGCAAGTATGTTCTGTTATTGTATTCTTACCGGGGGCTTGTAGATGTTGACTGACCCCCTACAAATTATAGGTATTTAATTGTTGTAGTAGCGTAGTAGGAAGTTGTAGCGGCGTCGAGAGCCAATCATCTTCCTTTCCCAAGAACTGGAGTTTTGAGTACTTGTACTAATTTTGTAAAAACCTTATGGTTCATTTTGGAATGAAAATACTTTGATTTTGATCTGAATCATTTATAAGTGTTATCCTGTCTTATTGTTATCGATAGATTCTGTAACCTGCCCAAGGTTTTTAACCAGAATAAAAAAGGTTGTCTTTTCGCTGCCATAAAAAAATGTTTTACGCATTTTTTCAGGTTATAAATCTTGAGGAATTACATCTAAAGATTGCACCGTGCAGGATCTCCAGTCAGGGAAGCTGATTGGGCAAGGCCACAAGAAAGGTGATCTTTATTTTATGGATTTTTTGTCCCTTCCACCCAAGTCATACTTAAATTATGTAAAAGACAAAAGTATTGATACTTGGCATAAGAGACTTGGGCATCTTAGTTTTTCGAATATGTATCTCTTTCCTTTTTTGGAAAATATTTGTAATGAAAAAAATATGTTTTGTAAAGATTGCATTTGTGAAAAAATAAAAGCTATTCTTTTTTCCCAAAGATCTTTCATTTTTACTCGTCCTTTTGAATTAATGCATTCAGTCGTATGGAGCCCTTTACCGGTCATATCGAAAGGGGAATACTCCTATTATGTTATTTTTGTTGATGATTTTACTAGATACACATGGTTTTACTTTCTAAATCTTAAATCTGATGTGTTCTCTTTTTTAAGGAATTCTATATGATGATTCAAAATCAATTTCTTAGTAATATATCTATTCTTAGGTCCGATTCAAGAGGAGAATATATGTCAAATGACTTTCAAAATTACTTGAAACAAAATGACATTTGTCATCAAAGGTTTTCTCCTAGAACACCTCAACAAAATGGGTTAGCGGAAATAAAACATAGACATATAGTAGAAACTACTAGGACTCTTCTCATTTTTAGGGATATTCCAAAAAGTTTTTGGGCCAAAGCCGTTTTAACTTTAATTTACTTAATAAATAGAATACCTTAATTCTCTTTACAAAATATATCTTCATTTATGAAACTTTTAAAAATGACTCCCGATTTTAAAAGACTAAGAATCTTTGGTTGTAAGTGCTATATGCTTATTTATAAAAATGATAAACTACCTCTAAAAGCTATTGAGTGTGTTTTCTTGGGATATGGAAAAAATAATAAAGGGTATAGATGTTTTGATTCAAAGAACAACAAACTTTATGTTTTTAAAGATGTCACTTTCCTAGAAAATGCAAATGGATTTGATAAAGGAACTAAAGAAGAAGTTGAGTACATTTTTATTTGATCTCTTACTAAGACATGGTGACTTTAATTCTATTGATGCTTTGGATTCTTGTTTAAAGGATGATTCTAGTAATGAACATCCGGTTGTTGATGATTTATGTCATCAAAATGAAAGTTCAATTGATGATGCATCCAATAATATACATGTTTATACTCGACATGGACAAGATGATCATCCATGTGCCCTTGGCAAGTTCTCTCAAAACATACCCTTAGAGGAATCTCAACTTAGGAGATCTAATCAAATTTCTAATGCTCTCATTAGATTTATATCCGATGATTCTTTTTCTCCCAATTTTATAGCATATTTAATAACTATTCACTCTTATCATGAACCATCTCATTATAAAGATGCCAAACAATTTCCTCATTGGAATGAAACAATGAAAATAAAGCTTAATGCCCTTAGAAAAGCCAACACTTGGGAAATAGTTGATCTTCCTCTAAACAAGAAACCTATAGGATCTAGATGGGTGTTTAAAGTCAAAACAAAAAATGATGGGTCTCTAGAAAGGTATAAAGCAAGATTAGTTGCAAAAGGATATGCTCAAGAATATGAAATAGATTATGAGAAAACCTTTGCTCATGTTGCTAGGATGACTAGTGTTAGAACCTTAATTGCCATTGCCTCTATCCAACAATGGCCAATTTATCAATTAGACGTGAAGAATGTCTTTTTAAATAGAGAACTGTGTGAGAAAGTTTACATGGATCCCCCTCCAAGGGTTAATAGTAATTATAAAATTTTGAAGCTCAAAAAGACCTTGTATGGTCTTAAACAAGCCCCTAAGGCTTGATATGATAAATTTAGTAATGTTTTAATTGGTTTGAGATTCATCTCTTGTTATACTGACACTGCTCTTTTTATCAAGAAAATATGTACTAAGATTATGATACTTCTTCTATATGTGGATGATATTATCATTATAAGAAATGACAAAGAAGGGGTTATTGAAATTAAATGTTTTAAAGAAAAATTTTGATATGTCTTACTTGGGGTTTTTAAAATATTTTTTAGGAATTGAGGTTGCCTACTCACCCCGCGGATATATTCTCTCTCATATGAAATTGACTACTAACATATGTGCTAGGCGATGAGTTTTTTGATGAAAAAAAGGTGGAGACCCCATAAGTCATAAATGTCAAATTAAGACTTGAAGATGGTGTATTCCTCGAAGATCCTACTCCATATCGTCAATTGATTGGATTTCTCACCTACCTTTCTATCACCCAACTTGATATCACTCATGTGGTCCATGCAACAAGTCATTTTCAGCATCACCTACCACATTGCACATAGGTGCAGTTATGAGGAATGCTCGATACATTAAAAACACAATCTCAAAAGGGCTTTTCTTATCCTTCTCTTTATCAACCCAAATGATAGAATCTCAACTATTGGTTTTTGTGTTTTCTTAGACGATTCCTTAATTTCTTGGAAGCGTTGTCTTCAACTGAGGCAGAATATCGAGTAATGACTACAACTACAATGGAGCTGGTATGGCTAAGGACTCTTCTCCAAGACATGGGGGTTTCCATCTCCACACCTTCGAAGATGTGTTGTGACAACAAAAATGTAATTTACATTACAAGTAACCACATCTTTCATGAAAGAACAAAGCACATTGAAATGGACTGTCACTATATACATGATGAACATTTAAAAGGAACTATTGAGTTGTCGTACGTCACATCGGAGTACCATCTTGAAAATTTTTTCACCAAAGCTCTCCCTATACCTCGGTTTATTTTTTGCCTTGACAAACTTTTGGTGATCTCGCTGTAATTTTGAGGGAGGGTGTTAAAATATATGTTAAATGTATATATATATATATACATCTATATATATATGTTATTGTATACATATATATATATATATATATATATTAAAAAATATATGTATTACTTTTATAATTTGTCATAACCCACAAGAGTATTTTTGTCTTTTTATCATATGTAATTAGAATAGTCCACTAGTGACTATTTTGTATTTTTCTTTCTTATATTATCTTTTTTCTTTTATTCTATCGACCAAAGGCTTTTTGGTCTCTACATAGAGTCGTTGGGTAGCTCCCAATGGCTCTATGGGACCCTTGGTCTCCTTTAGTGTATCAATAGAGGGTGTTAGCCCCTCTTTTCTTTAACACTTTTTAGCATTTGATAAATCCATTATAATTTATTTTATGTGTTCTTGATTGTGTTCTTATGCTTGACACTTTGTGGTTCTTTGTTTCTTAATCATTAGTGGATTCATTATTGTGTGGTTGAGATCTCTCTATAGCCTCTTGTGTTATCTCTTGTGAGCTTGTATTTCATTACACACAACCTGCTGAGCGATGTTCTGTCCTTTTGGTTGAATGTGTTAAGAGCTATGTCACACGGACTCGGCTCCAAGGTCGCCGCACTCGCGTCGACACGCACCGACACGGGTGCGGACACGGGTGCGGCTCGGACTCGGTCAACCCGACCCTGGGTGTGGTCAACGCACCCAGGGTCATTTTGGTCCATTTTTTGGAAAAAAATTTTTTTTTTTGAATTTTTTTTTTGAAATTTTCTGGGCTACAGCTGTAAGGAAAAAAACCCATCACAACTAAAAAACCTGTACACTTTCAAGTTTTAAGTACAGAATGGGCACAACTCAAGTTTTTGTGGTTTTTTCCTGTATGAAGAAAGTGAATTATTACAGTGTATGAAGAAAGTGCCCAAAAGTGAATTATTCCTGTATGAAGAAAGTGTACAGAATGCCTTCACAACTCATCACCTGTCCCCTAATGGGCACAACTTTGACCGAGTCTTATATATATATATATATATATATATATATATATATATATATATATATATATATATATATATATATATATATATATATTTAATATATATATAGCCGAGTCCCCGTGTCCAAAATTTTTGAAATTGCGCCGCACCCGTGTCGCACCCGCACCCGCACCCGCACCCATGTGACATAGGTTAAGAGGCAAGGCTGTGATTTATGTGCCCAAACCCTAACTCCACATGTCTCTACCTCCCTCCAAGTTAAATTGAGTATACATTTTGCTGTAGGACAAAAATGGTGCTTTAAATTTGTTGAAAAATTAGCTTAAACATATACTCAATCACAAGGAATTTGCTTGGAGGCATTCATATAAGTGCTATCTTTAAAGCAACAATTGCCCCTCTAAGATCGATTATTCGGTGTAATAAAGTTGACTGCAACATTGCTTTCAGGATACAACTAAGCCACACCTTTTAAACATGACCCCAACTTGTACTTTGGAATCCGCCTACCACAACACATCACCTTTGAATAGCTTTAGATAGGAAAAGTGAGGGCTGAGACACGAGAATGAAAGGATGATTATCTCACAAAAGAATCTAGTACATATAAGCTTACGTTCAATGGTAAAGAATAAGAGTCAAACGGTCACAAATAAATGTTCAATTATCACAAATAAATGTGTAACACTTATATCCAATGGGCAATGGCTAGTGGCTAACATCCAAAAACAGCTAACTCAATTAAGTATTCAACAGTCATATAACAACTATCTCATTTAAATGTCTAACGGTCAATAATCAATTCTTCTAACATCCAATTTGGAAAAGTGTAGAAAGTCAAAGTCAAAGTCGAATCAAGCATGACCATGAGCTTAGCCTAGCTAGGTGGCTTGTTCAAAGTTAAGTCAAGAGTTTCAGCTAGGTGAATGCATAATTTTGAGACATAAATCCAACATTTCTTACCAGATTTTAAGCTATCATTAGTTGTAATATCTGGATATGAATCTCGTATTGTTCATGATGATGCACCATCTATTGCTGGTTCTCAGTTGTGTCATTCTTCCAGTATTCTTTGGGTTGTTAATTGATGAATGAACTTCATATATTTACATATGCATCCTAGTGTTTTTTCTATACTTTGCATTAATATTAGTCCTTGTTTTCATTTTTGGCATTGAATGCTGTGGTTGCATTTAATTAGCCCCACACTATTTACCCATGAACACAGTTGAATCTCCGATTCCTCTTTGAGCTTTGAATTGACATGCATTTGCTTTTCTGCATTGTTTATCTTGAACCTGGTGATTGGTCCTTGATTTGTATGTTTGATGAGTTTTAGATAAGCTAGACCAGGTTCTTGCTGGTTTGGGCTTCTAGCATTTGTAATTTTTTTTTTGCTTGATATTTTGTAGCCTGAGTCTAAGGATGGGCATGAAACTCTTACTCCAGCTGGAGGCTCCGAGTTAAACCCTGCAGATTTAAAAGAGTTGCAAGGGAGTCTTCAGCAAGGTGATCTGTATGCTGACCGGGAAATTAAAATTAGAAGACGTCCACTAACTGGTCCTCCATTACATTATGTGGGTCCTTTTGAATTCCGCTTGCAGAATGAGGGTAATACTCCTAGGAACATTTTGGAGGAGATCATCTGGAACAAGGACATAGAAGTCTCCCGGGCATGTCTTTCAGGCTGTTTATGCAATGAAGTTCAATTGGTTTGTTTGTCTGTATGGTAATTATTATATTCTCTTTCCAGTTAAAGGAGCGTAGGCCTTTGTTCACTTTAAAAAAGGCTCTTGAGAATGCACCACCTCCTAGAGATTTCATTGGAGCCCTCAAGGCATCCCATCTGCGTACAGGGTTGCCAGCTTTAATAGCTGAAGTGAAGAAGGCATCTCCTAGCCGTGGAGTGCTGCGAGAGGATTTTGACCCGGTAAATTTTGTGATAGTTGTTTTTTGACTGTTTGAATCTCTTGCACTTCATATATTTCATGCAACTTAGACAAGATAATATTGAAATGTGCTCCCTTTTCCATTGCAGATGCCATTTGTCAAAGAATTTGAATCATATTTTATGGCATCCTTTGAAATTGTTCCTGTTATGAGACTCCAGTATTTTCTTATTAGGATAAAACAATGATTAACTAATAGAGATGGTTTAAATTCAGTGGGCTAATTTGATTTTGAATGTTCAACTTCAGGTGGCTTATTCCTAAAGAAATCTTGATGACTGTAACTAATAAGATTTTTTCGTATCTTACGATATGATACAATCCCCAATTGTTTTGGGATGAAGGCGTAGTTGTTGTTGTTGTTGTTACGATATGATACAATACGGTACGATACACCCATATCACCAGCCCTTCTGATACAATAATTACAATATTGATTAAAAGAACTAAGGAAAAATTAAAAAAGATAAGGAAGAACAGGTTTCAACTGTACTTTTCCTATGAAAGTAGAAAAAACCGATAAAAAAGCTTTTAAATAAAAGAAGCAAAAATATTAGAAAAATATATTCTTAAAACAAATAACATAAAGAATTTTTTTTACAATATTGTGATATTTATGTTTACAATGATATTTTCAAAGTACCACGATATTTTGGAGTTTTTATCAGCTACTTTCAAAAGCCTGATAATAGCGTGATATTTTCAAAATGTTGGCAATATTTACTATTTGATTTAGGATCATATTACTTTCTTGGCTTTGATATTTGTGATAATAAAAAAGGAGTTATTATAGGATGTTGATATGCTTTGGATAGCCCCCATGAGTGAACTCAGTTTAGCTAAAGGTTAAGGTTGGCACCTGATCCAATGAGAGCCTATACCCAGCCTTGTAAATAACACAGCAGAGTTTGGCCTGAGGTTCAAATTTTCTTTAATAGGTTTGGCCTGCTCCCAAACAGGTTGACTGACTTTAAGTTGAAGGCCTCAACATGATTCAACCAAGCCTAGGCATATGCTGAGCACCTAGTATATTGTGTAATGAAGTATGCAGAAAACAAATACAAAGTGCGTAATCACTAATACAAGTCCAATAAAGGACAATACTAAAGCACATGCACTACACAATAAGTGCAAATACAAGACTTCAAAGAGTCAAAGAAGAACACAAGATAAAAAATGTAGTCTTTATTGATCACCAAAATGCTTAAGAGAAGCATTTAATTCAAGAGAGGGGTTAAGCCCATATTTATACACATTAGAGGGCAATGGGCTCTATCGGAGAGCTCCCAATCGAGTCGTTGGGAGCTCCCAACGGTCATAGATATGACCATTGGGTAGCTCCCAACGACTCTATGGTCTTTTGACCATAGAGCCCATGCTCAATTCAACAAAAACAAAAATAATAAAAATAATAAAAAATAGAAAAATTGTTCCTAATAGTACTTATTACAAGCAATTAAAAACCAACATGCCTTTGAGGGGAAATACAAATTACAGGACTATATATATATATATATATATATATATATATATATATATATATATATATATATATATATATATATATAAAAACCTATTTTAACACCTTCCTCAAACTTACGGTGTGATCACCGAAAGTTTGTTGAGAAGAAACAAGAAACGAGGTGCAACAAGGGCTTTGGTAAACAAATATGTAAGTTGATATTATGATGTGACATACGACAACTCAATAGTTTCTCTCAAGAATTCATCACAAATATAGTGATAGTCCATCTCAATGTGTTTGGTGCGCTCATAGATGGTGTGGTTGCTGGCAACGTAAATTGCACTTTTATTATCACAACACATCTTTGAAGGTTTGGAGATGACAACCCCCATATCTTTAAGAAGATTCCTTAACCATACTAGCTCCATACTTATCGTAGCCTATATTCCGTTTCAGTTGCTGATAGCGATATCTTTTGTTGTTTTTTGTATCTCCAAGCAATCAATAAATCTCCTAAAAACACACAAAAACTAGTGGTTGAGATTCTATCATTGGGATTTTCTCTTCAATCTACATTAGTATAGGCAAGTAAATCTAAAGATGAAGATGAGTATAAGAAAAACCCTTTAGTTATGGTGTTCTTTATATATATTTGACGATTCTTAATACAACGGTCATGTGTACAGTGGTTGGAGCATGTTGGAACTTACTAGCAGAATGAACAACATGAGCTATATCTAGTCTGGTGATAAATAAGTAAGTTAGTGACTCAATTAGTTGTTTATAAGGTGGGATCTTTAAGAAGAGTTGGTTGAACTTTTGCAATGATATTTTAAAGCATTATTTTCAATAAAATCATTTGAAAAATCGTCAACCAAAAATATAAAAACCGACTTTTCACTTTCGTGGCGAGTTCGGGTTGAATCCTCAGGGAACGGGATGCATTCATAATTATTTCTAAAAATTGCAATTTATTAATATCATCAATGTTTACAACTAAGTCAAATATTACAATTCTAATTAAGTTACAAGCTAAAATAAAAATTAATTCCTAAGCAGGTTGCTAAGTCTTCTCCAGATCGCTAGGGGTATTTTTGTCTTTTCACCATACGTGGATTCACACTTTCATTTTGTATACACCTGTTGACTTGAAGTTAACTTACCAACCTAAACAAAAGAAATAAAAAAATCAGTAGAAATTCAATCATTAATTCTAAAAATTATACTAACACTAATTCTAAACTAATTATTAAACTAAATTACAATTAAAAACAAAAATAACTAAACATGCAATTTCTAATTGAACTAACTAATTAAATAAGATCTAACTAAACTATGTACTGTAAGTACATTAACTAACATGCAGAAACACAAGAAAATCTATCGAAAATCAACTATTTAACAAAATGACTGTTTTGCTCTCGATGTAGTGCAAAATGGATTTCTGACAGGTTTTTGAAAGCAGTGAGTTTGAAGAGGAAAACGAAGTCCAAATTCATTGATTTTTTTTTGTTCTCTTCTTGACAGATTCAAGAATCTGTTAGACTTTACGGATTTGAAAAACTCATCCGGAAGCTCCGGATATAAGCGTTTCAAGTTCGTAAAAATTCTGGAAATCATTTGTCCCGAAATTTAAAAACGTGAAAAACCTGATTTTGCAAAACGCTTAAAAACCAAGCCAAATCAACTCAAAATGAGCTGATTTTTGGTTTGCAGTCGGTTAACACCTAGATGAATAGAATAGAACAAAAATTTCGAAAAAACTCAGAAAAACTGCACATAAAATGACGAGTGCAAGTTGGTGCAAAAATCTGGTTTTTAATTCAGTGCACTATTCATATCAAAGCATCCAATTTATGCACTATTAGCTTGAAACATTTGCAAAACAGTTATTAGCAGACCTAAGACTAACTAAATATCAGTACATAAAAGTAATTAAACTAAGGAAATGAAGTCTAAAATGACTACCTACGTTACTTGCCACCCCTAGGTTTGACTTTGACTCATAGGCTCACGCCCCTCTTAGATGGACCCTTACTTTGACTGATTACACTTTACAAAAATAAATCTTAATTCAAACTAACAATTAAGAAACAACTGAAACTTAAGGAAGTAACTAACTTACTAAATTGACTCTCTACACGATTTTTGATAATTTAATACAAAGGTCAAACTATTCCTAAAATAGTTAATGAAAAAAAATGAAAACATTATGCTAAGCTATGCTATTACATAAAAGAAGGCAAAGATACAAATTGACGAATTTGGAATCTAATGAGTGAGCTCCATTCAACTCTTGCCTTAAGTAAAATTCTTCTCATTCAAAGTCAAAATAGCCAGCCTAGAGGGAGGTCCACACGGTTTTATTGACTTGCTAAAAAAAAAATTGATCTTTCTCAATTCGTTTAAGAAGGTTTTAAACAAGTCTTTGAAAATGGAGTCTCATTGCCTAATTTGGAGAGCAATTCGATTTCTCTTGAATCTCCTTCCTTAATTGCTTAAGAAAAGGAGATTCAAAAGCTGGGCCAATGAAGAGGACATCTAGACTTTCTAAAATGCTTTTGGAAAAGAGTAAATCTGACTCAATTGCCAAACTCGTCTAACACAAAAAATTCCAACAATGCCCTTCTTACTTGAATTTCGAATTCTAAGAATTACATGATACATCTTGCTCTATCATCCTACTCTATATAACATCCAACATAGCTAATATCTAACATAAAAGCATGGACAAAATCAGAAGAAAAGAAGAATTCGTTAGTGGATCAAAATTAGAAATAATAAAACCCAATTTAGCTAGTTATTGACTCTCCTAAGTATAATGCACCTAGACAATTCTAAACAAATTTCCTAACACTAACCTAAGCTCTGAATGACAGCAATGGCTGTCGGACCTTAGGTAAGAGATGACAGCCCAAGACACACTAACTCGCTTTTACCCAAAACACCAAAGGATTTAATTTTTGTACTAACACAATAAAACAAATAAAAATCTAATTAAAACTAAGCTAATCCCATGGCTAGACTAGGATTCTAATATGTGTTAGACATTAAACTAAACTACTGTAACCTATTACAAAACTCAGACTTAAAAATTAAAATCGGTAGGAATCGGCAAGACACACATCTAGCCGATTTGTGCAAATGGACACAACTAACGACTCAAACCTAAATCGAACCTAAAACCAAACTAGACTCAATCCAAAATTACATGAAACAACTCCTTCTAACTACTGTTTCTACAAAAAAATTTCAGAACAAGAAAATGTGCAAACATCAAAACCGGCTATATTAGATCTAGCCGATTTGGATATTTGGTTAAAACGAAATCATGGAATGGATTGATGCCTAATCTAAGACCAAATTCGACCTTCAAACTGCAGAAAATACAAAAATACAGACAATGGTTTTGCTGTCAAAAATCAGAAAATGAGAGAGGGTTTGAGGAATGAGAAGATTAGACTCATGGTGGACTCAATTTTAACTAAAAGAAAGGGGTGAAAGAAGACCTACCTCAAGGGAGATCCGACGAAGGAGGGGTGAGGTAGAGCGGTCAGTTGGAGTTGAAGAATACGTCCACACGTTTCTTGATGGTCTGGTGCATCCCCTTTTGCTGCTGCACTCATTGGAGAACCGAATGGAAGAAAGAGAGGAGAAGAAGAGGAAGAAGACCGTACGGGGAAAGAGACGGCCAGCCACCGGTGGTGTAGACGACGCACCACCGAGGCTAAGCTCCACCATTGATATGCAACACCTACAAGAAAAATACATCAGCCAATCTAAAGAATACACAAAACAAAAAGTAAGGGACAAGGGAAGAAACACGCCATTGGCGTGTGAAGTAGAGAGGGAAGAGGGAAGAGAAGAGAGGAGAGGGGGAAGGGCGATTTTCCAAGTCCAAAAAACGCCCAGTACTAAAAAATTAAACTATTTATTACTAGTAGTTAGTCCTAATTCTAAAAACTACCTAATTTTAAAGTTAGCTTTCAACTAAATGCCAAACTACATGTTAATTACAACTAGGTACCAAAACAAGTTAGAAAGAGGGGGTTTTCGGAAAATATTTATGAAAACTCTTTGGATCATGTGGGTTTGGGTAAAAATAAGGTTTGGATCCAGTCCAAGATCCGAATTTGAGCTCCTGGATTGGATCTGGATTCGCTCTGCATCGAAAACCGATCTAAAACCCTGAAAATACGATATTTTCCTCAATTTAACTCTGATTTGAGCAAAATTCAAACCGAGACCTCTTTGCATCTAAATACATCCATTCATGGGTTCTAAACCATTAAAAGCATGTGAAAATGCATGAGTATTAAATAAGAATGATGTGCATTTCATGCATCATCAAGAGTCTTATGTTCAAGTCATTCAAGTCATAGCTTAGCATTGACTACATCAAGAGTCTATACTTATCATTTTAGAGTCTGGTTAACGTCATGCAAGGCCTTTCTAAGCCTAAGAGTCTTTCCCTTTTCAATATTAAATCTCGATGGAGGATCCATATATACCTCTTCATTTAATTATCCATTGAGAAATGCATTTTTGACATCTAGTTGATATATAGGCCATTTTTTAATAGAAGCAACCACTATGAGGGTGCTAATGCTAGTCATTTTAGCTACAGGTGCAAAAGTTTCTTAATAATCAATTTTATATTCTTGGGAGTAACCTTTGGCTACTAACCTAGCTTTATATTTCTCTAGGGTTTCATCACTCTTGGTTTTGACTTTAAATACCCATCTACATTCAATAGTTTTTTTTTCCTAATGATGATGTAATTATTTCCCAAGTCTTGACTTTCTTAAGGGAATCTAATTCTACATTCATTGCTTTAATCCAATATAAAGTTTTTTTAGCTTCATTGTAATGTGATAGTTTATGATAGGAATGTAGTGCTATCAAGTAAGCTCTATAGTTTGGTGACACGGAGTCATAAGACACAAACCTATTGGGTGAAATAGAAGCACGACTAGATCTTCTAAGAGAAGATTCTTCTATAGGGTAATTATGATCAATCTCTTTATCACCAACTAAGGGTTCTTCTTCGAGAGAGGAGTATTTGTCTAATGCATTTTGAGGATTTATTTTCTGATGTTGGGTATAAACATGTATATTTTTAGTAGGCCTTTCATTGATTTTATCACTAACTTTAGTAGAACCATCACTAAGTTCTACACTTTTATCATTAGGATGACCATTACTAACAATAACTTCATCATTCAAGGACTTATCACAACTAAAATAATCTTTTCTAGGAGAGAGATAAAATAAAAAGTACTTCATCTTTTCTATTATCTTTATAAAGACCATTTTTATTTTCTAGGTCACATCTTTAGAAACATAAAGTTTGTTATTTTTAAAATCAAAGCATCTATAGCCTTTTTGGCTTTCCCCATAACCAATGAATATTCAATGGCTTTTGGAGATAACTTATCTCTTTTGTGTAAAAGAACAAAACATTTACAACCGAAAACTCGCAAACACCTAAAACTAGGTGTCCTTTCAAATAGTTTTTCATATGAAAAAATATTTTGTAAAGATGATAAGAGCATTCTATTTATCAAATAGGTTGATGTTAGAATGACCTCGGCCTAAAAACTCTTTGGAATATCTTTAGAAATAAGTAGGGTCTTAGTGGTTTCCATAATGTTCCTATGTTTTCTTTCGGCTAGCACCTCGCGAGTGCTGCCAGACATGGCCGTACCCAGCCAGCCCACTCGTGAGGCTCGGGATGGGTCTGCCCTTAGGCCAACAATTTTTTTTTTCAGAATATATATATATATATATATATATATATATATATATATATTCCTCAAGCTTATATACCTCCAACTACTTTTACATGGGGTAATCATGGAAGTCAATTTACCATGGAATATACATTCATATCATGATCAAAATCAAGTATGCATTGGTTCATGACATGCTTATGCAAACTTCTATGAAAATATATATGCTTACACATATTTTCTTTTCATAACAACCATGCATGCATCCAACAACATGTATGTATATTGGGCAAAAATGTAGGAATCAGATCTACTATAAAACAAGTGCATAAATGCCCTCTTTAGCATGTAATCAAATTCTATTTTAGCAAAAGATACCATGCACAGAAATTTTATTTGAGAAAAAATTAAAAGAATCACAAATACATTCATGGAAATCGACATCCACCAAAAGAAACATCTAATTAAGCATGTCTACTACCAATAAAAATTATGTTTTAGCATATACAGAATTTTTATTGCATGAAAGAGTGAAAATAATTAAGAACACAACCATGGAGGAAGATCTACGCATCATCCTCCATGTGTTTTTACAAAAACATAGATTTAAACACTCTTTCTATGGATTTTCATCAAATTATTGCATGAAAATCCAATCTATATCAATTTCTCACTTGATTCAAGAGAGAAAACCTATACCTTGAATAAAAAAAGTAAAGAAAAATAGGAGTGAATGTTGAAAAACGTGGGTGGAGGGCTGGAGCGACTCTCCTCCTTCCTCTCTTTTCTTTCCTTCTCTCTTTCTTCCTTTTTCTTTCCTTTTTTTTTTTTTTAACTTTATATAGACAAGAGGGAGGGTGACCCCTCCCCCCCCCCTTCTCCAGCCCTCTTTAGATAGGCTGGAGAGGGAGAGTTTCCTCATAAGAGGACTCTCTCTCACCTTCCTTTCCAAGAATTTCCAAAACTCTAATTTTTTGACTTTTTCAAAGTTTTCAAATTTTTTCTTAAGTCCCTTCTTAAAACCTCTCAAGCCTTTTTAGGCATGAGTAAGGACTCTATTAAGATGTCCTTCTTAACCCTAAAATACAAATTTCAGAATTAACAAAAATTAATTAATTATTAAATATTAATTAACTAATAATTATCTAAAAGCTTCCAAAAATAGCCAAATTAACTTAGGAGACTTTTTAACCATATTTAACTCCAAATTAAAGCTTTTAGATGAATTTAAAGCTCAAAAATCGTTAAGCATGAATTTAGATCTGGATTCGGATCCAAGATCCAAATTCATCTCTAAAAATCCAAATGGATTTTAGACTGGACCAAATTCAGATTAATATGGGTCTTGGATAGAGTCCAGATCCATATTAATTCATATTAAACCCATTGGATCCAGTCTGATCCAAATCTAGATCCAAACCGACAAACTGCTATTTTTTTTAGAAAAATGCAATTTTCGGGCCAACCGAAACTCGAATTCTACAAAGTAACATACCGTTGCGCTTGGCATTTTGAGACGCATTCAATGACATATTACACGAATATCAAATTCTGAATTTCGCCCAAAAATAACCCGAATATCGCTCGGATTTCGCTTGAATTTAAAGGTTGAAAATAAAACTCATTCTCATGTTTCGATTGACTCGTCTCGACCTAGCTGATGAGACCTGTGCCAAGCCCAGATTCAAAAGCATTGGTTTAAGATCGAGGTTCAAACGATTTTTCTTCTATACTTGCCAAATTTTCGAAAAACCTGAAAATGGCTAAGTATGAAAATACGTGATATTACAGTGTATGTGTTTAATTTGATTATGAACATATATTTTGCAGGTTCAAATAGCCAAATCGTATGAAGCAGGTGGTGCAGCATGCCTTAGTGTCCTGACTGATGAGAAGTATTTTCAGGTAAAATATTTCCAATACTGTTGGTAAGAAGCTGAATAATTTTTTTGGTGTTATTATTCGATAGTCCGTAACAATTAGAAAATTTTGCTCTTTTTGAAGGGAAGCTTTGATAACCTTGAGGACATACGCAATGCGGGTATAAAGGTCTGTCTTAGCATCTTACATGAGTGTTTCTCCTAGCCAATTGTAAAGTTCCATTTCTCTAAGCATATTCAGACTTTTCTGCAAGACCAGTATATCTCTAAGCTGCTAACATGAACAAGAACTGCCAGTGCCCCCTCCTTTGCAAAGAATTTATCATCGACGCTTGGCAAATTTATAATGCACGAATAAAAGGTGCAGATGCTATTCTTTTGATTGCATCTGTTTTGCCTGATCCGGATATCAAATATATGACTAAGATCTGCAAGTTACTTGGCATGGCAACACTAGTTGAGGTTTGTACTTCATTTCTTGCTTTTCTTGAATTTGTGATTTTCTTTCCTAATCATGCATTTTGTTTTAAACATTCAATAACAGTTTAAATATTGATTTGGCAGCCGAGTCAGCTGATTCTGAAACTAAGTTGACTCCTGGTTTGTCAGGTCAAAGAAAACATTTTTTTTTTGCTTCCTCTTGTTTCAGAGTTGAATGCTATTCACCATTGCTGTGGGTTGGATAGCTTTTATCTGGCAATGACCTGCTTTAATGTGTTAGAAAGTCAGCTTTCCTGCACTACTATGTTTTATAGACTTAAATATGGATGTAACTTTATGTGTGAATGACTCGAGAAATCAATTGCTTTTCACTCAGGTTTTGGTTTCCTAGGCATGCCTTTGTGCCTGTTTGGATTTATTGCTCATCAAATTGTCATTTGTTGCTGTTCAAGTTAGAATTGGCGTTTCACTGTTTCAGGCTATGGTTTGACTATGAATGTATTTGTTCTTTGTTAGCACAATCTCATCTGTTGAGGAGGATGACTGACCTATGGTTTTATCTTTCTTTAGGTGCACAATGAAAAGGAGATGGATCGTGTTCTGGGAATAGATGGGATTCATCTCATTGGAATCAATAACCGTAATCTTGGTATGCACTTCCATGCCTGCCTGAAATTAAAACTTTTTGTATTTCATGAAGTCTTCACTCCTTTTTTTCTTTTTTGGACATATCAGAAAGAATAACAAGCCCATGTAAGGCTGAAGCAGGATCCAGCTGATCATATGAGTTAAACTAAAATAAGAAGAAAAAATAACTGCCTATGATAAACTTAAAACAAACTGATAAGAAAGGGAAGTGGATGAGATGTTTTTGTCACCATGGTGACGATATAACCATCTCTTGGTATGGAGAAGAGTAGATTCTTGTATAATTAGCTAAACATTTGTATTCTTTGTACTATTGATAGGCTTTTCAGAAACTAACCATATATTTTATGAATAAGAGGACTCCCTTAATTATATATAGTCTCAAAGTCTGATGTATCTAGTGTACTGAAGGAGTGATTTTCAAAGTGCTAGTGACAATCTTCAGCAGTACAACTCAAGGAATTGCAAGGAGAAATCCAGCAAAGGCTGAACTTTGAATGGAGTTTTCAATTAACTTCCTTGAAGTAGTTGTCAGTCCTATCAAATGTAAGCTTGAAACATCTATTCATCCAAGGTGGATAAGTTTTTAAGTGTCTTACCATTTGTCCACAATCTGGGGCCCAAACTTCACACCTAGTAAAAGACTTCGTTGATCCTTCCCAGATAAGTCTTATGTTTTTTGGTTATTTCTTTTCGTGTTTGCTGCTGTGATACCTCTTTCCATAACACACTGGCTTCTCTTGCCATGCCCTCCATCTTACAGCAAGACAAAGTCCAATCTTGTTCTTTGTGGGAAAGAGTTCCACAATAACACTTTGCTTTTTATCCATAGTCAATTATGAATGTCTTGTTCACTGTGGAGTGGTTCTGGTTGGAATTGTTTCATCTCTATAGACTACAACATCTTTGTTCAGTTTCCTTATGGTTATGGATACTTCCCCACTTTTAGCTCCTGTGCACACCAGCTTTATCCAGAGTGAGAATTCTATTCCAATATGTTGTCATTGTTTGTAGCTTGAATAACTTTTGATTGTTTAGATGGCATACTATGACGTACTTGTTGTCGGTTCAGCTGTTGAGGCCATACAATTTGTTGTCACCATAAACTCAGTCTACTTGCTGACTTTATAAAGTTGCAGTTTGAGAAGGAACTCTAGCCAATGGTATCATCTAATTAACATTTGTGATGTTGCAATTACTTTGTGACCTGGACCAGCTATCCCTTTTTGAAGCAGAGAGTTTAAGGTTTCTTCTTGGAATTAGTTGCCTGCTAAAATACTTCTGCAATCTAAGTATCCCAACCAAATCACCTCTAGCATCTTGGCTCTTTCAGCTGTTGTCTCTGGAAATTTGGTACTTTTGCCAGCTTAAAATTTTCATGTTGTGCTTTTTACCTGCAGTAACATTTGAGGTTGACATCAGTAACACAAAAATGCTTTTGGAGGGAGAACGTGGTGAAATCATTCATCAGAGGGATATAATCGTGAGTCATGCTATAATATTTTTGCTGTCACTGTTTCAATATAAGAAACATGTTATATATATATGAGTAATGCATTCCTTAGGCCCCTTTTTCGTTAGACGTTGTTAGGCCCCTTCAAAAATCATAGTTTTAAGTATTTTTTTTCACGTCTAACACCGTAGATGTGATCTATAGGTTTTTTTTAGTGAGAACTGGCTTTTGGATCGCCAGAATCTGACGTGTGTACATGTTTTTCCGGTGATCCAAAATCAATGGCTATGAAGGTACCAGTTTTTCCCGGCTCAGGAAAATATGCTTTTTCATCAAAAAACGTGATCCAAGAGTCTATTCTCACTAAATCGAGCATGCTAAACACATCTAACGGTTCAGATCTATCATAAAACACTTAAAACCTTTGGGGGCAGAACTAGAAATGGGGCATAATATGTTCAGTTTCTCTCTCTCTCTCTCTCTCTATATATATATATATATATATATATATATATGAGAAATGTAAACCTACCAGATAGAAAACGTACAACCCTACCCACTAAGAATTTTTTTCGGTGTTTTTTCAAAATTCTTACCTTAAAGATGTGTTCATCATGATTGATTTACTGGAAATTGACACTTGGATCATACATTTTGGTGGATAGAAAAAATGGTATTTGAAGCCTCAAAAATTTATGAAAATTGTAGACCGTTGATTTTTGAACCTTATAAAATCCTATCCATGCATCGGTATCAAATGATCCAAGTGTCAATTTCTAGTAAATCAATCATGCTGAACACATCTGTAAGGTCAGAATTTCGAAAAAACACAGAAAATTGACGATCCCAAGCAATTGGGTACCATCTGTTAGAGATGCAGTCGGGTATATATATATATATATATATATATATATATATATATATATATATATATATATATATATATATATATATATATATATATATAATCACTTATGTGCAACTCCAGCAGGAAAAATAATGCCAAGAAATGGGGTGAACTTGCTGACATGTTCTCTTACCTTGCAGGTTGTTGGGGAGTCTGGGCTGTTTACACCTGATGACATTGCATTTGTGCAGAATGCTGGAGTCAAAGCGGTAGGTACTTCTGTATTTGTTTCTCCTGCCATTTCTTTATTTGATTTTTGAAAGCAGTGGCTGTGCCTCAAGGGGGAGAGAAGTTGGTATTAACTGCTTACGGAGCCTTTCTCTACCTGTCATCAACTTCAGGTTACTGACTCAAGTAAACAAAGATTACTTCATTCCATTTGCCAAGCCCATAGATACTGTCCATTTAAGGTTTTCAGGACCTTATCAACCTGGCTGTGCTCCAAAAGTCCATGGGAGTTCCTATTGGACATGTCTTTGGTCTTAATCAAGCAGGCCACACATCTTCAAACAATGCATTTTCACCTGCCCTTCTCTTCAACTCCTGTTTTGAAGTTATCAAGTAACATGAATTATATTTGGAAAGATTATGTTATTGGTCTGTTTAGACAATTTTAGATATGAGGCATAAAGTGTGTACCAATATGTTGGACAGAGTTTCGCTTGCGCATTTGCTTATGCACTCTCCAGCATGCACATGCACACACGCAAAACATATCCACCCATACCCATGTACGCTCACCAAACTGGGAAAGAAAATGACATACAACCTTTGTATGCAGCCACATGACCTAATATGCTTGTGAAGATAAATAAATGTATGATCACAAAATGTCTGAAGATAGATGTGCTTTGCATTTGCAGGTTTTGGTTGGGGAATCAATCGTGAAGCAGGCTGATCCAACTAAGGGAATTGCAGGCCTTTTTGGGAAAGATATTTCTCTCTGATTTAGTTATTGCTTAGCATATATCCGTTGTGAAGTCCCAAGTTGCATTTGCGGTTGCGTTGTGTTGTGTTGAATAAAGCAATGCCATCAATAAAATTTTGGGTTAATATTTGGTGCTGTTGAAGGCTTGGAACTATCGAGTACAAATCACTTTCTTTTTATATTTTTTGGATCTTTTTGGTAAATCAGACCTTATGGATGTGATCTACAAGGCCTTTTTAGTAGAAAATGTGTTTTGTGTCATGTCAATGTGACATGCAAGCAGGGTTTTTAAGGGCTTAAAAAATTAACAGCCCAAGATGCATTAAAATGTCATGACTCAAAAATTAATATTTTTAGATCGAAATCACACGATCTGAGGTTTAATTCTTAGCTAACAAACTATGTTGAACACATTTATGTAGTCAGATTGAGTCAATAAAACTTGAATGCCTTTAATAGCACCAAATATTAAACATAAGATTTTGCTGGTTTATGCATATTTAAAACCAGAATGTGCAGTTTTGTAGTCATGGTCAGAGTTGGGTTGCTGCCCTCTTTGGTCTAGCTCGGTCATCCATTATTCTTTTGTTGAATAAAATGGGTTTGATTCACTCGAAATTGGCTTGGGGGCATGCGTTGGATGCACTATATTTAAGACAAAAGTTGCTTAGGAATTTTTCCTTGGGTGCAACTGAGGTTCTCCTTCCTTGAGTTTGGTCCATGGCCCTGTATTGGATGGGAATTATGGCTCAATGGAATCACACTTTGACTGTTCTGTCAAACTTCCAAAATGACTAAAAATAAATGTAAGCATTTAGGAGGTTTACGACCATCTCAAACGGCCGCCAGAACCTAGACTGCCCACCTAGCGGCCTAGGCCCATCAACTAGGCCAAACCCCTTTGGGGTAGTTCAGCTGAGTGCCTGAAAGCTTGGTTTGGTTTATATGCAGGAGCATTGAGTTAACTATATAACAATGTGATCTCAAATTGGTTCAGTATGTGTTGGGACAAGAACTAGGCTGAAACAAATCTTTACCAAAAGATGCATATAAAATCCCTGGCGAGCGAGGAGGGTTGCTTAAAGGTTTTAACCGATCAGCTGTGGGGGCATATGGCAGGGCGTCATTCTCTCCCGAGTCCCACCAGCTAAAAACTGGGTTCTTGTTAAATATTAAAAGAATATACATGTAAAACTTGTTTGGCCTTGGCCAGAATCTGGATTGGAAAATACCCAAAACTGCCTGAATTGGGATCCTCAATATGCTTTGGATCCTACCAGGCTACCCTGGACTTGAAGTATTGTAGTTCATGAGTTTGGTCATGCTTCCAGTGTACCTGAGAAGCTGTCACAATGGCGTGTCCCTGGTGACACGAGCGGGCATGGTTGGACATGTGGACACGGACGCTAGTACGTGCAGATAATCAATTTTTTATTATTTAAAATTTTTATTTCAATAAAAAATACATTTCTAACATTAAAATACCAAATAATGGTTTTTTATTGATTAAAAAACTAAAAAAATTGTGTCCTTGTGTCCTGTTTTCCCCATAATTTTTCAAACTTGCAAATCAAACTCACTGTCATGTGTGGCTTTGTGACATAACTGGTAACCTAGTTTTCCAATTTTAATATCTTATTTAGCAAGCCCCAACGGGGTGGAGCCCTGTTTGCTAGACAGGCAATCAAGGTTAGATTATCATGGGCGTCGCCCCTTTGCACAAGCCAATGCTTACGCTGCCGGCACGATGACCGTATGTATGGCAGGCTGAGCCAGTGCGACCAGGTTTTCATGCTGGGCGCGGTTTCTTTGTGTTATAAATCCAAAAAATATCTTCTCTAGCACTGGGAACTTCGGTGTATATGAACCAAGATTTTGGCGACATTTGGATAAGGTCCAACACTACCGTGTAGCCCATTTCCCCCAAAGGGTTATTCACAAAAACATACACCAAATTATTTTATAATTCAGATTCCTACCCAAATGAAATTCAAATGCTTGCCTCATTTTTTTTTATGGCTAAACTTAGGTGTACCTTCGTGTTAGTTACTAAGTTAGCCTTTTTTTTATTTTCACTCACATATTTTACCCGTCAGAAAAAGTCACTTTTGTGAGAGACCCAAATTTAATTTATAATTCAAATGCCTACCCAAAATATTTGGAAATTGAAATGCATACCTCATTTTGTTTTTGGTTAACCGTAAGTATACCTGTGAGTTAGTTCCGAAGTTGGCCCTTTTTCTTTCACAAGTTCATATTTCACCCTTCAGAAAAAGGTCAATTTTATGAGAGAGAAATGGGTAAAAGGGAAGCATCTTTAATGAGGGTAAAATTGGTATAGTTTTTTACTTTATTAACTATTACCATGGTTAAAGAAAAATAGCCACCATTGGAATGAACTTGAATGATCAAAGATAAAACTATGTAGGATTGAATTATAAGTTTTTTAAGTATGAATTATAATTATAGAAAAAACTAGGTATGTATTCCTAAATCATCATTTTCTCAAAAGATAATGATAATGAGCTCAATGGATTGTTCTCAGTGACCATCATCCTAATCTCTCTCTCTCTCTCGACAGTGATACTTTTGGCACCATTCTTTGTTTTGGCATAAACTAGAGAAATATGTCAATGGACAATTCACTACTCAAAATATGTCAAACATGACCATTTGATTTTTCTTTTTGATCAATTTTACTTTTTCGTCCCCTAAAAAACTAGACGCCTTAGTCAAGCCACTTGTCTAAGTTATCATCAGGAAAAATCAGGCGCCACGTATCACCTGGAAAAACCAGGCACCACATAAGTTGTCAGCTGAAAAATCAGGAGAGTTTGAATTTTCAAGCAACAAAAAGGCAAAAGTGTTAACAATAAATTGGTCATATTTGTTGCATTTTCTAGCTTGTGGTTAGTAATGGTATTTCAAATAAAAGTAAAGGCGATCCCTTTTTTTTTTTTTGTAATTTTGGCTAAGTCAAGGTAAAACGTGGTCATGATCAATGTTGTCAGTATCGTTCAGTTGTATCGGTATAGGCCGGAAAGTAATTAAAAATTATTGTGTCAATCATAACGTGACATGTGTTAAAACTATTAAAATAATATTATAAATTATTTTTTGGCATTTTTTATATTTATTAAAAATAACTAATTCAAGCTTAGATTTTTTGCCCAAACGATGCATATCGGTAGTATAGGCCAATACGTACCAATATTGATAACATTGGTTATGATGTCTCATTGAAGACCACAAAACATGCTGGTATGTAATGTTATTACATGTTTAATATTATACTTCTTTTGTTTAAGTACTCGTTCAGTTTAATGCTATATTGCAGGTTCATTTTTTATGAGGATGGATTGGTTATGATATTTATATAGAATGCTCGGTTACTGTTGTACAAGACATTCCTAAACAATCAAACTGATAATTACTTTTGTACACATTTTTGTTCAATACTTGGGATTAGGTGAATCATTAAATTTTACACAGGTACGTGGATTATCATGTTTTGTTTTATTTTTTGATATTTGTCTCACGTTTACTGAGCCACCTTTTTTCAAGATCATGTAACTGCAGCTAGGCATCAAATGATAAAGTTATATAAAGTTAATTTTATGATTGTTTGGTTGGAGTCCCATAAATAATTTAAACAAGAGTTTTTCGAAGAATTTTCTTCAGAAAAGTGGAGTAAAAATAACAATGTACAGAAAATTAAAACATGGTAGGAATGAACAAACCCATTTCTTTATTGAAATGAGTTTTTTTTTTTTTCCATTCTTTCTTTTTTCTTGCAACACGACAATCGAATATGGGCTTTGGATTTTAAGAACAAAGCATCACATCATACTAGCAATAAGAGATTTTAATTCTAGTGCTTGAAAATAATATTCCAAAGCCTTTTTATGTTTTCTTGCTTGTGTGTAAGGTCTATATATTATAGAGTATATAACTTGGATCGTAGAGATCAATTTCTAATAGCATAGCTTCATAATAATTATGTAAAGCTTCCACATAATTTCCTTCAGATTGAGCTGACATCTATTACAATATTATTTTTTCAGTGTTAGTTGATCCAATATCCAATGGAAACTTGATCATGTTACTATTAGCCGATCCATATCAGCAGCACAAATGTCTGAGGATAATCCTGATCAATCCTAGCAAATGGTGAATAACGCAGGATGTCTCCAGCCTGCTTTTCAAATCAAATATGATCCTCATCAGGATCAGCCAGATCACGATAAGAAAGAAATAAGTCAAAACAGAAAGGATGTTTCTCTATCGTAATGCCAATCCAAAGGATGGCTACAAAATCTGTAATGGCCAAACGGCCTTTGAACTCAAGAGAGCATAATAGAAGCAACCCCGTGAATACAGGCATTGATTAGCAGAACCACGTAAAAAATCTTGTGTCATGTTTCTCACTCTTTTCTTCTTCTTTATTCTTTTTTCCAACGAGTCTTACACTCGTTTATGGTATCAAAGCTACGAGTCAAATCTTAGTTCTTACACTCATCATTCATGGCTTCCACGACACCAATAACACCCTCTTCCAAATTTCCTTATCCTGCAACATTAAATGTTGCAAACTTCATGTCCTTTGACTCATACCAACTATCTCCTCTGGCGGACTCAACTCCTTGGCTTGTAGAAAGTCAGGACCTTTAAGGATTTATAAGCATTGAAGTTACCATTTAAGAGCGATTTATCATCGACTTAAATGGAATTAGTACCAAAAATCCAGATTACACTGCTTGGAGAAAATCAGATCAACTAATGAGAGGCTGGATTACGAGCATGCTATCCGAAAATGTGCTTGCACTATAAGAAAAATGTTAATTAGCGACGAAAATTTATGACAAAAATAATCCGTCGCAAATTTGCGACGAATTAGCTAGAGAAAACTAATCGTCCATAAAATCGAAATTAGTTGCAGAATTAGCAACGGAAAAATTTTGTCGCAAAATCCGGCGCTAATTAGAGACAACATTCAGTCTCAAACTCCGTCGCAACTTCGCGATGGATGAACGACAATTTTTTTTCATCGTTAATCCGTCGCTAATTTACGATGGTGTTTGAGACATAATGTTTCTGTCGCTAATTTTCGATGTTATATGGTCCATCTAGGGCATGAAATTCTCCCTCTCCCTCTCTCTGATTACCCTTCTCCTCCCTCTTCCCTCACTCCTCCTCTGTCGAAGACCCAGCGAGGCCGCCGTCCTCCTCAGGTATGCTGGGGATCAACCGCCTTCTCCCCTCTGCTCTCCTTTCCCTTCCCTTCTTTTTCTCCCCCTTCCTTCCTTTCTCCTGTGTTTCCCCTTTCGTCTGAATGTCGGCCATCGTCGATGCCCCTCTGACGAAGATGTCGATTCTCTTCTTCTCCTATCATAGCACCAGACGGCGGACTAACCGACTGCCCACGACCAACATACTTGGGATTCACACCCAACTACAAGTTACAAGGTTCACAAAATAGTAGCTAGTGCGATTCACACCCAACTTCTCCAAATGAGTCGCACGAGTTGGTCTCCATGCCCAGCTACACCAAACAACACACGACTAGCTGGTTTTCATACCTAGCTACTCCAACACGGTGCAATGGAGGGCACATCTACTCACCCATCTCCAAGATGCCGGCTGTGGGGCATCCTAAACATTCTCTATTCTTGGACGTGTTCAAGTGGTGCTCCCATACTAGAAATCACGATTTCCATAAGGGTCACAAATTCATAAGTTCCTGATTTTTTGTTGTTTTCTTTTTTAAGCCTCAAGCTTCTTTCAAACTTCCAATTTTTGCAAAAAAAAAAAAAAAAATCAGAGGTAGACACAATTGTTTTCATGTTTTTTCTTGAGCTTTTGTATGGGAGATGAGATACGACGTTCTCATTGGTCACAACGGAAGCCAAACGGGGGCGAGGCAGGGTGGGGTCCGTTTCCCCCGGTCCACTACCATCCCTACTTGTTTTGCCAAAACCTCCTTTGCATGTCCTCGTGAAATTGTCTACAAGTTTGACTCAAGTTCCTACTGATTGAGTTTAGGTAAAATTGATCTAGAGTCTAGACTGACTTGGCTCATCTCTTCAAATAACACCGGGTTTGAAATCAACAACACAAGCACATTATAGAAATGCTAGAATTATATTGTATTGCTTATATATTCATGCATTGCAGGTGCGTATCTGAGCATATGCGCGATGCTTAATGCTAAGCATCGCATGCGGCTAAAAAGGCCAAGCAAAAAGAATGCAATAAAAAAATAAAAAATGCAAATGCAAAAGAATGCAAATCGGGTAAATACTCGTAGTGAGTAAGTGATGCAAGCGCATCACATGTTATTTACTTTCTTGGATGCAACACTTTCCTGCTCACACACTCACTTAGTTGTGGATATCTAGGACTATTTTGCTGAACTTTGGAGATCATGTTGAACATGATTTGAATGTATGAGAATAAAAGTGTTCTTATTTTGTAGTTCGAATTCCATGCTAGTCATGGTAGTAGTTAGCATGGTATTTAAGTGTATTTGCTACAGGTACAAGTTTGACATTATTGTGATATGAATGATTGAATGTATTGCACTGTTTGACATGACTATCCATGCTTGCTTGAAGTTATTTTTGATTTAATTATGCATTCTATGTGAAATTGTATCATGAAAACATACTTAAAATGAATATATCATGTGTGATATATATATATATATATATATATATATATATATATATATCAAATCATTACATCTACCATTAATGCATGATAAATTAAATATTTTCTTCATTATAGCATTATTATGATTCTCTTTAAACTGGTTAAGATAATATCAATAACATCATAGGACAAAATGACTGCAAACCGTTAATGGATGTACTATAGGATAGTTGATAGTGAGGTGTCGCTTGAATATATAGATGGTGTTGACAGTTTTATTGAATTTGCAATGACAAGTGTCGGTACAGTGAATCCCACTGATCGAATCAGGTGCCCCTGCACGATGTGTAAGAACAATCAATTTATAGAACCTCATAACGTTAGACATCACCTATACATGAAGGGTTTTGTTAGTGGTTATCAGAATTGGACGCTTCATGGTGAAGAATTTTAGAACAATTTTGATGCACGGGTGGATGTGGTGCACGATAATCCATATATAGATTTGTTATTTGATGCCGCAGGACCAGAACTAGGTTCTGCTATGGGTCTTAGTGATGTACCAACTGGGGTAGAGAACGAAACAACAAACGATACAACTAGTAGATTTTATGACTTACTTAGAGGTGTTGATGAGCCATTGTGGAATGGTTGCGAGAGTTACACTATCTTGTCTGCAGTTCTTCAACTACTGAATTTAAAGTCAGAGTATAATTTGAGCCAATCATGTTTTGATCGTCTGTGCTCCATTGTGAAGAGTATGTTGCTCAAAGATGAAAATTTGCCATAAAATTTCTATCGTATGAAGGTTATGGTTAACGCTCTAGGTATGAGGTATCAAAAGATAGATGCTTATCCAAATCACTGTATTGTATTTCAAAGATCAAGAAAATAGCAGATGATGTCCGTCATGTGGGCATCCTTGGTTCAAGCCAAAGACAAAGGGAAATGCTAGCATAAGGTCAAAAGAAGTGTCATACAAGTCACTCTGTTACTTCCCTCTCACCCCTACATTGCAATGACTATATATGTCTTCGAGGACAGCTAACCACATGAGATGGCATGCAAATAAAGTTTGACATGATAAAGACAAGATCACACATCTTGTTGACGCAAAAGCTTAGAAGCAGTTTGATCATACTCATCAGACCTTCATAATGAAAGTGAGAAATGTTAAGCTCGGTTTATGTACAGATGAATTTAATCCATTTGGGGGTATATCAACCCCATACTCATGTTGGCCGGTATTTGTCACCCTATACAACCTTCCTCCAAGCTTGTGTATGAAGTGTCAAAATCTTTTCTTGTCTCTATTGATCCCTTGTCTAACATCTCCAGGCCAAAATCATGATGTATATTTAAGGTCATTGATTGATGAACTGAAAATACTATAGGATGACAATGTTCTCATATACGATGCCCACAAAAAATAAAACTTCAATATGAAGACTGTTGTTCTATAGACAATTAGTGACTTCCCTGCATATGACATATTATCTGGTTGGAGCACATATGAGAGGTTGGCATGTCTGTACTGCATGGAGGATACAAAATCTTTTAGATTGATGCATGGATGAAAGTCTTATTGGTTTGATTGTCATCGTCGATTTCTACCCAATGACCATCCATTCTGACGACAAAAGAATGTGTTCTGAGCAGACACAACTGAAATAGAAGGTCCACCTACACAGTTATCTGACAGAGATTTTAAAACGATTACGATACTTTCCATATGAACTGACTGATGCCCTTAGTGTGATGCCCTTCCTTAGATTTGGGAAGGATCACAATTGGACAAAGAAATCTATAATTTGAGAACTACTATATAGGCTGACTTTATTGATACGACATAATTTGGATGTGATGCACATGAAGAAAAATGTATTTGATAATGTGTTCAATATGGTAATGAATGCCAAAGGAAAAATGAAGGATAATTCGAAGGCCCGTATAGATTTAAGTAACATATAAAAGACCATAATTGGAACTCTAAGAGTACAATGGCAAAAGTACTGAAACCAAAGACAATGTACGTGCTTGGACCAGATCAAGTAAAGCAGGTATGTTAGTGGTTGAGACAATTAAGATTTTCAGATGGATACATCTCTAATATTGCTCGGACTGTGAAGATAGATGAGGGACAATTATATGGGTTGAAGAGCCATGATTGTCATGTCATTATGCAACGGTTGATTCTCTTAGCATTCCATGATATGTTAGACAAACCTATATGAGGGCTATTATTCGAGTTGAGTCAATTTTTTAGAACATTGTGTGCATCAGAAGTTGTAGTAACTGAGGTAAAGAATCTCAAGGATTCTAGCGTCACTACTATTTGTCAGCTAGAGACGATATTTTCATCAGCATTTTTTGATGTTATGGAACATGTGAACATACACTTGCCATATGAACTTAGGGTTGGTGGTCCTATGCAATATCGATGGATGTACTCATTTGAAAGGTATATTTTTATTTATATTTTTCTCTCTAATGCTATTGGAAATTTATTGTATTACGAGATATATATTGTTGACAAATGCATGTTTGATCTAAAAAAAAAGGTTCAAAATAAAACAAGAGCGGAGGGTTCAATTTGCGAGGCGTACACTTTAGAAGAAATTTTAAATTTCTCATCTATGTACTTTTAACCTCATATTCTAACACATTACACTTGCCCACCTCCTAATGATGATAGAGAACAAGTTATTGTGGCTAACAAACTATGGATATTTAAAACCACTTGGGCATGCTTTTGGCAGTTGTCGATCAAAACTCTTGAAAGATCGAGAGCAAGACGCAACATAAATCTATATCCTTTTTAATTTATCAGAGATCAACCCCTATATCGAGTAAGCATACATAATATGTTACACTAAGTTCTCTATGTACATATATGGTTCGATAATATAATTATTTGTTAAGTGTAGTCGAATTGATCTGGAGTTGCTAAGAGAACTTTCATATCTCACTGATTCAGAAGTACAAAAAAAATGTGAAAATAAGTTTGGGGCATGGTTCAAAGAGTTGGTAAGGATGATGACATGCATTCTTTCTATGTAAACAACAATATATTACTTAATTGGTCATGATTACAGTAATTGTTTATGCTTGTAGGTCCGCCATGGTGATGTTAATGACCAAGGAATATGCGATTTACAAAATGGTCTGACCAAAGTTGTGCAATATTACAACAGGTACATCATAAATGGTTATCGATTTTATACAAAAGACTATGGTGTAAACAAGTTAATGATGAATAGTGGCGTGTGTGTCAAGGGTAACAGTTACGGTGAAAATGAACTTGACTACTACGGTGTTATTGAAGAAATAATGGAGTTGACTTACTTAGGCATAAATAACACAGTAACTTTATTCAAGTGTCATTGGTTTGATCCCACAACAACAAGAGTCGACAAAGCCTCAGGCATTGTGAAGGTGAATCATAAATCGAGGTTTAGAACATATGAACCATTCATATTAGCATCACAAGCTCAACAAGTTTACTATACTTCATATCTGAATATAAGAAAGTCAGATAGAAATGAATGATGGGTGGTTTGTAAGGTAAAGTCTAAACTATACCCCGAGTATGATCAGTTACAGGAAGACAAGATTGTTAAAGAGGGTGATTACTATCAATCAGATGATATGTATGACTTCTCTTATGGTCACAGTGTCACACATGGTCTGCATATCACATCTCTATTGTTCGATGACACACGTATGAAAGAATGTGATTCAAATGATATACCAAGTGGATGGCTGCCCAATGAAGAAGATGACGAAGAGGACGAAGAAGAGGAGGAGGAGGAAGAAGAAGAATATGAAAGTCAAACAAGTGAAGAGGAAGCATACACAAGCTAGTGAAATATATCTTGTAATACATACCGCATCACTTTCTCATATATGTCATCTATTTTAACATCATATCTTGCATATCATGTTATATTCCATGCGGCTTAAAATGCCATGCAAAAAAGAAACAAGAAAAATGCAAATGCAAAAGCATGCAAATCGGGTAAATACTCGTGGTGAGTAAGTGATGCAAGCACATCATATGCTATTTACTTTTTTGGATGCAACACTTTTCTGCTCACACACTCACTTAGTTGTAGATATCTATGATTGTTTTGCTGAAGTTTGGAGATCATGCTGAGTATGATTTGAATGTATGAAAATAAAAGTGCTCTTATTTTTGTAGTTCAGATTTCATGCTAGTCATGGTAGTAGTTAGCGGGATATTGGAGTGTGTTTGCTACAGGTACATATTTGACATTGTTGTGATATAAATGATTGAATATATTGCAATGTTTGACATGACTATCCATGCTTGCATGAAGTTATTTTTTATTTGATTATGCATTCCATGTATAATTGTATCATGAAAACATGCTTAAATTAATTGTATCGTGTTTGTGAATATGATTTCATCTTCTAAATATCCTTGTGATATATGTAAATATTATGTGATGGTGTTACACACGAAAATATTGTAATACATACCATATCACTTTCTCATATGCACCATCTATTTTAACATTATATCTTGCATATCATGTTACATTTTATGCATACTTAGCATGTACATGCACAGTTCATGCATAGTTATAAAATTGATTCATGTAGAACCTTAAATCTTTACATTTCATGCATATGTCATGTTTATGCTAAGATCAAAAGTTATGTAACTGATCTAAATAACATTTTTATTTGCTAAAATATGGTTCATGGAGGTCACAGTGGTCGAGCATCGAGTGCTCGAGGACCAAGTGGAGGCTGTGGGACAATATTAGGTAGATGTCTTTGTGTTATATTTAAATATAGGCATTCATTATGTTATTGCTTATATGTTGATATAAAAATTGTTACTTGTTAATTGTTTTTATAGGATCCCAGCTCAGTGATAGTCAGTCTCAACCTTCGTCTTCACGTAATACTTTGATAGGTATATCATTTAAATAATTACATGATTAGTTTAAATGTGCATTGTGTGAATTTCTAACTCATTGTTCTATAGATGTTTCGCCGGATGTTGGGTCTTGTCAGTCTGACACACAACAACTCATTAAAATAGTGCATATCGATAGTCGACCGTAAGTATTTCACTGTCACTTATCCAAAACATATCTTATAAATAGTGTATATCGATAGTTGATTGCTAATGTAATATCACATATTTTCACACTTAGTCGTTTTGAGATTTTTCAAAAAATTGGCCATAAGAGAAAAATCGTTTGGACCTCGTTATTAGACTGATGTTTTTGCGTCTTAGCTTGGCCTAGGTCACATCAGCTAGGTCTAAACGAGCTATTTAAAATATAAGAAAGAATTTTATTTTCGACCTTTTAATTTAAGCAAAATTCAGGTTATTTTTGGGCAAAAACTAGAATTTGATATTTGTGTAATATGATGCTGGATATATCTCGAAATATTAAGCGTAACAGTATGTTGGCCCAAAAATCATATTTTTTTAAAAAAGTAGCAATTTGTTTGTTTGGATCTGGATTTGGATTGGACTGGATCCAATAGTTTTGATCCGAATTAATAGGGATTTGGACCCTATCTAAGACCCACATTAATATGGATTTGGTCCAGTCCAAAATCTATTCGGATTTTTGGAGATGGATTTGGATCTTGGATTCAGATCCAAATCCAAATTCATGCCTAATGATTTTATAGCTTTAAATACATTTAAAAGCTTTAAATTTGAGTTAAATATGGTTGAGAAGCCTCCTAAGTTATTTTGGCTATTTTTGGAAACTTTTAGATAATTATTAATTATTTAATAATTAATTAATTAATTTTGAATTTTATTTTTATGGCTGATTGAGACTTCTTAATAGAGTCTTTGCTCATGCCTAAAAAGGAGTGAAAAGTTTTAAGAAGGGACTTTGGAAAAATTAGGAAACTTAGAAAAAAAGTCAAAACAAGAGAGTTGATTTTTTTTTAGAAAGATTGGGAGAGAGTCCTAAGGATGAAACTCTCTTTCTCTAGCCCATTTAGAGAAGGTTGGATAAGGGAGAGGGCATAACCCTCCCTTTCTTTATAAATATCCTCAAAAAGAAGAAAAAAAAGAAGGAAAGAGAAAGGAAGAAAGAGAGAAGGAAAGAAAAGAGGAAGGAGGAAGGAGAGCTTCTCCAGCCCTCCACCTACGTTTTTCAACATTCACCCTTATTTTTCTTTACTTTTTTTTTCAAGGTATGGGTTTTTTTCTCTTGAATCAAGTGAGAATTTGATTATAGATTAGATTCCATGCAATATTTTGATGGAAATCCATGAAGAACATGTAAATATGGATGTTTACACTAAAATACATGGAGGAGGATTCATGAATCCTCTTTTATGAATGTATTTTGTGATTCTTTTAATCTTCTTCTCTCAAATAAATTTTTGTACATGATGTCTTTTTTGCTAAAACATAATTTGATTTCATGTGAAAGATGTCATCTATGCACTTATTTCATAGAAGATTTGATTCATACGTTTGTGCCCAATATATATACAAATGATGTTGGATGCATATATGGTGGTTATGAAAGGAAAATCTGTGTAAGCATGTATATTTTCATAAGAAGTTTGCACAAGCATGTCACGTACCAATGCATACGTGATTTTGATCATGATATGAATGTATATCCCATGGTGAATTAATCTTTCATGAAAATCAGCATATAAATCTACCAAGCATGTGTTTTGGCTTACAAATCTGTGCAACTTCAAAGGTATACATATTCTTGAATGTTGGTATTCATATGCAAGTTTATATTGGTTGTGAATCTGCATGCATAATCATGGTTGTCGTAAAACCATGCCTACATGAGAAGTCTCTGCATATGCATATATGTGAAACCCTGAAAAAAAAAATCGATTATTGTTGGCCTGTCATAGCTTGATAGACCTGCACAAGTGCAGCCTGTGCAAGGCCGCTGCCAGTACGAAATGTGAAAAAAAAAGAGGTTTCTTTGAGTCTGGGCTGACTGGCACTCGGCAGGCTGCCAGGCCTTGGCAGTGTGCACAGGCCCGGTCTGGGCCTGTGTATTGGCTGCCAGACCCAGCCGACAGAGCTCAACTGGGCTGGAGCCGAACCCAGCCGACTGGGTCGGCTGGTACCTTAAAAAAAATAGTATGAGGTCAGATTTATAACTTCAGAATAGGAGATTTTCTGAGCAGTATTGGGGACAGATCAGTCCCAACCGACTGGGTTGGCTGGACTGAGTCCGTGTCACACAAAAAATATATATATAATAAAAAGTTGGGTAAAACTGGGTCCCTTCCAGCATGGTTGGTGGTACTCGACTTGCCTGGTATGAACAACTAGTGCATGTCACCTGGTGTTGGGATGTTGCAGGTTCAAAACCCAATGGTACACTTATATAATTGGGTGAGGTCTGTCAATTCAGGCTGCCTGAACCCCTAGAAAATATAATTTCTAGAATAACATATGCCTGGTTATTTCTTGGTCTTATGTTAGTGCTGAGTTGACCATATTTATGCTTTGTAACATGCGTACACGTGAACTTTGAAAAATAAATAAATACATCCTACAGTTGGATATAACCCTGTAATCTGTAAGCTTTACCTACCTTACCAAGTGATTATATTATACAATCACAATCAAGAATATGTACATTGACATTGGGAAGATTTGAAAAAAAAGGGCCTTCAGAGAGTCTGGTCAAATTTTACAATTTTTGACATGACAAACTTGAATGTATGGAAGTGACTTAAAAATTAGGAACACAGAAAAAATGGGAAAAAGAAAGAAATTAGCAAGGGGTCTTCCTAATGTGATTAACATTAGCAGGAAGAAACATGAGAAATTTTTATCATGTTATAATGTACCTGAAAATGGTTTGAAGTTTTCAAGTGTATCATTGTAAATGGTGTTTAACATTATTTCTGAAAATAACAAGATGTCTTAAGAAAATGGAATATAATTGTTGGTAATGATATTGTTTGAAAGATTGTGGTTACGTAATACTCATGAAGTAATCAATATGAAGAATGTCTTAGATGTTGCTATGATGTTTGAGGAACATGGAAGAATATATTCATTGCTGGTTAGCTTGAATGAATAATCAAAATAGTGAGCATAACTCAAACTTCACATGCAATCGTGAAAAGAATATAAAAGCAAAATACACAAGTAACTCATAAGTAGAGAAATGAAAAAAGAGAGAGTAAACCTTAACTGCCACCAAATGTTTACATATGGTTGATCTACAAGCAATACTTTATAATATTGTGAAAAATAGTAGGTTCAGGATAGGTGGCTGGATTGGCTGAGTCATCTGGTCTAAAATTTTAGTTATTGGACTAAGGGTGAATGTTATTCTTGTCAGTTCATGTCTAGATTTTTAGCTAGACATACGTGGGTTGATAAACTTGATACTTGATGAATTCTTTTAGTCCATGTATACAGAGTGGGAATGCAAATTTGCATACAAATTTTCAAGCTTACTAATTGTATTAGACACAGTCATGTGTATGCAAAGAATGACAATTTCACATGGTTGAACTCGTTATGTTTCATGCACATGTGCATACAAAAAAAATTGATATGTGTTTGCATGGTATGCATGTTCTCATGTTAAATTGGAATTGATTCATGATTGAAAGTATGCATAAAGCATGATCATATGAACACATGTATTCGAAAGGTGAATACATGCATTTGAATATGGTTGTTATTCATGCACATCTCTATAATGGCATGCATGATTGTGCATTGGAAAACATGGGGTGCAAAATGAATGCATTGGCTTGTTCCTTATGACTTTTGCATATGAATGTATAGAAGATCAAAATGGATAATCCTAGGCAGTGGAATGCCTTGAGCCGGTATGCTCCTTTCTTTACTTGTTTATGCATTTCAAAAGTCATTTTTTTCATAGGCTGGAGTCCTGTGATGAGCCTCACACTTGGAGATGCGAATTTGTGATATTAATGTGGCACGCTGAATTGCAAATTAATGGGACAACTATTAATAATAATATAAAAAAATAGTGTACTGTATTTTCTGAGGTGTCTCGTTGGGAGTATGAGACTCTTGAAGTTGCAGTTTTGAGGAAACTGAAAGGATACAAAAACTCCTTGTGCATTGTTGTTGCCTTAAACCCGATATTGAGGTTCTTGCTCTTGGCCATGGTTTTAAGGAGTTTTCGCCACTTTGCCTTAGGGTGGTGTGTAGACACTTCTGTTGTTTTGGTATACCAAGAAGTGACACTTGTGGATGCTGTTTTCTCTGGCGTCCTGACATTAGATGCTGTTTTCTAATGTTTCGATGGATGATGTTATTTCCTGATATCGGTCAAGGGCTAAGTTTGAAACCCAGTAATAAAATACAAATTAGGTGTTAAGCTACCCTACAAACCTAACTTGACCTCAGGGATTTTTACCTGTTTGGTGTATCTGCGAGCAACAATAATTAAAAAAAAACTTAAATTATGTGTATTTAATAAGGACATGCATATGAAAGGAAAACTATAATGAAAGATACTAATTTACTCTTGCATTGTACTGAAGTCATGCATACTTTTGTTATGCATTAGATCATGCATGTTTATCTGTTCCCTTAATTGTTAAATGTTGGTGAATGCATAATGTTGTTCCCTAAAGCATATTAAGTGGTTGTATTGTTTAAATGATGATTTCTGTTATTTATTAAATGTTTTCTCATGCTTAATAATTAATTTTTATTGCATGAATGCTTAATTAAATTGTGTATTTGTCATAATTGCATTCTTCTAAGTTATTGCATGAATTCTTATATGTATTCTTTATACTCATTTATTTTATTAGAGGTACATGTACGTAAAATTCCTTTGATTTCTGATACCCTACTTCTGTGGTTTTTTGCAGCCGCAGGGGATCAGTGAAATGACTAGCTTCTGAGAGAGCTACGAGTGTCACACTTTTGCTAGACAGTTCACAGAAGGACAACGTGACTCATTATTTTCTTTATTTACTTTTATGTTATTAAAATAACTCTAATATGTCTTTTGTAATTATTGTTAAATACTTTTTCTTTTATAATTAATAAACAATGAGTTGCTTTTGATTTGGGGTAATAAATATAAGATCACTTGTGGTGTGTTTGGCTATCCATATGGGAGTGGAACTGTAAAGGCCCCCAGGGTCTATGAGAATGTTTTCGCACGTGTTTAAAAAAAAAATCCCCACTTTTTAAGGGTTATGAGTTTGGGTTGTTACAGTTAATGTGTTCCAATTCATATGCAATGCGTGGTTCGAGCCACAAGAAGTGATTCAAGAAATCAGGAAGTCACTAGTTCAGCATCTTCCAGGACCGATCACTCAATGGAAAGAGTACCCGAAAGAGGTGTTGGACAGATTATGATCCTCATTCATGGTATATAATCGTTTATCATAGCTAATGTGTTTCATATTTAATTTTTTGTTATAGTCATGTGTACTAACTTTCTGAAATTATTTGTATGCTTCAAATCACTTCACAACTACAAAGGAGGAGCAGGACGCGAGGCTAATGTGGCAGAAGGTGGTTGCTAGTCGATTTGCTGACATGCCTCACAATATGAAGACTGCAACAATAAAAGTAGCTGGTGGGATAGATGATCCACTGTAGTAGAAGGGTCATAACCCTTCTACTATCAGGTCAGATTATTGGAATGCAATATGCGACAAGTGGGCGAGCCAAGAATTTTGAAACCGCTCAGCAAAGGCTGCACAAAACCGAGCGAAGATGCTCGATGCCCATCTATACACAGGTGGTTCTAGGACTTTTGGGAGCTACTAGAAAAAAAGGGTAACTTATCAATATATATATATATATATATATATATATATATATATATATATATATAAAGCCAAAAAAGGCGGCATTGTGCCTTACAAGAATGTGTTTGTTAAAACATATAAACGTAAGAGCACAAGAGAGTTCGTATCAGAGAAGGCAAGAGTGACAATTGTATGTATTAATTGTATTAATAAACATTGTAATATACAAGTTACCATGAATTACATTATCATAAATATCGTAATTCTTAATTATTAATTCATACTGTAATCATTACTTTGTAGGAGTCATACGAGCAATAGATGGTAGAGCGATATGACGATGACTCCACTCAGCATCCGCCTTTTGATTTTGCAGCATGGGTGACTGCAATCGGTGAACCCAAAAAAGGTTGTGTGTCCAGGTTTGGGAGTAATATGAACACCACACCAGTTGTTGCCTCCTGTAGCCAAAGCTCTCAGAGTTCTCCTACCAGCATCAACTCCCACCGTCTGATTGACCCTGCTATTTCTTGTGATGGTGTCCGTCAGCTTCTTCAGAACACAATTTATGACTTTTTACATAAAGTCATTCCCAGCCTTGTTTATAATGAGTGATGCAACTTTTTTCGGGATAGGAAAACTTCGTCTGCATTCAACATGAGCTCTGATGCCTGTCAGGTATAAAGTTTCATGTCATTTGTTTCATGTTGTTAGATTTCAAGCTAGTATATGCATGATTGAATATATATATGCATGATTGAATCACTATGAATTTTTTTGACACCTTTAGAACACATATATGCATGTTTGAATCACTATACAATTTTTATGACAACCTTAGAACACATATATGCATGATTAAATCACTATGATTTTTTTTGACAACCTTACAATACATATATGCATGATCGAATCACTATAAAAATTTTATGACACCCTTAGAACACATATAAGCATGATTTCATCACTATGATTTTTTTTTTTACAACCTTAGAACACATATAAGCATGATTTCATCACTATAACTTTTTTTGACTGCCTTATAACACATATATGCATGATTGAATTACTATGAAAGTTTTTTGACAACCTTAGAACACATATACGCATGTTTTCATCACTATAAAAAATTTTGACTGCCTTATAACATATATATGCATGATTAAATCACTATGAAAGTTTTTTACAACCTTAGAATACATATAAGCATGATTTCATCACTATGAAATTTTTTTGACAGTCTTAGAACACATATAAGCATGATTTCATCACTATAAAAAATTTTGACTGCCTTATAACACATATATGCATGATTGAATCACAATAAAAGTTTTTTGACAACCTTAGAACATATATAAGCATGATTTCATCACTATGAATTTTTTTTTACAACCTTAGAACATATATATGCATGATTGAATCACTATAAATTGTTTTGACTGCTTTATAACACATATATGCATGATTGAATCACTATGAAAGTTTTTTGACAACCTTAAAATACATATAAGCATGATTTCATCACTATAAATTTTTTTGACTGCCTTATAACACATATATACATGATTGAATTACTATAGAGGTTTTTTTTGACAACCTTAGAATACATATAAGCATGATTTCATCACTATGAAATTTTTTTGACACCTTTAGAACACATATAAGCATGATTTCATCACTATAAATTTTTTTAACTGCCTTATAACACATATATGCATGATTGAATCACTATGAAAGTTTTTTGACAACCTTAGAACACATATAAGCATGATTTCATCACTATGATTTTTTTTTACACCTTTAAAACACATATATGCATGATTGAATCACTATACAATTTTTATGACAGCCTTAAAATACATATATGCATAATTGAATCACTATGAATTTTATTTGACAACCTTAGAACACATATATACATAATTGAATCACTATGATTTTTTTTGACAACCTTAGAACACATATATGCATGATTGAATCACTATAAAGTTGTTATGACACCCTTAGATCACATATATGCATGATTGAATCACTATGTAAATTTTTTGACAACCTTGGAACACATATATGCATGATTGAATCACTATACAATTTTTATGACAGCCTTAAAATACATATATGCATGATTGAATCACTATGAATTTTATTTGACAACCTTAGAACACATATATGCATGATTGAATCACTATGATTTTTTTTGACAACCTTAGAACACATATCAAGAGCCTTAATTAGTTTTTTGTATTGGCAACAGGAGAATGCAAGCAGGTAAACAAATAAGTAGGCCTTGTTCCAAAGAAAGGTGTCCCTGAAAGTTTGATATCAAGAGCCTTAATTAATTTGCAATTTTCTGATGCCACTATAGTTAATTGTGAAACAAAGATCACTCACCATGCACAAAGTGGGGTTCACCAGTCTAATCATACCCCAAAAAACAAAAAACTAATGGTCAACATACATGTATAGACAAGTATACCCTCCTATACTATCTCCATGTATCAAAAAGTAAAAAAATAGTTCTATAAACCAATGGTCAGCATTGACACTATTTGCCTTTATCCACACTATCTTGAATCAAAAAGTCAAAAATTGATTCTATAAGTTACCCAAAAAGTAAAAACAAAAAATGTCAATATACATGTATAGACAAGTATACCCTCCTATTCTAGCCTTTATCCACACTATCTTGAGACAAAAAAATAGCAATTTGATCCTCAATAGCAGTATCTTCAAAACCTACATTTACCAAAACAATCACTAGTTAAAGATGAAGAATAAAAACATATAAACAAAAGCAATGCATTATTACCTAAGTATTGCATTTTCAACTATTGATTTGCTTGTTTTGGGTCTTCTTCCTGCATGCAAAATACAATTAGGAATTAATGCTCAACATAAATTTCATATACATTATTTTTATCAAATACCTTTATGACATCAAAAAAATATAATATACCATCAAGTGTGTGAAATTGAGTGTATCATGGGATTGATGAAAAAAATGAGAAGTTGTGGTGGTTTCTTCAAACTGATCTGATTCAATTGTACATGACGTTGCACCTATTACATTTTCTTGTAGAACACGAAGGATGAAATAAAATCATTATGATTGGCATACCAAAACATAATCATAAATGATAAACAAAAAAAGTATCAACCCTTGAAACAGATGTACACTCACATTCAATGGCAACACATCCACTTGTGATTTTGATGTTCTTTTCTGCTTCCCCTTCTCGAGGCAGATTTTGTTTCTTCTTCTGGTATGATCAACATGGTCTTTTTTCTTTAAACCTCTAGCATTTTTTGGTTTGTCTACATGATATTGTTATTTTTGTGTTTGAGAATTATCATATATAATATCTGTTCTTTGAGATGGCTGTTGAGTTAAAGTCGGCACTGGATGTTCACTTGAAAATCTTTTCTGATTGATTTGATTTGTCTTGCCCATGTGCTTTTTCAATATGTGCTCAACCTCTTTCAAAATTGTTAAAGCTTGAGTTTAAAGATACTTATATGCCTCCTCGTTTTCTGATGCTCTTGCTGTGATTTTAATCAATGTGGGACTTATGAGACTATATCATGTTGCAATAATTGATTGTTCAGTCTCATTATTTTGAACCATAGAGTGAATGTTTACAACTCCATCCTTTGCAGCCTTGGTCCACCTTCTCAAAATATAGTGCTGCATATATATGATTAAATGCCTTTAAAGCATGACAACATAAAAAGCCTTTGAAATCAAAACTTTTGCATCTACAATGTACCATAGTATTAAATGAATCATAACTTACAAAATATTCTTTAGAAGGTTTGCCTCTTTGCTGGTATATGATTTTGTATTAAAAAATTTGTTCATTTTCCTTCAAACAATGAATACTACAATCTAAGACCGCTAGTGCCTCTTCTCTTACCAGTTCAAAAACATTTGGAGTGTAAATATTTGCAGCTTCTTTTACTAAATTTGTATACAACATTGCTGGAGTTGTTTGGTTCCCTCTAAGATCCTCACCCAATTCAAGCTCTCTTCTATCTTGCAACAACCTAATATAATGATGAAAAAATAGTAATAAATTCATGCTTGAATTCAAGTATCGCTTCAAGGAATTATTCATGCTTTCACTACGTTGAGTACTTATCATATCGGCACAAAATATGTCTCGACCATACACTAAAGTCCATTTTTTCTTTTCCTTATACAATTTCAATAACCATTCATTATCTTCAATGTCATACTTCTGTAACATGTTCTCCCATGCCAATAAGAAACTTTCTTCATCTTCACAATCAAACACACACTTATTGAAATCATATTTAAAGTCAATACAACAAAAAACATGACTCAATTTTTTTGCAGCATTTTGATAGATGTGCCATAAACATAGCTCATGATGTGTATTTGGCCAAATTTTAACAAGTGCATTGGCTATTGCTTCATCTTGATCCGTCAATACTACTTGTGGTGGCTTTCCTTTCATTGATTTTTCAAAGGTTTTAAATAGCCACTGAAAAGATTCACTACTCTGATTACATAGCAATGCTGCACAAAAAATAACACATTGTCTGTGACGATTTACACCAACAAATGGTGCAAATGTCCAACCATTATTATTAGTTTTGAAAGTAATATCAAAGCATAAAATATCTCCAAAACAATCATAGTCAATCCTTGACCTTGCATCAGCCCAAACTATGTTTGTTATTAATTCATCTTCAGCCAATTGTATTACACTAAAAAATGATGGATCTTCTTTTGTTTTTTCTTGTAAATATTCCATGATAGCTCCTGCATCACCATATTTGAAGGAAAGTGAACTCTTATTTCTTATATAGTTCTTGTAGTCCACTGGTAGAAAAGACAAACTCCTAGCTCCTCCAGCCTGATGTTCAAAATAGTCATATGCAGCCTTTGGTGTTATTCCTGAATTATCTGCCAAGTCTGCCATGGCTGCATGTGCTAGAGTTACATTCCGAGGATGTGATCTTAGCCTGTGTACTTTTCTAGGACTAACAACTTAAACATATAACTTTCCATTTGACCCTTTCCTTATCACCATTTGTGTGAGTGAACCACATCTTGTATCTATTCTTACTCTACTTACAACACTCTTCCTTTTAGAGTAACCTTCTTTATAGCACACAAATACCTTACGACTTATCTCATCCAAATAGTTTCTGTCAAAACCATGAACCCGAACACTAATTTCATTTGCACGAGTGTTTGTATTATAAAAGATATAGACTTCATGATCATCATCAATCTCTATACCAATCTTTGGAACCAAATTGCTATCATTCTTCACATGGCAATGAGGTTCCCCATTTTCCAAAACCACCTTGTAAATTAAGGGGCTTCATCCACCACAAGGAAATGAGGCTCACTAATTCCAAAATCGCTTTTTAAAGGAGCTTTATCCATCATTAGGAGAAAACAAGAACAACAAACAAAAAATTGTGAATGATATCATAAACAACAAAGAAAGGCAATACTAATCATAAACATGTACAAAGAAGTTAAAACATTAAAAATGCACAAAAAAAAGTCAATGTAGTTGAAGCGCATTATATTTTTTTCTTATATAATATATGTCAGCCAATTGCAACTTTCTCTTTCAGGTCAAAATATGGCTTTGAAAATAAGTCTTTATCGTTGGTGCCAGATGGTTCTTCAAAAAAGATAGTTCGAAACTTGAAAATTCCATCCTGCCTTGTATCTTTCGGTCTGTAGTTTACATTGTATTCAACCATGTCACAAATTTAATCATTTGTAGATGAAGAACTAAAGTACTGTTACATATTCAAAGACTTCTACTTGATTTGTGAATCTCTTTTGCCATATTTTATGTGGTTAAAGTGAGTACATTTATGTCGAGCAACAGAGCTTGATTAAACCGATCAACGAGTTATTTTCTCTTCAAATAATACAAAAATAATGTACCAACAATTTATTATTTCAAAGCTTTCATCTTTTTCCTAAATCCTCATTGACCTAATCTTGCTAATGCTTTGATTCCTACTTTCACATGCATCACAAATCCACTATAATCAAATGAACAAGGAAATTCAAAATTTTAACATTAATCTCTAGAATCACACCAGTTTGCGATGAATCGAGTGATCAGGAGCAATATTGTGATCATCGCAAAATTTTTCCTCTCGTAATATTCTCTCTCTTCCTTCTCTTTTCCTTTCTAACCTCTTATTTTCCTCCTTTTTGAAGGGAGAAAGATAAAAGACAGAAAGAAAAGAGAGAAGAGAAAAGAAGGAGAGGAACTCTTTTGCGGGTCTCACTTGACCTTAATTTAGAAAATTTTTGAAATAACTCGCCTCAGTTTTTGAAATATTTGCGGGAAAACTGGGAGACAGGATCCGCTCGTCGGTACGAGGTTCGACCGTTCCTGGCGCCTTTACCAGGGGTAATCGAATCAAGGGTCGAATTTATGCCTTTTGCTTTGCTAAGAAATTATCTAAGAAATTATTCTAAGTCTAAATGCATAAAGAATCATGCTTGTGCGAATGCAAAGATGTATGCTCTTTTTTTAAATGTTTTGAAGAATTTCCAAGTGAATCTGATAAAGTGAAGAAATGATTTCTAACTTAGGACTTAAGATTAAAGTTCTAAGTTTTTAGAATAATCAAGAGCTTGAGAAAATAAATCTGGATTTTGGAAAATGGTTTTGAAGTTTTAAGATAAAAGGAATTTTCAAAGTCATAAACGGACTTTGAATCAGAATAGAAATGAAAATGGAATTGAATCAGAAGGAAAGATAGAATTGGGAAATTTGAATAAAATTGAGAAATGGAATTGATTTAAAAGTTGGATTTTCAAGATGAAATCCGAATCCAAGATTTGGATTCTGAATAGAGTTCAAAGTTGAATTTTGGATTTAGGATCCGAAATGGGAACTTGATTTGAAGTCTGGAAATGAAATGGAATTGGATTTAAGATTTGGGATCCCAGATGAAATTTGGATCTGAAGTCTAAGATCCAAGATAGAGTTGGACTCTGGATCCTAAGATGGAATTGGATCTGAAGTCTGAGATCCAAAGTAGAATTGGATTCTGGATCCTAGAATGGATTTGGATCTGAAGTCTGAGATCCAAAGTAGAATTGGATTCTGGATCCTAAGAATTGGAATTTGGATCTGAATCTGAGATCCAATGTAGACCGGGGATCTAGATCCTAAGTGGAATTTGGATCTGTAATCTGAGATCCAAAGGTGGATTTTAACTCTGGATCCTAAGATGGAATTGGATCTGAAGTCTAAGATCCAAGGGGAAATTGGATTCTGGATCCTAAAGGAAATTTCGGATCTGAAGTCTGAGATCCAAGGTAGAGTTGGGTTCTGGATCCTAGATTAGATTTTGGATCTGAAATCTGAGATCCAAGATGAGATTGGTTTCTGGATCCTAAAATAGAATTGGATCTGAAGTCTGAGATCCAAAGTGAAGTTAGATTCTGGATCCTAAAATAGAATTTGGATCTAAAGTCTGAGATCAAAAGTGGAAATTGAATTTGGAAATCTGGATCCAAGTTGGGATTAGGATCTAACTTTGAATTTTAAAATTGATTTGAGAATTTAAACTTTTGAATATATAAATGAATTTCAAAGTCAATTTGGACTTTGAAAATGGGATAGAATTGATAATTTGAAATAGAAATTGAAGAAGAGATATTCACAATCACTTGGATTTTTGGAAAAAGGAATTTTGAAAATATGATGCCACTCTATCCTAAATGATGAATGAATTTAAAAGAATTTGAAATTGGATTTTTGAAAAGCTATTCCATTCTTTAAATGAATTAAAACAAGATTGAAGATATAATACATCCTTGACTATGGTCATTGAATGTATTATATAATAATCTAAGTTTAGATTCAAATGAAGAATAAAATACATTTAAGTGCTTTTATAGAGTTTAAAATGAAATTAACTCTCAACATACCCTGACTATGGCCATTGGTATATGTATTGAATTAATTTTAAATTAAACTCTGATAAAAGAGGAAAATATCTGTAGAAAATATGATGAATTTTTGAAAAAGGATCCAGTGTGGATCCGGTGTTATTTTATAAAAGGTAAAAATCTTAAGTTTTGTTTACATTCTGACTATGGCCATTGATGTAAATCGTCAACTTAGGATTAATTACCTTTTATGAGATGGTGCACGTGTCATTCGTGTTTCACCATTGTGAGATTTTGAGAAATGGAGGCAAAAAATGCATGAAAACAAGCAATTCATGATATTTACAATGCTCATTCATTCTACCTAAAACAGGAAATGTAAATTCTCATTAAGGCCTAACTATTACAACTCATAAAATCAAATTTACAGCTTCAAATAATAACTTTATCCACATATTCCCTGCAAAACAACCGGTTTAGTAATCACATATATCATATGGAAATCAAATAGTGAAGAGATATGTATGATGAAAAGGATGGAGAATGGCACATATATGTAAATACATATGTACACATATATATACATATGGGTGTATATCAATATGTGGAGATGACAAATGCAACTGAAAAGGGATGTTAAGTGAAGAAATAAAGTGGTTGTGATGCTATGGCAAATTTTGCAGCGAATAAACAATGGAATTTGCAGTAAATGTAAAAAGAAGGTAAGATGAAAGCTATAACAGGGAGTGAAAGTGCTGCAGCTACTGTGGATGATGAACAACAGGGATGGTGAGAGGTCACAGCAATGTGCTGCTGTAGCAGCGAATGATTTACCGCTGTAGAGTGAGGCTATGGGTCGGCAAATGGGGTAGGTGAGTGTGGTGCCTATGCTATAGGTAGATATTGTGGTAATGGTGTGGATTTATGAGGAAATGTAGCTGCTGTGTACAAAACATGGTGTACACTGGTGGAGTGTTTGTGTCGTGCAAGCTGAGAAACATGGAGAGATAGAGAGTGAATAATAGTGAATGTATGTATGGAGTTGGTAATGAAATGGGTTGTGACCAGTGGTAGTGACAATGATGTGATAGACCGTGGAATGATATAGTTGTGAAGGATGTTGTGTGAGGTTTAAAACGGATAATAACAAATGAATGTATTAACAGGAATGAGAGGGTTGTTGTTGTTTGTGAGGGTTAGTGAGGTAGGAGTTGGCTGTGTGGGTAATGATCGAATGTAAATGGTGGCTGTGCTAAAAAGGGTGTTTGGATGCCTTACAAATGTAAATAAACAGAGAACATGATGCATTTAACAGGTGTGTGCATCAGAGTGTAATAAATAGCTGATGTGTAAATGAAGACAGCCCATGCTTGTGTGATACCTTGCACAGGTAAGTGAAGATGACTTGGGGCTGTAGGTATGAAGTGTTTTTTTTTATCAATGAAACTAGATGGAACATGCAGACTATCAGGAGGCCAAGATGAAGACAAATCATTCATGGCTGGACAGAAAATATCTGGAGATGGATGATAGAATGGGTGACAATATGAACATAGTACAGGTTGATGGTGAAAACAGGGTATAGGTTTGAATATACTGGGTAATGACGGAGGTATGATAGTGCTTGTGAGGGAGGGTGAGATAGCAGTAAAGTGTAGTTACTGTATATGAAATGTAATGGAAAGGTAAATAACAGAACATGGAATGGGTTATAAAATGCTTGGGTGTAGAACATAGGTGAAAGTAGAGGAAGAGAGTGTCATAGATATAACTAGAAGTGTCGAGTACAGGTGGATGGTAAAATGTGGAGGTAATATGCCACGGCAAACTGATGTTGCAGAGACATTGATAGCAGAAATATCAGTGAGTGTGACTTGGTGCATACAGAATGGTTATAACGGCATGTAGGAGATGAGTGTGAATAGATGGGTAGCTGGGGAATGGGTTCATTCAAATGGTTGGCATTCAAAAGAGTCAATGAATCGAGTTCACTGTCAACAAAGAAACCCATAGAATGATTGTGATTCAGATTAGTATGGATCAGATGGGAGGATTAAAACATGATGGGTATGAGGAACACCCAAAAGTTCTCAACTGCAAGCCGGAATCCTTCACCAATCATATAAGACTCGTCAAACATAATGGCCCTAATGGAGGCCATCAAAGGTACACCCATGGCCTAAGCAAGAGAACCATGAAACGGTAAAAATAGAACTTATTGAGACGTTGCAAATGCATCAGAAATTCTAGTTTATCATCTTGTCATCCACATTTTCCCACTTCTGTGCTAGCATCTGCCACTTCATTACATGCCAACCTTTGAAGTAGGTACTCACAGCAACAAATGGACCTTTTCTCTTCATTAACAATAGGATAGTTGAACCCCAAGTTAATAGTATTGCCATGATTACGATTGTTAAACCTCCAGGTTCATCTGTGGCTAAGCAAATTTGACAAGTTTGATACCGTTGAACACAGAAGCATCCCTTGGCGATGATGCGTTTCCTTGCATACACCCTGCTTTATTTCCATAGCTTTACACAAAGGGTAAGTGTTATATGTACACAGAATTCAACTACGATCATCAATTTTACAATAATAATGGTGTCCTGTTGGATCTTTAACAAATGCTATTTTCAAGGTAGTCACAACTAGTTTGAACAAAACAATGGTGTAACTCTGGAAATGATAAAAAAAATGATTACAGCACCCAGACTTGTAGATATTGACTACCGTTATCTTCTGTAGCTGAGATATCATTCAACAAGTATTCAAGACCCGAAAAGCACAAGCAAACTCTAATACCCAATGAGTTCTTAATGGTGTGTGCTGAATTTATCTACCTAACTTATCTTTTAAATGTTGCTGAGTGAAATACATGAGCGTGGGTGTTAACAGGGGAACTCATAATCAATGAAAAACTCTTTCGGCAAATTGGGATATGTCTCAGCCATTATGAGTGAAATCATCCTCAGCAACTGAGGTTTATTGACTTTTTTCTTCTTCTTTTTTTGACTGCTTATGAAGATAAGATCAAATGTAAATTGGAGCAGAGCCATTTGTTCAGCAAACCCAGATTACTAACTGCTATCCTGGATCACTGGTATTAAATTTCACAGTTTGAACACAAGATGATCTCTTGACGACAATCAATGAACCAGAATCAGCAAAAGGAAAATAATAATTAAATAAAAAAAATGGAAACTACGATAAGTGCAACAAAAATAAAAATTCAATCATAAACCAGAATGCAAGATTTTAAATGAAATAGCAAAACATAGAGGGAAACTAATTTGATGGATAACTGCAGGGAGGAAATCGTGATAGATCTGAGTGGATCTGGGTGATTGTCCTCTAACTAAAATAGAAGAAAGACAAGAAAAAGCTCACCACAGAACATGAGGAAAAAGAATCAAACAAAATCGAGATAAACCGGATGAAGAGGAGAGATTCCAATGTAAACAAGGAACAACGAATGAAAATCAGAGATATATTGACTACAAATCGGAATAAAACAGCAAAATAAAAAGAAATAAAATAAAGAAAAAAAAAAGAGAAATGAAAATATGTTGGAACCTAGAATTCCATTTGTTATGGCACGGAGATGTATTGGGATTGCTACAGGCAACCCAATGCCATTCATGATGCATTAATGGGTATAAAGCAAGAAAATCAAACAAGAAGGATCAACATCAAAAGGAGAAGAAATTTTTACCTGGTTGGCTTGTATTGCCGAAGCTGAAGAACCTTCGGTCGATCAAAAGATAAATTCGTGGTCTCGCTGCAGGGATAATCACCTTGCTTTGGCCAATTCCGAGGAATCAAGAGGGGGTGGCTGAGAGCTTTGCTGTGGGATTTAACGAAGAAAAAGGAGGCGTAGTCTTGCTGCCCGGATGACAGGCTTCCTTCAGCCAAATAAGTGAAAACCAGAGAAATCAGAAGAGAAAGAGAAAGAGGAAAAGGGGAGAAAGAAGAAAGAAGCAGAGGAAAAATAAGTGTCGAGATGGAGGGGTGAAGACGATCGTTGAAGGAGAAGAAGCACATGGAGAGGTAGAAGTTGGATGGGTTTTAGGGGAGACCCTGCGTGCTTCTCTTAAAGGGAGAGAAGGAAAGCTCTGGAAGGTGGTCGGTTGGAGATGAGCGGCCATGGAGAGTTGCGATGGGGGAGGGCTTTCGAGGGAGAGAGAGAGAGCCCGCGGCAGTTTGTAATTTTTCCAATTTCTCAAAAAGACGCCCCCCCCCCCCCCCCTTTTTAGGAAATTTTTGTAAAGTGGTTGGAAAGGGAGGTTTTTAGAAAAATCAACTTAACAAGGTTTCAAAACCATTTTGTCTTCTTCGTAGTTTTTCCAATTTTTGTTTTTGATTTTTGTGCTTGTTTTCCAATTTTTTGTATTTTTGGAATAAGAATCCTAAAGTTTTACGAAAAACTAAGGGTTAAAACTATTTTTTTTGGTGTTTTTGCAAAAATATTTACAAAAGAGAATTTTTCTGAGAATTTTAAAGCCATTTTGAGAAAATTTCTTCAGAAATGGGTTTGGATCCGGGTTTTGAGGAAATTTGGATTTAAAACATTGGATTCGGATCCGGAATTGATTTTGAATACATTAATATGGAATTTAATTCAGAAAATCTGAAGAATGACTGGAATTTAGCTTTGAAATTGTTTTGATTTTCTCAGAAAATGGAATTAGGGGCAAAAGGTCATTTTACAAATCTTTGAAAAATTTGGGGTGTTCACAGATATGCTTGAAATAATCAAATTGATAAAGTACAGTAAATTGATCTGATAAATGCACCAGTCTCACAAAGAGGGAAGCAAAATGTATTAATGGCCACCATTTATTCAGCCATATTATTATTAGATTAGGTTATAAGGCTAGCCACAGTGCTGGTGAAAAGATCAAGAGCAATATGATTGCACAAATATTTGTGCATTAATTACCTGATCACCCTCCATCTTTAAGATAGTGCCTGTCAGTTGTGGGGCCCAGGGCAATCAGGTGCTTAATTAATGCACAAATTTTGTACCATGTAATTGCACCCGATCCGGGCTCACAGTGCTGCTCCACATGCTTTGATCCCAAAGAGACTTGAAAATCAATGTTGTTAAAATCAGTCCAGTAATTGAATCGGTTTCTTAATGAAATGAAAAAATCGAATCGATCTTGAATCGGCTTCTTTTTACCATCAGATGGCGTGACATAAAAAATAAAATATGTGAAAGAAATGTTAATTTTTTTTTAACATCAGATGACGGCCTTTACACGTTAATGTGTCAATGGCTCAGGTTAGGCACAGATCATTCAGTATTAGAAAGAGGGTTGGACCCAAAGGGTCCCATTAGTATATGCAGCAGGGCATGGTTTGTGAAATTTCATATCAGCCACTGGTGCGACCTGAATTGTTCTCATTAACAGTGTTGTGAGAGGCGTATGCCTTAGAGGCGAAGTGCAAAATAAAAATACTGAAGCGCTATATTGAAGCATTTGTGGGTTCGAAGCGCACGCTTCACATGAGTGAAGCGTGCACCTCGCTTCAAGTCCCGCTTCGATTATAAGGCGTATGCCTCATGTACAACCCCAAAAAATTAAAACACAAAAGGGTTTCTTACTTTCTTTTAAAGTTTTAAACCTTCATCCCCTCCCCCCCGCCGCATCCCCTCATTTCCCTTTTCGTGCCTCCCCCAACTTTCTTTAAAAAGTGCAGAGGGGAGGGAGGGCTTTGTCAGCCTGCACCTCCCTCCTCCTCTCCTCTCCTCATCTCTCACTCCCAGCATCGACTACCTTGCATCCACGCCTCTCAGGGGAGCCGACGCTGCCTCCTTCCTCGTGTTTGGATCAACACACGCCGCCTTTTTCTCTGTAATCTGTATTTCTTTTTTCGCTTCTGTCTGTATGCATTTGTCTATTTTAAAATGTAGCTTACAAATATACAAGAATATGCATGCCTTTATTCTTTGGTTTTGATGAACTGTTTTGATGATGGGGATGATAAGATATCATAAGATGATGAATTTTTTTATTAGTTAAACCTTTTCTTGATTCTAGTAGAACCCTTAAATTTCCTGATTTCTTGATTTTCCTAGTACGAACAGGCCACCCAATGGTGTCCGCTGATGCCATAAAAATGATCTCTAGCGACTCAATGTTCCCATTTTTAGTAGAAAACTCGATAATACAGGAAATTTTGGGAATTTTGTTGCATCCAAACATACTCTGGATGACTTATTCAGGCATGTCAGCTGGAGTTATCAAGAAGTGGGATAAAAAAGCATAATGAAGTTGCTTGCTTAACACAGGGCCTCACTGGTGCCAGCAGGACAACAAGAACCTATCTAGGATTATCCATAGGTAGTCGTGATTCTGTTTACATGAAGTATTTATGCTTTACAATGATTATGCTGTCTGTAACTATGAATTGTTCCTATTTAAGTCATGCACGATATTGGAGAGAATGTGCAATCTTGATACATCTTGATGTTTGTTTACATAAATTATCTATTCATGTTTTTCTGTGAGTACGTCTTCAGTAATTATAAATTGTTCCTATTTAGGTCTTGAATGACAATGTTTTTTTCTTAATTGACATTTTTTTTCCTTAAGTTACAAAAAGTTTAAGGCCTCTGCATAGATTCAGAGTTTGATTATTTGAAAATGAGATGATTGCTAAGGTGTATAGAACTGGGAATATTTCATTGCACCATTTGAATGGATATATAAAACACACAGTTAGTCATGCATAAGGAGTATTTTAGTTGTTTATGAAAATATAATGCATTTGATTCTATCTATTTGTGTTCTCTAAGTGTTTTTATAATTTACTAAATATTTTAATATTTATTTGTGAGGGATTGAGGCTTAGACTTCCCTTCATAATAGGGCATAGCACTGCACTACGCCTCAAAGCTTTTCACAACATTGTCTAGGACTCTCGGAACCGTTCAGATTTTCTCACGTTTTCAATAACGAAAGCTATCTCCATATCTCCACTCTTTAATGTGAAAGATGACCACGCTATTTTCCTACCTTTTTGAGCATTAATGAAGTGATTATCAATCTTGAGAAAAAAAATAACAAGTCCAAAGAATGGTGAGTTTTCTCCTCCTACAATCAGGAATTAGCATCAATGAAGTGATTATCAATCTTGCAAAAAGAAATAAGTCCAGGAAAGGTGATAGTTTTCTCCCCCTAGAATCAGGAATTAGCATCAATGAAGTGATTATCAATCTTGCAAAAAGAAATAAGTCCAGGAAAGGTGATAGTTTTCTCCCCTTAGAATCAGGAATTAGCATCAATGAAGTGATTATCAATCTTGCGAAAAATAGTATGTTCTCTAATTCTTGTCTGACCTATTAGAGGAGATCATATTATTGTTATTTACTTCTATGTTCTTGAGCTATTTAAATTATGCCATTTTAAATATTTTTTAATGCTTGGTGGTTATGCTTTACCATGAGTGGAACAAAGAAGTGTGCTACTAATCTTATTTGAATGGATTAGATAGACATGAAAACCTCACCAATCTTATGGGGCTTTGGGATTTTCATTATTTTATTAATATTATATATTTTATTATTTTGATCATAAAGCTTACGCTTCAATGCCTCGAGGCTTATGCCTCGCTTCATAATAGGCTCAACGCCTCGCTTCGCCTAATCGCATTTAACAACCTTTCTCATTAAGACCCGTGATTTTCAACATAAAAAGATAAAATTATATTATTTTACAGGATATGTATTGGGTCTGCTTCATCTATCCTTGTAGGGTTCGGGTATGATTTTTGTTATAGCAGAAGGCAGACTTGATAGGGTTCTGCTCCGGACCCGGTATGAGTACCTTATAACAAATTCAGGTATGGACTCACCTGGGTTCAAACCAGATCAGACAGATTAAGGTATTTGTAAATCCTTTTGTGACAAAGACACATGGATGTGATGATGCGTGGCGAAGAATCGACTCAAAAGTGCAAAAAATGTTTGAAAAGAGGACACAAGGACACAGAATTTTATCATTTGTTAATTAATGAATAGTATTTTTGCATAATTTAATGTTAAAAAATTGCATTTGAATTTCAAAAAATAACCTTTAAAAATTGAAAACAATAAAATATTATTTAATTATTATGCTCACGTTTCACATGTTCGTGTCCTTGTCAACTATGCCTTTTAAACTTGCCCGTTGGTGTTACATGTTGTGTCCCTATGACATACAAAACTTGGGGTGGGCAACTAGCCGGGCAACTCGATGGGCCAAACCGACCTTGTCTGTCATGGGCTGGGTTTGGGCCAAGGTTTTAGGTTTGGGCTGAAACCCGGCTTGTTATATACGTGGGCCAACTTGTGGGTTATCGCTCAATGAGCTTGAGTTGTTTATTATTTTTTAATAATATAAAAATTTTAAAAATTAATTATTGTATAGTAACTTGGTATCTATTAATATTTACCTATTTAATTACATTAATTTTATTTTATGAAAACTAAAAAAAATAATTAATTAGGTGTACACCACTTGCTAATTATTATTATTTACAAATGAATTTGAGCCTTGGTCGAACCTGGCCCGCTTCACATTGACTCTTCAAACCTGAGCTCATTATGAACCGAGCCAAAACCCAACCTGTTATTAAATAAAGGCCGAGGTCTAAACGGGCTGGCCGATGCCCACCCACTACACAAAAGTAGTTTGGTCACGAGTGTGGAGTCAGAAGCAAAATGTTGCGTCGTTTTGCAAAATTTATTCAGTGTTGAATGGATTGTTGACCAGTTAGTTAGTGTTGGGAAATAGACTAAATAAATGGAGAGGGTGGTGTATGTTCGCCCCCGATGATTCACTGAATCCCACGTCTGTGTTCGGGGCTTTGAATGAGCACCACGTATACAAGCACATGGGGCTCGTATTCCCGTCTATGTTGACATAACTTTGCATCGGACTCTGGTGTTGTTGCAAAGACTTAAGTACCCTTTCTTGCTATTCTTCTCATAAAGTGATGGTTTGAGAAAATGACAAAAATGCCCTTCATTCAAAAAAGAAAAAACAAACAGTTCAAAAAAAGGACAGACATGTCCTCCATCCAGAAAGTCGAGGATGATGTTGACTCTTCAAAGTCTTCTTCTTTTTCTGTTCAAAAAAAGGACAAGCATGTCCTTTATCCAGAAAGTCGAGGATGATGTTGACTCTTCAAAGTCTTCTTCTTTCTCCGTAAAACACTGTAAAACCCTCTCTCTCTCTCTAGAGAAGAAATCAAGGGAAACAAAGAGTTTTTCCTAAAGAAGGCCATGAACATCAACCCTCTCACTCTCTCTTCCTTCTCTCTCTACTTTTGTGCACATCCAATAGACGATCCTACATTGCTCCATCGCCATCTTCTTCTTCTTCTTTCTTCGTAAAACACTGTAAAACCCTCTCTCTCTCTAGAGAAGAAATCAAGGGAGGTAAAGGGTTCCCCCTGGAGAAGGCCATGAACATCAACCCTCTCACTCTCTCTCCCTTCTCTCTCTACTTTTGTGCCTTATTTAGAGTTTTTGCCCTTACAGGAGGGGGGTCCGGGGGCTCCCCCCGGCGCGGATCCCGCTGCGTGGTCAGCGGGCGGGGGTCCAGGGGGGGCCGCCTCTGGCGGGGGGCTCGGGAGGCAGCGCCCTCCGGACCAAATTTTTTTTGGGCCTTCCAACAATGATTTGTAGTATTATCGGGCTTTCCTACAGCAATTTGTAGTATTTTCGGGTCTCCAACGAAACACTATAGTGATTTGCAGAAGACACTACAAATCGCTATAGCAATTTGCGGAAGACACTACAAATCGCAAATCGCTATAGCGATTTGTAGTGTCTTCCATAAATCGCTATAGCGATTTGTAGATTCTTACGCAAATCGCTATAATGATTTGTAGATTCTTCCGCAAATCGCTATAGCGATTTGTAGTGTCTTCCGCAACAGTCAATGTGCAGGTCAGTCGGTGCTTGATGGAGCAATATAGGATCTTTTGATGGATGTGCACAGAAGCAGAAATAGAAGGGAGAGAGAGAGTGAGAGGGTTGATGAGCCCCCGAACCCCCCTCCTGTAAGGGCAAAAGGCCATGAACACGCTGGGAGGAGCCCTCAGACCCCCCTTCTATAAGGGTAAAAGCTCTGAATCAGACTCCATAACTCTTCAAGTTGAATGATGCTACCCACACTGGGAGGAGCTCTCAGACCCCCCTTTCTGTAAGGGTAAAAACTCTAAATCAGACTCCACAACTCTTCAAGTTGAATGATGCTACCCATGCTGGGAGGAGCCCCCAGACCCCTCTCCTGTAAGGGTAAAAACTCTGAATCAGGATTTACAACTCATTTAGTTGAATGATGCTACCCACGCTGGGATGAGCCCCCAAACCCTCCTCCTGTAAGGGTAAAAACTTTGAATCAGGCTCCACAACAGTCAATGTGCAGGTCAGTCGGTGCTTGATAGAGCAATGTATGATCTTCTAATGGATGTGCACAGAAGCAGAAATAGAAGAGAGAGAGAGAGAGTGAGAGTTGAATGATGCTACCCACGCTGGGATGAGCCCCCAAACCCTCCTCCTGTAAGGGTAAAAACTTTGAATCAGGCTCCGCAACAGTCAATGTGCAGGTCAGTCGGTGCTTGATGGAGCAATGTATGATCTTCTAATGGATGTGCACAGAAGCAGAAATAGAAGGGAGAGAGAGTGAGAGTTGAATGATGCTACCCACGCTGGGATGAGCCCCCAAACCCTCCTCCTGTAAGGGTAAAAACTTTGAATCAGGCTCCACAACAGTCAATGTGCAGGTCAGTTGGTGCTTGATGGAGCAATGTATGATCTTCTAATGGATGTGCACAGAAGCAGAAATAGAAGGGAGAGAGAGAGAGTGAGAGGGTTGATGTTCATGGCCTCCTCCAGGGGAGATTTTTTTCTTGGATAATTCTGCAGTGCAGAGACTGGGTCTTAATAATCATCTTCGGGGCACTTAAGTCTTTACAACCACTCCTTTTCAAGAACCGTCATTTTTTTTTTGCACCAATGGAGGAGAGGGTACTTAAGTCTTTGCAATCGCATCAAACTCCAACGCTAATCAATGCTGACAAACATGGGGATACGAGATGCACATGCTTACATACGTGGTGCTCTTTGGGACCCCCGAACATGAGATGTAGCTAACTGCCCTGTTCGGGGGGGGGGGGGGGGACATATAACCTGCTTTGAAATAAATGTGCTTGACTAAAGAGCTTTGTCAGTTAGCTTATTATGGCCAGCTGGAATCTATGATGTGCACCTTGTGCACGCCTGTGTCTTTTCATTCTCCAAACGGTAAAATGACTACTGGATGATAGAAAATTACAAACCTGACCGTGATTGATTACGATCTAAAGCAGCTGACACTAATTAATCTAACATAAATCGATGTGGTGAAAAAGGTAAATGGAGAGGACTATTTTTATGGTAGAATTAGTAAATTGACCCTCACCGAGTGGTGCAGATTTGTAAAAATTTATTAAAAGTAATAAAATAGGAGTGTCAACGGGTCGGGTTTACCAGGATCCAATTCAAAATAAACTTTAAATAACACCTGTGATTTTATTTTAATTTTAACTCTTAAATTCAAGTTAAAAATAATTTTTAATTCAAATAAAATTTGAGAGTCTAAGTTGGCTAATTAGTGTTTTGGACTCATACCAGGTTTCAGAAGAGACTTAGAAGGGTCATGCTCAGCCCAGTGACAATGTCAGACACGGTCACTGTGACTCACAGGGGTTCAGAGGTAACTCAGAGTCATTTTGAATTTTGAATGAGTTAATTGATCAAATGTTTAGATATAGATCTTTAATTGAATTTTTAAATTTGTATCTCTTTGTTTAGTTTCTAAATTCAACTTAAATGAGGATTGAATTTATATTGAACTTTTGGATCTGGATTAGGTTTTAGATCTGGATCAAGTTTTTGGATCATAATCATTTTAGATTCAGACCCAAGTGAAATCCACTCTAGACTCTAAAAACCTCATTAGGAGGGACTTTTAAACTATAGACGAATCTAGAAAGGGTGTGACGCCTTTCCTAGTGGACCCCTCAACTAATTAAATTAATTAGTTAAAAATTAAAGATAAATTAATGGTTAATTAAATTAGTTATTTATTTATTTAACTAAGTGATAAGTCAGTGAAATTTTAAAATATGACTCTTAGGGATGAGATTAGGTTAATTTTGATAGGGTTTGGACTCTAAGGAGGGAACGAGCCCCCCCCCCCCCCTTTAATGAACTTTCTAATATAAAAAAAAGAGGACTCTCTCCTATCTTCTTTTCTATTATCTTCCTCTTCTTCTTCTTTCTTAAGGTTTTTTCAACAACCATTGAATTTGCTCTAAGGTGATAGGATGGGAGACGAAGGTCATGGTTGTTCCAAAAACACATTTAAGGTAGGATTCATCCTTCACGTAGCATAGATCGAATCCAAACACATGAACCGTATGCGTCTTACCGATTCTAAGGATTGATCCATGGTAAATCAGATCTGAATAGGTTTGAAAAAGGTTTTAAAAGTATTTTTAATTCAATATCATGCTTTAAAATTGATTGCAAAATCATTTTTGGTAAATTTATGCCCAAACGACTAAACCGAGAAATCTGGTAACCTGAAACACGTAGTTTCATGTTCTTACATAATTTTAGATGATTAAATCTTTGTTTTCAGCATGAATGAATATATATTTGCTTTATTGCATGTGTTTACAACATGAATCATTTCTCCGCGATTTTATTTTATGTGTTTTATGGTGTTTTCGCATGCTAGCATCTTAAACTAGTTATTTTGTGCAAAAATCATGATTTATTTTGATAGTTTAGATTCCAAAGCATATATCATGATCATATGACATATCTTTATGACTGTAGATAGTATTTAGATATTGTCCATGTGTTGATTCATAATTAAAAATTAATATTCTATGTTTATGCTTGAGTTTTCTTATTTTTCTCATGATTTATATCATATTTCTCATGCTATCTTGATTTTCTTAACCAATTCATCTTGGTAAAATAAATATACCTCTCAAATCAAATCACCAATGGTCAAACCCTTTTATGAAGACCTTTCAGATATCTGGAAGGTATCTCAAAAAAATATTGAGCCTTATCGGTGGTATGAAAGTGAGGGTTATGGCTGGTGCAACCTAAGACAGAAATTTTATCCTACGTGCAGAGCATTTCTTGATAGTAAAATTTTTAGAAAATCTAATAAATCAATAGTTTTGAGTTAATGGCTGATTTTTGGATATTTCATTTAATCATATGAATAGATTTGAAAAAAATATAAAAAATATATTTTATTTTTTTTAAATCTTGAAGGCTCACACAAATTATAAAAAATTCAAGATTTTGCAGAAAACCTAGATCTAGAATTATCTCAGGAAGGATCCAATCAATAAAACCTAAAAAATTCATATGATGGAGTTTTCTATCAAACTCAAATGATTCTGAAAGCTAACAAGTATACCTTTCACCAAAAAATTTAGAAGGACGACATCCCTCTCGGATTGGGTTTGGTGATTGCCTCTTTGGGAAGCAAGATTCTGGTAGGTTCTATTAAGAACGGAAAATAGTTTTGGGTCTTTGAATTTTCACGGGCAAACAAAATCATTTTTCTAAGATCTAACACTTGGAATTAAAAGTTAATACCCTCTGATATGATTGAATTTTTATAGAGTTATATCTGTTTATTTTGATGGTCTGTCAGACCTATGAACATTATGCAAATTTTGATGTTATATAGTTCTTGATTTCGGATAATAACTTGACTTATGAAATTATTTTTCTAAAATCATGTGCTTGATTATGATATGAGATGTTAATAATGTATATGTTAATGTAGAATTTGCCATGAATATGTTGTATGTATGCATGTGGATTATTTATGCATGATGGCATATGAGACTGCATGTTAATCATGAGAATTAAGCATGATAATTAGATTAAATGGTATGCATGATCATGCATGTGTTATTCTTTAAAATTCGTGGTTCATGCTAAATTGAAATGAGTTTCATATATCATTGAGTGTTGTATGTGACATGTGATATGTTGTAAGTTATGTGAGACAGGCATACATGGGGCTCAAATGTGAATCAGGTTCTGTGGAACCAATAGGGTGCTTGTGAGTACCTGCTTTGACTTTATTAAACATGCTTATATACACACTCTAACTGGACTCTTGGTGGCTACGTATTAGAGAGCACGTGCCTTGAGTTGGATTCAAATGAGATATGTTAGAATACCTCAGTGACTGGAGGTGGTGTTGGTTCTTGCTTTGTAAGGTCGTGGTTTGAGTTGGCCATAGTGTAGCTTGTGATTATTGAGCTTGGTGCAGAGTGCACCTAATGTGTAGTTGAACCTATTGTAAGTAACACTTAATAGGTGATTTGTTCCAGTGACTTACCTTGGAGAGGGTAGGAGGTATACTCGTTGACTAACATGTTTTGAAGGCATTGACACCTCTTGGGCCTCCAATCGTCAGTGTAGGGAGTTGCGGCTGTCAATTTATCTTAAGTAGGCAGTCAGGCTCTGTAGAGTAGAAATCGATTCTCTGGACCACTGTTAAGTTGCTCTCTCGATTAAAGACTGCTTCAATGGATGTTTGGTTTAGCTCTTCAAATCGATAGATTAATTAAAATACATAGCATAATAAACTCACATCTGATTGCTGAGTCAGGATTAGGTCCTGAGTATGTACCCTTCAAGAAAGAAAAGAAAAATAATGCATTAGATTACGTTCACCAGTGGTTAAATGATTCATTGAATATTGGCATAAATTTTTATGCATGTCATGTATATTTTTTAGTTCCTGCATATATTGGTATACATGAATCCTTTTGATTATTGTTTTGATTACTAATGATTATGCATGTACATCACTTGAGAGTAAGATGAAATATTATGCAATCCTGCATGGTTAAATTATTATTGTTGTGATCTTTAACTGTGCTGAGTTTATATGCTATAACTTATTATGATCTATTTGCAATAAGAAAGATATATGTTTTATGTACTTGTATTCTTTTCATGCTTATGTATAGGGTATTTTTTATTGGGGATATGGCTAATGCCCTTACATTTTAATATTTTAGGTAATGAATAAGCTAGAGGGCGATGACAGGAGGCTCGAGGTGATGTCAAGAAGGTCATAGTCCTTTAGGCTGTTGGATGGACTAAATTATTTTATTTACTTTATTTTTCTATCTTTAAAACTGTGAACTTTGATATTTAGAAGACTAGTATTTGATTTATTGCAATTTAATTGATGGTTTGAATCTATTATTCTAGTATTTCAAGTGTGTGTTGGTAACTGTAACCCACCCAAGGTTTGAACCAAATCTAAAAAGAGTTTTAGCTGTGTTCTAAAAAATCGTGTAAAGAGATTTAAAAAAAATCTCTAACATTTTCAGTTTTAAAAATTAGGGCATTACAGGTTTAGTATCAGAGCCTAAGTTATAGGATTTATGACTCTTGACCCGTCAAGCATCTGGTCATCATTGTAAGTGTGATCCAGCTTAATTGTAATTTCTTTTGGTGTTATTATTGCTTGAATACTATAGTATGGTGTGTGAACTTAGAAATATCCTAGAGACACTATATAGGGAGTTTAGTATAAGCACACTTGTTGTTCTTTTCTATAGATGGCATTGCAAGCTTTAGTGTTAGGGTTCTCTTTCATTCGAGAGTGACCCATTCTTTTTTTTTTACTCAGTTTCTTGTATGTTAGACCTATCTCCTATAGTTTTGGGTTATGTACTTGAGATCATAATGCCTTCGAGTGATAGGTCTATTGCTCAAAAGTTTTTGCCCATAGAGGTCAATATTGTTGGGCAGAACCTACCTGCCAACCTGATCATTTTGGATATAATTGGGTATGATGTCATCCTAAGGGTGGACTGGCTATACGAGCATTATGCTTGTATAGATTGCTGTAATAGGAAGATCAGGTTTATACATCCAGATTACCCTATCTTAGAATACCTAGTAGGAAAGCCTTTGGAGAAGGTTAAGTTGATCTCAGCCCTAAAGGCTCAGTGATAGGTCAAGAATGGTTGTGATGCCTTCTTGGCCAGTGTTACTTTGTTAGAGCCTAGACCGACCAGTTTGAGAGACTTGTATGTGGTGAACGAGTTTGAGGATGTATTTTCTGAGGAGCTACATGGGTTACCTTCTATTCAAAAGATTGACTTTGCTATAGAGTTGGTGCCTAGAACGACTCAAATCTCTAAAGCCCCTTATTGGATGGCACCAGCTGAGTTGGGGGAGCTGAAGAAGCAGTCACAGAAGCTAGTTGACAAGAGATTTATTCGACCTAGCATTTTTCCATGAGGAGCACCAATCCTTTTCGTAAAGAAGAAGGACAAATCAATGAGGTTATGCATTGATTATAAGATGCCTAACCATGCGACTATGAAGAATAAGTACCCATTGCAGAGGATCGAAGACTTGTTCAACCAGCTTCAGAGAGCCAAGGTAAATTTAAATTAAAGATTTTTTAATGTTTTACCCTAATTAATAACGTTGATTTTGGATCTTTTAATTGGGTTATTGGTGTTTTGAAGGTATTATTCAAGATCGATCTACAGTCTAGATATCATCAGCTAAAGATTAGAGAGGGAGATATTCCCAAGATGGTATTCAGAATGCATTATGGGCACTACGAGTTCGTAGTTATGCCATTTGGGCTTACGAATGCTCTCAACAAAATTTATGGATCTCATAAACTAGGTATTTAAATCAGTTTTTGATTGTCTTTATAAATGATATCTTGTTTTATTCAGAGAGCATGGAAGATCATAGAGATCACTTGAGGATAGTATTGTAGACCCTTAGAGAACATCAGTTATACATTAAGTTCTCTAAGTATGAGTTTTGGCTCGAGAAGGTCATATTCTTGGGCCACGTGATCTTGAAGGTCAGAGTGTTCATGGATCCTTCTAAGGTAAATGATTAACTTTGTATCCTTAATTTGTGTTAAGTTGTCATTATTTATTATTTTTGTTGGTATATTGAAAGTGACGATAATACTAGATTGGGAGCCACTGAAGAATATCATCGAGATACATAGTTTTATGGGGTTAGCAGGGTACATGTGTTTTATTCAAGATTTTTTTCAGATTGCTCTACCAATGACCAAGTTGCTACGAAATGGGACCAAGTTTGTATGGGATGCCAAGTGCGAAGAGAGCTTCAGGACTCTGAAGGAGAAGCTCATGACAACCCCAATGTTGACCTTGCCATCAAGGCAATGAGGGTTCGTAGTCTACACGGATGCTTCGGGTATAGGTTGGGAAGGTATTCTTATGCAACACGAAAAAGTGATAGCCTATGCTTTCCGTCAATTGAAAGTATATGGGAGAAATTATCTTACTCACGACCTTGAGTTAGCCATGGTTGTATTCACATTGAAGATTTGGAGGCACTATTTGTATGGTGAGCAGTTTGAGGTATTCATCGATCACAAGAGCCTTAAATATTTTTTTACCCAGAATGAGTTGAATATGAAGCAGCACGTGAAAGATTACGAGTTCACGATTGCCTGCCGCCCAGGGAAGGCAAATTCAGTAGCAAATGCCCTTAGTCGGAAGACGAGTAGTGTCTTGTCTGGTTTATAGAGTTTGACCAAAGACCTTATTAAGTGGAATCCTTTCAGATCAGATCAGGAAAGGATTTTCTTATGCAGCATGACGGTAAGGACCGAGCTGATGGAGCAAATAATCGAAAGGCAGAATGATGATCCACAGTTCCCACAAATATTGGATAGGTGTCAGTAGAAAGACGAAAGCATTGGGTTCAAACATAGATTGTGGGTGTCAAATGACCCACAGATTAGAGGCGACTTGTTGGATGAGGCTCATCAAACCAAATACACTATCAGTCCTAGTAGTACTAAGATGTTCAAGGATCTACAAAGGAATTACTGGTGGAGTGGTATGAAGAGGGAAGTGGCTGAGTATGTGTCTAGGTGCTTGACCTGTCAACAGATCAAGATAAAGCATCAGAGGCCTAGTGGTTTGATGCAGCAGATAGAGATCCCTCAAAGGAAATGAGAAGGAATCATAATGGACTTTGTAGGTGGCATACCGAGGACCCGCATAGGTAAGGTTGAGATTTAGGTGATAGTGGATCGACTCACTAAATCGGCTCATTTTCTTTCGATTAAGATTAGTCAGTCTTTGGAGAGTCTGACAGATACATGCATGAGATATTGTGATTGCATGAGTGTCACTATCGATTATATTAGACAGGGATCCGAGGTTCACATCCAAGTTCGGTGGACAATTACAGAATGCCTTGAGTACGAGTTGAAGTTTAGTACAACATTCCATCCTCAGACAGATAGACAATCAGAGCGGACGATGAAGACTTTGGAGGACATGTTGAGAGTGTGTGTCCTAGACTAGAGCAACGAGTGGGATAGACATGTTGTTTTGGCAGAGTTTGCCTATAACAATAGTTACTATGCCAATATAGGGATAGCGCCTTACGAGGCATTATATAGACGACTGTGCAGATCACCAGTCTACTGGGATGGGTTAGGTGCAAGGTCAGTTGATGTATCAATGGTGATTGAGCATTACACTGAGTAGGTACAAAAAATATGAGATGAAATTTTGGTAGCTCAGAGTAGGCAGGAGAGTTATGCAGACCAACGATGTAGAGAGCTCACATTCGAGGTAGAAGATTTCATTTTTGTGCGAGTGTCTCTGACCAAGAGTGTGTTTAGATTTGGTAAGGGGAAGCTCAGTCTCAAGTATGTAGGACCATTTAAAATCCTAGAGAGGATTGACACATCAACTTACCGGTTAGAGTTGTCACCTCAGTATTCACAGATTCATTATGTATTTTATGTGTCGATGCTAAGGAAATATGTACCTAACCCATCACACGTTATCCAGTATGAAGATATTGAGATCCAAAAAGATCTGACCATTGAAGAACAACCTTTTGAGATTGTTGATCGTAAGAAAAAAGTATTGGGATCAAAGACTATTCCTTTAGTGAAGGTGTGTTGGCAACATCATGGAATCGAGGATTGTACATGGAAGCTTGAGTATAGCATGAGGGAGAAATACCCTCACTTATTCGAGTAAGTACTAAATTTTGCGGACGAAATTTCTTTAAGGGGGGATAAAATGTAACACCTCCAACTTTGTTTTAGTTTTAACTTTTAAATTCAGGTTAAAGCCAATTTTTAATTTAGGTGAAATTCAAGAGTCTAAGTTGGCTAAGTAGTGTTTTAGATGTAGACTAGGTTTTAGGAGAGGCTCAGAGGGGTCACGCCCAACCTAGTGGGGGTGCTAGACACGGTCAGTATGGCCCACAGGGGTTCAAGGGTGACTCAGGGCTATTTTGGATTTGGATGAATTAGGTTTGGATAATGTGGATTTGGATCTTATGTTTAGATATGGACCTTTAATTAGATTTTTGGATTTGTATCTCCTTGTTTAGTTCCTAGATCTAACCCAAATGGGGATTGGGTCTGGATCAGACTTTTGGATCTGGATTGGGTTTTTGGATCTGAGTCATTTTAGATCCAGACCCAAGTGAGATCCACTCAAGACTTTAAAGACCTCAGTAAGAAGGTCTTTTAAACCCTAGAAGAATCTAGAGAGGGTGGAACACACCCCCTAGTGGACCCCCTCAACTAATTAAATTAATTAGTTAGAAATTAAAGATAAATTAGTAGTTAATTAAATTAATTAATTATTTAATTAAGTAGTTAGTTAGTGAAATTCTGAAATAGGACTCCTAGGGATGAGATTAGGTTAGTTTTGATAGGGTTTGGACTTTAAAGAGGGGACACCTCCCCTTTTGGTGGACTTTCTAATATAAAAACCAAAAAAAAAGTGAGAGAGAAGAATTCTCTCCTATATATCTTCTTTCCTATTCTTTTCTTCTTCCTTGGGGTTTTTTTACCAACCATTGAAACTACTCCAAGGTGCTAAAGGAAGTGCAATACCAAGGCAATAAGACACAAAGTGTTTGAATATACCTCTTGGTCGTGTCTCCGATCTGAATATTGTCTGTGTCGTACCCACATAGATTGTTAATAAGAGAAAAAAAAGTGTATTGCGCATTTAGTGAAGCATAGCATGCTTCATTTAAGAAAGACCACCTAAATGAAAGAATTATAAGCCACTCATGTCATAGATGGACGATCTACTGCATTGATAAGTCATGCATATTATACATGATCATGCATAAGTGTTGAATTTAGTTTTTTGATAGTTCTGTGATTTATCAATGCAATGATATTTGTTTATGTGTGAGAAAAATGATGTTTTAAGTATGCCTGCTTCTATACACATGTACTTTGTCATTATATTCTTATGGGGGTGTGGTTATTAAACCTCTACAAAATTACAATCACTAAATGATCTACTGGGGCGATGACAAATCTTTTTCTTTCCTGGAGACAAGATTTTTGAAACTCATGTCATTTTGTTTTTATGAACATTAGTATTGTTTATTTTCCTATTGAACAATACTCTATATGTGAAAATAAAAGTTTAATTTGGTATATTTCTTTTTAAAAAAATCCAGTACTAATGTGATTGACCATTTAGTAACTCGCCCAAGGTTTTGATCCAAGAAGTTGAAAAATGTTTTCGCTGATGAAAAAAAAATTCTCAAATTTTTTTGGTAAAAAAACTTTGGCTGTTACAAAAATAATTTAAGTAAAATACTTATAGTGCAATATCAAAAGCAAACAAATCTTGAACCAAACTTTCAGGATCGAGCATTCTGACACCATGTTTGTGATGCCTTAGAATTTCTAACCCAAAAAATTTGCCAAAATTTGGATATATATATATATATATAGAGATTAAATATGCAGCAAAAAGATGATATTTTCAATATTGGGTTTATGCAAACTCCTAGCAGGTCATAGGTTAGAAGCAACCATGAAAATCAGAAACATTCTAAAAACCAAAACACTTATATATTAGAGTTCATGTCCCAAAATATACAGTTTGTAAAATGCTTAAGATCAAAATAATATTGCAAACAAAATATCCTAAGCTAGCCTTTGATCTGTGGAAGTCTAGTTCATGATGTTGTCACTACCTCACATCATCCACTCTTGGCAAGTTACTCACTTGAAATCCCTTTAAAGGGTCACACTTGTGAATGTAATGCTTTAAAGTTTCTAACTTGTAAAATTTAGAAAAAAATTAAAATTTTGTAGTTAATCCTTTTTCAGAGTTAAAACAATAGTTCAACAGAATAGTAGTTCAAAAGGACCAAGTCAGCGAACCCTGGGCAAGTTACAGGTGAAATCTCCAACAAATGGTTTGGGTCCCAAAATGTCTCAGATTTGGGCTTGTATTTCTACACAATCATTTAAAACCATAAAGATTCAAACCAAGGATTTAGATAAAAATAATTTTATACAAAAGTCCATATAAAATCACACGTAATTTAAAGAAGGTATTATATGCAAAACTATGTACTTAAATAAATCATACATATATATGTATAATATATATATATAGATATATATTTTTGACATAAATATAAAATATGTACATTAGAATTGCACAACTGTGATCATTGCGTGTATTTTTCCTACCTCGAAGAAAGTCTTATCTTTTGATGATTTTGAGCGTAGGTGATAGCTTACATGTGCCTCAGTATATAAAATTTTGTAGGTTGCATAGATTTGATGTGCTCAAAAGGTTTTTGCAAACCTATGTAAAGAATGAAGGTCAAAAGCTTATTTTTGCGAAAGAGGTGACTATGGTGTCGCCGAGGTCGAACTTGAACCATAATCGAGTTGTAGGATTGAGCCAGGTTTGTTGTGGCTAACTCGAGTTGGCTCAGTTTGGAACTAACCGAGTTGGCTCGATTACTTTGACTGAGCCGACCCATTTGAATTATCTGATTCTAGCTTGGCTTGGTTAATCCGAGCTAGGCTTTACTTAAACCAAAAAGCAAAGGAAGGGTGTGGATCAGCTAGGGCTCAACCGAGCTAGGCTCTACAAAACCCAAGGAAAAAAAGGGCTTGTTTCAGCTAGGCTTAATTGAGCCAAGCTCGATTGAGCTTGAGTTGAGCCCTATACTCACGACTCTGAGTGGAGTGCTAACTGAGCCAGACTCATTTCGAGTGAACCGAGCTGAGGATTAGTTTAGATCTAACCGAGCTCAGCTCACCTAAGTTTGTCTGAGAAGCAGTCAGGGGACTTGATAGAGCCAGGCTCGGTTAGAAGGAATCAAACTGGGCTTGGTTAATCTGAGCTAGGATTGACTTAAACCAAAAAGCAAGGGAGGGGTGTGGCTTGGCTTGGGCTCAACCGAGTCGGGTTCTACAAAACCCAAGGGAAGAAAAGGGCTTGGCTTGGCTAAGCTTAATCGATTCAGGCTCGGTTGAGATCAGACTGAGCCCTATACTCATAGTTACAGGAGGAGTGCTAACTGAGCCAGGATCAGTTTCGAGTGAACCGAGCTGAGGCTTGGTTTAGATCTAATTGAGTTGGGCTCGGTTTAGTCGAGCTTAGCTCGCCTGAGTTTGGTTCAGAGGTAGTCGGGGGACTTGACCAAGCTAGGCTCGGTTAGAAGGAACCAAACTAGACTCAGTTTAACCAAGCTTAGACCGACTAAGAGGCAAAAGAAAGGGTGTCCTGATCGATCCAAGCTTGGTTGGTCCTAGCCAAATCGCGCTTGGTTAGAAGGAACTGAGTTGGGCTCGGTTAGAAGGAACTAAGTTGGGATCAATTTAACTGAGCTCAACCCGACTAAGAGGCTGCAGGGAAGGGGTCCAAACCCCAGTGACAAATATCACAAGATTTTAAAAAATATCTCGAGAAATTGCCTAAAAGATTAAAATGTCAATTTCTCTCAAGATTTTTAAATTGTGGCAAATATTGTGATATTTACATTTTTAGCATATATTTATTATGAAAACCCCCAAGATTTTATTTTTAAATGTGTTTTATTTATATTTTCTTATAAAATTTATTTTTTATATTTTTAAAATTATTTTTTATTGTCGAGATTTTGCCAAAAACAAACACAAGATTTATGAAAAAATTCAAAATCTCCAAAGTTTTTGACTGCTAATATTTTGTCATTTTTAACTTTTGTCACTATGGTCCTAACTAAGCCAAGCTCGGTTAGAAGGAACTGAGCTTAGCCCAACTAAAAGGCAGTGGCAGGTGTTGCTGCTGAAGGAAGAACTTGAGGGCGACGATGTCACAAGTGGCACCATTGTGGCTCCTCCATTTGGAGCAAAGCCCGTGCTCGCTGCAAGTGGCACGACAAGGGGGACCCAATCTCTACTCGGGTCAACCTTGATCGACAACAGTCATGGCTGTTACCATTGGGTGTTGCCCAAAAAGCCAGAGAGACACGACGACGCAGGTGGTGTCACTATGGTTTTAGTTAGAGAGAGAGAGAGAGAGAGAGAGGCTCCTACCGGGGGAAGAAAAGAGGAAGAAGGAGCAAACAGGGAGGGAAGAGCTTATCAGAGATCAGAGCGGTGGGGGCTGAGCTCGGTGCTCAACTGAGAGAGCAAGTCTGTCAAGAGGCAATGGTGACACTGGGGTTGCTCCGACGATGGCTTACCAGAGAGATCAGAGGAAGAAGTTGCAGAGGGAGAGGAAGGAGAGAGAGAGAGAGATGACAGAGGTGGTGGGGGTGGGGTGCGATTTTGAAAAAAAAATAGCGAGAGAGGGTGGATCTTTTATAAGGTGGTGAGATCCAAGGGGGATGGTATAACAACCTAGAGAGAACTCTCCAAAGGTTGAAATAAATAATGATACATTCTAACTTCTGCAAAAGTTGTGGAATCTGCCACGTATGATAATAATTGGTAGTCCTTTCCCCTAACTCCGATAATTAAGAACACCGAGTCTTTGTCACTCAAAAATCATAGTTGTTAACAATTTGTCCATCGGAGTTTGTGCCTCTTATCCTCTTCAGATAGGCATTATAAGTGAATGGGTTAATGAATTATCTATTATTAAAGGAGGGTTTTGCCCCATTTGGTATATGCATCACTCAAGTATACATCATCTACCCGTTCTAAATAGGTTCTCACATTTGTTTATTATTGTAACATATTCACTGTGCTCTAGTTTTGAAACTAAAAGAGCATCATGCCTGTGAAGGCAATCACTAAATTTGCACCACTGCAAGCACGATGGATGCTTAGTGTGCGTCCCTGTGTAAAATGGCCTTTAGTGGCTCTTTAAGGGAGCATTTGATGGCGGGGCCATCACTCTCGACCATCCCCGCAAAGTGTGGAGCCACATGCCCATGCAAACACATGATGCACTGGGCACACAGACACTGCATTCTACATGGCACTGTCGAGCATTGTTTCATGCCTACCCCCGGAGTGGTGGTGTCCGAACAATGCTGGACACTTGATGAAAAAAACAAAAATTTTCTCGGCTCGCCCTCTCTCCCAACACCTACCCCTGACTATGCTCTCTCTCGCATCTCTATATATATAGTGAGGGAAACATTTTAAATGAAATATGTTAAATGAAACATTCTAAATGAGTTTTTCAATTTTTTTTGTGTTTTTCTATCACAATTTTGACCCTATAGATGTGTTTGGCATGGTTGATTTGCTAGGAATCAATGCCCAAACCATGTGTTTTTGATGAAAAAGATGATATTTGGAGCCTTGAAAATTTACAAAGATTTTGGAGTGTTGATTTTTCAAACCTAATAAAAACCCACCCATGTGTCGAAAAAAAATGTTCCAAAAAGGTTGATTCCTATACATAGATCACATATATATGATTAAAAATAAAAAATAAAATAAAAAAGGCGTGAAAAACACATTTAGCATGTTTCATTTAGCGTTTCACTATATATATATATATATATATGGGATAACATTTGGTAATGATGTCATTACCCACAAATGCCTCTAGATCTCCATGCACAGGTTGCTTTGATCCCTTCCGACCTCATGGATGGATTCAACATGTTCAAAATAGTGGGAACTGGCTTTTGAATCATGTTTTTTTAGAACAAAACACAATTTTATAACCTGAAAAAGTAGTGTACATTGTAGACCATTGATTTTTAAAGCCTTATAAAATCTTATGCGTCATAATTGCTACTAAGAGCAACATGTAAATCACATCCGTAAGATTTATTTCATAAAAAACAACAAAAAATGAAAAAAAGGCATTTATAGGTAATGGCAACATGACTAAATGTAATATATATATGAGAAGCCTGTAACAGTGGACGAGTAAGTTGCCCACTGTTATCAGACGCTTCTACCGCTGATCCTACATAGATCAGTGGAGACAATTTTTTTTGCATTACAGAGGGAATTAGCAATGGTCGTGACCACTACTAATTCCCATTTTTTGGCCATGGTCATTAGCAAGACCGCCTCTAATGACCCCATATCACAACAAATGGATAAACAAGCATCATTTGACAAGATGGCCGTCCAACGTTATGCCCCCCCTCTCTCTCTCTCTATCTATCTATATATATATATATACACACACATATATATATATATATATATATAGAGAGAGAGAGAGAGAGAGAGAGAGAATCCTCCTACTAAATGGATGTGTTCTTTAGAAAATCACTATACAGATGGTGACCTCAATAGTAAAAAAAGGTATGAAATGTTGTTGTTTTGGCTCAAAATTATTAGACCTTTGAACCAAACTCATTGGCCAAATAACCCACTTAGTCTAAGTTTATTGGGAGATGGGTTTGGAGGGAAAGTTCAATTTATGAAATTTATTGTCCCACGTTTATCCTTATTTAGAAATACAATGCCTTTAAAATGAGTAGGGTTGCCTAAGGTCAAGGCCCTTTGGGGGGGCTTACAATTGACCTTTCAACTTTGGGTTCTAAATTGGTTTTGGACTTGAATTCGGATTCAGATTCGAATTCACATTCAAATTTGAATTTGGCCTAACTCAGTTGGGTCTCGTTCTTGGTCTGACTTTGACCATTCTTTTTACTACTCTTTTTGGACATTCTTGTACCTCATAAAACCTCTTTAAAAGAGATTTAAAACCTATCTTAAAAGAGATTTAACACAAAAAATAATTTGAGAGGTTGACCAGCCATCATTCTAGATCATTACTAAGTGCACCACCTAGCCCAAATAACTAACACAACATTTTGGAGATTAGTGGGTGCATGTAGAGCTTTAAGAGTCATTAGTAGGTGCATGCAGGGCTTTAAGAGTTATTATGGAACATGCTAAATGTTGTAGTCAATGAACCTTTGAAGACCTGCTGACCAACCGTCCAACCCGAGTCTCTGTGTGTCCTAGAAGATCTTTTAGTCTTAGTGTGACTTGACATGACTTGGCTGATATAGGCTTCCTTCTTATTTTCACTTTTGTATAAAAGTAGTTTTCTGTTCTTTGTGGAATTGCTTAAGGTAACTGTGTCATGGAAAAAGCATGAAAGGTGTATATTTGATTGCATCCAAGAAGCAAAGTTGCAATTCACCTTTTTTACACTCGGCTTTTACCCAAAGGGGCAACTGTGACTTTTAAGAGGGCACCTTAGTCAATTTTTCATACACCAGCAACAACTCTAGGACGTTGCGGGGGTTTCTTTGATGCTTCAAAGGGCTGGAGAGAGGGGGTGCGAAAATGAAATTATATATATATATATATATATATATATATATATATATATATATATATATATATATATGATACATGATTTGTGCTAAATAATATGACATGGTGCTAAATGAAACATTTTATCAGATTTTTTTGTATTTTTTTCAAATTCTGACCATATAGATGTAATCTATATGCTTGTTTTTATAGGAATCAATTCTTGGAAGATTAGATTTTCATGCATGAATCGATTTTTATAATGTTTCAAAAATCAATGGCCTACAATTTTTATAATCTTTGAGGTTTCAAATACCATTTTTTCATCCAAAATGTATGATCCAATTGTCGATTTCTAATAAATCAATCATGCTGAACACAGCTGTATGGCTTAAATTAAAAAAAATGTTTAATTTAGCATTGTGCCATATTTAGCAGGGATCCTATGTCCTATATATCATAGTTGCAATGAAACACCTCTAGGCCTTACGTTTTAGTGGAACTGGTAAAAAACCAGTTTTAAAAACCATAAATTTCCATCCCATAAATATATGAGACTGGTTACCTGTCTCTAAGCGGATAGGAAACGAGTTTTTTTTTTATGTAGGAGAGACAAGTTTCTTAATGTTTTCTTATTTCACCTAAGATTCTAACTCTAAAACCAATTACACAAGAAAAGAAAGGAAAAGAAAGCTTAAGAACGTTGGATTGGAGGCTTAGAGTCCTGCACTTGACGAAAGGAGGAAGAAGAGAGCTCGGTACTCTATCTTTCTCTCTCAATGTTAGATATGGATTTGTATGAATGTTAGGGCAATATCACCTCTCTCTCTCTCTCTCTCTTGTAATGTTCCATGAACCATATCTTATTCAAAGCTATACTTGGTTAAAAACTTCTACCATGCACTAAGGTCTCATGGTGTCCTCTCAAATATCAACAACATTCTGAAATATCATGTCATTTTTTTTGGGTTTTGTTGTAAATCTGAATCTACAGTTGCTATCTTTTCTTTAGTAAAATTCAGTTTTTGGATCATTAATCTGATTAGAAGAGTTTCAAAAACCAATGACTCATAATTTTTTTATATTTTCAAGATTCAAAAAATCATATTTTTATTAAAAAAAACATGGTTCAAAATATGTGAGTTTTGATTTGTATATGTCTTGGTATATGAAAGATTAGCACCATCCGCACCGTTCTGCACAGATTAGCATTGTCCACAGTCCACACCGTTATGGACTTTAGATACAACCAATTACTTTTTCAAGGCCAAGGAAGCAAATCAAGTTTGCTGCCAAATTGATCATGAAATCTCTCTCTCTCTCTCTCGATATATATATATATATATATATATATATATATATATATATATATATATATATATATATATATATATATATATATATATATATATATATATATTTGTGGGTTGAATTTCATATCAAAATGGGCATCCATCATGAACAGATTTTTGGAATCTAATTAAGGCAGCTGCATCCTAGGACCTGTACTGACTAGTTTATCATGTCTTACTGCCCTAACATGCTTCTTGGCAAAGGGTAAACAACCTACCGACTACCTGATGGGCTTCTAGCACTTGGTTTCAAATAAGCCCGGTTTGGGTCCAAAGCTAGGATTCTGACCTAGGCCGAGTCAGATATGTCATTGAAGTAAGCTGAGCCTGATAACCTGAAAAGCCATGCAAGGCTAAGACCTTGTTTCTCACAGAGCTTATTGGCTCATAAGTGTTGCAGCCTTGCTCTTGCTAGTCTGCTCTATAAATACAAGTCAGTCCTGAGAAACCAGAAGGGTCATTGATGCATGAAGAATAAATGTCAAGTAGAGACGTAGATAGGGATGGCAGTGGGGCGGGGCGGGGGACAAGGTCTCCACCCCCGCCCCGCCTCAAGATTAGAACCTCCATCCCCGGCGGGGATGGATTTTAACCTCCACCCTCGCCTTCATCCCCGTTTCATGTCCTCCATCCCCGGTTCAAACGGGGATGAGGCGGGGCAGGGCGGTGATATTGCGGGGAAAAGTGACGGGGACGGGGCGGGGGCGGGGAAAAGTGTACGTCCATCCCTGCGTCCATCCCCGAACAGGGATGGATTTTAACCTTCGTCCCCACGCTCCATCCCTGTTTCATACCCTTCATCCCCGGTCCAAACGGGGCGGGCCCCCGCTTTCCCCCGGTCCACTGCCATCCCTAGACGTAGAGGGTTACCTACGTCCAGCTTGCATATCAAAACTAAATAAATAAACAAGTAAAATAAAAAAAAGTCAAGTTTACATCGTGGCACGTTGCCACTTTCTAAGCTGTGAGAATCACTGGTATATTTTGGCTTCGTTTGGAAGTGGTAAAATCGTTTTCTTTTTTGGAAAATTTGAATATTCATATCAATGGGCCGTGCTACACCATTATGTTTTCACCTCTTTAGGTAGATGAACATTTCATGCATAGTGCTGGTGAAATCATGTAGGAAATATCAAAGAATTTGTCACCTACTTCCTATGTATCCTGTTTGCGTTTTGAAATTTTAATATCGCATATTGTTGCTATTCTATAAATTCTTGATATCTTTCCAATAATTTTTCAGAAAATTTAAAAATCAAACTAATCAAAATATTTTCCTCGTTGAGAAAATCTTGAGAGCTTTGTGGCTAGGCTAGTTTTCCTGGTAATAACCATGGGCTAATTTGGAATTTGTAGGTTGGAAGCAAATTGTTCCGCTTTGGGTTGGATTTGGGCTGTCAATGGGATCCGTATGACATGATCCTGACATATTAACGTAGAAGCGGAGCAGAAGAATCAGGTTTTGCAAAGTCCATTTGAATTTATTTTAGATTTTGAATTCCTTGTTATTTGGGTATTCTGTATTTGGATATTTGAAAAAAAAAATTAATATTCTATCATTATGTTGGATCTATATCTTTTGGATAAGTTTGAACTATTTTGACAGTTTGGTTTTTTAGGATTAAGAAACTTATGTCTATAAGTAGACCGGGAATCTAGGAGTATAGGCAGAGTTGAGTTGAAATCATAGCTGTTATTTTTTTCAGTTTTATTTAGATTATTTCTTATTTCAGTTAATTTCTAACATTTTTTTGTTATTTCTTGCTTTTTTTCTATATAATCATAGTTTTTGGTATAATAAGATTTACATAAGTGGTATTAGAGCACGGTACCAGAAGCGATCCTTGACTCGATAAGTGATCCTGTTGGTTTCACCGATCAACCTGGAGAGATTGGCAGCATGTATGATGATGGTCGATGAGTGATGTTGTGTGGCTGTTGACCAGGTTCAGGAATCCAAAACCAGTTCCAGCCTCTTTTAAACCCACCAAACCTTGTTTTGGACCCAAACTCAAAATCATCCTAACTATCTAAGCCCGAGCTTAGTCTATGATCCAAATCCAAACCTAGCCTACCCAAACTCTAGCCAGGACCAGGCCCTGACCATACCCAAGCAAGTGCGGTTCCGGGACCAATTCAATCAAGATCCAGCTTCCTGAATTGAATGAATGACTTGATGTAGACTCTTTTCCTGAGTAGACAAAGGGCATCATATAGTTCTCTTGGTTGTCACCCGCTTATGTAAGTTGGCTTTAGTTTGGTGGTCGAAAGTAGAAAAAAAAGGATCATAAGAACCAAGGGATGCAGGTCAGGTTCGCGAAGCTAAACAACCAACCATCACTTTTGACCCAAAACATGCCCCAAACCCAGTTAGGTAATAATACCCTATTAAAACCTAGCCCAAAGGAACCTTAGTTAAAATCCATTCAAGACTTGGGTTGTTTCAATTAAAGATGATTTAGATACAAAACCTCTTAATGGACCGAAACTTATTTTATTAGATGTCCCTAAGCCTATCTTGGACTTTTATCCACCAATCTAAGTGAAACCTAATTTGGAACTAAACCCTGACCTAGTTGATCCAATCCAAAGAAAACCTTCCCATGTCCTACCTCTTATCCAGATCCAAACCTCGCTTATACCTAATTTGCTTAATCCAAACCCATTCAAGACCTTGCATTTGCTCAAATCAGATCAGTATGTTTCTACAGTTACCTATGGATGGGTTCTTGTAAAGTGGGTCAGTGATGGAGCCAGAAGTTTTTCGTTGGGTGGGCAGACTTTGGGTCTCGGGGACAATGCTATGGTCTTGAAGGACGATCCATTTATTCGGACCAGTGGCGGAGCCAGAAACTTTTCGCTGAAAGAACAATCGTTCATGCAGAGATAAAACTTAAATAAGCTTTTGAATTAAAATAACAATTGTTACAAACACAAACAACTAAATTTATGAACATTTTGAATTAAATTGTACTTTTAAACTAAAATAAAGATTGTTCACTTAAGAAATACAAACAACTAAATTCATGAAAATTTTACAATTGGCATCTTCTATTTTTCATATTTTGAAAACAATTCATAATTGCATCATCACTGAGGGTATCAAATGTCTCCTTCTCTATGTAAGCAACCAAAGCATCATTGATCTATTCATCTCACATTCTATTACGTGGACGACTTTTGATATTGTTCATAGCTGAAAATGCTCTTTCAACACTTGTTGTTGTAACCGACAAAGTTAACGCTAACTTAATCAATAGATACACATGAGAAAATATAATGTGCTTTTGAGTTGCTACCATAATCTCTGCTAGCTCTGCTAAAGATTTTAAACTTGAAAATTGATCACGGTTTCACATTTATGCAATATATATATATATATATATCCAATTAATTTTCAAGTCTAATTACGTTTACTCTAGAAAAGTCCTTAGGGTAAAGCTCAGCAAGATGAATCAACTTATCTTTATCAAAAGCAGAAAAAGAATTCTTTGGACTCAAGCTTTTCATTGAAAGGAGGAGCTTTGTATTTGCTTCAGTGAAACGATCATTCAACTTTTGAAGTTGCAAATAAATAATAGCGTAAAACACATCAATACGATAATGATGCAATGTGGTGATCTTTTCAACCTTACATCTTGGTCATCCTTGAAGTGTATATGAGTCCCCTAGATCAGGAATCAGAATATCAAATCTCTTGCAAAATATGAACACTTTCTTTATGAGAGAGTCTTATCCATTGTCTCTCAGACCTTGAAGGCACTGTTTTGATGTAGTGACTAAACTCATAGCATTCACAATGTCTTGATCTTTTCACTGAAGTGCTTGTGAAAGGTCATCAGTTATTCCCAAAACTTTACATATCAAATATAAGCAAAAAACAAATTCAAAATCTTGCAACTGATGATATAAAACAATTGCATCTAAACTTTTTCCTGAATATGTATCTTCTGCAATGAAATCTAACACTTGAATAACAAAAGAATACATATGGAGTAAATTAACCAAAGCATCATAATGAGAACCCCATCGAGTATCACCAGGTTGTTTGAAACTTATTTCTTGATTTAATCCTCATCCTGTTTTAAGTTCACTCAATGCAAGTGCTTCAGCAATTCACATAAATTCTGCTCTCGAATAAGCTCAGATCTCTTGCTTGAAGTGGAGAAAAAAGTTGACAACCTACCTAATATATTGAAAAGCACATCAGGCAATGTTTTTTTTTAGCAGCACCAACTAATGACAATTGAAGTTGATATGTTAAACAATGAATATAATATATGTAGATACATTTTCATATAATATAAGACTTTTCAATCCATTAAACTTCCCTCTCATATTACTTGCTTCATTGTAAGCCTGTCCACACAAACTTGATATGCTTAATTTATTCTTACAAAATGCTTCTTCAACTGTTTGTTTGAGTAACATAGAACTTGTTTTAATAACATGCACAAGAGTAAGAAATCGCTCAACCACTCGACCTTTTTCATTAACAAACCGTAAAACAATAGTCATTTGTTCTTTAGTTGATACATCACGAGAATCATTAAGTAAAATAGAAAAAAAAGTATCTCCAAGTTCCATGATAATAACATTTGTGGTTTGTATAGAAGCAGCCTTGACAATATCCTTTTGTATATAAGGAGATATCAATTTGTTATTTTCTGGAGCACTTTTCAATATAACTTTATTTATGTCATCATTGATCTTTGCAAATATCTTCAACAACTCAATAAAATTTCCTCTATTAAGAGATTCTTCAACTTTATCATACCCTCGAAATGCCAATCCTTGACTTAACAAGTATCTGATTATATTAACAGTTGCTCAAAGGTGAAGTCTATATTCATCTTTCTATCGAACACTTTGTTTACAAAGTATAGCATCAATATGTTGTTTTTGTTGCATCAAATTTTGACACTTCATTCATGCTGAATTGTGAAAACTGCTAGAGCTTCCAACATGTTGATCAAACCACTTCTTGTCTTTTTAGTTATCAAATCCTTCAGATACGAATGCCTCTGCACTAATCTTCTCTGTGCTTTTTGGCATGAAAAGATAACACTGCAAACAATATGCTTTATACTTACTTATACTATACCCCAACCAATCCTTATACTCATCATACCAAGCTGGAATGAACCTTTATTTTTGGTGATTTAGTTGAAACGTACAATCTCGAGGTTGACAAGAACCTCAGATCATATATATCCTACAAACATTATCTTGGATATTAGGATGATAATTAGAAATAGAAGGAAGAATGCAGGGTCTGCAGGTAACTCTGATTCATCAAATTCTGTTTTGCTTATTTTCTAACTTGGTTCTCCTTCTCGAGTTACAAAAGATTTATCAAAGATTGGCCTTTTCATTATAAACTTATTCATTCATATATAATGAAAAAAAAATAAGATAATGTTCTATGAGCCAAATCTCATTGCAAAAAAGGATCAAGCAAAATAAAAATGACAATCTACTATGAGGCTAGTAATATGCCGCTATGCTTAAAACGCTAGTAATATGCCGCTAAAAGAATAAACACACAAGCATAAGTCGAGCCTTAACCCATCATCGTATGATCATACGAAGGGGCTCGATTCCTCGCTTGCAGGCAACAAAGTCTCTCTTCCTGCAAGCTGCAGAGGCAGGGTCAGAGACATTGCACCCTGCCTGCAAGGGTGCCAGGGGCAGGGGCCTCACCCCTGCCTGACAAAGAGCAACAAAGGTAGGGATCAAGAGCTCCCTGCTTGCCAGGACAAGGAAGGCAGAGGAGGGAGAAGGGACTTCCTGTCGAGCTTGTCACAACAGAACAGGGGGGCGTAACCCCCTGCTGGAAAGGAGAAAGGCAAGAGCTCTACCCCTGCCGGCAACAAGAACAAGGTAGGGGGCGAATCCCCCTGCTGGCAATCAGAGGAGGCAGGGTAAGCAGAGCCTCTGCTGATAATCGAGGGACAGGGGGGGGGGGGGCAAAGCCCCCTGTTGGGAAGGGCTCGCAGAGGTAAGGGGGGTGAAGCATTATGCCAAAAACACCAACAGAGGTAGGGGCCACCCCCCTACTGGGAAACAACAGAAGAGGGGGGGGGGGGGGTCACCCCCTGTCGAGAACCAGGAAGAGGGCAGGGGAGGCTTCACCCCCCCTGCTGGAAAAACATCAAGGAGGCAGGGGGCAGAGCCCCCTACCGAAAAACATAAGAGGGAAGGGGGGGCCTCACCCCCTGTCGGGAAACAAGGGGACAGGGAGCGGAGCCCCCTGTCGGGAAACAACACAAGGTAGGGGGGAGCGAAGCCCCCTGCCAAACAACATCAAGAGGCAGGGGCCCCCAAAACCTCTGCCGACCACACCCGTCGGCAAGCCGCACCCTGCCGAAAAATGAAGCGACAGGCAGGGGCTTCATCCCCTGCCAATCGACTAGAAAAGCAAGAGAGAGGGGGTGGGGAGGTTATCTGCGATGGCCAATGGCTGGCGATGATCGTCGGCGGAAGGAAGATGACGAAGGAGGAGGAAGGTCTGACACCAACAGCTTGCATCGTCGGAACTTGCAGCAGAGAGGGAGAAGCTCAGAGGGGGTCCCCGTGGGTTCATCGAAGGGAGGTCGACGGTGCAGTCGCCAGTGGCTGCAGAGCACAAGGAAGGAGTGTCGCTGAATATGGTCGCCGGTGACAAATGGGGAACAGAGGGGCGGAGCAGAAGAGAGAGGGAAAGTGGCAAGGGTTTTACCCCTCGCCCCTTTCGACCTGCATCTTTTAAAGATGCAAGCTCTCGAATGATCGAGAGTCTGGGATGGGTTCGGGTCTGACTCTGATCCGATCCGGGTCCGACTTAAGGGAGCACCCTCGACACGTGTTTTTTTTCTGACTCGGTTTCTAATTCTGGGGTGGGTGACCGCCCACCACTGGCTCCGCCACTGATGTGGGTCCAAAGTTTATCTCAACCTCTTGCTCCAGATCCATTCAATTCAACCCAACATGAAGACACTCGTGATGATTTTGGATGGTTCTAAAAGTATGTTTCGAGCTTCAGTATGCACCTTAGTGTAAATCTTAGTTGGTTCATTCAATTTATAAAGCAACACAAAGACCCAATTCTATATTGTGGGCCTATAACCCACAAGGTAGAATGAAATTGAGAGAAACACAAACAAATCTATACTTAAGGTCTAGTCTTCTCCAACCTAGGGAGAATGATGCAAGAGTGAAGCAGAAGAGCCAGGTATTCAGATCCATTTTAGATTTTGGATTCTTTGTTATTTGGGTCTTTTGTATTTGGATATTTGAATATATATATTTTTTGGATTATTGAATCATTACGCTTGATACGTATCTTTAGGTTAGGTTTGATCTGTTTAGAAAGTTATTAAGATTAAGAAACTTATGTCTATAAGTAGATAGGGATCTAGGAGTTTAGGAAATGTTGAGTTGAAATGTTGAGTTGAAATCAGGATTGTTATTTTCCGTTTCAATTAATTTCTTGCATTCTCTTAGATAATCGTACTTTTGGGTAGAATTTCCCTGTCACCTATGCTGGATTGAAGACAATCTAGGTTTGATAATAAAGAAGGTGGTCTGATTAAGAATTTACATTGGACTTATAAGGTCCTATGTCACAAAGATACTAGGACACGTGATGCAGGTTTGACTTGCAAGTTTGATTTTTTTTTGCTTTTGAAAAACAGGACACGAGGACAGTTTTTTTTTAAATTTTTTATTAATCATAAACTATTTATGATATTTTAATATTTAAATACATTTTATTAAGCAAGTAAAATATTAAAATAATATTTAAAATTAATAAATTAATAATTGTTTGTGTCCTCGTGTCTACTCGTGTCACCGGGGACACACCCAAAATGGTTTGTCGTTATGACATATATATAAGGTTTGATTAGTGTATAAAGCTGGACATGGTTTATGAAAGTTTATTGCAAACCCGGGTATGATGAAAGTTCCAATTAAGAACCATAATTTTTCAATGTAAAAAAGCATAAAAAAATGTTATTTTACTAGGTATGTTCTAGGTCTGGCTTAGGACCTGAATGCGTTCATTCCAATGGCAGGTCGGGTCGGACCAGGTCCAAACCTGGTACCAGCACATGAGAGTCAGATATGTTTTCGCATTCACCTGGGTCTGGTAAAAGTCTCACCCTTTGACACCCTAGCTTGTATATCCAACCAAATTCAAGTCATTTAATAATGAGATTTGAAATCAATTTTAGTATTTTCAAATCTAAGTTCGAATCTGATCCGACTCAAAGTCCAACAAAAAGCAAAGTAAATGTATATCTGATTAGGGTACGACAGAACATTGGGATTAATGTCACAAGGACAGAACCAAAAAGGATACGAGAAAGGTCAATTTTGTAAAAAAATTCAGTCATGATGGTGAATTGAAATATCCTGATGACATACTACCCCGTGTGGCGAGCAGGGCGTTTGTGAAGGTGTTGAGTTGAAGACTCCAGATCAAACCCCGCTGGTGCACAGGTGTGTCCGTAGCTTTTAGAGGTGGACCACATAAGTCAAGATAGTCATGGGCCTCACCCGGGGTTTTTCTTCACTTGGGTGAGGGTTCCTCATCATAAAAAAAGAAAGAAATATCCCGATGACATAATGAGTATATCTTTGCCATTTGAATCCAACACCGATTAGGGTAGGGCTGGTAAACTAGCCAAATGACCTGAGCTTGGCTCATTCTTGTGGCAAGCCAAGCCAAGTTTGAGCTCATCTGGAGCTTTGAGCTGGCTTATTTATAGAAAAAAGTATATTTATTTGGATATGAAAGAAATGAGATTACAAAAGAGTACATTGTTATGGTGTTAGAAGCAATAAGATTTTTACCACTAAGGATGCAAATGGGTTGGATCTAGTATTGGAGTTTTGTGATTTTTGGCTCTTCCAACTTGATCCAGATCTGACTCTCCCATGTATTTAGCTGATCCACATCCCATCCGTTTCCATCTCTTCCACTAAACTTGTTTTTTTTTTCTTTCAAGTACCACTAAACCTATGTTTTGCAAATCAATAGTTCAACATATTGCATATCCAAAGTATATTTCTTACTATCTTGATGAGGATAAATTGAGAAATTTCATTGTTCAGGTTCATAAGTCATAACTACGCTTTTCTGGATAAAGTGAGTGCATCCAAACAGCCCTTTTAATGAAAAGGAGGAGATCTGGTTTTTTGAGGCCTGTTTTGGGTGAAAAGATCAGGTCCAATATGATTGCACAAATATCCGGGTCAACCCCTTTATCCCGGTTCGATACCCGACAGAACGAGTTACAACAACAATAGAAAACCGAGAGTGGGCGTTTTTTCAACTCTCTCTCTCTCTCTCTGCGTTTTTCGGGGGTGAATCAATCGGCTTCTCTTCTGACCTTCTCCGGCAAATAACTCGAGAGCTCACCAGTAGGAAAATCCAGGTTCTCTCTCTCTCTCTCTGCGTCTGATTTCTGAGATATGTTGATGGGATTTGGAAGGAATCGCGTGTGGGTATTCTGATTTGGTTGCTTTTTGTTTGGGAGATCCTATCTTTCTGAAACTATTGTGATCGATTGAGATGGAATTATTTTGGTCGTCTGGATTTGAGATTCAATTTTTTGTTATTTTCTTGGGAAATATTGTGATGGGTTTTCTGATTAGGTTTCTTTTGGGAGGGATTTCTGCCGAATCATTGAAGATGGCCCGTGAAGGGATTGTCTTTTGTCTGTTATGACGTTATGAATGCAAAAAAAAAAATAAAAATATCGTCACTTTTAATCAACCAACGAAACTGAAAGTTCCTTTCACCGTGAAATGGAGTAGACATATAAAGTTCTTGTGCCTTTAGATATTATGCCCGTATGATCTTTTGATTTTGTGCAGTCTGTCGGTGAAAAACTATTTATGTGTAAGACAGTATAGAAAAATAAGAACGAATGCGAAGTTTTAAGACCAAGTGAGGAGTTGATGAAACCTTGGTCCTCAAAAGCGTATGAGGTTCATGTTAAATTCAGCTCGCCATCATGGCCCATCTGAAGCATCAATGGCAGTAAACGTGGGATCGGATGTAAACTGGTGCCCTTGTTAGTTCCACGAAACAGATTTGGGGAATTCTTTTGAAGACTATATCAAATGAAATTCCCATAATTGTATTGTGAGTTTCCTGGAAGATCTTCAGGGTGGGTGTTACAATGTGTAAATTTTGTAGAATAGGAAAGAAAAACAATATGATATATTTATTGAGAGGCCTGAGTCCATTCAGGATAATTACTTAGTTGCAGATCTATATTAGATCAAGTGAAAAAGGACAAGGAGTTTAACTTACATGTGATGGGAAGAGTACAGTTGATGAACTTGTACACAAGGGCATTAATGAGAGCTTCATATCAGCTGATCTTCAGATAATGAAAATGAAGACATTAATGAGGAGATGGGCATAGCACCACGGTTATGCTGTTGCTTAGATATTTGAGACAATGGGCATAAATTTCGTCTTTGTTAGACTTGCAACATGACAGAGAAAAAAAAACTTAAAATGTGTCTGTGTTCTGTTTCTTACTGCTATTTTTTTCATAACTTTGGGTATTTCCAAATTCGATCCTTTGCTTTTTTTGTTCTCTTTTTTCCCTGTTATGGTTATGTTTATGAGACTTATGGTTGCCATCTTGGAGTTTTAAAGTGTACACTTTGCCTTATGAGAATCAGTAGCTATGTCAAAATTTCATGCTCAAGTACTCCTTAGAAAGGGAACATTATGAGGTGGCTTTTCTTTTAAGTCTTTTTTTTTCCTTAAAGAAAAAACTTCTAAAAGTCTTAGGAGAAAATTGCAAATTAAAAATTTGTCTCTGAGGAAAATACTGTTTCTATTTGATGAATAAGATAGCATCTAGTAGTTAGAACTGAAGAGTGAATTTCTTGGGCATCTGTATACGGTCATAGCAAGAAGCATGAGAAGAAGAGTGCCATCTTCTTCGAAAGTGTCTTTTCAATTCACATGGAATGTGGAAACTCGAAGAAAATTCAGAGATTTATAACTGATGGAAAATGAAGTCAGTAAACCTTTACTTAATAGTTCTAAACTCCTTATTCAAATCAGAAACTCCCTCTAAAGAAAACTTAAAATAAGAAACTCTTGCTGAATATGGAATTCTAACTCTTCTGCTTTCCTTTGAACAGACCTCCTGATAAAAGAAATCTACCGAACAGAAAGCTTTCTTTGTTGACCACTCTTGAGTTTATCTTGACTTTCCATATAGGCAAAGACCATGTTCTACATGATTGAACTTGTTGTCAGCAAAATATGTTGGATCAGTTTTGATTTTATTATTTGGTTTTGGATATTGACTGGAAATTATGACATAACTACAAAACCCAATAACATTCCAATCGTGAAACCTATCAACTTGCCAATCTGGTCGTTTATTGAATAGTAAGAAAAAGGAAGATGGAGGAACTGATGTTCAATTTTCTCTGCTATGTCCTGCCTTGACTTTTGAAAAAGCCACTGGCATTTTACTTTCGATTATGGTCCTTGATGATGGAACATCATTCTAGGACATCTTAATCATCTGTAAGGGGTTTTAGAACAATAGCTGACCGTATTGTGGTTATCATATTTTTTATTGTGGTTGCAACTCACTCATGAACGATATGGTCACAGAAAGTATGTTCTTGATGCATGTGTTAACTCAGAATGTCATGAAAATGGTAAACCAAGTTGTATAGATCAAGCGATCAGTACAAACACAGGGTGCCCATACTACTTATGACTATGATCATGTGTAAATTTCCTACCAAACTTCAAGAGAAATACCTAAAAGTTATTTGCACTGGAGAGGCACGGTTGTGATGTCTGCACTACATGGCCTTTGATGAGTGGATCTTTCAGAGGAATGGATCTTTCAGAGGAATTTGTTAATTACAACGAATTTTCTCTCTCTCAGTGTATCTTTGTGTTCTACTGTGATGTTCGTTAAAAAAACATCAAGAAAGCATTTGATCCTTTTGCTATAGGGATAGTAAGTTGGTTTTATTAATTTTTAAAAAGTGAACCATCAACCTCAATCATTCTGTATTCTGTTTACATCATGGTGAGAGTGTCAGTTGTCTTGTGCTTCTGAATCAAAAGATCAGAAGTGTTACTTTGAAAATATTATTTATTAAAGTTTATGAATTTCTTTTGTATATGTGAATCTGGAAGATCATGAAAAATCAAACTCCTCCTGACTGCATTACTGGCTGATACCGTTGTTTACAGATGGAACCATCCTCTTTAAATCTGAGTCTGTTTATTGTGATCGCAAGCCTCTTTTTGTCAAATCTACAATCTGCTCTCGGGATTAGAATTGTCATTGACAGGGAAGAATGCTTCGCCCATATGGTGCCGTATGAAGGGGATACTATCCATGTTTCTTTTGTGGTTCTCAAATATGATTCTTCTTGGCATTATGGAAATGAGGGTGTGGACCTTATTGTAAGTTTTTCTGCTGCTGCTTCTGGAAACCAGTTCTCTGTATGAACTATGAAGATATTAAATCACCATAGAATTTTGCTATTCTGTTTTAGTTTTAAGAACTTTATTGCATGATATGGAAGTCTCAATTGAATGTCCGTGCTCAATAATTGCCAACTTTGGAGTCTTGTATTCATATCAATGTTTTACATGTAATAGCTTCTTTTTCGTTGAAATTGAACAAGCTTTTCGGGAATTAGTTTATTTTAGAGAGACTGGGTATTTCAGACACATATGCCATGTACCTCTATATATGGATGGTACAAGGTCTTGAAGCTGTCAGATGTACCCAACAAGCTACAGCCTCCCTGTGCAAGGTGGATATTGTTAGAATTCATTCACCACAGTTTAGTTGATGCAGAAGGAGAAGAACGTAGAGAAAAAAGGGGTGGCTGCAACAAGAGGTGTGTCTTCTACACCTTGGAAGTTGTGCCCTACTTCATTATATATAATAAGTTTGGGTCGGGTCTCTTACGTGAGATCCAGATCCGAAATAATAAACATAAAGAAACGTACATACAGAGATCCATATTTGAATACAATAAGACCAATACTAAACTACAGAAGTAAATACAAAATAAATACAATCTCAATACCCTCCCTCAAGTTGTGCATGATCCAGAACCATGGACAACTTGCCCTTTAATGACCAGAATCGAGCACTGGTAAGTCCTTTGGTAAACAAATCTGCCACCTGATCTCCCGTCGGTATGTAAACTGGAGTAATCTCTTTGTCCTCCACCTTCTGTCGAATAAAATGCTGATCAATCTCTATATGTTTCGTTCGGCTGTGATGAACAAGATTGAATGCAATTTGTATTGCACTCTGATTATCACAGAAAAGTGTAGTGGACATAATTCGTTCTCCTGTCTCAGCCATGTAACTTCAGCAGTAGCCGCTGCCATGGATCGATATTCAGCCTCAGTACTGGAACGTGCAACTGCACGTTGCTTTTTACAACTCCATGCTATTAAGTTTCCATCAATGAATACACAATATCCAGAAACTGACCTTCTATCATCTGGATCTCCAACCCAATCAGCATCTGTATACACTTCCAGTTGATGATACTCCCCCTGTGTCTTGGATTGATGATAAATTAAGCCATCCTCAAGGGTTCCTTTCAAATAACGAAGGATTCTTTTGATAGCATTCATATGTTCTGTATGCGGATCATGCATAAATTGGGAAACTGGATTCACTGTGTACACAATGTCGAGCCTTGTAAATGCAAGATACTGAAGCATACCAACTAAATGACGATATTGCTTGGGATCTTTATATACCTCCCCATCTTGATCCTTAAGTTTATGATTCAACACACTGGGAGTGTACAATGGCTTCCAATTCTTCATACTTGACTTCTCTAATAGATCCAACGTATATTTGTGCAGAGTCAACGAAATACTCATATTTCGTCGATCTACCTCAACCCACAAGAAGTAACGTAAAATCCCCTAATCCTTCATTTTAAACTTTCGACTCAGCAAGGCCTTTGTAGCCTCTATATGCTCATGATAATTCCCAGTAATAATAATATCATCTACATATATGAGAAGCAAAGTATTGATCTGTCGTTCCCAAAAGACAAATAAAGAATGATCAAGTTGAGAGCGAACAAACCCATGTTGTTGAATTTCAAGGGAGAAACTATCAAACGATGAACGATAAGCTTATTTTAGTCCATAGATGGATCGTCGTAGCTTACAAACATATGTATCAGGGCTGTATTTTGCATAACCAAGGGGTTGTTTCTTGTAGACTTCATCTTTTAGATCTCCATATAAGAAGGCATTCTTAACATCAAGCTAGCTAAGCGACTATCCATACTGAACTGATAGAGATAAAACCAGTCAAATAGTTTTCATTTTGACCACTGGTCTAAAAGTTTCGTCATAATCTTCTCCATATTCTTGAGTAAGGCCCTTGGCAACAAGTCTTGCCTTGTAACGTTCAATGGAACCATCGGGCTTGTATTTGATCTTATAAACCCACTTAGACCCTACAATATTTTTATCTGAGGGTCTAGGAACAATTTTCCAAGTTCCACACTCATGAAAAGCTTCAATTTCCTCATTGATAGCCTCAATCCATTTAGGTGATGAAGATGCTTGAGAAAAATTGATGGGCTCATCCTGTTTTTCAATTTGAGAAATAAATAATTGCAAATTTGTTGAGAAATTCTCATAACTTGCCCATCTTTCAATAGGATGTCTAATTCTCCCAGACCGTCTGGCCTGCCCATCTATCTGTGGGGTGTGTTTCCTGTTTTGTCTTACATATACACCTCCTTTGAATCTCCTGTCATCTGAATAGGGCACAATAGAGGTCTGAGGATTGACCGAAGAAGAGGTCATGACCGGTTCCTGTAAATCTGTCAATCCTTCCTCTTGGGATTCAGCATTTGTCTCCCTTGATTAACCTGACAGTGTATGACATGGGGAAATGTCATGCCTCCCTAACTGGTCGAATAATTCAATGACAAGCCATGCTTAATAACTCTCAACATTCTTGATGAGTCCATCTTCTCTTCTTGAGTCATGAATAGCAGCCTCATCAAACACAACATTTCGTGAGATTTTAATGTGATGAGTGATGGGATCATAGCATCGGTACTCTTTATGTTCATTGATATATCCAACAAACCTACATCTGTACAGAGTTACCAGAAGCGCCTAGGCATATGGGAAAGTGCCCTTCCCCGAAGCGCGTTTCGGAAGTGCGAAATGTCGCACTTCCGAAACATGCAGGGAAGTGTTTCCCTTTTATGGGAAGCGCGCTTCCCTCTTTTTTTCATTTTTTTCCTCTTTTTTTGCTTCCCCCTCGCTTCTTAGGTCGCTTCCGGTTCGCTTCCTAGGTCGCTTTCGAGAAGGTTCGTGATTCGCTTCTAAGTCGTCCCACACATCCTGCTTCCTAAAATTTTGAAAGTGCCTCACTTCCCGTATCGCTTCTCGCTCCCGCTTCCCGTATCGCTTCTCGCTCCCGCTTCCCGTATCGCTTCTCGCTCCCGCTTCCCGTATCGCTTCTCGCTCCCGCTTCCCGTATCGCTTCTCGCTCTCACTTCCCGTATCGCTTCTCGCTCTCGCTTCCTCAATTGGCAACCATACATCTGTATGCTTTATCCTGAAACTTATTGCGTTGAGAACTGTCAATATGAACATAACATATACACCCAAACACTCGTAATTCACTTAGTCAGGCTGAATTCCAAAGAGTGTAAAATAAGGAGACAAATTGTCCAACAACCTCATTGGTAGACGATTTATGATATAAACCGCAGAATGGAAGGCTTCTGTCCACAGACTTAAAGGAATATGGGTGTCATGCATCATGCTCAGGGCACTTTCCACAATATGTCGATGTTTCCGTTCTGCCACTCAATTTTGTTGTGGGTGTGTGGGCAAGATATTTGACGTCCTCCCATTATTTTGGGGGAATTCAGTAAATTCTTTCGACAGATACTCTCCCCCTACATCACACTAGAAATGTTGGATTCTAGATGAAAAATGATTGGAGACTAAAGCATGAAATGAACGGAAGAATTTGAATACCTCGGATTTATGTTTCATAAAATAAATCCAAGTATATCGGGAATAACTGTCAATAAATGTAACATAATAACGACTGCCAGATAAAGAAGATTGTGGGGCAGACGATGCCAAACATCTGGCTTATTACATCGAGAGACTTAAACAGCTTTGGACGACTCTAACTTAACTGGCTGAACAGTAAATGGATTTGACGAAGTCTCACAAACAAAAGAAGAAGCCTCTTTGAGGACATACATGTTTCTTTGTCGTTTTCCTTCAGCGAGTGTCTTCTTCGTAAGAAGATCCTTGACACAGACCAGAGAAGAAGTAAATTTGATAGAAGAATTAGTATCGTCAACAAGTTTAGAAACAAAAACAATGTTTTTAACGATATCAGGAGAATGATAGACATTGGACAATTTTAAGGAAGAATTGGGAAGTGGAATATTGACATTTTTAGTGTAAGATATAGGATGGAGAATTCCATCTCCAGTTTTAATACTGACTTTTCCATGATAAGGGACATGTTTTATAATCTTACCTACATGACCTGTCACATGTGTTGAAGCACCGGAATCAATATACCAAGTCCCTTGGTCGTTCAACCTGAAATTCAACCCTAAAAGAGCAGATATCAAAAGATTTTTAACATTGTCCTTTTTGTCATCCTTTGAGCTTTCACCTGCCTTTCCTTTATTTGAAGATCCTGCACCATTTGTCTTCCTTTTATTTTGTGGATTATACATGTCCCGAGCCGATCTTTCGGAATAGGGCATGTACAGTGCGGAGCTGTACTGAGTGAAAAATGTATCGAGTGTAAGAACGTGCGGTATGCGTTCGCTTGATCAATGACGTGCGGTGGTAGCACGACGTGTGATAGGCATCGGTATCATCGTTAGTGCATCGTTGTATGGCGGCACAGACGTGGAGCGTTATTTGGTTAAGCAGTGCCAGCGGATCAGAGGATGTTGCCTTTGGAGATTTGGTTAAGGACCTCTCGGTTTGCAAGAGTTCTCACGCGTAGCAGTTGGATGCACGGGGGTGCGTGTGGGTTAGGGCTAATTCCCCCAGGAATCACCTTAGGTGGTTCCAACCGAGTATGGTGACTCGGGGCTAGGCGAGTGAATACCTAGGCTCTGGCGAATGAGTCTAGGTGGTGCTCTTTGTTGTGGTGTCCAATCATCAACTGGTCTTCGGACTGGGGGCCGCAAGGTCTTGTTCCTTCAGTGTCGAGGTTTTGCTGTGTCGTGCGCATGGAGTCGCAATACGCTCCATGACACGCAAGGCTTAGGCGAAGTTTGTGCCTCTTTCAGAAGTGATAACTGGTATGTGCTATGCACTAAGCGACACAGACCACATAGAATACACATTTGAAAATGTGCTTGATCAGCTTCCGCTAAGCAGCTGCGTACGGGATAGTGCGCAGAGCCAGTGAAAATGATTCATCACATGGAAAGGTGTTGGTATGCGGCCTTTGGCCGTTAGGCTGACCAGCTTGGCGCGTCGCGGGTTTGCGAAACATTCTATGCCCGTGACAGTGATAGAAAGGCTTGCGGTGGTAAGGAAGGACCGTCGCACCGCACTGGCTTATTGTAAAAAGTAAGTCCGTGACTTTACCAACATTTTGCTTTAATGTGTCCCTTTCTGTTACTTAAGAAATATGTTGGTATATTTCTGAAATTTTGTTTTCCTGGGAATGAATTAGGTGGTGTGTTGGGTGTGGGCAACAATTCACGACCCCATTGATTATTCCTTTTCTGTCCACATCCACCTCGAAAACTTCCTCGCCCTCTCCCCGAGGTCATCCCTATGAGCAACACCTCTTGACTGGCAGGGTTGGGTGCCATGTCCTCCCCTTTAATAGTGATTTCATATTGTAGTAATTTTGCCTGAAGATCTTCAAAGTTGGGAAGTGAAGGGAGACATAAAAAAGAAGTTACCAACATATGATAATCAGGTCCAAGACCATTTAAGGTCTGTTGCACCTTGTCTTTATCAGAAACTATGCAGCCTACCATAGCTAGCTGATCAGTAATGGTCTTCACTTTATGCATGTATTCAGTAATTGGCATACTCTCCTTCAAAAGCTAGAACTTCCTTTTTAAATACAAAATTCTAGCCTCTGAGATTTGCGAATAGGTTTTTGCCAACTGCTGCCATGGTTCAATAGTTGAGCACTCATCTGAGATGCCTACTAGTACCTCTTGATAAAGTGTAAAGGTAATGTAAGCAACAACTGCCTGATCCTTTCTCCTCCACGTTACGTACTCTGGGTTTCGAATCAATTGGTTGGAAACCTCCCCTTTATCATTCTTTACCTCCTGTACTACAAACTCTGGTGGTACATGAAATGTTTCATCGAGGTGTCCATAGAGATCCTGGCTCTTGATGAAGGGCAAGATTTGCCTCTTTCAGGTCAAATAATTTGAATTATTCAAATTTCCATAAATAAGTTGACCAAGGAAACTTGACGGTAGAGTAGGGGAATCCATGACAAAGAAAAGAGGAAAGAGGGAATAAAAACAGATAAAGGCAGCAATCAGCATCTCTTGTCCTCTTTTTTCTTTTTTTTTTCTTTTTTTTTTTAAAGGTCATGGCTAATCAGACCCTTTAGGCTTGCTTTAAAGTAAAAGAGTCTTGCTGCTTTCACCAGGAAAGGATAAATTTCAGATTTTAATTGCTGCCAACATCCAAGGAACAAAAAAACGTCAGCTCTTATGACAATCTCAAATCTGACGGAGAAATCAGATTTCAGATTTCAGACCACAAGAAGGAAAGGCGATGAAATCAGATATCAGATTTTTAGAATATCGTGAATCTGATTTCAGACCTGACAAAACCAAACAAAACAGATTTCTGCTATAGCAGTCATCGTTTTCCCTCTTTTTTTATGTGTTATCAGATCAGACAATATAGAGTAGATCGGATCTGATGTTCAGACCAGATCAGACGTCAGAAGTGCGTCATCTGATATGACGATCAGGACAACAGAAAACGACCAAGGACAGTCAAAGAATATATTAACAGAAGAAAAAGAGAGATAGAAGGGAGAGATAGAGAAGGAAGGGAAGCTCAGAGAAGAAAGGACAGAAAAAAAAAGACCTGTCAAGGCCTGATTCTCACAAGACACACTTTCTGGAATCGATTCCCTGCACTTTGAACCACGATCAGCATCTTGCCTGCTCTGGTACCATGTTAGAATTCATTCACCACAGTTTAGTTGATGCAGAAGGAGAAGAACATAGAGAAAAAAGGGGGTGGCTGCAACAAGAGGGGCGTTTTCCACACCTTGAAAGTCGTGCCCTACTTCATTATATATAATAAGTTTGGGTCGGATCTGTTACATGAGATCCAGACCCAAAATAATAAACATAAAGAAACGTACATACAGAGATCCAGATCTGAATACAATAAGACCAATACTAAACTACAGAAGTAAATACAAAATAAATACAATCTCAATAGATATACCCATGTTCATGGGTATGCCTATCTCCCTTTTCTCAGGTATCAGGCTACCTCTTTTAAGAAAATATATATTAGTCATGCACCCGCTTTCCGAAACATCCAGCTATAATGACAGTACAAGCATATCTCATCTATGAAGTACACAGAAGGACCTGATTTTTTTCCCACAAGCTTATTACTTGGCATGTTCCCCTCAAAATATAATGAGAGCTTAACGATTTACTTAGACACTTTATGCTTTCTCATTGTGTGCTGATATAGTAGTATATTATTCATGCTAAATTTCTACTAGCTTGAAACAAGTCTCTGAGACAGTCTTATTAACCCAATATCATTTAATTGCACAAAAGTTCCTAACACCTCAATTTTCTTGGGTGAGCCTGCTCCTTGTATTCCACTGCCATTTGTTATTATTATAATAATAATTAAAACAAGTTCTTTTCCTTTCTTTTCCTGGCTTCCTTCTCTGAAAGCATGCATCTAGACTAATTGCAAAATTAGAATCGGTCTTTTGGTGAAACTACTCTATTCTCTGTTTCTTTGGCAAGTGGTTTTTCTTTATTGTACATAGCGTTTTGGATGTGCCATTCTCAGGTGAGTGGTCCTGCGGGCGAGCAACTTCATGATTCACGTGACAAAACGAGCGATATGTTCGACTTTTTAGTACACCACAGGGGTATCCACCGCTTCTGTTTCAAGAACAAGTCTCCTTATCATGAAACCATTGATTTTGACATACATGTTGGCCATTTTGCATTCTTTGAGCAGCACGCAAAAGATGGTAGGCCATTCTCCTTTTCTTTTCTTTTGTTAAGTTTTGAACAATGATGTTAAGTCATTTGAGTTGAGTGCAGAGCACTTGAAGCCTTTGTTGGAACAGATTGCCAAGTTGGAGGAAGCTCTTTATAATGTGCAGTTTGAGCAGCATTGGTTGGAGGCTCAGACTGAACGTCAAGCCCTTGGTTTGCTCTCTCTCTCTCTCATTTGTGTGTGTATAGGCTCGTTTACATAGTATAGAGATAGGAGAACAACTGTTAGTGTACCCTTTAGTGAGATGACAACTTATCTGGCTTGTACTATACAACTCATTTTTTCCCATCATTCTGGTGATGGCTGTGATTCAGGTTTTTTCTATGAAATGCTTTACATCCACATTCATCATTAGACAGGGCCAAACTATGTTCTGTGACAGTGTACTCCTACTGTATAAGGATATACCTATGTAGTGGGTTGTCCATTTATAATAGTATGTAGTGATGCATTTATCCTTGTGACATAGGCTACATTATGGAATTTACCATTTTTTCTGTGAACCTGTACCAATCGATTTTTACGATGAGAATTAACCCTTTCACCTTTTCTTTTTGGGTCTTATGGTTAGGGGAAGACTTGTAATTTTAGCCACTGGTGTTATAATATAAAAGGACATCAGAGAGAGCACGCCCCACATTGGGAACTGTGCCCTTGAAACATCTCCAAGATCTCCATCTATTCTCTCTCTGTTCTTCATCTTTTGGGTGTGATTTGGATTGAATCATTGATACCAAAAACTGTGATAGTATCAAAGCAATGAGTAAAAGATGGGACTTCTTCCAGTTATGTCTAGAAAGCTTGACTCATAATCTTCTCTTCCAAGTTATCTCTATTCCTTTCCTCTTCATTGTTCTTTTCCTTCCCATCTATTCTTTTGCTCTTTGGTTCTCTTTTTGAAACCCTAATATTCTTTTTGATGCCCAATCAAAGCTGTTTCAGATCTAAAATGTTTCCTCCTTCCTTTTGTGCATACATATGCCCTAGTATATATTTATGTGCTGTATATGTTTCCTTTGACTCCTCCCTTAGCATACTTTGGTTTGGGTTATTCAAAAGGTCGTTCTCATAGCCACATCATTCTACGATCTCTTTTGCAGTTTTTCATTCAAGAAAACGAGGGCTCTTTGGCATGCTAGTTGTTCATGGCTACATTACATCCACTGTAACTTTGTAGTCCACGTTATTTTGGGTAATCCATATAAGATTGAACATGAGTAGGGATGGCAGTGGACCGGGGCGGATGCGGGGGGCAAGGTCTCCACCCCCGCTTCGTCTCAAAATTCTGCCCTCCATCCCCGCCTTCATCCCCACACGGGTTTTGATTTTAACCTCCATCCCCGTTTCATGTCCTCCATCCCCGGTCCAAACCGTGCGAGGCAGGGCGGGACCCCGTTTCCCCCGGTCCACTTCTATCCCTAAAGAAGGATGTCGAACCGTCAAAGGGTATTTTAATTATTTTACTAACAGAGATCGGAAACGGGGCAAGGTGGGGCGGGGGAATATGTACATCTCCGCCTCCATCCTCGCACGGGTTTTGATTTTAACCTCCATCCCTGCCTCCATCCTCGGTCCAAACAGGGCAAGGTGGGGGCAGGGCCCCATTTCCCCCCGGTCCACTGCCATCCCTAAACATGAGGATTAGATCTCAGTCTGGTCTAATACCACTGCTATATCAATCTGCCAAAAAAAAAAAAGAAAACATAAATATGTTTTTACTGGCCTGAGATCCTTAATTACTGATGTTGGCTTTCTGTTACAAGACCTTGGATTCGGGAGTCATTGTCTTCTTTATTTCTTAACTCTAGTTGCTGTAATGTGGGGTTTCGGATAATTCTTTTGCTATCATGAAGCAGTCTTTTCTACCTCAACTAGTCTCTGAAAAATTGAACACCACCAAATTCTAACGGGGAAGAGACAGATTACCTCTTATTCGTAGTCAGGACCTTCCAGGGCACCTTGATAGGTCATATTGGATTATATTGCCAAGAATCTAAGATTTCATGCGCATGCAAAGCATATTGAGATAAAATGCCATTTCACAAGAAGAGCCACTTGAAAGGTGTCATCTTATTGTCATATATTGGTTCATCTCAGCAATTTGTGGTTTTCTTTACAAAAATCTTGTGCACTACTTTATTTCAAACATTTCTCACTAAACACCGGGATGAGATCTTTTGTTTTCATTAGTTATGGGCACAGTCATTTATTTCTTATTATAGAGGATGATTCTGTCCAGCATCATTCTTATGTACGTTATTATTATTGTTAGGGCGTTTGGGGATGAAAGAAGTGCATAAAGAGGGGTCACCCCCCATAAAGGATGTAAATAACCCTAACAAAACGATTGAAACTCCTAGACTCCTAGTCTGTTCTCTCAGACTCTCCCATAGTTTCTCATCTGTCATTGAATAATTGTCAGTCTTGGAACTTGAATAAATTTGGCCTGCCTGAAAAATAGATGCCATAGCGATAGACATGGTTTTCTCATTTCCCAAAAAAATAGCTTGATAAAACTTTCCTATGAGAGTCGTGCAATTGGTGTGACACTTTTCTGTATCGCTTTGTGCTACTTAAGTTGCATGCACTTCTGAGAACTGATGTTCGAATGACTTTCGCTACATGCTTTCATTCAGGCGCGTATGTTCTCTGATTATTGTTTTCGTGTCCATATTCCTTATATAATGGGGACATGGTTGATGGAACCAGCTCTTTGGTTGCAGTGAATGAAAGAATGAGCAGAAGGGCAATCCACAAAGCTCTTTTTGAATCTGCTGCTTTGATCTGTGCCAGTGTGCTCCAAGTTTATCTCTTGCGCCGACTTTTTGAACGCAAGCTTGGCACCTCGAGGGTTTAATATTTGCTTGCGGTGGAGATTTTGTTGGACTGAGTCTAGCAGAATTCTTCATGCCTCCTAAAAATTGATGATGAAAGACTGGTAAGATCATTCAATGTGCGAGTTGCCACTGAACAGCGGGAAGTCAAATAGTTGGCAGCATAATTTAACGGATACAGAGATCATCACTTTGTTATCATCTGTGAACGATTTCAACGTCATTGTTAAAGTTAGTGTAAACCATAGTTTAATGGTGTAGCTTAAACACACAAGAACTTGGTTGGGACTCTGGATTGTCACACTTTGCTGCTTTGTTTCAGTTATTTAATGAATTTGTGGACTGTTGACTTGGCCTAAAGATGTCAATCTGAATCTGTAGAAAGCCATATCTGCATTGGGAATGAATTGTGAACTTTACGCTCAGACTGGCATGCCAAGCAGCTTTAGCTACTTTCAGTTTGTTTGGCCTTTCTTTCAATGAAAGCAGCTAGAGCTAGTGTCTGTTTGGGCTTACTTTCATTGGAAATTTGCATGTTTGAAAAGAAATTCATGGAGAAAATTCACATATTCATATATTTGGAAGGAAAATCGCATATTTAAGAGAAAATTTGCATATTTGGAAGAAAATTTTTATATTCGCATATTTGAAAGAAAATTCACATATGTGAGAAAATTTGCATATTTGAGAGAAATTCACGAGGAGAATCACATATTTAGAGGAAATTCACTTGTGCAAAGGGTAAAAAAGTTCTTTTAAAGCTAGAAAATTATGAATTTGGACATGGGAGAAAATTCTTCATTATGAACTCATAAAATCAAAGCACATATAGGAAACTGTATCGTTCCTTAAACCACAAGGTACCGGTCCATAGAGAATTAAATTTGACTGGGTCACCAAAACAATAACATAACCTAAGCATTAACACACAAAATAATAACATAATCTGGGCATTATCAGATAAAATAAAAACATAATTTGGGCATTAACAATGTTATGCATAATAGGCAACCCTTCATCAAAATAGGGTTGCACATGTAAAGCTCACAATTAACTTTTTTTTATCACTTTATAAATTTATAACAAAAGCAAAATGCAAAATAAGAGTGCATAGTCTTCTCCAATCACCAAAATGAGAGTGTCTTTTTTAATCACCTAAACAAAATGTTTTTCATCTTGTAGCCAATAGTTTACTAGTTATGTGAACTATCTAACATTGTTAGAATCTGTTGTTTCTTCAAATGTGACATCACGGCAAAAAAGCAATGGGATATTTGTTTGTTCTGAGTAAGAAAGATCATTGCATTCGTGTAGTCATAATTTCTAAAGTCTAAAGACTCAAGTTTCTCTACAACAAGGTGGTGTGTAACTAACTCAGGTTTGTTGGCTATGGTATCTCTAAGGAACTTGATGGCTGATGATAAGGGTGTTAAATCTTCTTTCAGTGAACCAACAATAGTCTCTTTCTTGCATGGTCTTTTATTGTTATTGGCTTCAGGCCAACATCTATTAGAATAAGGTGAACCCTTCACTCTAGGTGTGGTAGGAATGGGTGGTACCCGAGATTCTTTATCACAAAAAACATCCTCTTTATCTTGGGCATCATATTATGGAGGATAAAAAATGTAGCAAAAGTAACACAATACATCATAAAAAAAAGGAAATAGATAAACAAACAATGGCCCCTAGCTTCACTGGCTTACCTTAGAAAAAAATGACCCGCCACAACCTGCAAGCCTGCACCCAAAATGGGCAGCCACACCTTGTAAGCAACACCCTACACACAAAATGAGTAGCCACAACATGCAATCTCGACCCTGGACCCAAAATGGGCAGCCAGAACCACACAACGTTGACATGCAAAATGGGTTGAGAACGAGAGAGGAAAGATGGAGAGTGGTGTGCATGGAGTTAAGAGGGTAGGTGGGGAGAGTGTTGAAAAAGAAGAAAGCATCGTCCTGAGAAGCATCGGCATAGGAGTTGCCAACTACCACCTCTCCATGGTGGTAGTTGAATCGTGAAATTGGGGTCGGCAAGTGCCATGCCAATTCCACGATTTCCAACTTTTCCCTCCATCCCAAACAAAGGAAAAAAATTGTGGATTCCATAAATCCACTCTGGTGAAAAATACCGCATAAAATAATTGTGAAAATCGATGAATATTTTTTATGATGAGACAAATATTTGTCGACTTTCACAATTATTTTATGCATCATGTATCATCATTGAAAATATTTGTCAACTTTCACAATTCTTTTATGCAGACTTTTTCATTCTCATAAATATTTATCAATCTTTGCAGTTATTTTATGCAAATATTTACTGGAATAAGGAATTCCATATAAAATAACTATAAAAATTGATAAATATTTGCGATGAAGAAAAAGTCTACATAAACTATTTTATGTGGAATGTCTCATCATCGCAAAAATTCTCATTTTTTTTAAATATTTTATACCGAGTTTTTCATCCTCGCAAATATTTGTCAATTTTTGCAGTAATTTTATGCAAACTTCTTCATTCCAATAAAAACTCGCTCATACATAAATTCATTCAAATGCCATTATATACAATATCAATGAGTTACAATATTTTTTCTTCCACACAAATTTACAAAACAAACACATGAAGTCACTGTTACATAAATTCATTCAAATGACATTATATACAATATCAATGAGTTGCAATGTTTTTTCTTCCACACAAATTTACAAAACAAACACATAAAGTCACTATTTTTTTGCAGCTCGTCGATAACCTTATTTGTGTTCTCGAGAATGTCAGTTTGACTCCATATCATATCCTTCAACATGTAGTTTTCTTCAAGTGCAAAAGTCAAACTCTGCTTTCAATCCACTTAAGGTCCTTTTGTGCTTCGCCCCCAACCTTCTCCTCCTCCTTAAAGGCCATCTTTGCTGAGAGATAAAATGCAACATATTGGGTAGTTGCAAAATCATCATTGATGACACATACCATAGACGACAAGCCGATGTCTTCACCGCCCTCACACCAGTCTTCAAGTTCAAAGAGAAATACCATTGGGTAATCCTTTGTGAAAAACTGACAAAATTTTGCTAATTACACGGGAGCGACTGAGTGGTTGCTAAATAAACCCAAACCATCGGATGACTCGGTTGGCCATTTGGCACTCAATTTCATTAATATTGTGTAACTATATATCCTTTCTCGTGATTTCCTTTGCCTCCACAATTGCATCAACATTCTTCTCCTCCTTCACGCCTTTATAGGGATACTAGTTTACCTATATTTTCTTCATGGTTAGTCCTATATACATATATTTATAAAAATATATATAGAAAATATCAACAATAATACTTATGTCTGCCCTGGTCTGCACAACGATGCAATGCATTAGGCATGTCTCATGTGAGGACCCACCAATCTTTGATCATGGCCCTCTTCGCTGCATGATAGACTCCGCATTGCGGCATGTGAAAATTCATGGAGAAAGTCATGCATTTAAGGCCTTGCAATGGATATGTGCTCTCATATCCAAACCTACAAAGATTAATACAATGATTAGCAAGAATTAATACACAATATATATCTATAAATTAAAAGTTTAGGATTAATACACAATATGCAAGTATAGTATAATATTAAATAATGTGTAAGTATAAATCAACAATTTAGGTACAATGAAAGAATAAATACCTCCAACAACACCAATATTCTGACAACGTTTTTTCTTCCACTTCTCACTCTACTCAAATTTGCATACAGGTGTGCAAGTGAAATTGATCTTCATGCATATTGATCGATGTGATTCAGGTCTTGCAATAGTTCGATATACTATGTATGGATTGACTTTCCACCAGTGTTGATGAATAAACATGAGCCAAAGAAGTAGAGCAAGAATGCTCTAACCTCCTTATCCACTCTACTACCGTTATTCCCTCCAACACACGGTAGCTTCACCTTCATCATCTTCGTCCTATTAGGGTCATAGTGGCCCCTAAGTCATTAAAACCTGATCATTTCACCTTCGAACACAACATCCTTTGCTTGCAAGTAAAGATCACACAAATGCTTGAAATCTCTCCACCATTGTCCACTAATTTGCTCTATATAGCACTTCAGTCTGGTGATTTGTATCATATCTTTCAATCTTCCAACGTGATGGTTATTTCAAGATCTTTGAACTAGAATGTGTTGGTTGTTGAATTTCAAAACTGTACAACAACCTCTAAGAGGAAGTGATTGATCTCCAAGAATTTGCAAAAATTCATATGATGCAGCAACTCCTTCACTTCCTCCGTTAGTGTTATGAACCATTGGTATACTTGGTTCTAGTAGAACCGGTGCATGCAAGATGTTGACCCTTCTACAATCAAAATTATTTTTTGTGGAATAAGTTAAAATTAATCATTGAATTACACATAAATATAAATATGCATTTTTAAGAATCTAGTTATCATAAAAGCATGTTTCACATATACATGATAAACTAATCCAACCATTGAAAAATTCAAACTAGTTGAAATGAATATCGGTAACCTTAACAACATTCAACTACTCAATTGCATCCATGGATAGTAGCAACATTCAACTAATTGAAATGATTAAATAATCTAATTAATCATATTAGACACTTATACTTTTTAACACACACACACACACACACACACACATATATATATATGACAATTTAATCAATGATTAAATGTAAAATTAACAATGATTATAAAATAATGAATGAATAAAGTACCTGTCCATGAGCACCAAACCTTCTTTTTCGCTGCAACCTCTTCCTCTGAGCTTGCACTCTCTTCTCCATGACATAAACCTTGGACTCCTGAGGAAGGTCGACATTAACTTCAACCTTAGGGTTTGCATCTAATCTAGTCACATGACCCTCACTCACATCCACTTCCTGATGAGGGTCTATATTAACCTCAACCTTAGGGTTCACATCCTCTCTTTGGAGAGGTACACCCTCCACCCTTTTCAGTTTTATCTCGCCACTGCTACTATAGGTGACTGCATCTCCAACTTTATCTATTCAGGCATTGAGGTTAGCAACAACCTCAGTGCAAGCCAATGAATCACCCTCTCCCTCAGATGCTTTCAAGATGAGAGACAAGAATGTGCCCACAAAATGATCAACCTTTTCTGCACATGCTGTCTTAGATATGGGCCACTTTGAAATTTATAGTTGTTATTTGGCCAACATAGAAGGTTTTTTTTTCATGTTGTTTGAGTGCAACTTTTTGTGTTTATCGAGGGTGCATTTTTTGTGAAAAATGTTGGACATCCAATTATGCACACTAAGTCGTGCTTGCAAATATTTAGGATAACCTAGTTCATTATTCTTCATTGGCTTTTATTGTGCTCCAACACTAGAAGATGATATGGGTATGGACACCTCCGACAAAGTCTTCTTAGTGGCCATATTTTATTAAACAAATTCAATGTTTTCTACAATAACAAGATAGAGAATATTGAAAAAGTATTACAAAAAACAAATAAACTATTTGCAAAGATGAGTAAGATCCCTAATCAAATTGTGCTCCCTAATCATGCTTATAATACAAGTTGTGCAACATATAAAAAAATAAAGAATTGAAAGTAAGCAAGTTGAAAATCACTGTTTGATTCAGCCGTTAAAGATGTGCTTATCAAAGAAAAATAGCATTGATGGTTCAACCGTGATGAGTGTCGCCTATGAATCATCAAAAACAGTTGTCAGAAATAGTTGCCGAAATAAGTGCCAGAGGAAAGTAGGTTAGGGACCACAAAGAACCCTAGTTTATGTCAAAATAGCTATGGGTGCGGACAAGGAGTTTATATATGATTCGTGAACTCTGCAAATAATAAGCAAACTCACATATATGTCATAAATTCATAAATATTTAAGTAAGATATGTGTGATGCTGTGACATTCAGTTTAATTGGAGGTTTGCACATATGTTTATGCGAATTTGTGAAATATATGAGAATAAATAGGATATTTAAGATGTTCTAAGTTTAACCTATTTTTCACAAATATATTTATGTGAATTCATGATATATATGTAAATAAGTAGGATATTTGCAATTTTAGTGGTTTCAGTCTAACCAGATGTGCACAAATAAATTTACGCGAGGTTTTTATTATATATGCAAATTATGCAGGATATTTGTGATGTTAAAGGTTTCAGTTTTACTTAATGTTTACAAATAAATTTATGTGAGTTTCGTGAGGTTCGCATAAGAAAATGTGTGATTCTAGATTTAAAACAGGAGTTTGCGCTAGCCGATGAACAATACACTTTTATTACAATAACATATCATAAAACACTTCAAAACTATAGGGCAGAACGAGGCTTAATATGTTGAGTTCTATATATATATATATATATATATATATATATATACACACACACACACACGGGTCAAACCAAGCCATGGCCCAATCCGTTTCGGCTCGTTTTAGGTCAAACTTGGACCTAATTTATTGGCCCATGACGGGATACTCGACTTATTGCCCACCTCTACTTACAACTACACTCACCTACAACCAAACATGGTGAGGAATCAGGAGTTGAAATCCTGAATCCTTGAAAGGATTACTTATGCTTTAAAACAATAAAGGAAATCCACAACTCCTTTAAAATCTATTTCGCTTGAAATCCAATTTTTGTATTTCCTCGGATTCCTTGCAAATGGGATTCCTTGCAAATCCCTCCAACACTGGTTCCCAAACAGAGCCTTAAGAATCTTGAAAAAGTTCCAAAACAAAATCACAGAACTTCTCTTGACAGCACCAACCATGATTCAAACAACCAAAACCACATCATAATCTTCAAGATCAATTGTGGTCAACTGGAAGAACATAAATGAAGATACTAATATGCTTATTTTTTAGCAATTCCATAATGTGCTAATTATTGTTCAAGAACATTAGGCGAATCAAGGATGCTGATTCTTTGCATGTAAAAAATTGATTCATGTTTCAGTGCCATCCATAAGATTAGCAGATGGAGGCTACATCATGTTGGACAGTTGCGGATCAATATTGCTGTTTACCCGGGAAAGCTATGGGAACAAGTTTCTCCCTTTTCAACAAATATAAAGTAACGCCATTCCAATTATCAGTGTAGGACAGATGCCACAATGCTGATTTAAGAGGAAATGAAAGAAGAAAACATTGAGCCTGTTCATCCTAAAGTCTATTTTCTTCACATATATATAACAAATATAGAGATTTTATCCATTCATCTTCCCCAACCTCTCTCTCTTAAAAAAGAAAAAGAAACAGAATTCAGACAAAGCATTGAACAAGGCTTCCTTTTTTTCTTTGTTCCTTTTCATTTTTTCCCAGAGATTCACAAGCTCCAACTACACACAAAACTCTTTGCTGCTTTATGTTTATGAGCATCTTTTCACGACTCAGCAGATCTTGGTTGCACGCAACAAAACCATTTTTTCTGCATTCCATCAGAAGAAAAGTTAATCATGTATCCGGGTTCCCAGTTAAGGGCAATAACAATAGGCATATCTTCATAAAATAGATAAGATAGTTGATCTGCAAGACTTCCAGTCAATTTCTGGTGGCCCACCAAGGCAACTGGAGGACTTGCTAATGTTGGCCTTGGTAAGTATCAACACCTTGTAAAAGTTTTAGGACAAGAAGCCACAAGACTTGTGGCACTTATGGTAAATAATTAAGATATTTTATTTCATCAAATAATCTACAAATAGACCCACTTTATTCCTTTTTCGGCTTGAAGCAAAACTTAGTGTCATTTGCTAGAATGATCTCCTTGTGACAAAATATCAAGATTAATCGGCTTACAGGAATCTCATAGCAACTTTTAGAGAAAAGATTTGAGTTTGATGCATTGAAGACAATGGGACATGGTTAACATTAACTACTTTGTGATACCCAACAATCTCATGAAAGTTTTAGGACAAAAAATTGTATCAGACTTAAGGAACTTAGCACTAATGTTTCATTTCACTAGACTCACTAAATGAACCTATCTTATTACTCTTTTTGAGCCTTTTGTTCCTTATTAACACAATAAATTACACATGCTCTCTCTCTCTCTCTCTCTCTCTATCTATCTATCTATATATATAGGGAAGGGGGACCGTCCAACCAAAGGAAGGTCCAAAATCTACAACCAGCAATGATCACACGGCTCCCCTTGTCCAATGATTGAGCATCTCATCGAACGGACCTCATATATTTGTTCTTTATAAATTATTTAGTAAGAAATATGCTTTACACAAAGAGTTTACGACATATAGGCATGTTTTTTGAAACATGAAAAATCGATGGCTCACAATGCATTTAAAACTTTATAATACAAAGTATTGTGGGGCGTTGATTTTTAGCGTTTTAAAAAACAATCTAAAGATCAAAAATTCATAATCTAAAACATGTTGCTTACTAAATGAATGATAAAAATCCAATATGTAAAGTTTGATTGATGAAAAACTCGATAGTTAGATCAGTTGTAGATTTTGGACCTTCATTTGGTCAGACGATTCCCCTTCCCTATATATATATATATATATATATATATATATATATATATATATATATATATATATATATATATATATATATATATATATATATATAGTCACCTGTATCGTTAAAGGTACTTTCTCGACGAGCGTATTTCTTGAAGAGATTTTCAAAAGTTGATAAATCTTGAAAGTTTACAAATTTTAAAAAATATAAATAACAACAAAAAAACTAAGAATATTTTTCTTTCAAAAATATAAAAAAATATGTTTTAAAGGTTTTAAAATATAAAAAACAAAAAATAGGAAATGCAAACTTAAAATAAATAAAAAAATTCAAAAAATATCTTGATATTTGTTTCTAGCGATATTTTGAAAATATCATGATATATTCCCGATATTATCGGCTACCTTGCAATAGCCAATAATATCGCGATATTTTCAAAACATCAGTGATATTGGTGATAGTGACAGTGACATATATAGTCACTAAAATGTGAGAACTAGAAATATGAGTACTACTGTGTGAACCGTGTTTTTTATGATTTTTTTTCTCTTAAATCTAATCATATAAGATGTGATCTACAAGATTGGTTTTATAAGGACTAGCTCTTGAATCATCCCATTATGATGCATATACAAGATATTTTAAGGCTTTAAAATCAATGGCTCATAATCTTTTCATAAGTATTCAAGCATTCAAAATTTGTATTTTTTTTATCAAAAATAGATCCAACAATTGATTCCTAGCAAATTCACCATGCCGGAACACATCTACATGGTTGGATTTGCAAAAAAAAAATGTGTTGAAAATACCTAATTCACACGGTAATTCTCATATTCTAAGTCATTAGAATATGTTTACCATAAATATGTTTACAGGAGTGAGAATTAGGTTTTTCTGACACTTTTTTTGCGAATAAGACCCTGCAGATGCATTCAGCACGGTCCTTTTGCTAGAAATTGACTGTCGAATAGTGTATTTTTGATAAAAAAAAATATGAATATTTATGAGAATTTTGAGCTGTCGATTTTCAAGCCTTAAAAAATCTTTTGCTTATGTGTTGTAACCAGAAGATCAGAGGGCTGGTCCTCATAAAACCAAGCATGTAGATTGCATTCATACAGTGAGGTTAAAAAAAACACCCACAAAAATAGTAAACATATTCTAGTGACATTATATATATATATAGGAAAATGTGTAAGTACTTGATGAATAGGTGCTTAACCCGTGCTTAATCATGCTGACCGTCTATCGCATGCCCATGATGAAAGGTCAGCGCGAAAAATGCTA